>NC_044984.1:2468467-3144899 GCF_008728515.1 Papio anubis | reverse complement strand
AGGACACTTAGCGTGAACCAAGCAGAGGCTGGGACCAGAAACACAAGCCCTAAGCCCGCTTTCCCACTCTCCAGGTGCCAGTCCTTTGAGGCTGGTGGCTGCCTCATCCCAGTCGCTTCTCAAGATCACGGCCAACAGAAAACAGGAGCAGTGTCTAGGAATATGTGTTCATGCATGGCATGGTAGGCAGCCCTACAGAAACAAAGACCCCAAAACGATTTCTCCCAGCTGCATCCCCCAGGCCAACTTGCAGTCCCAGTTTAGGGGCCCTGAGTACGGAGAGGAAACCACAGAGAGAGTCACAGAGACACAGCTCCTGCCTTGGGAAGCCAGCTGTCAGGTTTGAGGTCCCCAGGTGGGCACATCCAGTCCGATTCACCCCTGAGTCCCTGGTTCCTAGAGCCTGCCTGCACACCATAAGTGCTCAATCAGCGTTCAGCAAAAGCGTAAGTGAGCAAATCCCATACAGATAAGCACGCGAGGATGGAAAGGTAACCAACATAAAAATCCTCAGTAAAATATTAGTTGACCTAAAACAGCATGCAGACAACAGCTACCATGGATAAGGCCGACAAAAAATAGTAAATACATTTACATCATAGTCACATCGAGGGCAAGTGTATTCTGAGGCAGGAACTGGTAACGGCAGCCAAGGGGAGTGGAGAACAGGCTCAGGAAATCTCTTTTCAGTAAGTACATTTTAAGAAGTAGGACAAAGGCCGGGCGCGGTGGCTCAAGCCTGTAATCCCAGCACTTTGGGAGGCCGAGACGGGCGGATCACGAGGTCAGGAGATCGAGACCATCCTGGCTAACACGGTGAAACCCCGTCTCTACTAAAAATACAAAAAAACTAGCCGGGCGAGGTGGCGGGCACCTGTAGTCCCAGCTACTCGGGAGGCTGAGGCAGGAGAATGGCATAAACCTGGGAGACAGAGCTTGCAGTGAGCTGAGATCCGGCCACTGCACTCCAGCCTGGGTGACAGAGCGAGACACCGTCTCAAAAAAAAAAAAGAAGTAGGAAAAAAAAGAAGTAGGACAAAACTCTGCACATCACGACAGTGTACTTGGTCAATGCTGACTGTGATTATATCATTGTTTTTTTTTTTTTTGCGATGGAGTCTCGCTCTGTCGCCCAGGCTGGAGTGCAGTGGCGCGATCTCGGCTCACTGCAAGCTCCGCCTCCCGGGTTCACGCCATTCTCCTGCCTCAGCCTCCCGAGTAGCTGGGACTACAGGCACCCGCCACCGCGCCCGGCTAATTTTTTTTCTATTTTTAGTAGAGACGGGGTTTCACCGTGTTAGCCAGGATGGTCTCGACCTCCTGACCTTGTGATCCACCCGCCTCGGCCTCCCAAAGTGCTGGGATTACAGGTGTGAGTCACCGCGCCCGGCCATATCATTGTTTTTATTACTGTCTTGACACCCCCCAATGGAACCAGCTGGAAACTAGGAGGCAGAACATGCAGGTTTCTAGACGGGCTCTCCCACCTAACAGTAAGTGGCCTGGAGCACATGGCTTCACCTCGTGAACTCATCTTCCTCATTCAAAAAACGGGCAGGTTGGGTGGAACACTGTCCTGGCCACCTGGACACTGGGATGTCCTTCTCTGGAGCTCACTCATTCAGACCACAAATATGGGTTAAGTGACCTCTGTTCCAGATCCAATTTTGGAATATGCAACATGTTATTAGTTACTGTAGTCACCATGCTGTGCAGTAGCTCTCAAAAAATATTCCTCCTTGGGGCCGGGCGCGGTGCTCAAGCCTGTAATCCCAGCACTGTGGGAGGCCAAGGCGGGCAGATCACAAGGTCAGGAGATCAAGACCATCCTGGCTAACACGGTGAAACCCCGTCTCTACTAAAAAATACAAAAAAACAAAATGAGCCGGACGTGGTGGCAGGTGCCTGTAGTCCCAGCTACTTGGGAAGCTGAGGCAGGAGAATGGCGTGAACCCAGGAGGCGGAGCTTGCAGTGAGCTGAGATCCGGCCACTGCACTCCAGCCTGGGCGACAGAGCGAGACTCCGTCTCAAAAAAAAAAAAAAAAATTCTTCCTTGGCCAGGCTAAGCAGCTTATACCTGTAACCCCAGCACTTTGGGAGCCAAGGCAAGAGGATCACTTCAGGCCAGGAGTTCGAGACCAATCTGGGCAAAATAGCAAGATTCCGCCTCTACAAAAAAAAATTTAAAAATACTGGCAGGGCATGATGGCATAAGCTTGCAGTCCCAGCTACTTAGGAGGCTGAGGCAGAAGGATTGCTTGAACCCAGGAGTCAGAAGTTGCAGTGAGTCACGATCACACTACTGTCGTCCAGCCTGGGCAACGGAATGAGGTCCCAACTCAAAAAAAAAAAAAAAAAAAAAGCAGGGGTAAAGAGCAGGTGCATGAAAGACTCTCTCAAGAATTCTGCCAGCATCACTACTAACTGAGCGTCCACAATGTGCAGCAAACCATCCTCAACCCAGTGGGGTGACACCTCCTCAGGAGCTGCCAGTCCTAGGAAAAGAAAAATCCTAAGAGAAGAGACACGAGACCCAGAGAAAGGAGCAGACAAACAGGCCAAGGGTGACAGCATCCGTTCAGAGCCATACTCCCGAGCACTGGAAGGGCTGCAGCAAGGCCGCCAGCCTTCGCTGGGAGCCTCCCAGCCACCAGGGAGCAGGCAGAACAATGGGCTAACCGGAGCATCCTCTGTCTCAAAGGCACCGCGTCTCCAGACACAGGAGACAGTGAGACAAGGTGCTGACAGAAGGGGCTGGCCCAGATCAATGGGGTGCCAGTCAGGCCGAAGTCAGAAGGATGGAGATGAGCACAGACACCGCCCAGGGGTGGCGGCAGCCAGTCTGCGAGGCCCGAGAAGAAATCCACTTTAGGCAGGAAAGAGGGGGGGCTTGTTTCATAGAACAGTAGTAAGGAGCACATTCCAGGTGTATTTTCTGGATGTGTGTGTAGGCTGGGGATGGGAGGCTGCCAGAGGATGAATCATGGGGCTCAGAGCAAGATTCGAAATTGTGCAGAGTGGCATCTAAGAGATCATCTCATGCAACATCATGGTTAACTTTACAGCTCCAAACACAGCATCCCTAAGCAACAGACATGGGTTTGGCTCAAATCCCAGCAACAACGAGGAGCTCACTATCTTCAAGGCACCCATTTCTCTGCTGGATGGTTCAATTTTTAGAAAGTTCTTCCTGGACCTAGACCCAAATCTAATGGCCTAGAATCCTTCACCAAGGGTCCTAAGTTTAGTCCTCAATCCTACACGTGTTGGAAAACTGTTATTACGCCTGCCTTCAATAGCACTCCATAAAAGACAATTTCCCAACAAAATGAACATTCCCAAATCCTTCATCCAATTCCTATGGAGTGTAGTTTCCACTCTCCCAGTCACCTTCCTCCAGATGACTTCAGACTTGCCAATGCCCCAAGCAGAATTAAGTAAACCCAATGCCACAAGATGTGATCTGAGCTCCTGGGAGCCGAGCCCCACATCCAGGATGGTACTGTTCTTCTTAGTAACCATGAAGCATGGTTCACTTATATTGTCTTCCATTTATTCTCATTTATTTGTTCAATCAACACACATTGGCCACCTAGAACTGAGCTAGGTACAAGGGGTGATGAGAAAAACGCCCTGTCATCTTTGTACTCAAAGACATAGCCAACTTAGAGAGATAACAACAAAACTAGCTACATTGAGGAAGGGGAAAAGAACATGCTGCTTATGGGTTCTTGTAGGAATGTCTCCCAGAGGCACCCACCCCAGTGCAGAAGGATGACACCAGGAAAGGAGGTGATGCCTGGGGTGACCCTTAAAATAATGCAGGACTCCTGGGGAGAGCCCTGGTGAAGCCACAGGGTCTGGACTTACCCTCCCACCTAAAACAACCAAAAAATTGGACAGAACACACGAAACTACTTCAGACATTGGACGACAGGCAACACAGGACTGCAATCCCTGACAGAAGAATGGAACAAAACAGGCAAGTCCTTCGATTGTCCAGCTTATTTCCTGGAGGCAGCTTCCAGGCAGCAGTTCACACAGCAGGAATCCAAACGGAGTCCAGAGGTCTCACCAAGTTGAGGAGATAGGAATTCGAGTTCATGCCGCTAGGATTCTTAGGGCAGAACCAGAGAGGAGAGGACAGCACGGAGAGAGCGCGGGGAGACTCGCAGAAGAGTACCCTGGACTCTCTGGCTGATCTGCACCCCAGTGGGGTGAAATCCACAAGACTGAGAAAAGAACCCCTGGAAAGCAACAGGCTCAACCATCTGTGGAGCACACACAGGGCCAGAAAGAGTTCACATCCCCACCAGCAAGAGTGGACAGACCTCAAAAGCACAGGGTGTTCGGTAGAATCCTCAGAAGGGTGTTGCCTCAGTAGTGAGGCTAAATGAGCCCTAGACAAAAGGCTGGTCTGGATCTACCCTAACAGAGCTTAACAGCAAACCTCAAATGTATGAACCTGAGCCCAGGTAATTTAAATGAATGCCAGAATAAAGCCCAACACTATTCAAGGAAACCTAACAAAACCTAATACCCATCAATATTACATTTACAGGATCCGGCATCCAATTAAAAATTAGTAGACATTCAAAGAAGCAGAAAAATGTGGAGGAGAAAAATCATAAACAGAAAAATCAATCAATAGAACAAACCCAAAAATGACAGAGATGATGAAACTAGTAGACAAAGATGGAAAAAAACAAGTATTATAAGTATGCTCCAAAGCTCAAGAATGCAGAGGAAAACATCGACATGATGAGACAGAGATACAACAAACACTCAAATGGAATGTCTAGAGTGGAAAAGACAATGTCAGAAATGAAAAATACACCAGAGGGAATTATTTAACATGAGATTACCCACTGCAGAAGATCAGTGCACTTGAAGACATAGCAATAGAAACTATTCAAAATGAAGCACAAAAGGAAAAAATACTGAAAAAAATAACAACATCAGCAACCTATAGGATAATATCAAACAGTCAAATATTCATATAACTGGGGTACCAGAAAGAAAGGAGAGAGGGGGCCAGGCGCAGTGGCTCAAGCCTGTAATCCCAGCACTTTGGGGCGAGATGGGATCCGCGAGGTCAGGAAGTTGAGACCATCCTGGCTAACACGGTGAAACCCGTCTCTACTAAAAAATACAAAAAAAATTAGCCAGGCTGAGGTGGTGAGTGAGTCCAGCTTCTCGGGAGGTGAGGCAGGAAGAATGGCGTGAACCTGGAGTGGAGCTGCAGTGAGCTGAGATCACAGCCACACTCCAGCCTAGACCACAAGAGGCCGAGGGCCGCCTCAAAAAAAAAAAGAAAAGAAAAGAAAAGAGAGAGAAGTGGAGACAGAAAAATACTTAAACAACAGTTGAACAAACTTTCAAATTTGCTAAAACAAAGAAATGCAGTTAAGGCTGGGCACAGTGAGCAAACCTGTAATCCCAGCACTTTGGGAGGGCCCAGGCAGGCCGGATCACAAGGTCAGGAGATGAGACCATCCTGGCTAGCCGGTGAAACCCGTCTCTAAAAAATAGCGGTGAGGTGGGGCTGTGGTCCCAGCTGCTCTGGAGGCTGAGGCAGGAGAATGGCGTGAACCTGGGAGGTGGAGCTTACGCAGTGAGCTGAGATCAGCCACTCCAGCCTAGGCGACAGAGTGAGACTCAGATCTCAAAAAAAAACAAAAAAAAAAAAAAACAATGCAGTTAAGAGATAAAACAGGCCAGGCATCATGGCTCACACCTGTAATCCCAGCACTTTGGAGGGCCAAGGCAGGTGGATCACCTGAGGTCAGGAGTTCGAGACTAACCTGGCCAACATGGTGAAACCCCATCTTCACTAAAAACACAAAAATTAGCCGGGCGTGGTGACGCACACCTGTAGTCACCCAGCTACTCAGGAGGTTGAGGCATGAGAATCACTTGAACCCAGGAGGCTGAGGTTGCAGTGAGGTGGGATTACTCTACTGCACTCCAGGCTGGGCAACAGAGTGAGACTCCATCCCCCCCTGCAAAAAAAAAAGAGAGAGAGAGAGAGAAAAAAAAAAAAAAACTATGCCATACCCGGGAAGCATTTCAAGCAAGGTAGGTCACCCTGAGAACAATGAAAAATGAAACCTCATGATTGGGAAAGGAAGAAAGAGCTACAAGCAATTTGGCATGACAGAAACAATACGGACAAAGTCACTCTAAGTAGAGAACGAGGCTGGATGGGAGCAGATGTCAGTCCCCAGCAGGCTCTGTGGGTCTCATGTAGTCACTCAGCCCTCACTTGCACGCCAAGGATGAACCACCTTGTTCTAGACACACCTCGTTCTAGACAGGTGCAACTGATTTTCTGAACCTAAAGGCAAATTTGGCAGTTTTCCTAACAGGAGGGTCCAGAGAACAGAAGCGAGGTCTGGGATCCAAGTGTAACACCTGAGCCCTCAGCCTGCCCGCTCTTCATGGGAACAGCCCAGCTGAGATGGGTCCAAGGGTGGACCCCATTTGGAACAAAGACAGAGGCAACGAAAACATTCTACCCATCTTTAAGGTTCTTCTCCCCACAACTCCTGGAATCAGGTAATTCTTAAGCCACTTCAGGGATCATAAAACCTTCACTTGACAGATGGAAAAAATCTGAGGCACCAAGAAATGACATGACTTGCCCCAGGCCGGCTGGGGGCCCTGACTCCCAGTGGGCAGTTCTTCCCGCTGACCGGCTCTGCCTGTCACTTACGGCTGCACACTGGCACTCTGCACCGCTTTGGCCGATGTCCTGCATCGGTGCACATCTACACATGCAGGTCTCCACACGTTCACACTAGCTCCTCAGGGGCAAAGGCAGATCCCGGCATCACTGCGCTCCTGAACTTCCACGGAGGAGGTGCTCACACGTCTCCCTCATGGGCACTGAGTGAAAGGGGCCTCTCTGCCTGACTCTGGGGAAGGGAGAAAGAGATGAGGGTTCCCCAAGCATTTGAGGCCAGAGCTGTCCCTAGCCTGATGTGGGAGAAGGACAGAGAAATTGAAAGAGACATTCAGAGAGGCAGAGAGGCTGCCGCACCATCCCAGTTACCAGGCAACTCCCCCAGAGGCATGGATTTGGGCAGGGGCGGGGGACCATTCCTCTGGGCTCTAAGTCCTGTTCCCTTATCAGATTGGCCCTGGGCCAGCACTGTACTTGCCACCCCTCCTCCAGGAAGTCACAGAAGAGGAAGAGGAAATCGTCTTGAACTTTCCCTCTCTTCCCCTGCCCCTCCCTGCCATAGTCCCTTCCCTCAGCCCCATCCTCCTTGTGGGTTCCGGGGTGAGCACCTCCTCCCAGAGATTAAGAATGAGCAAATTCCTGGGCTGCTCCTGGAGCCTCGCTTTTTATCATCCTTCCATTCTGGTCAATTCTCAGAAGCCAGTGGCCAGGAATGCCGGAGAGATCTGAGCTCAGCCCACCAAACCCAAAATAGCCACACACGTGCCTCTCTCAAGTCCTCACGGATTTGGCCATTTTGGGTGCATGTTTTCCTCCGAAGCTGCCCACAGACTCTGTTGGGAGCTCTGAGGTGACCCTGGGTCGAGCTGACGAAGACGGGAGCAGGCATGGGAGGGGGAGAGAAACGACAGAATCTGGGTCACAATCCAGAAAGCCTGGCTCCAGCCTCCTCTGCTCAACTGCCCAGACACCCAAGGAAAGACAGCCTCAGTATCCTCAGCCGTGCAATTCTGAGCAGTGGCCTCCTCTTCCCTCGCCACCTCCTTTGGGAAAGGCAGCATAGCTCCCCTCCCAGAGCCATGGACACTTTAACAAGGAGCTTCTGACTTAAGAAAGATCCTCTGCAATCCCAGCACTTTGGGAGGCCGAGGCGGGTGGATCACAAGGTCAGGAGATCGAGACCATCCTGGCTAACACGGTGAAACCCCGTCTCTACTAAACATACAAAAACTAGCCGGGCGCGGTGGCGGCGCCTGTAGTCTCAGCTACTCCGGAGGCTGAGGCAGGAAAATGGCGTGAACCCAGGAGGTGGAGCTTGCAGTGAGCCGAGATCGCGCCACCGCACTCCAGCCTGGGCGACAGAGCGAGACTCCGTCTCAAAAAAAAAAAAAAAAAAAAAATCCCTCACTGCCTCTTCTGAGACGTTTGAAATGCCTGCAATATGAAGATGGGTGGTTTTAAAGCAAGCAAGTGTTCTAAGTGTCCTGGGGAAATGGACGAGACTAGGGACACATCTCTTAGATCACAAGTGCAGTATTCATTAATTCATTCAAAAAATATTTGTGTGTCCACCAGGTACCAGGCAATGAGAAAACAGGGAAAGCACCGGTGAATGGAAAACCAAGGCTTCTGCTCTTCAGGAGGAATAAAGAGACAATGTACAAGAGATACTTAGGAGAGACGCTGGAAATGCCCCTGTCTCTAAGAATGCCAGTGCGGCCACAGAAGTCCCACGCCAGTAAGTCAGTTGTCTAGCACGCAGCGCAGACCCTGGAGTCATGGGGAATCGGGAGGTGGAGGCGGCTGCGAGGTCTCAGAAACACCAGGGTGCACAGACCAGTCCCTACAGCACTGGGTTTAGGATGTGGCAGTATCCATGATTTAGTTCCTGACTCGAATCAAGAATGTATCAGAGATTATTGATTTTTGCTGGGTGTGGTGGCTCACACCTGTAATCTCAGTACTTTAGGAGGCTGAGGCTGGCGGATCACCTGAGGTCAGGAGTTCGAGACCAGCCTGACCAACATAGAGAAAACTCGTCTCTGCTAAAACTACAAAATTAGCTAGGCGTGGTGGCAGCCACCTGTAATCCCAGCTACTCGGGATGCTGAGGCAGGAGAATCGCTTGAACCCAGGAGCGGAGGTTGCGGTGAGCCGAGATTGCACCACCGCACTCCAGCCTGGGCAGCAAGAGCAGAACTCCGTCTCAAAACAACAACAACAACAAGATAATTGATTTAAAACAACCACCCAAAAAAATAGATATTCTCTTAGGTGTTTCTTTAAAGCCACGCCATCATCCTATGCATGCCTATGAGGACTGCTTGGCAATAATTTTCTTGGAGAGGTGGGGGGAGGTCCCTGGAGTCTTCTATTCTGCTGCAGTTACCACAGAAAGAAAAGGTTTGGGAATGACTCCTCTAGAGGCAATGTTGGGGAGGTACGGGAAGAAAGCAGGAATCTGGGGGTGGCTTGACCCGACCTCTTAGATTTCATCTCCAAAAGGCCATGCTGATCTCCTGCCACCACTAGAAACAGGATGCCTCTCCAAGAGGCCGTGGCGTTTTTTTTTTTTTGTTTTTTTTTTTTGAGACGGAGTCTCGCTCTGTAGCCCAGGCTGGAGTGCAGTGGCCGGATCTCAGCTCACTGCAAGCTCCGCCTCCCGGGTTCACGCCATTCTCCGGCCTCAGCCTCCCGAGTAGCTGGGACTACAGGCGCCGCCACCTCACCCGGCTATTTTTTGTATTTCTTAGTAGAGACTGGGTTTCACCGTGTTAGCCAGGATGGTCTCGATCTCCTGACCTCGTGATCCACCCATCTCGGCCTCCCAAAGTGCTGGGATTACAGGCTTGAGCCACTGCGCCCGGCCGAGGCCGTGGCGTTTTAAGAGAAGACTCCTGGGCTGGACGTGGTGGCTCACTCATGCCTGTAATCCCAACACTTTGGGAGGCAGAAGCAGAAGAATCCCTTAAGGCCAGAAGTTCAAGACCAGCCTGGGCAACATAGTGTGACCCCATCTCCACAAATAAATAATAATTAGTCAGTCACGGTGGTGCACACCTGTGGTCCCAACTACTCAGGAGGCTGTGGCAAGAGGATTGCTTGAGCCCAGGAGTTGGAGGCTGCAGTGAGCTATTATCGTGCTACTGCACTCCAGTGTGCATGACAGAGCGAGACCCTGTCTCTAAAAATAAATAAATAAATAAATACAAATTAACAATAAAACAAAGCAAATCGAGAGAAGACTCCTGAAAACCAAAGAGCCTCCAAAAGAACACACATCTAATGGCAGGGGTTCCGCCGGCTGCTCAAGCTAGTGAAGAGGCATTTTAAGGTAGGATAGGGTCTTTCCATCCATCCTTCAAACTGTGATTGGCCCAGCTGAGTTTCTTTCCATAGCTGTAACTCACTATCCCCTTCCTATCTCCCAGCCATAAATATCTGTTAAGGCCTACTCCGTGTCAGGCACTCTTCTAATGAGGGATCCATTAGATCACTCTGTTCCCTGCAACAGAAACTCGTGGCTGGGTTGGGGGTGGCATGAGGCAGCCTCCAGCCCCCATCTACGTTCTGCAGCAGAGTCAGGAACGGCAGCTGATGCCCTCCCCAGTGCCCTGAGGGTGCTCAGAGACTCACTAGCTTTTATGGGTAAGCTGGAGACCAGACCCTACCTCTCCAATTTTCTCCCTGTGGTCAAATTCACCTTCTCCCTTGCCCCAGAATCAGGATGGGGGCTCACACTCAAGATCCCTACTGCCCCCAACGCCTGGTCCCCAAACACAGGCTCAAGTCCATCTACTTCGGCTGATGGGCACAGCACAACCAAAGCCAGCTGCAAGGTGGGCCCAGGAAATCAGACTGCCAGCCCATCTCCCAGAACTGGGGGCAATTCCGTGGCTTCCCTTCTTGGCCTAAGTGTGTCCTGCAATTAGTGTCAGCATCCCAAAGGCCAGCGGCCCCAAAAGTATTCCCAGAGAAGATAACGTGTATGATTCAGGTCAACTCCAGGACTCTCAATGCTTTCCACGTTCCAGGTTCAATCTGAACATCACAATGTGAGCTCCTTGCAGCAAGAGGCTCGGCCTGCAGTGTCCAGGCCAAGGGCAGGCTCAAAGCACTCGCCAATTCCCCCAGTCCTGGGCGTGGTGGCAGGGAGGCCTGCCTACTCATTTCTAACCTCCCTCTCAGCCAGTCAACTGTGGCCTCTCTGGGAAAGCCACACACCTGTTCCAAAGATGTTGCAACTGTGTTCCTGCAGAACAATCCTCAGAGCCCAGGGAGTCCGCTGAGCATCCTCAGGGAAGGACCATCCTTATCCTTACGGGGACATTCAATGTTCCGAACAACTGAGACCCATTTGGATAACCAGTGGGTAAGGTGGATGATGAACGTGGGTAGCGTCACTTTTTATGTCAGATTAGGTGTGGCCATACAGCAGTGCGAGCTCCCTGCTGAGTCAAGGCAGGCATCTCCTCTGGGTCCTCCACAGAGGGCTCTGGCTGTATCTGTAGCAATCTTATCCCTTCCTACTTGGCTTGCTACCTTCAGAGCCCACTCCTGGTGTTATAGGTCCTGCAGGACTGGGCTCTCGGGAACTATGAGGGACCTGGGTAAAACAGAAATAGACATTTGTAGCCATGAGCAGAAAGAGCTGGGGACGGACCTAACTTTACACTTGGCTAAAGCTCTATCACACAGAGCACCTGGGCCCAAAGATACCTCAGACCCTTGAGGAATCAAAGCGCACAATAATGACTTAATGATTAACTGACAGTATGACTTGAGCATGCGGGAGTTTGAATCCATCCTCACAGCCATGGAGAACAAGTAACGGGGGCGTGGAGTGGGGACCTGAGCAGAGAAGTAAGGAGTCAGTGAGGGCGTCGCCAGTCTCTGCTTCTGGGGAATTTACCTACTACAGGCCTCAAGCTAGCAAACCCTCAGTTGGAGCAGGCTGAGGAGCGCTATCCAGTTTTTTCCAATTCTTTGGCCAAAAGCAGTTGCTGAGGTTTCTTTTCTTGTCCGTGATGCCAGATTTCTCAAAGGTTTGCAGAGTCAGCATTGCATGTTTTCGTCAACACTGAGCACTGATTAATACGAAATCTGTGAGCTGATCAGTTCATTAACCCTGCAATAGGAGCACAATGCTGGCACCCCCAAGTCACCCAGAGGCATCGGGGAGCTCCCAAGGGTGCTGCAGTGCCAGGCCGTGCTCCTTCCTCCAACACAGTCTTCAGCAACTCCTTTCCCACAGCACAGCTGAGGAGCCCAGCCCAGAGGCTGAGTTGTGGGGGTGCAGGATGCTTTCACAGTGAACCTTTTCAGCTACAAAACATGTCTTTACTAAAAGCTGCCGAGGGGGAGCAGGGAGACAATAAAACACCAAGGGGATTTCAAACACGAAAGCCCACTCCGTCTTTGTTCTTATTTGATGAATGCAAAAACCACCCAGCAGTCGACAGGCAAAAGAACACCACTGCACGGGAAAGTGCATTTCATCAGGTCCAGCCTCAGATCTCCGGGGAGAGGTAAGTTTGATGGATGATTGGTGCTGGGGAGAACTCTTCCACCAACAGCTCCACTGCGGCATCCTCTAAGCTGGGCTTTGAGGATTCGTTAATGACCCATCACTGGCTCTTCCCCTGCCTCCTCCTGCCTCCCTGCCATTGGTAACATTTCACAGGAAGGGAACAGCCACTAAGGCAGGTGATGAGAAAACTAAATATAAACACGAACACCTTGTGGGAAGTCAGTGTCGAGTCCATTGTGAGTTGCCCGAGAAGGAAAAGTGAAGTCTGTGCATCACATAGGTCTGGGCCCTCTTATTTCATATCCAAGGTTATGAGGGGATGGGGAGGAAGCCTGGAGCATAGTTGTTGGGCAAACGAATGAATAAAATCCCAGCAGAGATCTGGGCCTGGAAGACCGGACTAGCTTTGTTAAAGACCTGTCGCTCATCGACACATTTCTCAGACGTGCCATGAAAATTAGCAGGGAGTACCAAAAAGACAAGCTCTTGGCAGCTTGCAGAGGGCAGGAAGGTTTGACTTCTACAGCTCTCAGAGCCACAGGGCAGGAGACACTGTCTACTACAAAGCCCAAACCTCTGCCAGCGCTAGCCGCGTGCACACACACAACACACTGACTCCGCTTCAAAGGATGCCCAGCATGAAGATCAAGTGTCTGCCAGTTTCTCTGGATGACCCGTCTGGGGACGAACAGTGAGCTGGGAGGAGAAGGGGTTTGCACTATCTTCCGAAGATCTGTGGGGTCTATTCCTCATTATCTGTGGCGTCTACTCCTCATGATTCTGGGCACAGGGAAGGATCGCATGTCTACGTCCTCCCCGCCTGGAACACATATACCTTACTTGTGCCATGGCCAGCCTTCCCACCAAGAGGTAGAGTCTGCCCACCCCGGAGTTCTGCTGCTCCCATGACTTACTTTTACTGGCAATCAACAGACATTGTGTGTGTGAGGCTTCAGGGCCTAGACAGTAAGAGGTCTTGTAGACGGTTTTCACCCGAAAGGCTAGTTTCCTTGACAGTGAGAAACCACACAGCAGGGGAGAAGCCCAGCTGACAGCCAGCACCAATCACCAGATACATGAGTGAAGCTCCGTTGGACTGTCCGGGGTCTACAGAGCCACCAGCTGACTGCTACCGCATTAATAAGCCCAGGCAAGACCGCAGAGGCCAGCCCAAAACGCTAACCCATAGAACTAGAAGCAAAGAAAACGGTGTTTTTGTTAATCCACTATATTCTGGGGTGGTCTATGCAGCATAGATCTCAGTAATGAACGGAACAAAATCCATTCGCCAAATCTGTGCAACTGTGGAAAAGAATGAGGTCGTTCTGAATGCACCGATGTGAAAAGATGCCCACAGAAGGGGCAAAACAGTAAGTTGAATTCAATTCTATTTATGGAAATTGAGAAGATAAATACGTAGAGGGCTGGATGCTAGTCTATCACAGAAATATCTGGAAATAATACAAACCAAAGTATGAACAGTAATTATCTCTGACGGGTAGGATTAGGGGAGATTTTCCTTTTCTATAATTTATGTAATGCTTGGATATTATAATGAGTTTTTATTATTTTGCAACAAAAAAGGATGCTTTTTAATTTTATTTATTTATTTTGAGACAGGATCTCACTCTGTTGTCCAGGCTGGAGTACAGGGGTGTGATCACAGCTCACTGTAGCCTCAACCTCCTGAACCCTCCCACCTCAGCCTCCTGAGTGAAGGCTGATGCGCATGGGACCACAGATGCGCATGCCTGGCTACGCTTTTTAATCTTTTATAGAGTCACGGTCTTGCTATGTTGCCCAAGCTGGTCTCAAACTCCTGAGCTCAACTGATCCTCCCACCTCGGTCCCCCAGAGTGCTGGGATTACAGGCATGAGCTACCACGCCCGGCCAAAACGATGCTTTTTAAAAAAAAATTCACCTTGAGACCAGGTGCAGTGGCTCACAACTGTAATCCTAGCACTTTGGGAAGCCGAGGCTGGTGGATCACAAGGTCAGGAGATCAAGACTATCCTGGCCAACATGGTAAAATCCCGTCTCTACTAAAAATACAAAAAATACAAAAAAAATTAGTTGGGTGTGGTGACGGGTGCCTGTAGTCCCAGCTGCTGGGGATGCTGAGACAGGAGAATGGCGTGAACCTGGGAGGCAGAGCTTGCAGTGAGCCGAGACTGCACCACTGCACTCCAGCCTGGGAGACAGAGTGGGGCTGTCTCAAAAAAAAAAAAAAATACAAAAATTAGCTGGGCATTGTGGCACGTGCCTGTAGTCCCAGCTACTCAGGAGGCTGAGGCAGGAGAATCACTTGAACCAGGGAGTCAGAAGTTGCAGTGAGCTGGGATCGCGCCACTGCACTCCAGCCTGGGTGACAGAGCGAGACTCCATCTCAAAAAAAAAAAAAACCCTTGAATTCTGCTACAATCAAATTTTTCCCTATAATGTCCCTTTTCTTTTTTTTTTTTTGAGATGGAGTCTCATTCTATTAGGCACAGATGCAGTGGCGCCAATCTGAAGCTCACTGAAACCTCAGGTTCATCCCGATCTCCTGCCTCAGCCACCAGTGCTGGGACTATAAGCCATGCAGCCCGGCAATTTTGTATTTTAGTAAACAGTTTCACTGTGCTAGCCAGGATGGTCTCGATCTCCTGACCTCGTGATCCGCCCCTCGGCCTCCCAAAGTGCTGCGATTACAGGCGTGAGCCACTGCGCCCGGCCTATAATGCCCCTTTTCATCCTGTCATTCCACTGTTCAAAGACCAACACTGGCTCTCACCGCCAGCCTCCTGCGCCTGAGCTGCTCCAAGCAGCATGCCAGGTGCCCCAGAGGGAACAGCTCACCCTCTCCTGTGGGCCACACCTGTCCCCACCCCAACCAAGCTCCCGGCCAGCACCACAACCCCTCAGAGACCCTTCCCTTCCCTCCCTAAATCCCAGCCCTCCCTCAAGGCCCAGCCTGATGCCCTCTGAGTTTCTCCATGGATGCCAAGAAAAAGTTCCACCAACCCTGCCCTGAACTGCATGGTTTCCAGTGTTCTCCCTGCACTGCGGGCACGAACTAGTCCATCCAGGAGACCTTCACAGACACAGGCCACCACCAGCTCTAGCTTCTCTGGCCAACAGTGGGGGCAGGCAGAGCCAAGACAGGCTGTTCCAGCCCCCTCCCCTCTCTGCCAGCCACAGCCTGGATGACGGGTGACAGCCAAGCCTGGAGCTTCCCCCCCAGCCCCACCCATTCCCAGCAGCAAGTCAGTGGAAGCCGGTTTGAAATGGCTACTAATTTGGAGTGACTCGCACTATGGGTGATGCTGTAAGCGCCTCCAGGTCCCACATGCTGCAGACAGCACTCAAAATGGTCAAACAAATCCAAACTCTGGCTTCAAACCTAATTGCTTTCCTGGGGGACCCAATGGCTTCTTCCTCACTTAGGTCTTTGCAATCCGTACGTCCAGTTTTTAAACAAAGCTGTTTAGAATCTCCCAGGATGAAGACAAGTAGAAAATTGCAAGCCCAGACCTCTACCTCATTTTTTCTAAAACAAAACATGTCATTCTGCATGTTCACACACCCGGAAAGACACAGTTCATTCAAACGCAGCTGGGCACCCTGCCCCTCTGAGCCCTCCTGTAGAGCCTGGCCCTGAGAGGGGGCTGGGGACTTGCTGGGGCAGGATCTGCTCCTACTGTCCCTGGCACCACTGCCCCCAGGGCTTGTAGGAGAGCTTCGGGCCCCTCAGCCTCAATCTCCACACTGGCAGGTGGCCAGGGGAGAGGCTGCCAGCAGGGCTCCCAGGTACCGTGTCCAGGTTTTACCCTGCCCTCTAACGGGAAGGCACTCACATCACAGGTATATACTGACATTTTTTTTTTCCCGAGATGAAGTCTTGCTGTGTTGCCCAGGCTGGAGTACAGTGGCCAATCTTGGCTCACTGCAACCTCCGCCTCCCAGGTTCAAGCAATTCTCCTGCCTCAGCCTCCCGAGTATCTGGTATTACAGGTGCACACCACCAAGCCTGGCTAATTTTTGTATTTTTAGTAGAAACGGGGTTTCACCATGTTGGCCAGGCTGATCTCGAACTCTCGACCTCATGATTTGCCTGCCTTGGCTTCCCAAAGTGCTGGGATTACAGGTGTGAGCCACCATCCCCGGCCCCTTTTTTCTTGAGACAGGGTCTCACTCTGTCACCTAGCCCAGAGTGCAGTGGTGCGATCATGACTCACTACAGCCTCAACTTTCTGGGCTCAAGCAATCCTTCTGCCTCAGCCTCCCAAGTGGCTGGGACTACAGGCACACACTAACTACCACACCTGATTAATTTTTTTTCTATTCTTATTAGAGATGAGGTCTCACTATGTTGTCCAGGCTGGTCTCAAGCAATGCTCCTGCCTTGGCCTCCGAAAGTGCTGGGCCTACAGATGTGAGCCACTGTGTCTGGCCTGTTCTGATCTGTTGAGAGTGCACACGTGGGCCACTCCACTAAGTGCCAAAACAATGCAGAGTGCCCTCCCACACAAACCCATGCAAGTACAGCCAGCACACATGTAAGGCAAGTGTGCACACAGTCACTAACACACACACACGTGCATGGCTGCACTGTGTTTCAATCTGGCTCTGAGAATCCCTCCCACCCCAGCTCACTTCCCTCACCTGTTCACTGTCCTCAGAGGCCCTCTCCCTGACTCTGAACCTGACACATTCCCCACATTGCAAGGGGAGGGACCAGACTGTGTGTGTTCCCAGCAACATGTGCACCCCATGATTGGAGGCGGTGTGCCCGCAAGTGTGCGCACAGCCAGGGTCACTGCCCACCAGGGCTCAAGGGGGTTGCCTCAGACACAGCTGGACTTTGTTCTGGCTACACAATAATATATTCACTTTAATTTTTGCTTGTAACCTGAAGAAGGGCCATTTTTCAAATTTGCACAAACGTGCTGTAACAGTTAGCAGCAACCCTAAGCTACTAAGGCCAAGGCCAAGGCCTCACCAAGATCCTGTACCCCGAAGGCCACAAGACCCTCCAGCCTTCCTGCAACAACAGCAACGCCTCCCCAGCAGGTGGGGGGATTTTAGGGGGCACTTACTGAGCTTCCTGACTCTTCAGACCCCTGGGACTGCTCTCTACCCCATCCTTTCCTGTTCCTATCACAAGATCTGATGTTCTAAAAATGATGACCATTGAGAGTAGAAATGGTCACAAGACTCTCAGAAAGTGAGTGAATATTCAAAGTATCATCAATTTCCAGCCATCCACCGCAAGGGAGCCTGAGAGAAAACAGAGGGCGGAAGGGGTGTGGTAAATCAAAGCACAGATAATACTAAACAATAGGCAAAAAAAAAATCTACATTTGGCTCCAAAGTATTGGGCTGAAATGCAGAGAGGATCATGCTCCCAACTCCAGATGCCAGCAAAGAGTTCTTCTGTCTCCTTCCCATTCTGAAGAGCACCCTCCTGGTTCAGGCTGAAATTCTGGTTACGCTCTTGGTTTGAGAGCAAGGAGACGGTTTGAAAGCTAACCTGCTCCACGCGGATATTCTCATTTCGTGATGCTGTGGCTATGACTGAAGTTGAAATGATTAACATGCAGGGCTGGAGTCCAGGACCGGAGGCTTAGTCCTCACTGCCTCAGGCAGGGGCACAGAAAAGAGAGTTAAAACCAAAGCAACAGCAGAGCCGTCAGCACAGGACAGAAGTCAGGCAGTAGGACTCCGCCACTCGCCACTCACAGGGCAGGGGACCATCTCCGCAAACATCCTCCACCCCCAGTCAGGCTCCTATCAGGAGTCAGCATCTCCAGTTTATTCATTAACTTCATTCTTTCCTCCTCCATCCACCTCCAGGTCAGAGGCCGAGAAGGCACTAGTCAGAGGCAGAAGGCAGGCCCAGGACTGGAAGCCAAAACCCAGGCATCCCAACTCATACCACCTCAGAAACCACCTCCAGCAGAGCCAGAAAGAGCCTTGGCAATGGGTCACCCAGCCTGCCGCTTTGTGGGTGAGCAAACCGGCCTGAAGAAAGCCATCAACTTGCCCAAGTTCGCACAGCAGTTAGAGGGAGGAGCAGCGGCCAGAATAAGAACCTCCTACCCGAGAGCTGGTCAACATCCCAGAGCACAGCTCCGGAGCAGGAGAAGAAATGGCAAAACCAAAGCTCCCTGGGCCACAGCCATCGGAGAGGATCAGCGTCCTGTCTGCCAAGGCCTCCGCTCACGTCTCCCTCACTTGGGTTTCAACGCAGATGCATGGAAGAAAGGCAGGCATCTGGATAGACACAGCTGCTGATGTCAGGGGCTCTCTGTGTCTCCCCAAGGCCATACAGGCCTCCTGGGGAGCCCCTCACCAAGTTCTGTCTGGCAGGGCCCACCAGGAACAGGCCCCACAGGATGTGCGGGACATGCTGCACAGCAAGACGGTCATTCCCTTGTCCTTAAGTCCTTCCTTCTCTGCTGCCCAGTCTTTTTTAATAGAGACAGAGTTTCACCATATTGCCCAGTCTGGTCTTGAACTCCTGCCTCAGCCTCCCAAAGTGCAGGGATTCCAGGCGTGAGCCACTGCACCTGGACGGCTGCTGCCTGACCTTCACCAGACGAATTTGCCTCCACCCAAGCCCATGTGCCTGGCTGCACCGCACCATTGCACCATTCAGTGACAGGCACTGCCTCAAATCCCAGAGCTGCGAGAATGAAAGCAGACACCCACACGGGCCCCAGGGAGGCGGGAGGAGGACTTAAAATGGGAGCTCAGGCATTCCTGCTGCAAGCAGGCTCAGGGAGGGACCTGGAGCGGATTCCCAGCGTCAGTTAAGAACTCAGAGCAGCCACAGGTCTGCATTAGAAAAGGCAGGCGCTGCAGTCATAGAATCTGGGCTGGAGCCCCCGCTCCAGCTAACACTATGTGTGGGCCTTACCTGCTGCTGCCGATAAAAGAGGAGGACGTGACAGCTACCCCGCGGGGCCTTTGTGAAAGTTAAATGAGATTCAAATTATAACTTCATCTGATTAAGTTAAATTGGTTGTGGACCTTTGTAAAGGGTCTAAAACTGAGTCTGATTTTGATGACAAATGTGAGTACCAGCATCCTAAGTATAACGTGAAGGCATGGCAGGATGAGAAGAGGCTCCTGGCCACTCTTGGGGCACCAAATAACCCCTGCTGGAACCCACAGACAAGAGAATGTTTGCAAGATGAGCCACCAGCCAGCACCATTCCGCCCCCTCTCCCTGCTCCACTGACTACACCATTGGGTTCAGGGAAAGTAAGATTTTACATATCACACAGCAGGGAGAAGCTGCAGGAGAAAACACACATAAATTACACATAAAAGGCCCAGGTCAGTAAACAGCACCCCAAGGGAACCTGAATCAGCACCATCTACCCCCACTGTCTGGCTGCCTGGTCTGTAGTCTGGCACAGGGGAGGTCTCGATGCACAAGTGCTAGGAACAATGAATAAACCATCAGCAAGACCCCCAGGAGCCTGGAGGAGCAGAGAAGAGAGCCCCGTAAGGGTCCTGGTGGAGGGCGGTGGGCATAGCAAAATGGAGGCACTGAGGTTTGGCCAGGACTCCTGCAGCTTCTCTTCTGGCCTGTGGTGGGAGGCCCCTCCACCCTGGCTCCCAAGCCTGCTGGGAGGAGACAGGAAGCAGGAAGTTACAGGCCTCTCCCTAGGCTTCCTCCACACAAATGGGGTGGCCAAGAAAGAATCTAAGAGTACCATCAGCCACCAATCAGAAACAGTGGGAAGGAGATAATTCTTGCCTGGCCTCCAAAGCCCAATTTAAGGAGCTTAGGAAAGCAAAGCCAGGAGTCAGGGCAGGACAACTAGAAAATGTCAGCATCCTCTTCTATCCTCCCCAACCCACAGTTAAAGGGCAAGAAAGACCTTGACTTCAGATGGAGTGTATAACAGAGACGTTCAGAGGCCCTGCCCCACAATGGACCCGAACCAACACTGACCTGTTCTCTCTGAACTTCCTGCAAACACCTTGGCTGCTGACAAATAAAAGAAGGTTCCAGGATATTCCTGCAGGAAGGCAAAAAATTAGGTCATCACTTTGGTAAGAAGCCACTCTAGGGTGAATTCTGTCCATCAAGGACCACTCTTTGGGGCAGCAATCCCTCACCAAGAAACTGCTCACTCAACAAATGGAGAAGGCCAGAAATGGCAAACAGGAAGGCAGTGTGCTAATGCCACTCAGTTGCTGGTGGGTACCCAAGACATTACGATCAGAACCCAAGCCCTGGCCCAGCAGAAAACACAGCTGCAATTGATTAGTGATGTCTGCCACGGGCAGTGACAGAAGTAACAAAATCCCCGCCATGTATTTGGCATCCCTGGGGTAGACCTTTGTCATCCAAGGATTTAATATTACAATTTTGGCCACTCGCAAGTGACCCAAAGTTTCAAGATATGTAAAAGTGTGTAAACGGACTGAGATGCGTTTGCATCGCATACGCTATGAGGTCAATATGAAGGAACGGGCCACCTTGTTGTTTTCATCTCTACCACATTCAAAGTTACTCTTATGGAGCAATAAAAACTTGGTGGAAAATGGCCACCAAGTGAGAAATAAAACTGCAGCAGAAACTGAAAGGCAGTTAACTTGGGGTGTGAGGATATATGCAGGAAACATTTGACTCTGCAGAAACATGACTCTGGAGAAAGCCAGGCCCATGAACAAATATTGCTGTGGATACAAATTTGGGATGCTAGAAAGTGCAAGATTCATTTCTTGAGATCCTGAGGGGTCCACTGTGCCTACTCTGTTCTGTGCCTCACAGCAGTGAATTCACGGCCAAGGAGAACATCAGAGGGAGTGAGAATCCATGCGCCCTCAAGGGGCTTGCAATCTAGTTGACGAAACAATACCTACTGGAAACAGCAAATGGCATTGCATTTTCACAATCACCCAGCACAGAGTCAGCTTCAATTCCCCCTCACCTTCAACCTTTCCTCACTTCCCCACCCAATCAAGTTACAAATGATCCTGATCTTACTTCCAAAGTGTCTCAAGTTCAATGCCTCCTCACCATTCCTCACAGGTGCCCAGCCACTCTCCCTACCATGACGTCCCCTCTTCACAGACCCCAGATTCATCCTCCTTAAGCCCAGCCCTGCTTCTGTTACCCTTGCTCAAAACCTGCAAACTTCCCAGGGTCTCCCAAGGTTGATGGCTGTCTTCACAGCACCAGTTTAATGCTGGCACATGGTGGGCACTCAACTTCTCTTGGAAGAAAGAATGGACAGATAAAGTTCTCGGCTGGTGATCTGAGGCCGCCCACAATACAGCTGTTGTCTACCTGCCCAACCTCTCCTCCATGGCTTCCCTGCACACATCCCACACCTGGCCCACCTGCGCCATTCACACACCCCAACTTTCTCAGGGCCTAGCCCCAGGCTGATCCTTACTCCTTCTGTTGAAATGCAAGCTCCCCTCCAGGGTTCATGTCCACCACCACCTTCTGCATGAAATGGTGCTCCTCAATCAAGGTGGCCGAACTGTTTCAGCTCACATAACATTCTGCTCTCAGAAGCCATTCGCCTTGTCCTTTGAATTGTCATCTTTCGAACCCGTTTCTCAACTCTTTACTGGCTAACAAGCCCCGTGAAGATAAGGACGTTTATCTTGTTTATTTTTGCAGCATCAGAACTTAGCAAAGACTTTTTTTTTTTTTTTTTTTTTTTTTGAGACGGAGTCTCGCTCTGTCGCCCAGGCTGGAGTGCAGTGGCCGGATCTCAGCTCACTGCAAGCTCCGCCTCCCGGGTTCACGCCATTCTCCGGCCTCAGCCTCCCGAGTAGCTGGGACTACAGGCGCCCGCCACCTCGCCCGGCTAGTTTTTTGTATTTCTTAATAGAGACGGGGTTTCACCGTGTTAGCCAGGATGGTCTCGATCTCCTGACCTCGTGATTCGCCCGTCTCGGCCTCCCAAAGTGCTGGGATTACAGGCTTGAGCCACCGCGCCCGGCCAAGACTTTTTTTTTTTAAGAGACAAAATTCTTGCTCTGTTACCCAGCCTGGAGTGCCGTGACACAATCATGGCTCACTGAAGCCTCGAACTCCTGAACTCAAGTGATCCTTCCACCGCTAGCTGGGACCATAGGTCCATAGGTCCACAAGTGTGTACCACCACACCTGGCTTATATATATATATACACATTATATGTATAATATTTTAGATACAGAGGCCTCACTATGTTACCCAGGATGGTCTCAAATCCCAGGCCTCAAGTGATCCTCCTGCATCAGCTTGCCAAAGTACTGGGATTACAGATGTGAGGCACAGTATCCAGCCCAGCACAGACTCTTATACATGTGACGCATACACCGTTTGTGGAGTTCACTAGAGAACCACCCAAGGAAATCTATAAAGGCCAGGAACAAAATGAAGACAGAAAATGCCATAGGAGTTCCCAGGAAAAAGAGGTTCATTTGGGATGGGATGCCAGGGTCTTGAAAGGAGCTCAGACATGAGAAGGGTCTTGAAAGAGGAGAATGGAAGAACTATCCAGAAAAGTGGAAGAGGATGAACTAAGGGGCCAAGAAGGAATGCGCAAAGCAAGGCTGGGAGATTAGTCTGGCTAGAACCAAGGGTTCCCGGAGGGAGAAGAGTGGTAATAAGGCTAGACAGGCAGGATGCGGAATGCCAGGCGAATGCACCTGGATTAGATCCACTCCCTCTTAGTCAGTGAGGATGACAACCACTGCAGGCGGGGCCCTCATGGTAGAAGAAAAGAAGTCTTGTCCTCTCTTGTTCCAAGCATATTAGTCCAGTCTCCTCTACAAAGTTATAAATAACAGCCACCGTTTACTGCACACCTGCTGTATATGAGGCCCTGAGCTATGTGCCTCACATACATCAGCTCATGGCTCCTTCCCAACATCCTGAGTACTTGGTATTGTTAACCTCATTTTGCAAGCAGGGAGCTGACGCTAAAGGAGGTAAGGGCACCTCCCAAGGCCCAACCCACTCACTCATCCACTTTAACAGTGCTGGCTGGCCCTGGGGTTACAGGCTTGCGACAAAAGGGCACTCCCTCCAGCCACCCCAGGTTCAAGGGCTTCCCACCTAAGCTGGGCTGCTTGTCCACAACTCTCCAGATTAATTCCTCAAGGTCAGCATTTACTAAGCACACAGAAGGAGCTTAATAAAGGACACTAAACAGACAGAATAGTGGCTGCCAGAGGCTGGGAGGAGGGGGAAACAGTTGTTTCATGAATATTAAAGCTTCAGTTTTACAAGGTAATTTCTGGAGCTCTGTTGCACAACAATGTAATATACTTAATGCTACTGAACTGTACACTTACAAATGGTTAAAATGTACACTTAAGATTTTACATCTGCTGGGTGTGGTGGCTCATGCCTGTAATCCCAGCACTTTGGGAGGCCGAGGCGGGTGGATCACGAGGTCAGGAGTTCAAGACCAGCCTGGCCAACATGGTGAAACCCCGTCTCTACTAAAAAATATATAAAATTTAGCCAAGGGTGGTGGCGGGCACCTGTAATCCCAGCTATTCGGGAGGCTGAGGGAGAGAACTGTTTGAACCCGGGAGGCAGAGGTTGCAGTGAGCCAAGATTATGCCACTGCACTCCAGCCTGAGCAACAGAGCAAGACTCCATCTCAAAAAAAAAAGAGATTTTACATTCAGTGTTTTTTACCACAATTTTAAATTTTTTTACATAAAGCACACTTCCTAATTGGTTGAGTGGCTGCTAATATCTTACACTGTTAATTATCTGATGCTGGAAGAGACTCTAGAATATTTCTAATCCCATATCCCACCAAGACGGAGAGCTGGAAAGAGGAGGTCAATTGCTCAAGGTTGCACAAATAAGTGGTGCCAGGTGAAGACAAGGCTCAACATAGAGGAAAGGGGCTGAGCGTGGTGGCTCACGCCTGTAATCCCAACACTCTGGGAGGCCAAGGTAGGAGAATTGCTTGAGGCCAGGAATTCAAGACTAGAGACCAGCCTGGGCAACACAGCACAACCCCATCTTTACCATAAAAAATTTAAAAAAAATAATTATCTGGGCAAGGGGCCTGCACCTATAGTCCCAGCTACTCGGGAGGCTAAGGCGGGAGGATCACTTGAGTCCAGGAGTTGGAGGCTGCAGTGAGCTGATTGCATCCCTGCACTCCAGCCCAAGCAACAAAGTGAAAAAAATAGAAGAAGGGGCTGAATGTGGTGGCTCACGCCTGTAATTCCAGCACTTTGGGAGGCCAAGGCAGGCAGATCACCTGAGGTCAGGAGTTTGAGACCAGCCTGGCCAACATGGTGAAACTCTATCTCTACAAAAAATACAAAAATTAGCCAGGTGTGGTGGTGGGTGCCTGTAATCCCAGCTACTCGGGAGGCTGAGGCAGGAGAATCACTTGAACCCAGGAGGCAGAGATTGTAGTAGCTGAGATAGTGCCATCGCACTCCAGCCTGAGCAACGAAAGTGAAACCCTGTCTCAAAAAATAAAATAAAATAGAAGAAGGGCAGAGGCAGACGGCAGAATAGAAGGCACAAGGCAGGAAGGTCAGAAGCCAGGTTCAAGTTTTGCTTCTTTTACTTAATGAGTTTTGTGACCTTAGATATTTATTCTCTCTGAGCATCATATTCCTAACCTATAAGAAGACAATTAAAAGTAACAAATCTCGCCCAGTGCGGTGGCTCACGCCTATAACCCCAGCACTTTGGGAGGCCGAGGCAGCTGGATCACTTGAGGTCAGGAGTTCGAGACCAGCCTGGCCAATATGGCGAAACCCTGTCTCTACTAAAAATACAAAAATTAGAAGGCGTAGTGGCACGCTCCTGGAATCTCAGCTACTCGGGAGGCTGAGGCAGGAGAATCGCTTGAACCGGGGAAGCAGAGTTTGCAGTGATCTGAGATCCTGCCACTGCACTCCAGCCTGGGCAACAGAGTGAGACTCTGTCTCAAAAAAAAGTAACAAACTTTACAAGATTATGTATGAATTAAATAAAATTATATACAGCTAATGTAATGTGCATAGAAACACTTGGCCAACTGTAAATTACTTTATCAACACTAGTTATTGTTATTAATATTAAATATCTGTTCATAGGTTCAAAGAGCCCTGCCAGAATATTAAAATCTGATTAAACCAGACAAAAAACAAAAATCCTGCTCTCACCTGTTCAGGGACTTGCACACAGGGGGTCTTCAGGGAGTGCAAGTTTTATCTACCCCAATCCTCTCCCTCCAACCCACAGCCCAGCTGCATCAGCCATGCCAGGACCAAGCCAAGGGTAGGAAGCCGGTGTAATTGTCTGCCTCTCTGGCTGCATTCCTTAGCTAAATATAAATGATTTATCCAGGCCATTGTTTGAAATTATCCATAATCCCTCTCCTCGCCTCCCCATTACTTATGATGGCAAGCTAGCTGTGTATCTCTATAGCAAAGCATATATTCAACATTCTCTGCGGCTATTTTCAATAAAGAGAAGGGAGCTGGCAGGTATATATAGGGATCCTCGCATGAGTCTTCGGTTTTCTCCACTAGTCCAGGAAAGCTTCCTGGAGGAGGAAATACCAGAGTCACCCCAGGGAAAAGGACAGCTGCAGGTCAGAAGGGCACGCGCGCATAGAGACTGGGTCTCTGAACCAAGAGTGGTAAGCCCCTGCCTTCTCACCCCCGTTTTGGTGATGCGAGGGAAAGGTAGCTCAGGGGATCCCATACTACCCCAAGCTTCCCTAGACAACACAGGCATTTGGGGGAAGATGAAGAAGTGACCCGTATATTTTTCAAAGAGGGAGGAGATCCAAGACTCCAGTTCCAAGATGTACAAGGACAAATATTGCTCTTACAACAACAAGCCAGTTTCTTGTTTGGATGTTTTTTTTAAAAACCACAAGAAAGTTTTTTTAAGTCCCAAACTTGAATGCACAGATGGGCTAGATCTCCAACTTCGGGGTGTGCCAGAGTCCTGTCACTCGGAGCGCTGATCTTCCAGCAGTGGCCCAGGCAGTGGTCGCGGGTGCCGGGGGACTGCAGGCTATATCCCAGCCCTGCCCCAAGGCCTCTGGCCCTCTCTGGGGTCCTTGTATGGACTGTTCCAAGCGGTGCACTGGGTCACACAATCGGAAACCCTTGCCAGCCCCGGGGGCTCCCTTTCTGAAACGGTCTTCCTTGGAGCCATCCCCTGGGGGACCCCACTTCGCTCGGTGCCCGGGCCCCGCACCCATCCTCCCCTTCCCGGCCCGCTTCCCGCACGGCGCCTACTCTGCTCCTCGTCCTCTCGTCCCACCGCCGCCCTGCCCACACCGCCTCCCGTGGGCGCCATTCACTCCCGCCTTCTCCGGGACCCGGCCTGGGGGTGCCAGCCACCAGCATAAGTCTCGAGGCCAAGCAACTCCGCACGCTCACGAGACCCGCCTCGCCGCCCGCCGCCAGACGGCCTCCTGCCTCCTGGGACTCGGGGTCCCCACCTCCTTTGCAGCTCCCGGCACCGCCATACGCCACTCCAGCAGAGCAGGGGGCAGAAGCCTGCCAGGAATGGCCTGCAGGCAGGGGCTGCCCAGGGAGACGGGGCGGGGGCGGGGGAGGGGCGGGGAGGGGAGGGAGCAGTGGGCTGAGGAGGGAGCAGGACAGGGAGAGGGGCGAGGGAGGGGTGGGACGGGGAGGGGCGAGGAGGAGGTGGGACGGGGAGGGGCGAGGGTGGGACGAGGGGAGGAGCGAGGCAGGGAGGCTGGACTGCAGAGGGCGGGCGGAGAAAGGAGCCGCCGGGCCGAGGGGGGCGCCAGCGCCAGTGCCCTGCACCGCCCCAGGCTGGGTCCCCTGGGCCAAGGGAGGCCGGGGACAGGCACCAGGGCCCGCGAGGCACGCCCGGGTTGCCCTCCGGGGTTCGAAGCCTCCGTCCCCTCCCGGCCCCGCCACCCGCACGCCCCGACCGGCCGCTCCTCCCAGGTGCTCTGATCACGCCTTCCCCCTGCGGCGAACGGGCCTCTTCCCAGGGTAGGGGCGGGAAGGTCTGGGCCTAGCAGTGCGCTCTCCTGGGCTCTGCGCCCACACGGCACCCAAGGGCCGTCCTGGCCCAGGCCTCAGCTCTCTCGCTCGCTCCAGGCTGCCCGGCCTCGCCACCCCACCCCCACACCCTCGAACCCCTTCCCCGGTGTTCCGGGCGGGCTGTGTGAGATGCTGACGGCGCCTGCCGGAGACACCGCTTGCAGAAAGAGCCGCGCCTCCCCAGGAGCTGGCGGCCTCCAAGGGCGGGTACAGGGCACGGTGTGCGGCAGGGGTGCGCTGAGGCAGGAGAAACTCCAGCTAGGCATGTCTGGCCCGGCGCTTTTTCAGGCCTGGATTGTATATGTTTTTTGTTTTTTTGGTTTGGTTTTGGTTTGTTTTGTTTTTTCTTGAGACAAGGTCTCACTCTGTTGCCCAGGCAGGAGTGCAGTGGTGCGATCGCCTCTCACTGCAGCCTAGACTTGTGGGCTCAAGTGATCCCGCCTCAGCCTCCAGAGTACTTGGGACTATAGGCGCGCACCACCACGTCCGGCTAAGTTTTTGATTTTTTTTTGTACAGACGGGGGTCTCCCTGGGGCCCAAGCTGTTCTCAAACTCCTGAGCTCAAGCCATCCTCCTGCCTCTGCCTCCCGATGTGCTGGGATTATAGCCCGGATTCTTTTTTTTTTTTTTTTTTTTTTTGAGACAGAGTCGCCCAGGCTGGAGTGCAGTGGCCCGATCTCAGCTCACTGCAAGCTCTGTCTCGGGTTCGCACGCCATTCCTCACCTCAGCCTCCCAGAGTGGCTGGGACCTGGCGCCCGCCACCTCGCCTGGCTAGTTGTTTGTATTTTTTAGTAGAGACGGGGTTTCACTGTGTTAGCCAGGATGGTCTCTATCTCCTGACCTCGTGATCCGCCCGTCTGGGCCTCCCAAAGTGCTGGGATTACAGGCTTGAGCCACCGCTCCCAGCCTACGCCCGGATTCTTAAAGCTAGAAGGCCTAAACTTGTTTCCAAAGAGCACTAAAACGCCATCTCTTCTCATCATTACTGTCATCAAAAATTTCTAGGCCAGGTGCCCTGGCTCATGCCTGTAATCCCAGGACTTTGGGAGGCCCAGGCGGAAGGATTGCTAGAGCTCAGGAACTCAGGAATTCAAGAACAGCCTGAGCAACATAAGAAAACCCCATCTCAAAAACAAAACAAAACAAAAAGTTTTAATTAACCGGGTGTGGTGGCACACCCCTGTAGTCCCAGCTACCCCGGAGGCTGAGGCTCAGGAGTTGGAGGCTGCAGTAAACTAGGATCATGCCACTGTACTCCAGCGTGGGCAGCAGAGGGAGACCCCGTCTTTAAAAGTGAAAATTTTAAAAATTTTAAAGACACTGTATACTGTGCTTTCCACATGCCCTACCATTGCACTAAGCTTGACAGGGGACAAATTTTTAAAACCTGGCTATAATCACAAGGGTTGCCTTTGCTTTCTGCTAATTAGACTGAAAGTTTCCACTCATCTTCTGGGCCCCTCTCCCTCACACACACGCAATCTTGTTTTTGTCTATTAGACTAAACCCATAACCCATCTCCTGATCTCCCTTTCCCCGCAAGGAAAATATTCTCCTTCCACATTTTGCTTCATCCAAAGCCTTCTTCAATGCCCCTAACAAAGTCCAAAGTCTTCCCAAGGAACCCCCACCAGCCCCAATCTTTCCAGTCACTGTGGCAGCCCCTTAGTACATGTACCCAACTCTGCCCAGGCTCCAGAAGAGGAAACTGGGTCTCAGAGAGGGAAAGAGATGTACTAGGATTGTCTGCCAGTGAGCAGAGCCTGGTGAGGAAGCGGTCACAGGGCTTGTGAGCCAGACACACCTGTCTGAATTCTGGCTCTGCTTTTATGGGCTGGGACCCCTTCAGGCCTGTTCCCTCACCTGTGGAATGGGGCATAATGCCAATTACAGGGGCGGGCATGGTGGCTCACACCTGTAATCCCAGTACTTTGGGAGGCCAAGGCGGGTGGATCACCTGAGGTCAGGAGTTTGAGACCAGCCTGGTCAATATGGTGAAACTCCGTCTCTACTAAAAATACAAAAATTAGCCAGTCGTGGTGGCACATGCCTGTAATCCCAGCTACTCGGAGGGCTGAGGCAGGAGACTTGCTTGAGCCTGGGAGACGGAGGTTGCAGTGAGCCAAGATCGTGCCACTGCACTCACAGCCTGGCCGACAGAGCGAGACTGTCTGAAAAAAAAGAAAATACCAATTCCACAAGGTTGATGGACTGACCAAGATGATGGAGTGAAAGCACAACATGTGATGTGTGGTGACTGCTCAATAAATGCTAGCTTCCTCCTGCCCTTTTTGGGTTTTGTTTTGTTGTTTTTGAGACAGGGACTTGCTCTGCCATCCAGGCTCGAGGGCAGTCGTGCCATCATGGCTCATTGCAGCCTCAAACTCCTGGACTGCCTCCTGGGTTCACACCATTCTCCTGCCTCAGCCTCCCAAGTAGCTGGAACAACAGGTGCCTGCCACCACGCCCAGCTAATTTTTTGTATTTTTCGTAGAGACGGGGTTTCACTGTGTTAGCCAGGATGGTCTCGATCTCCTGACCTCATGATCTGCCCGCCTCGGCCTCCCAAAGTGCTGGGATTACAGGCTTGAGCCACCGCACTTGGCCAAAAAAAATTTTTTTTCAGATGGAGTCTCACTCTGTTGCCCAGGCTGAGCACAGTGGCTCAATCTTGACTCACTGCAGTCTCCACCTCCCAGTTTCAAGGGATCCTCCTACCTCAGACTCCTAAGTAGCTGGGACCACAGGTGCATGCCACCATACCCAACTAATTGGGTTTTTTGTTTGTTTGTTTTGCTTTGCTTTGCTTTGTAGAGACGGAGGCCCCACTTTGTTGCTTAAGCTAGTTTTGAACTCCTGGCCTCAAGCAATCCTCCCACCTTGGCCTCCCAAAGTCCTCCTGCCCTTTAAAAAAAGATAGGCGGAGCACAGTGGCTCACACCTATCATCCCAGTACTTTGGGAGGCCAAGGAGGTGGATCACTTGAGCCCAGGAGTTCAAGACCAGCCTGGCCAACATGGCAAAACCCCATCTCTACTGAAAATACAAAAATTAGCCAGGCATGCATGGGCGTGGTGGCACATGCCTGTAGTCCCAGCTGCTACTCGGGAGGCTGAGCCCAGGAGGTCAAGGCTGCAGGGAACCATGATTACACCACTGCTCTCCAGCCTGGGTGACAGAGTGAGACTCTGTCTCAAATTAATTAATTAATTAAAACAAATCTGAAATAATGGGATTCTGAAGTCTTAGAGATGGATGAAATCTTAGAAGAATTCCCTCGGCAATAGCCCAGAAAATGGCTTCGCTGCTCACTCTCCTTCACCACATTCAGAGATGAATGCCTCAGTGCCTCTGAGGGGCTGACAGCTGGAAGGAAGCGCTGAAGAAAAGCTGCAGAGGAGATGGGATTATTCAGTATAAAGGACACAAAGGTGACTAGTGGTCTGTGAAGCAGACACACTGATCGTGTCCACCGAGGACTAAACGCAAGTAAACCTGACAATGAGGCACCACTTTCTTGGGGAAGGGACTTACAAATGCATGAAGTCACTGCTTATCATACCAGGCTTTTGAGGAAGTGTCATCGAGTTTCCCTCCTGGAGAAGATCCCAAAAAATGCCAAGGAGTACCATACATCAGGTTAGACATAGGTAGGGTGATTGTATGCAGGTTTCGGGGGCACATTCTACTCACTCCTCTTGTCCTGGCATAGTTTCTAATAGTTCCCCTTTCACTCTCAAAATATCCTGGTGTGAATGATAAATTATATGCCACTTGAACTGTGAACAAAGGCAGGACTCCAAACAGCTCCTTCCAGGCCTGAATGTCAGCAACTCTGCTGGAATTTCTGAATCCCCAGGGACTTCAAAAGATAGCATGTCAGTTTATCCCCTTGAAATCACCAAATCAAATCAAAAATGACAATAGGCTAAAATTAAAGTCCCAGCCAACCACCCCAAGTCAAGCTTCGGGACTGTGCCTGCTGAATTGCGACACCTAGTGGCGAGAGCGCACGCTGCCGGAGCGGAGTTCCGCCAACACTTCACATTCGGCCATAGGTTTCAAGTGATTTGCAAAGCACGTAACAGCTAACATGTACCAAGTGTTTATGTGCCAGGCACAGTTCTAAGTACTTTACATGTTCCAACCCATTGATCCTCACAACACCATGAGGTAGGTAGTAGCATCATCATCCCGACACTTTTACAGATGAGGAAACTGAGGCTGAGACAAGTTAGGTAATTTCTCCCAGGTCATTTCACCAGTAAATGACTAAGCTAGGCTATAACCCCAGATTGTCTGGCTGGAGGGCCTGCACAGTTAACTACTGCTCCATCTAGACACACCTGTCTGAATGGAGGATTCAGGATTCAGACAGGTGTGTCTGGCTCTGTTTGCACAGTTACTTCGGAGGAATCTTCCACCTGAAGAGATATCCACCACGCCTCTGACATGGAGATGATGTGAGGCTACAATGAGAGGTAGAACGTATGAAAAGTTCCACTCTCGGCCGGGCGCAGTGGCTTACGTCTATAATCCCAGCACTTTGGGAGGCTGAGGTGGGTGAATCACCTGAGGTCAGGAGTTCGAGACCAGCCTGGCAAAACCCTGTCTCAACTAAAAATACAAAAATCAGTCAGGCCTGTCATCCCAGCTACTAGGGAGGCTGAGACAGGAGAATTGCTTGAACCCGGGAGGCGGAGGTTGCAGTGAGCCAAGATCGTGCCACTGCACTCCAGCCTGGGCAACAGGACGAGACTTCGTCTAAAAAAAAAGAGTTCCACTCTAATGTCTACCAGTACAGAATAGTAGTTTCCACATCTATAAAAATTGCCTGGGCATGGCGTGGTGGCTCACGCCTGTAAATCCCAGCACTTTGGGAGGCCAAGGCGGGTGGTTCACCTGAGGTCAGGAGCTCGAGATCAGCCTGGACAACGTGGTGAAACCCCGTCTATACTAAAAATACAAAAATTAGCCGGGCATGGTGGCGGGCACCTGTAATCCCAACTACTCAGGAGGGTGAGGCAGGAGAATCGCTTGAACCTGGGAAGCGGAGGTTGCAGTGAGCCGAGATCACGCCACTGCACTCCAGCCTGGGAAACGAGAGAAACGCCGTCTCAAAAAAAAAAAAAAAAAAAAATCGCCTGGGCACAGTGGCTCACACCTGTAATCTCAGCACTTTCATGAGGCCCAGGTGGGCGGATCACGTGAGGTCAGGAGTTTGAGACCAGTCTGGCAAACATGGTGAAACCCTGTCTCTACTAAAAATACAAAAAACTTAGCCAGGCGTTGTGGTGAACGCCTGTAATCCTAGCTACTGAGAGGCTGAGGCAGGAGACTGACTTGAACCTGGGAGGTGAAAGTTGCAATGAGCAGAGATCGCACCACTGCACTCCAGCCTGGCAACAGAGCGAGACTCCGTCTCAAAATAAATAAATAAATTAATTTAAAAAAAAATGCCTCCCCAGGCGACTGCAGAAGATGGAAGATGGCAGAGGTGCAGGTCCTGGTGCTCAATGGTCGAGGCCATCTCCTGGGCCGCCTGGCGGCCATCGTGGCTAAGCAGGTACTGCTGGGCCGGAAGGTGGTGGTCCGACGCTGTGACGGCATCAACATTTCTGGCAGTTTCTACAGAAACATGTCGCATGTTGAAGCACCTGGCTTTCCTCCACAGGCGGAGAACACAAACCTTTCCCGAGGCCCCTACCCCTTCCGGTCCCCAAGGCATCTTCTGGTGGGCAGTGCGAGGCATGCTGCTCCACGAGACCCAGCGAGGCCAGGCCGCCCTGGACCGCCTCAAGGTGTTTGATGGCATCCCACTGCCCTGCGACAAGAGAAGCCAGATGGTGGTTCCCGCTTCCCTGAAGGTCGTGCGTCTGAAGCCTACAAGAAAGTTCGCCTATCTGGGCGCCTGGCTCACGGGGTTGGCTGGAAGTACCAGGCGGTGACAGCCACCCTGGAGGAGAAGAGGAAGGAGAAGGCCAAGGTCCATTACTGGAAGAAGAAACAGCTCATGAGGCTAGGAAAACAGGCCGAGAAGAACATAGAGAAGAAAACTGACAAACATGCAGAGGTCCTCAAGGCCCGCAGACTCTCGGTCTGAGCCCAACAAAGACTATTCATTCCTCATGCTTGGCCTGGCCTGCCCTTCCTCCATCGTCACCCTGGAATGTGCGGGACCCAGGGGCAGCAGCAGTCCGGGTGCCACAGGCAGCCTGGGACATAGGAAGCTGGGAGCAAGGAAAGGGTCTTAGTCACTGCCTTCTGAGGTTACTTGAAAGCACTCGGAGAATTGTGCAGGCGTAATTTATCTATGACCAATAGAAAGAGCAACCAGTTACTATTAGCAAAAGGGAGCCGGAAGACTAATTGGAGGGGCCCTGCCTTGTGAGTGGAGCGTCTGTTTAACTTTCCACCTGGTCATATAACTCTGCAGCTGTTAGACTGTGCAAGCACTTGGGGACAGCATGAGCTTGCTGTTGTACAAAAGGGTATTTATAGAAGCATAGACTGGGACGATGTGCCACCAGGGGGTCACAGGTGTTGTCTGTGCTCCTCACCTGTATTTTGTAATCAGAATCAAATAAACTACTTTTAAAGAAAAAAAAAAAAAGGCCGGGCGCAGTGGCTCAAGCCTGTAATCCCAGCACTTTGGGAGGCTGAGACGGGCAGATCACGAGGTCAGGAGATCGAGACCATCCTGGCTAACATGGTGAAACCCTGTCTCTACTAAAAAATACAAAAAACTAGCCGGGCGAGGTGGCGGGCGCCTGTAGTCCCAGCTACTCCGGAGGCTGAGGCAGGAGAATGGCGTAAACCTGGGAGGCGGAGCTTGCAGTGAGCTGAGATCCGGCCACTGCACTCCAGCCTGGGCAACAGAGCGAGACTCCGTCTCAAAAAAAAAAAAAAAAAAAAAATCAGGGCGTTGCCTGGGCGCAGTGGCTCACACCTGTAATCCCAGCACTTTGGGAGGCCCAGGCGAGAGATCATTTGAGCTCAGGAGTTTGAGCCCAGCCTGGGCAACATAGTGAGCCCTTGTTTCCACTTTTTGTACTTTTTTTTAAGAAAAAGAGAAAAGAAAGTAATAATTTTTTTAAAAAAACAGGGCAAGAAACTAGACAGGGAGAAAACTTATAAACCATCAGTTAAATGCACACTGGAGCTGCTATATTAAAGAAGCACATGCCAGAGTGATGAAACAGTTCCTTCCCTACCTCACCTCCTTGACCACATTTACTTGTGTACTTTGTAGGGTGGTTGCTCGTCACTGACACCTACCAGGTACCAAGAGGACCTCAAACCCTAGAGCTCCCACAGTTGTCAAGGTGAGGCAGGGAAAAGTGACCAAAGACTGTTCTTCTGCTTCCATTCCAAATGCCCTCTTCTAAAGGGTGCACATCATTCCAAGAACCCCTCCTTTCTTCACCTTCTTTCTCCTCCAAGGCTCAAAGTGAGGCAGGTGGCAGGACTGAGAGGACCACAGGGGTCTTGTGTAAGTTGTTGTTCTATAGGGCTGCCATGTGATTGTTGAGACATATTTATTCTTTTTTTTAAAAAAAGTATTTGTTGTTTATCTGAAATTCAAATTTAACTATTCTGTGTTTTTAACTGCTAAATCTGGCAACTCTGCTTTGTTACTGATTGTTGCTAAGACAATTGGAAAACATAGATTAGAAGAGGCCAGCAAACTTTGTCTGTAAAGAGCCAGATAGTAAATATTTTCAGTTTTGTAGGGTATACAGTCTCTGTCCCAACTGCTCAGCTCTGCCATTGAAGCAGGACAGCAATCATAAAAAATACATAAATAAATGAGCATGATGGTGTTCCAATAAAACTTTATTTATAAAAACAGGCATTGGACCAGACCAGGCTGTGTGTTTTTCAAATTCGGGCCTTCAGACTCCTGGCTATCCTCAGATGTCTTGTGGAGGTGAGAGTGGGCTGGATCCAAGTTCCCAAGTGTAAAAAACAGAAAGATTGATCAAAAGCATTGAGTGTAATGAGTGCCAGTAATTCTGTGGGTGTGTGTGTGTGTCTGTGTGTGACCTGAGATGGGTCACTGCCTACAGGAAGCATGCACTTCTGGAGTAGGAGGGTGTCTGGAGCCGCCTAGGTTTTACAAGGTCGTGGTCTGAAGAAGAGCAGATTCTATGTCTGAGATTGCTGGTGGTCAGCATGTACTCCGTAAAGACAGAAACGCACAGACAACATTGTGAAATCAGACAGCAAATACAGAGGCCAAGAAAAGCAGAATGCCCCTGTAAAAGGTCTTCAGGTATAGCTAAAGCTGTTGGCGTTCGTCCACCTGATGTACAGTATTCAGAAACATACGGGAAGTATCTACAAATGCCTCTGTGCGTGTTCACATGCGCACACGTGCTCACACGTGGACATGTACACCATCGATCTGAACAGGTGGGTAACAACTGAGGAATTTGCATGGTTGGTTGGAATCAATAAATGTAACAGTAATAGCCATATCAGCTACATTTGTATCAACTTTCTTACTGATCTTAGAATATTCCTATGTGTTTATCGAGGGCAATTCCATGGTTTAAAATCACTTTAAATGCTGCCCTACAGACCAAAACCACCTGTAAAAGGTCTGACCTATTAAAAGCATTGAACCCAAACACAGACTTCCCACCGCACAGAAAATGTTAATATGTCTGCAGTCGAAGTTATGGGGACCACAGTGCAAGCTAAAAACAAAGAATTAGATAAGCCTCAGCCGATGGCAGGCAGGTAAAAAATGTTGGCATGTATATATGTCCTAAAATAAGTAAGTCATCAGTGAAGTGTTTTAAATAAGAGACTGACATGATTAGATTTGCATTTTAGGACTATCACTCTGGCCATAGGGTAGAGAACAAATTAGAGCGGCAGGAGTCAGAAAGGATAAAGGATACTTTAGCAGTGATCTCGGCACAAGAGGAAGTTAGCTTGGTCTAGGTTGGTGTTGATGAAAAAGGAGTAATATGGATAGACTTCAGAGAGAGTTAAAAGGTGAAATTTACATCAGCAATGAACATAAGGAATAAGGGAAAAGAAGGTGTAAAGAAAGACACATTGGCCAGGTGCAGTGGTTCATATCTGTAATCCTAGCAATTTCGGAGCCCGAAATGGGAGGATGGCTTGAGGACAAGAGTTTGAGACCAGCCTAGGCAACATAATGAGACCCCCATCTCTACCAAAAATACAAAAATTAGCCAGTCGTTGTGTGCACTTGTGGTCCCAGCTACTTGGGAGATGGAGGTGGGAGGATCACTGGAGCACAGGAGTTCAAGGCTATAGTGAGCTGTGATCATGCCACTGCACTCCAGCCTTTGCAACAGAGCAAAACTGTGTTAAAAAAAAAAAAAAAAAAAAAAAAAAGACAGAAAGAAAAGAAAAAAGAAAAAAAAAAGACTCATTATGTTCTGGCCAGTCTAAGAGGATGGTTGGTGGAATGATTAACTGAGATAGGAAACAGTGGAAGAGGACTAGATGTAAAGGGAAAGATGTTGAATTCAAGGAAGATTAGAGCTAATAAGTGTCCATCAGATTTAGTACGTTGAAGGTCACTGAGGAACTTGGCAAAAGCGATTTGTTTGTGATGATGAGGCAGAGACCGTGTTGGGGGCGCTGAGAAGGGAGTAGGGACTGTGGAATAAAGATGGTAAAACCATTCTTTCAAGAAAATTGGCTGTGGATGGGAGGACACAGGGCAGGTTGCTGAAGGAGACTGTAAATCAAGGGAGGGTTGGGGAATTTTATGGGAGAATTGAGCCCATTTAAAACTCATGGGCAGAGTCCTGTTTCTGGTATGGAGAAATCGGCACCTAGCTGACCAATCCTCCGCAGATAACATCTATACATTCTGGACGAAATATATAAAAACAAACAAACAGAAAACCCACCTACCTAAGGGCTCTGGAGAGTAAGCCCAAGTAGGTAGGTTTTGGAGGGGATTCAATATGTGCAAGAAGCACCTGGGTCCACGTTTTGTGGATTTTCCCTGTGTTGGCCACCGTCACAGCAACAGCATAGGATGGCTATGTCAACGAAAAGAGTCAAACTCTGTAAAATATTTAAAGAGGTTTATTCTGAGCCAAATATGAGTGACTAAGGCCCAAGGTACAGTCTCAAGATGTCCTGAGGAACACATGCCCAAGGTGGCCGGGTTACAGCTTGGTTTTACACGTTTCAGGGAGGCATAATGTTACCGATGGAAGGTAGCCGAGTTACCAGCCGCGAATCTGTACGGGTCTGCCACAATCTCAATTCTTGCCTCCTCAGAAGAAAGAATTCGACTGAGGGGCCTAAGGCAGAAAAAGAGACTGAGGCAAGCTTCAGAGCAGGAGTGGAAGTTTATTTAAAAGGCTTTAGAACAGGAAAGAAAGGAAAGAAGAGTGCACTTGGAAGAGACCCAAGCAGGCACCGAGGTCAAGTGCAGTGTTTAACCTTGATCCTACGACTTCATAGGCTGGGCCCTGTCCCATGATTCTTCCCTTAGAGTAGGCTGCCCATATGCACAGTGTGCCCCTTACTCTTGGGAAGTGAGCACACACAGTGTGTTTAGGAAGTTGTATGCTTACCCCTCTGAGGCTTTCTTCGCTTTTCCAGTGGAGTGCCCCCGGAAAGTCATACTCCGCCATTTTGTCTGTTGATGCACACGCCCAGGAAGCTGCTTCTCCCTGACGCCTGCCTTCAATTAACGCTGTAGTGCAACAGGTGTGGACCATCAGGAAATGGCCTCTCCCTGGGGCCAGCTGCCATTTATCTCTTTTAGAGAGGCGATGTGATCATTGCCAAATCATCATCTGACATTCCTAGTGGGTGGGGGAGCCCCATCCTGCCTCGCTCATGCCCAGCCACCCATAACAATCAGTCAATACATGTGAGGTACACATTGGTTTGGTCTGGAAAGGTGGGACAACTTGAAGAGGGGGAGGGGAGCTTACAGGTCATAGGTAGATTCAAAGAATTCAAAGATTCTCTGATTGGCAATTGATTGAGTTATTATCTAAAGAACTGGAATCAATAGAAGGGAGTGTCTGGTTTAAGGGGTTGTTAAGGACGAAGGTTCTTTTATTTTATTTTTTTTCAGATAGGGTCTCACTCTGTCACTCAGGCTGGAGTGCAGTGGTGCAATCCTGGCTCGCTGCAGCCTCAACCTCCCAGGCTCAGGTGATCCTCCCACCTCAGCCTCCTGGGCAGCTGGGGCTACAGATGCGCACCACAACACCCAACTAATTTTTTGTTTTTTTTGTAGAGACAAGGTATTGCCATGTTGCCCAAGCTGGTCTCAAACTCCTAGGCTCAAGCAATCCACTCGCCTTGGCCTCCCTAAGTGCTGGGATTACAGACGTGAGCCACCGTGCCTGGCTTTTTTTTTTTTTTTTTTTTTTTCTGAGACAGAATCTTGCTCTGTCACCCACTCTGGAATGCGCTCATATGATCTTGGCTCACTGCAACTCCTGGGCTCAAGCAATCCTCTCAACTCAGCCTCCCAAGTAGCTGGGACTACAGTCGTGTGCCACCACACCCTGCTAATTTTGGAGTTTTTTGTAGAGATGGGGTTTCACCATATTGTTCAGGCTGGCAAGGTTCTTACTGCATCAGAGAGAATAGATGGTAAATGTCTCTTATCAGATCCAGAAAGGCACCAAACTTGTAGTTAATTCTCTCCTGGGTCAGGGAAAGACCTGGAAATAAAGGGGGGATTCTCTACAGAATGTAGATTTCCTCCACAAGAGACAGCTTTGTTGAGACGAGTTCAGCCAGCTTCAGGCTGGAGGTCATTACCGTAAGCCCGGCCCGAGTTTACCTTCTGCTCAGTTCTTCCGAGTAGTTGACTACGCCAAGCATACCGCTGCTTTGTATTTAGTGGACGGTTTCACCTACAGTTAGATGAACATCTTCGATCTGTATCGCCAGCGCCGATTACAGGCTTGAGCCACCGGCCCGGCTTGCAGGCCATTTTTTAAATATGTCAAAGAAATATGTTTTGCGGTCGGGCGCTGCAGTTCAAGCCCGTAATCCCAGCACTTTGGGAGGCCGGTGACGGCTGATCACGAGGTCAGGAGATCGAGACCATCCTGGCTAACACGTGAAACCCTGTCTCTACTAAAAAATACAAAAAACTAGCCGGCTGCAGGTGAAGGGCGCTCTGCAGTCCCAGCCACTGGGAGGCTGAGGCAGGAGAATGGCGGGAACCCGGGAGGCGGAGCTTGCAGTGAGCTGGAGATCCGGCCACTGCACTCCAGCCTGCTGGGCGCCAGAGCCAGACTGGCCTCAAAAAAAAAAAAAAAAAAAAAAAAAAAAAAAAAAAAAAAAAGAAATATGTTTTGGGGGAAAATGCTATAATTTATTTCAGAGCCTGCTATGTCATGTGATGCTATACTAGAGTCTGATTGGAATTTGGTGTCTTATTGCTACAGAGTCTTTTTGTCAGTCTTAAGATCTCTGTTTTGATGTTAATGCTGGTCAGTTGTGCCTGAATTCCAAAGGCAGGAGGGCGTAATGAGACATGTCCTAACACCTATTCCTATCACCACCCAAACCGGTTTTTCAGGTTTACTTTGGAATGCCCTCAGCTGAGGTGCCAGGGGACATTCAGTTGGCTGGGGGCTTAGAATTTTATTTTTGGTTTACAGCTAAAATTCCAATAGAAGCCCACTGGCTTTCTAGTGAGAGGAACCAGAGAGTGGAGCCCAGAGTAATCAAAGTTATCAAAGAGTGAGGGGTGAGACTTGGAAAGGAGAAAGCCAGAGAAGGGAAACCCAGAATTCTGTATATAAACTCTGCCTAAGTCTCTGATTCCTGCTGAACCTCACATGAACAGGGAAACCTACAGGCAGCCTAGCTAGAGATAAAAAAACTAAACTGAGGCTGGTCACGGTGGTTCACACCTGTAATGCCAGCACTTTGGGAGGCCGAGGTGGGCAGATTGCCTGAGGTTGGGAGTTCAAGATCAGCCTGACCAACATGGAGAAACCCCGTCTCTACTAAAAGTACAAAATTAGCCGGGCATGGTGGCGCATGCCTGTAATCACAGCTACTTAGGAGGCTGAGGCAGGAGGATCGGAGAATTGCTTGAACCCAGGAGGTGGAGGTTGCGGTGAGCCAAGATCGTATTATTGCACTCCAGCCTGGGCAACAAGAGGGAAACTCCATCTCAAAAACAAAACAAAACAAAACAGAAAATATTAAACTGAGACCGAAGCTCCTGCCCACTGAAGGTAAAACCAAGTTTGTAATTTGAATTTAACCAAGTGAATTGTCTGCTAAAGGAAAAAGATTAGCCTTTCTCTGAGGAATTAAATAGAACCTAGAGTCTCCTCAACATAACCTTCAAAATACTCAGGATATGATCCAAAATTACTAAGCATACAAAGAACCAGGAAAACATGACCCATTCTCAAGGTTAAAGCAAACAACAGAGGCTAATCTCAAGGTAACTTGGATGTTGGAATAATCAGACAAGGATTTTAAGGCAACTACTATCATTATGCTGAAGAATATAAAGAAAAACACACACATAATGAACAGATAGGAAGCCACAGCCAAAAATTACAAAATATTAAAAAGAACAAAATGGGAATTTTAGAACAAAAATACGTAGAATAAAAAATTCACTGGCTGTGTTCAGTGCAGTGCACCTGTAATCCTAGTTACTCAGGAAGCTGAGGTGGGGGGATCACATGAGCCTACAAGTTTGAGACCAGCCTGGGCAACATAGCAAGACCCCATCTCCAAAGAAAAACAAAAAATTAACTGGATGTGCTTAATGACCGTTCCATCATCTCAGTGGAAAGAGCAAATGAACTTGAAGAGAGATCAATGGAACATTGGAAAGAAAAAGAGATAACCAAGCCTCAGAGACCTGTGGAACAATATGAAAATGTCTAATGTATGGATAATTGGAATTTCAGAAGGAGAAAAAAAAAGAAATGAGACAAAAAAATATACTTAGAAGCTTTTGGGGAGGTCCACAGATGGGTTCATAGAATTCACAGTGTAAGGGTAAGGATTTGGCTAAGGCAGAAAATATGACAGCACTTGCATCGCAACAGGAGGTATAACTACTCAACAGGTTTATTTTGCCCACGGCCCGGATAGAGCCAATTTATCAAGACAGGGGAATTGCAATAGAGATTTTTTTTTTTTTTAGACGGAGTCTTGCTCTGTCACTTAGGCTGGAGTGCAGTGGTGCGGTCTTGGCTCACTGCAGCCTCTGCCTCCCAGGTTCAAGAGATTCTCCTGCCTCAGCCTCCCAAGTAGCTGGGATTACTGGCAGCCACCACTGTGCCCGGCTAATTTTTGTATTTTTAGTAGAGATGGGGTTTCACCATGTTGGCCAGGCTAGTCTTGAACTCCTGACCTCAGGTGATCCACCTGCCTCAGCCTCCCAAAGTGCTAGGATTACAGGCGTGAGGTACTGTGCCTGGATTTGAAAGAATTTAATTCATGCAGAGCTGTCTTAACAGACGACCAGAGTTTTGTTACTCAATCAGCCTCCCTGAAAATTCAGAGACAAGGGTTTCTCAAGGATGGTTTGGTGGGTCGGGGGACAGGGAGTGGGGAGTGCCGATTGGTTGGATCAGAGATTAAATCATAGGGAGTTAAAGTTGTTCTCTTCTGCTGAGTTGGTTCCTTGAGGCAAGCAGTGGGGACAGGACTGGTTGGCAAGTCCAGGCAGAGCCACTGATCATCAGAAATGCAAAAACCAGAAAAACATCTCAAAAGGTCAATCAGATTCTACAATAGTGATGCTATTTATAGGAGTAATTGGGGAAATTCCACATCTTGTGACATCTTCAATAATGACTGGGAATCGTTTCACTATGTCTACACCTTAGTAGAATTCAGACCCCTCTCATCCTCCTAATGCAATGGCCTTTCGTTAGCGTTACAAGGGCAATTTAGTTTTGGGGCTATTATCATTTAAGTTATGAACGAAATTTCCTACAAAGTTAGCTTGGCCCATGCCCAGGAATCAGCAAAGACAGCCAGCATGTGAGGCCAGCAGCAAGATGGAGTCAGCCATCCCAGATTTCTCTACAGTGATGATATGGCAAAGGCTATTTCAGAGGGAAAAGAAGTATAGGATGAGAGCAAATACAGGCGGATTTATAGGTTGTAGATGGGCATTTTCATTTGGTCACTTCTATTTCCATGTAAAAGCGAAAGAAAAAGAAAGAGAAAGGAAGAGACAAGTCAGGCGCATTGGTTCACACCCATAATCCCAGCACTTTGGGAGACAGAAGAGGGAGGATTGCTTGAGCCCAGGAGTTTGAGACCAGCCTGGGCAATACAGTAAGACCTTGTCTCTACACAAAATTTTAAACTTTGCTGAGTGTGGTGGTGCATGCCTGTGGTCCTAGCATCTGGGAGGCCAAGATGTAAGGAACACTTGAGTCTGGGAGGCAGAGGTTGCAGTGAGCCGAGATTGCACCACTGCACTCCAGCCTAGGCCACAGAGCAAGACCTTGTCTCAAAGTAAAAAAGAAAGAGACAAGGTCATCTGCAAGTGGAGGTTTGAAGGAAGGGCCAGGGGCTTGGGGAGATCGACAGGGGTTTGAAATAATCGCTGTGGGAGAGTAAGTTCATCAGACAGTTATCAGGGCTTCCCAGGTGGAGTGAGGGCCCCTCTGGACATAGTAGTCATGAATTGATGTAGAACTGATATGCGCTGTTGTGTGACTTTCCCAGAGGCTGCCTGAGAGCAGGCACGGTAACAGATAGTTGGGTCCATACACAGTTGGGATTTTGCCAGATAGGATAAAAAAAATGACAACAGACTAAGATGAGGGCTTGACCAAGATTGTTAGAGACATGGACTCTAAGCATGATAAAGGAGGAAGGAAGGGAGGGAGACAGCTGATGGCGTGGGGATAAGTAGAGACAGCCACAGATCAGAGGTGCTGATGACGGTGAACAGGTGCAGTGGGGGTACCCGCACAGGCCAGCCGTGGGGAAAGGAGCAGTAGTCAGAGAAGGGGAGAGTGAATACTCAGTGATTTGGAAGTGGAAAGTCTCAACTTCCAATAGTGCCAAAGCCCAAACTGTGACTGTGGAAGTGGGGGGCTTAGTGACAGTAGAGGTGATCTTTAGGGAGGAGGAAGTCAAGAAGCTGAGAGTCCAGTTGGACTGTGGACAATTTCACCCAAACCAGGGCTGAATTGACCTAGGATGACAGCAGCACACAGGTGAGGAGGAAGTGGTGAGACTGATGCAGAGATCTTGGAAGAAGGAGGGACTTGCAGGTCGGTGGATGACGGAAGCTTTCAGGAGGGGAAGAGGGTATCGTAGCTGTACGGCTGAGACTCAGAAAAAGCCTAAGGGAAATGGAAAGCAAGGAAGACAATGACCTTACTGCCCAGCTTTTAAGCTGTAGCATCGGGAAAATGACAGCCACCACTGTAGGAGGGCTACGGAAGACAAAATGTGTGCTGGGGTATGATTGCATTTATCTGTGGCTGCAGAACAAATTACTACAGATTTAGAGGCTCAAAACAACACACACTTAGTATCTCACAGGGTCTGTGAGTCAGTCTCAGCATAGTTTAGCTGGGCTGTCCGCTCGGGATTGCAGGAGGCTGTAATCAGGGGGTTGGCCACATTGCCATCTGGAAGCTCCACTAGAAGAATCTGCTTCTAGCTCACTCAGGGTGCAGCAGAATTCGTTTCCTGATTCCTCACTGGCTGGCTGCTGGAAGCTGCCCTCAGTTCTTAGCCACATGGGCCTTTCCAACGTGCTACTCGTTTCACTGAGCCAGCAAAAAGTCTCCAGAACAAGCCTGTTCGCAAGACAGTCTCATATAATATCACTCCATCACAGCGTGACGTCCAACCCCACTGCATATTCTGTTCATTAGAAGCAAGTGACAGGTGCACACGTACTCAAGGAGAGGGCATTACACAGAAATGTGAGCACCAGCAGCCAGAGATCATGCGGGCCTCTTAGGGTGTGTCCTCTTCAGAAGGGGTGAGGATATAGGGTGTTTGCTGGTTACGCCAGGGCAGCATGGTGGAGGAGGTGGGATGTGGGGAAGGTGGGAGATGGGTCAGGACAAGAAAGGCTGAGCACTTGAAGATGAGGGTGTGATAGGTGACAAGGAGAGGGGCTTGGACTTTGGGGACAAACTGATGGAGATAGAATTCTCTGCTTTTCTCCATTGTATGCGCTGTGAAAAAGAAATCTGCTTATTTATGAAAACACATGTGTGGCCGGACGTGGTGGCTCACGCCCATAATCCCAGCACTTTGGGAGGCCGAGACGGGCGGATCACCTGAGGTCAGGATTTCAAGACCAGCCTGGCCAACGTGGTGAAACCCCATCTCTACTAAAAATACAAAAAAACTTAGCCAGCCACGGTGACCGGTGCCTGTAATCTCAGCTACCTGGGAGGCTGAGGCAGGAGAATTGCTTGAACCCAGGAGGCGGAGGTTGTGGTGAGCCAAGATCACGCCATTGCACGCCAGCCTGGGCGACAAAGCAAGACTGTCTCAAAAAAAAAAAAAAAAAAAAGTGTTAAAAAGGTTAACTTTGTTAGATGCATGTTAATTATATTTCCTCCAGAAGCTCTCTGAAGGGCAGGTCACAGAGACCGTCTGAGGGGAACCCTGAAGATAACAGGGAGAAACAATGAGAAAATGACATCCCCGATCTCCAGTACCAAACGCAGGGAAGAGTCAGAAGGCAGCGATTGCTCCCGGAGAGCAGGGAGCCCACGCCGATGTTTGAAATTGAAATCAAAGCCTCGTGAATTCAATAGAGTTGGGTGAAATGAAATTGTGTGACTGTCAATAAAATGACCAGAGGATGGCCGGGCGCGGTGGCTCACGCCTGTAATCCCAGCACTTTGGGAGGCCGAGGCGGGTGGATCACCTGTGGTCAGGAGTTCAAGACCAGCCTGACCAACATGGAGTAACCCCATCTCTACTAAAAATACAAAATTAGCCAGGTGTGGTGGCACATGCCTGTAATCCCAGCTACTCGGGAGGCTGAGGCAGGAGACTCGCTTGAACCCGGGAGACGGAGGTTGCGGTGAGCCGAGATCACGCCATTGCACTCCAGCCTGGGCAAAAAGAGCAAAACTCCGTCTCAAAAAAAAAAAAAAAAAAAAAAAAGACCAGAGGATGATGGTTGATAAGACACATAAGGATTATAAAAGTGAAGATGGTACATCTGAAGCCCCCGCCAGGGTGTCTGGGATCTAAGTGGATATACATCCATTTATGACGTTAAAAAGTTCATTAATGTTTTAATTGGAATACACATATGGGGGGAAGGAGGTAAAAAAAACCATATATATATATATAGTTGTTATTATAAAAGAAGAATAAGCTGGAAGTTAAAAGGGGACAAAAAATGAAAAAACCTTTATACCAGGATATATATATATATATTTTTTGAGACGGAGTCTCACATTGTCGCCTCAGGCTGGAGGCAGTGGCTGATCCGCTCACTGCAAGCTCCTCACCGGGTTCACGCCATTCTCCCGCCTCAGCCTCCTGAGTAGCTGGGGATTACCACCACCGCCTCGCCATTTTGTATTTTTAGTAGAGACGGGTTTCACTGTGGTCTCGATTCTCCTGACCTTTGTGATCACTGCCTCCCAAAGTGCTGGGATTACAGGCGTGAGCCACCGCGCCCGGCCAACAGGATATATTTTTTTAAAGGACTTTGACTTGGAGTTGAATTAGACACATCAGCGCGAACTCATTTCCCAGCTCCCACTGGAGCGCACTAGAAACAGATGCCTGCCTTTGGTTCTCATGTGGATAATGTGATTCGCACCATGAGCGCCCAGACATAACATTCACCTAATAACATCTGCCACTCAGAGAAACAGGGCTCCTTGGGGAATAGCTGATTCCATACCTTGGTGCAAGAAAAATCATACTCGGCCTAAGTAGACTTTGCTAGAAGTATATAAGTTTAAAAAAATGTTTGAGGTAGTGTTAAAAGGAAAAAGGACACAGCATAAAAAGTCAAAGCCGGGCCAGGCACGGTGGCTCACGCCTGTGATCCCCACACTATGGGAAGCTGAGGCAGGAGACTCACTGGAGGCCAGGAATTCAAGACCAGCCTGGACAACATAACGAGACCCCATATCTACAAAAAATGAGAAAATTAGCTGGGTGTGGTGGTGCATACCTGTAGTCCCAGCTACCTGGGAGGCCGAAGTAGAAGGATCCCTTGGGCCCAGGTGTTCAAGGCTACAGTGACACTATCTCTAAAGAGAAGAAAAGAAAGAAGAAAAGAAAAGAAAAGAAAAAAAGGCAAAACTGTGATCATCTGATTATCAAAAAGAAAGCAAAAATCTAGTGAAAAGCCTGAGTCCATAACGGTATTGGATGCAGGTTATTCTAAAAGAAGTATATGTGAGTTCCTGAAAATGTCCGCTGTTTTGTTGTTGTTGTTGCTGTTGTTTTGCCAAAGCCAATTGTTCTGAAGTGTCCACTTTTCAAACAATGTGCATACCATAGCCAAGTTTTGATTAATAATTAAGCTATGAATTTCTTGTACTTATGTATTTATATCGGGCAATGAGAGTTAAAGGACACTCAGGGATGAAAGATGCACTGAGTTATTTAAAAACAAAAACAAAACAAAACAAAAACAGTGAGAGTTCTATGAATCTTGCAAGTGCCGCAGGCAAAATTTGACCAGAGGAAGCCACCCACACTGATCATTGCCAGCCTGGGAGAAATGATTGCAGGAGGCACATCCAGGCCCCACTCCCAGACCCAGTACCCAGGCTCCAAGCAACTCTCCATGCCGGAACAGCACGGCAGCTCCAAATCTGGAACTCATACCCTGATCTGTAACTGTCTCTCAGACCTAAATCTTCAACAGAGCCATTTCAGCCCAACTATGAGGCTAATTCTGCTTTCTTTCTTTGGATGGAGGCAATTTTTTTTTTTTTTTTTTTTTTTTTTTTGAGACGGAGTCTTGCTCTGTCGCCCAGGCTGGAGTGCAGTGGCCGGATCTCAGCTCACTGCAAGCTCCGCCTCCCGGGTTCACGCCATTCTCCTGCCTCAGCCTCCCCAGTAGCTGGGACTACAAGGGGCCCGCCACCTCGCCCGGCTAGTTTTTTGTATTTTTTAGTAGAGACGGGGTTTCACTGTGTTAGCCAGGATGGTCTCGAACTCCTGACCTCGTGATCCGCCCGTCTCGGCCTCCCAAAGTGCTGGGATTACAGGCTTGAGCCACCGCGCCCGGCCGGCAAATTTTTATATTTAAAAATAAAGAAGACAATGGACACAAACATAGGTTAATACTCTTGTGATAGCTTTAGGGGGAGTATGTTAGTAACTACTGCAAACATTGGGATGATCTGGGTCTTATCTGCTTTTTAGTTGAGGTAAAATTCACATAACATAAAATTAACCACTAACAACTTTAAAGTATAGAATTTTAAAATCTGCTTTTTAAAGTGTTGAAAAAGCGTAAAAGCATGTGACATATTGTCATTGTTAAACTCAGACATTAGTTTAGATTTAGTAAATTGCTTTGTGAAGAAATGCTCAAATAACTAATTGGCCTATAACTGAGGCTATAAGTTTTGTGAATAGCTGCTAATTATTATTGTTATAACGCTTAGTGTTCTAAGATTTGAAAAATACTGTAACTTGCCTTGTTAGATGTTTGAATAGCTTAATATAGGCTTAAACAGCCTGCTTAATTTTGACCAGAATCCAAGCTTGTAAGTAATATTTAATGTTTAGAGAATTTATAAGCTAACCAGGCATTAATCAAAAACAAGTGATAGAAATACTAGATTTATGAGCAAAGTAACATAAAAATACTAGATTTACGAGCAAAGTAATAAACTGTATGAGTTGAACTTAAATTAACAAAACTAGCGTTGAGAATTTACAACTTTGGGTACAGTGGTTCATGCTTATGGTTCCACCATTTTGGGAGGCCGAGGCAGGAGCATCACATGGGACCAGGAGTTGAAGGCTGCAATGAGCCATGATTATACCATCGTGCTCCAGTTTGGGTGACAGAGCGAGACTCTGTCCCCCAAAATAAAGTAAAACAAATAAAAATGAAAACAACAATAAAATGTACACCTTCGATAAACTGGAAAAACAAAATCCACAAATAACTTTGTTCCTCTCCACGCATAAAAGCTTCCCTCGGGCATTAAAAACTCAACTGACAGTGACTTAGTAGTTTATAAACTAATACAAAAGTATCAAAAGCGATTTATTTGTTGAAATTTTGACAGTTAAAAAATATTACAAGTCAAAAGGAAGCACCTCTTTCAAATTTAATTTTCTTTCATTCATTTTTATTGGTGTTTTGTTTGTAAAGAGAAAAGTCACTAATTTTTACAAACAGTGATGAATATGCTGCTCAAATACATACAGTCTCTGTATTCCACTCATATCCCTACTCCGTCTCCACGGGAGAAGAATTATTATGGATTGACCATGGCCTTGGGGTGATCAACCTGTACCTGGTCAAAAAGTCTAGCTCTGTTGCTTCTCAAACTTCAGGAACCCCCTGCAGATTTTGACTGGGAAGGACTGGAGTGCGTGGGGTGAGGTTTGCACGTGCTGTGAGCTCCCAGAATACACTGCCACCCTTCCGGGGACCACGCGCGGAAACCAGAAAGTAGGTGCTGTTCACAAGTGAGCGCCTGTGCATGTGGCTCTTTCCGCGGTCCCAGTGAACACAGGCCGGGGCTGCTCCCTCAGCCAGGTCCGCCCTTTCTCTCTGTAGTGTTGTTTTGTTATAGCGAAGGGGTCTTGTTATGTTGCCCAGACTGGTCTCAAATCCCTGGACTCAAGCAATCCTCCTGCCTCAGCCTTCCAAAGTTCTGGGATTACAGACGTCAGCCATTGCACCTGGCCTTCTCTAGCATTTTGTTTCACACAACAGCAGTGACCTTGTCTCAGGAGGTTTTGGGGCACCTGCCCCCTCTCACTTCTGCATCTCACACTCCCTCTGTTGATCTAGTGTGTGTGTGGCCTTGCCTCTATCACAGAGATCCGATCCAAGAGTAGTTTAGGTACGGCTGGGAGGGGGAGAAATAGCATAGGAGACCTGACACAACTCTTAAGTTGTTGCGTGACTCCCCCCGCTAGAATATAAGCTCCTTAAGGGCAGGGACTTTGATTTTATTCACTGCTGCATCCTCAGCAGACAGAACAGTGCCCAACACATCCTAGGTGCTTAGTACATGTTCATGGGATGAATGAGGCCTGGTTGGACACTAGGCATTCCTAGAATTCCTCCTGGAGGCCCCAGGGAGGACACAAACCCAGAGGAGGGAGCAGAGCAGGGGGCTAGCGAAAAATGGAGGCCACAAGGGGAATGTGATGAGATGCCAAACCAGGGAGAGCAAAAGCAAATATCAAAGGCAGGGACTCCAGCCAGGAATCAAGACCCAGCGAGATGAAGAGACAGAGCAAGTGGGCCGATTATAAGCCGGGAGGGGCTCGAGGCCTTCCCAGGAGCAGGCATCCGAGGCGTGCTTTAATGTGTCTCCAGGGCCAGTGCTAGGGTGGATCAGTCAAGATGAAAGGGGCACAGGGATGTGATGGACAGAATGGTCTTTCCTGGGGGCTCTTCATTTTCCAGAACTAATGCTGGGAGACAGCATGTGGTCTAAGAAGTCACAGGCTGGCTTTGAGTCGCAACTTCCACTCTCCGACTGTGTAAACTTGAGCAAGTTACGTAAAAGTCACTCACCTTCGCTTGCTGTTAAGATGGTGCAAACCCTTAAACAGCTTAAAATCAGAAATCTGTCTGTCCCCGGCAACTGCAGCATAATATTGCTGTACACCAGCCGCAAAGGGTCTGTGCAGGATTGGTGTGGATTTAGAGAGAGAAATTGGAAAGAAGTCAGCCAAGTAGTTACTGACGAGGAAAAGCCGAATAAGAGAATCGTGCCAAATTTCAAAACTTCTCAGCTTGGCCTATGAGGGAGGGAGACGGCAAAGAGAAGCAGATCCCTTTGATTCCAAGAAAGCATTTATACAGTCACAAGACACTCAGCAGACTCTTTTTTTTTTTTTTTTTTTTAGACGGAGTCCCCCGGTGTCCCCCCGGCTGGGGTGCCGTGGCGCGATCTCGGCTCACCGCAAGCCCCGCCTCCCGGGTTCACGCCCTTCTCCCGCCTCAGCCTCCGAGTAGCTGGGACTACAGGCGCCCGCCACCACGCCCGGCTAGTTTTTTGTATTTTTAGTAGAGACGGGGTTTCACCATGTTAGCCAGGATGGTCTCGATCTCCTGACCTCGTGATCCACCCGCCTCGGCCTCCCAAAGTGCTGGGATTACAGGCTTGAGCCACCGCGCCCGGCCAACACTCAGCAGACTCTTGATCTGAACATCTGATTACTCCCTGATTACTTCTCAGCTGGGATTGCTATGGCACCAGCTGGCAAGCACATTTCCCTCTCGTGGTGGCTGTCTCATTTTTACTTCCCTCTATTCTCCACAATTTCCTGCACCCCACATCACCCCTATAGAAACAGAAGTATTTTACTAGCCTGGGCAACATGGCAAAACCCTGTCTCTACAAAAAAATACCGAAAAATTAGCTGGCCGTGGTGGCGCGTGCCTGTGGTCCCAGCTACTCTGGAGCTTGAGGTGGGAGGACTGCTTGAGCCTGGGAGGCAGAGGCTGCAGTGAGCCAAGATCCGGCCACTTCACTCCAGCCTGGGCGACAGAATGAGATCCTGTCTTTAAAAAAAAAAAAAAAGACAAAAAGAGAGAGAGGAAAGGCAGGAAGGCAGGAAGGGAGGGAGGGAGGGAGGGAGGGAAATTGTTGCACCAAAAAGGGATTGCTTAATGCTGGTGCTCTCTGGGGCCTTCAGGGACAGCTTCCAACTCTCCTACCTGGCCTTAGGCAAACCCTACACATTCATCACCTGCTGTCCACCTCTTTTCATGGGCACTGCAGAGGAGCCAGGACTTCCAATTGAAGTACAGCGCAAGATCTGTGACTTAGTAACCAAGTGGCGTGAGTGAGTGATTTCTCTGAGCCTCTGTCTGCATCTCTGAAGAGGATGTCTACAGTATCACAGTGTAGCTGTAAACAGCAAGCAAGACACTGTATTTGAAAGTGCTTTGTAAACTGAAAAGTGCTGTAGTCAGGGTGGCTGGGCAAAGTGGTTCATGCCTGTATCCCAGCACTTTGGGAAAACAGGGCAGGAGGATCACTTGAGTACAAGAGTTCGAGACCAGCCTGGGCAACATAGTGAGACCTCCATCTCTAAACAATAAAATAAAATAAATTAGCTGGGTGTGATGGCATGCACCTGTAGTCCCAGCTACTCAGGAGGCTAAGGTAGTAGGATTGCTTGAGGCCAGGAATTCTAGGTTGCAGTGAGCTATGATCACACCACTGCACTCCAGCTCGGGCAACAGAGCAAGATCTTGTCTCAAGATCTTTGTCTCTGGAAAAAAAAAAAAAAGAAGAAGAAGAAGAAGAAGAAGCTGGGCACAGTGGCTCATGCCTGTAATCCCAGCACTTTAGGAGGTCAGGGCAGGAGGATTGCTTGAGTCCAGGAGTTTGAGACTGGCCTGGGTAACATAGTGAGACTCCTGTCTCTACAAAAAATTTTAAAATTAGCCAGGCGTGGTGGCGCAAGCCTGTGTCCCCAGCTATTCAGAAGGCTGAGGTGGGAGGATCACTTGAGCCCAGGAGTTCAAGGCTACAGTGAGCCATGATCACGTCACTGCACTCCAACCTGGGCAACAGAGTGAGGCCATATCTAAAAAAGAAAAAACAGTTTCCAGGGATAGTGGTCAAATGCTACAGACAGAAAGTTAAGATGAGGGCAGATAAATGCATTTGTCGTAGAGACCCCTGGTTTCCTCTTCTTCCTGAGTAATGGGACTCCTCCGTATGGCATATGGTCACTTGGAATAAAAACTACATTTCCTAGAGGCTTCTACAGCTAAATGAGGCCAGTGGAGGTAAGCAGAAATTTAATTTCCAGAAATGTCCCAAAAGGGAGGGGCATGCTCTTCTTCACTCCTTTTTCTTTTCATTTGAATGGAATGTTACGTAACGGTCTTGGATTTCCTGAAGCTCTTCTGGACCATGATATGACCTTAGGAATAGAAACTACCCGTGGTAAGGAAGCAAGGTAAAATGATCCTGGGGCTAGGTCCGGTGTCTCACACCTGTAATCACAGCACTTTGGGAGCCCAAGGGGGCAGACTGCTTGAGTCCAAGAGTTTGAGACCAGCCTGAACTGGTCAAAAAAATACCCCAACATGGTGAAACCCTGTCTCTACAGAAAATACAAAAAGTTAGCTGGGCATGGTGACACACATCCAGAGTCCCAGCTACTCAGGAAGCTGAGGGAGAAGGATCCCTTGAGCTCGAGAGGCGCAGGTGGCAGTGAGCTGAGATCGTGCTACTGCACTCCAGCCTGGGTAACAGAGTGAGACTGTTTGAAAAAAAAAAAAGATCTTGGGTCCTTGATACCATGGAGTATCATAACAATGATGGACAGATTTCATGAGAGAGAAATACATTTCTATCTTAAATCACTGATATCATGCCATTGCACTTCCAGCCTGGGCGACGGAGCAAGACTCCATCAAAAAAAGGGAAGGGGAGGGGAGAGGAGGGGAAGGGAAGGGAAAGGAGAAAGAGAGAGAGAGAGAGAAAGGGAGGGAGGGAGCGAAAGAAAGGAAAGAAAGAGAAGAAAAAGAAAGAAAGAGAGAGAGAAAGAAAGAGAAAGAAAGAGAGAGACAGAAAGAAAAAGAAAGAAAGAAAGAAAGAGAAAGAAAGAAAGAAAGAAAGAAAGAAAGAAAGAAAGAAAAGAAAGAGAAAGAAAGAAAGAAAGAAAAGTTGGAGTGCGGTGGCTCACGCCTGTAATCCCAACACTTTGGGAGGCTGAGAAGGGTGGGTTGCTTGAGTCCAGGATTTTGAGACTAGCCTGGGCAACATGGTGAAAACCTATCTCTACAAAAAAACCACAAAAATTAGCCAGGTGTGGTGGCGGATATCTGTAGTCCCAACTACTCTGGAGGCTGAGGTGGGAGGATCACTTGAGCCAGGGAGGCGGAGTTTGCAGTGATTTGAGATCATGCCACTGTACTCCAACCTGTCTCAAAAAAATAATATTAATAAGGGAAAGAAAGAAGAAGAAAAGCAAGCAAGCAAGCAAGGGGCTGGGCATGGTAGCTCATGCCTGTAATCCTAGCACTTTGGGAGGCCAAGGGGGGTGGATTACTTGAGGTCAGGAGTTTGAGACCAGCCTGGCCAGCATGGTGAAACCCCGTCTCTACTAAAAAATACAAAAATTAGCCAGGCGTGGTGGTATGTGCCTGTAATCCCAGCTATTTGGGAGGCTGAGGCAGGAGAATTGCTTGAACCTAGGAGGTGGGGGTTGCAGTGAGCCGAGATCACACCACTGCTGCACTCTAGCCTGGGTGACAGAGTGAGACTCCTTCTAAAAAACAGAAGGAAGAAAAGAAGGGAGGGAGGGAAGGAGGGAGGGAAGAAAGGAAGGAAGGAAGGAAGGAAGGAAGGAAGGAAGGAAGGAAGGAAGGAAGGAAGGAAGGAAGGAAGGAAGGGAGAAGGGGAAGGAAGCTGAATCCTAACCCAGGCAAAGCCACAAAGGAACATGACTCATACCACCAAACCCTTCAAAAGTCATGAATTGGTGGCACCAGGTATCTCTGGAAGTAGAGGTAGAGATGGGGCCAAAGACAGAAGAATTGATCAAATTGAGCTCAAGAAGACATAGATTCCCCAAATCTCTCCTCAACCCCGTGCAGTCGGGGGATTTCCCCTCCATAGCTCAGGCAGCAGCTGGGAGTTCTCTCCCTGGGGGACACTAGATACAGCGGAACACAAGAGCATAGTGCATAAAACAGGGGGATTAGTGAAAGTTTCCATACTGCAGGTCGAGACGTTCCAGCACTTGGTTCCCAGAATGCGGGTGGCCACAGGCTCTAAACAGCAAGAAATTGAAGAAACCCTGTCCATGGAATTTGACCAGGTCAGGAGGAAATACCCTAAATAAACCCACTTCCTAAAATAAGAGCCCAGCCAGATGGTCACAGAGCATGACCCAGCCTCCAGCACCTGCTGCACAGCCAGAGCCTCTCATCAGCTTTTAGCGCCCAGTCTTAAGTTTGAACAACCAGGACTGCTGGGCTTCTGAGGAAAGGCTCTGCCATGAATGGCCAAGACAAAAGCCAACTGGGCGGAAACAGATGGAGCGGGGGAAAAACACCACCTCCCGAAACCGCTACTCTCCTCTAGTAAACGATTGAAGATACACTCTTGTGGACGAGGACCAGGACGTCACTCCAGCCCTCTTTCTCCACCAGAACACGTGGGCTCTCCCGCCTCCACACACTGGCCCTGGGCTCCTTCCCCAGGTCTTCACGTGGCTGGCTGCTGTGTCGCCTCAGAGGGGTCTTAAAGGACCACCCACTCTGAAAAAGCCCTTCCAGCCACCCCCTAATGCAGGAGTGGGCAAACTTTTTCTGTGAAGGGTCAGAAAGTAAATATTTCAGGTGTCGTGAGCTGTCTATGGTCTCTGCCACGACCACTCAACTCTACCACTGTGGCACGGAAGCAGCCGAAGAAGATCTGTAAATAAGGGGCTGTGGCTATGTTCCAATACAACCCTATTTATGGCCGGACGCAGTGGCTCATGCCTGTAATCCCAGCACTCTGGGAGGCCAAGGCGGGCGGATCGCTTGAGTCCAGGAGTTTGAGACCAGCCTGGACTACATGGCAAAAACTCGTCTCTACAAAAAAATACAAAAATTAGCCAGGCGTGTGCCTATGGTCCTATCTACTCTTGAGGCTGAGGCAGAAGAATTGCTTGAGCCCAGGAGGTGGAGGCTGCAGTGAGCTGAGATAGCACCACTGCATTCCAGCCTGGGCAACAGAGCAAGACCCCATCTCACAAAACAAACAAATAAAACTCTATTTGTGGACACTGAAACTGGAATTCCATATCATTTTCCAGGGTCACAAATGTTATTCTGCTTTCAATTTTTTTTTTTTTTTTGAGACGGAGTCTCGCGCTGTGTCACCCAGGCTGGAGTGTAGTGGCGCGATCTTGGCTCACTGCAAGCTCCGCCTGCCGGGTTCACGCCATTCTCCTGCCTCAGCCTCCGAGTAGCTGGGACTACAGGCGCCTGCCACCACGCCCGGTTAGTTTTTTGTATTTTTTTAGTAGAGACGGGGTTTCACCATGTTAGCCAGGATGGTCTCGATCTCCTGACCTCGTGATCCACCCGCCTCGGCCTCCCAAAGTGCTGGGATTACAGGCTTGAGCCACCGCGCCCGGCCTGCTTTCAATTTTTATTCAATCATTTTAAAACATAAAATCCTGCTGGGCATGGTAGCTCACACATCCTAGTGCTTTGGGGGGCTGAAGTGGGAGGATCACTTTGAGCCTAAGAGTTTGAGACCAGCCTGAACAACATAGCAAGACCCCACCTCTACAAGACATTTTAAAATTAGCTGGCAAGGTGGCGCAGTCCTGTGGTCCCAGCTACGCGGGAGGCTGGGGCAGGAGGATCACTTGAGCCCAGGAGGCTGAGATTGCAGTGAGCCGTGATTGTGCCATTGCACTCCAGTCTGGGCAACAGAGCAAGACCCTGTCTCTAAACAAACAAATGTAAAAACCATTCTTAGCCAGAGGTGATCGTGTGGGCCAGTAGCCCCAGCTACTTGGGGGGCTGAGGCAGGAGGATCGCTTGAGGCCAGGAGTTCAAGACCAGCCTGGGCAACATAGTGGGACTCCGTCTCTAAGAAAAACAAACAAAACAGGCGCTGGGCTGGATTTGGCCAAACCCTACTCCAACACGTCATCTGGTTTTTGTTTTGTTTTGTTTTTTTTGAGACGGAGTCTCGCTCTGTCGCCCAGGCTGGAGTGCAGTGGCCGGATCTCGGCTCACTGCAAGCTCCGCCTCCCAGGTTCACACCATCCTCCTGCCTCAGCCTCCGGAGTAGCTGGGACTACAGGCGCCCGCCACCTCGCCCGGCTAGTTTTTTCGTATTTTTAGTAGAGACGGGGTTTCACCATGTTAGCCAGGATGGTCTCAATCTCCTGACCTCGTGATCCGCCCGCCTTGGCCTCCCAAAGTGCTGGGATAACAGGCGTGAGCCACCGCGCCCGGCCTCATCTGGTTTTATTTTCATCAAAGCACACATCACTTCCTGCTGTTTTCTTGTTTACCTTCCTTTTCCGTTGCTTGTTTCTGGGACGTCTCCCCTGCTAGAAGGGAGGCCACAGGAGAGTGAGGACCTCTGCATTCTGCCCTGCTGTATGCCCAGCACCTAGGACAGTACTCGCATCTAGTGTTTGCTCAGGAAATGTAGCTGTCGGCTGTGGCAGAATAGCCGCTGGGCCGCACCAGCCACCCTCACCCTGCTCATCACTGCTGCAGTGCCTGAAAGGACAACTCTCAGGGGCAATAATGGGACTCCCAACCTGGCTCCTCCCACATCCCTTCCGCTTGTGTTTTCCGGTTCCTTTCCCCTTCCTTGCTTTCGTCAGTCTCAAACTGTAAGCCTGTCTGTGATGCCCAGCACAACCCACAAGCCTGAACCAAAAAGAACTCAGTCTACAGCAGACCCTCCTCCACCCTCCCGGCCCTAAAGGTGAGGGGTCGTGTCGGGTCACTGGTCCAGCCCACAGTCTGAAAGGAAGGTGCGGAGCATGTGACCAGCAGGCCTCGAGTCTCCCCACCCAGACGGGGAGAGGAAGCAGGGAGAAACTGTTCCAGGTACAAAGGGGGCTTCCGAATGGTCCCCCTCTGAACCCTGAACTACTGAAAACGCGTGCAGTCGAGCAGCCAACTCTCAGGTGCTCAGTAGCGTTTGGGGAATGGCCACCGGCTGCGTCCTGTACCCTCTCCAGCAGCATCGTCACTTTTCCGCATGATGTAATGCAGCAGTCCTCGACCTTTGTGGCACCAGGGACTGGTTTCATGGAAGACGATTTTCCCATGGATGGCAGTGGGGGGAGTCCAGGGGGTATGGTTTTGGGATGAAACTGTTCCACCTCAGATCATCAGGCAATAGATTCTCTTAAGAAGAGTGCAACCCAGATCCCTCGCGTGCACCGTTCACAACAGGGTTCGTGCTCCTATGAGAATCCAATGCCACGGCTGATTGGACAGGAGGTGGGGCTCAGACAGTGATGCTCGCTCTCCCACCCGCCGCTCACCTCCTGCTGTGTGGCCCGGTTCCTAACAGGCCGCGGTTGGGTACCGGTCTGCAGCCCAGGGGTTGGGGACCTCTGAGAGCATGGACTTGTGGTGGCAAAACGTTGTTGGGCACGACGACTCACACCTGTCATCCCAATTACTCAGGAGGCTGAGGTGGGAGGACTGTTTGAGGCCAGGGGCTCAAGACCAGCCTAGGCAGTATAGTGAGATCCCATCTCTAAAAAAAGAAAACAAAACAAAAAAAGTCATTGCTAACCGATGTCCAGAAAAAAGGACTTCTTGATCCTCAGATGGGAGAATTCAGGTCCCTGTAATGGATGCAGCGGCATCAGGTCCTCAACAATGGCCTGCAATCCTTTAAGGCCGTGCAACTCCCTGCGTAAGCACTGGCACCAGCTGCCGTATGCAAGCGATCTGGTGCTCCATGGAGGAAGGAATGTGCTGACAGGCAGACAGAAGCACTCGCATGTGCTGGGAGCGGTGCTGTTCCATGTGAATTAATGAAGCGGCACTTGGGCGTATCAATCACGCTGTTCTGATGTTGGCTAGCAAGTCAGTCATGTGGGCTGCTAGTAAGTAAGCTTGCTTATTCCTGAGCCAAGTGCTAGACTCAAGTTCCTAGGATGCCAAGCTGTGGATCACATCTTGCCGGCCCCTGCCTGAACCTCTCCCTTTGACCACTCTTCAAATCCAGGGGGTCCTGTGTCCATTATTGTTCCTCCTACAGGTGCAGTGCTCACAGAACCTGGTGACAGAACTCCTGGAACCTCACTCGGGGACAGTAAAGGACTGATATAACCACATGGCCATGGAGACACTTGTTCCCAGGGAACCCAGTGATACTGGCTTGAACCTGACCCCAGGCTTGGAGGCATCCCCGAGTGCTTTTCATTCTCTGAGTGGGGGGTTGGGTGGGAGGCTGGGCAGCTTGCACAGCTGAGTCCCCGCTTCCACTGCCTCGCTTCAGGCTGTGACGGCCTCGGTGACCGCGACCTGCTGCTTCCACCTCTGCGCTCTGTGGACAGGTGTGCACCTGTCATTTCCAAGAAAAAGATCACGCACACAAAGGCCTTTGTGTATGTAGCAAACTTTACTGAAGATTTGGAGATGAAGGGGCTTTACATAGCAAAAATACAAAAAACTGAAAGTTGAGTATTAGACATCCATGAGCTTAAGAAGACCCAGCCATTTCTACCAGTGGGGCTCCCGCCTTCTGTGAAGACACCTGACCACCTCTCCCTGCCGTTTCTCAAGAAGCTGAATGAAACTCAGATTTCCTGACGCTTTCTTAGAGTATTTTAGTCCTCCATTTGCTGCCTTCCCTTTCTTTTATTTTTTTTGAGATAGGGTCCTGCTCTGTTGCCCAGGCTGGAGTGCAGTGATGCAATCTCAGCTCACTGCATCCCTGACCTCCTGTGCTCAAGCAATCCTCCCACCTCAGCCTCCCAAGTCGCTGGGACTACAAGAGCATGCCACCATGCCCTGCTGATTGTTCTGTTTTTTTGTAGAGATGGGGTTTTGCCATGTTGCCCGGGCTGGGCTCAAGTGATCCTCCCGCCTCAGCCTCCCAAAGTGCTGGGATTACAGGTGTGAGCCACCGCACCCGGCCTGTCTTTCCTTTCTAGACTATCCCTTGGGGCCTCTTTCTCCCCTTAATGGGTCACAAAGTTATCTCCCCAATTTAGAACACTCCCTCCCCTTTCCTGACACCAGGGTGAAGATATAAAACTTGCACTGGGCAGTTCTCGCTAAACCAAGACTTGAGGTCTTCTACTCACCTTCTTTGAGGGACATTAGAGCTTTTTTTCCTCTAAAAATAAGTATGCGTGCATGTGCGTGTGTTTTAGGGGTGGGAAGGGCAGAGTCAGGGGACATTTTTACACACCCACATTTCACATTCCCTGAGTGCATGCCACGAGTGAGGGGTGGCCCTGCTCCTTCACATGCCATGACCTTTCCTCCTCCCGACAGCAACCCCAAGTCGGAGACTTTATTCTCATTTCACAAATGAGATTATGAAGTTCCCAAGGGGGTGCTCGTCCAAGATCACATGACTCGTAAGAGGTCAATTTGATCACTGGCCTGGCTTAACTTTAAGTTCTTTTTGGAGACGGAGTTTCGTTCTTGTTGCCCAGGCTGGAGTGCAATGGCACGGTTTCGGCTCACTGCAACCTCCATCTCCTGGGTTCAAGCCATTCTCCTGCCTCAGTCTCCCTAGTAGCTGGGATTACAGGTGCACACCACCACACCCAGGTAGTTTTTGTATTTTTAGTAGAGATGGGGTTTCACCACGTTGGCCAGGTTGGTCTTGAACTGACCTTGGGTGATCCGCCCACCTTGGCTTCCCAAAGTGCTGGGATTACAGGCGTGAGCCACTGTACCCGGCCAAGTGTACATTCTTAAGAACAACGTACACAGACTGGGGAAAAGTGTCTCGTTTTCATTCTGAGAGCTAATACAACAGAGAGTGTAGGAAGAGGTCAAACACAGGGACCACTGGGTGGAGCACACTGCCATTCCACCTCGCCTTCCCCCTCTGTGCCACACACCTGATGCGGCCCCACCCAACACAGCCATGGCCCTCCTACCCCCCACCACCTGCCTGGTGTCCTCTGAGTCTCAGCCCAGCAGAGGGAGCAGGTGCACGCTCTAAGCACACACACGGTACAGGAGCTGGGCGAGGCCAACCATGCCAGCCCCTCGCTCCACACCCCACTGGCTTCCGTTCTGAAAGGGAAGAACCACACACACACCCCCCCCAAACTCCTGCGCGGGTTTCTCTGTTAGAAAGATCATCCTGCTCTGAAAGACGGGGGCCAATGGGAAACAGTCTGCTGGCTCATGCCTGGACCCACTGAGAGAGACGGTCCATCTCCCGTCCCCATTTCCACCTGGACAGTGCTGCCTAACTCGGATCATGTCAGAATGGTGGAGGAGTCTCTATCCCCACAGGGCTCAGGGACCCTTCTTTGCCTCACAGGCCCCACTGACATGACCACCTGCCATGCACATTCGCTCCCTCATCAAACGGAACCAGGCAATGAGGTCTCACTGCGCAGAGCTGAGTTTTGTGGGAAGAAACTGAAACACACACACACGCCTCTCTGAGGTCCAGAGCAGCCCACTGCTGTTTTCTAGAAAATCCGATCAAAAAGACTCCCTTGCTTAACACACGTCCAGGACTTCCCATCACACTGGGTAAAGTCCGAAGCCCTCACCAAGAGAGGGGGCACCACCGGGCCGCCTGCTGCCCTTCCCCACCTGGAATGCGCTGGTCCCTCCTCTCTCCGTTCACTCTGTATTCTGGACACAGTGGCCTCTTCTCTGTGCCTGGACACATCTGTCATCTCCCTGCCCCCAGCACCTGCTGTTCCCTCCGCCTGGAATACTGTTCCCCCGGCCCCCCAGGGCTGGCTCTTCCTGCCCTTCAGAATCAGCTCAAGCCCCATCTCCTGAGAGAGGCCTCCCCCAGTGACTCGACCTCAGCACCTGCGCAGCCTCACCACGCCCGCCTGTCTCCTCACCTGCTTCCTCTTTGCTTCCCAAGGAGCCTGTCTGTCGTCTTCCTCCCTGACACATTCCCACTGACACATCCCCAGTGCCTAGCACAAAGCAGAAGTTCAATAAGTATTTGCTAAGTGAATGAACAGATGCACGAATCGTCCAAGCAAGTTAGCGGAACTCTCCGTGCCACATTTGCCTCATCGGTAAAATGGGGCTAGCATAGTACCCATTGGGTGAGGATGAGAAGAGACGACAGAGGCACCTGTGTTCAGGTACCAAGCATGTGACAGGGGTTCTAACAGGGTGTAAATGGAATGCCTCTGACACACAAGGGCAGGCATGACTAAGCCTTCTGCATGAGAAGAGGGGATTCCTCTTTGGCTCTGGAAGAACGAGCGACAGAGGGCAGATGGAAGACGGGATGAGCACTACTGGCCGGGGGTGCTGGGAAGTAGGTGACTCAGGGTGGCTAGTGGGGAGGCAGCAGGGAGCCTCAGAGAAGGCTGCAGGCGAGGTGGGGCCAGCTCACCCATTTGCCTCAAGGGTCATGGTCTGCACCACACCACGGGGAAGGCAGCTAAGTCTGCCACCTGCTATGGTTGACCGGCTTGGATTTTACACCTGTAAGGAGGTGACTGTCCACTAGGCTGCTGAGGTCAGTTCATAGAGGGAAGGAAAACTCACAGCCAACACCTGGACCCAAAAACATCTGCACTGACCTCTTCCCCAGCCAGGACACAAAAAGTTTCTCTCTTTAAATGTGCATTTGTCCTGTGGCCAAGAGGCTGCTGGCACAACACATCCTTCCGCCACAGCGCTGGTGCTGCTAGTCAAGCTAGGACGGCCAACTCCAGCTTCCCTTATTCAATCCCCCAGGGACAGGGGAGGGGCGAGAGCGAAGGCAAAGGCTGTGCTGGTGCCTGGTGGTGAGGGCAGGAGAGCCTTACACAAACACAAACCCATGCGGGGACATACAGGCACCTGCTCAGGGGCTCCTCCAACCCCAGGTTCCCCAAGAGCCCACGCCCCAGCTTCTGATGAGAGCTGGGCCTCCAGACTGCGCAGCTCTGCAGCCTGGCAAGAGGTGTAGCGGTGGTCCTGATGCCCGGAGAGGTTTGGTTAAAGCTGTTCTGTGGTAAGACAGTAGGGGCTGGGCCATGGAGGAGCGGGAGACTAGGCTGCTGGCCTCTTCCCCAAATCCGGGATGCTGCCAACTTCCCTCCATCTGCTTCCCTAGAGGCTGCCCACCCCTTAAGGGCAGCTCCCCTCAAACACTACCCTTCCCTGAATCTCCTGCACCTTGATCTCTCCCGTCTCTGAGCGCCAGTGGCTTTGAGGATCCCTTAACAGTTTTCCAGTCTGACTTAGGGAGACTACAAGCTCCTATGATTAATAACGACGTATACTTAGTGAACACATTTATGTGTGGGGTACTATGCTAGGCACTGTAGATACGCGAGGTAGGTTACTGTTATACAAATTTTACAGATGGGGAAACTGAGGCACAGCGAAATAAAGTAACTTGCCCCAAGGTCACTCAGCTAGTCTGACTCCAGAGCCCTTGCTCCTAACCACACTCCATGACACCTCTTCGATGCTGTCTTACTTACTTACGTAGTCCCATGCCGTATCTCCCCGAGCGCTGGACACACGATAAACATTAACACCCCTAGGTTGAATCTTCCTTCCCTTTCCACTCTAGGCTACTGATCTGTGGTTCCTATGAGGGAAGATGACCCCAAAGAGCCACTAGGTGGCAGCAAGGAGCCGGATTCCGGCCTCCCCGTGGCAGGGAGGGAGGGAGGGAGGGAGGAGTTCATTGTTAGGTGTATTCAGTGCACCTTGCACCAGGCACTTCCCGGACTTCGTATCTTCCCACTCTACAAAGAGGAAAGGGGACTAAGGTTCAGACAGGTCGACAAATGCCCAAGGTCAGGCAGCTTAGAATACTAGGACCGAAGCCAGGACTGGCAAAACTCTGAGCCCACGCCAGTTCTCAGGAGAAATAAACCCAGGAACCCCTTCAGCTGCGTATCTAAGTCCAGGCTCCTCAGCCCCGCTGCCTCCTGCCCTCCCAGCCTCCTGCCCTCCCCGCCTCCTGCCCTCCCCACCTCAGGCTCCTTCGATCTGAAGCCAGCGCCCCCAGCGTGGTCATGGAAGATGGTCATGGCATCCACATCCACTGAGATGGACGGAAACTATCCAGAGAGCTCTGGCGGTGCCCCCGTCCAACAACTGTCACCTCCACACCTAAAACCCGCCCCCCCGGGGACGGGGCCTCTCTGTGTGAACCGCCCTGCGAGTGCAGCAGGGGTGCACGTGGCTGCGGGTGCATAGCCCATGCGTTTCTCGGACCTCCCGGCGTGGCCACCGCCACAGTGCAGGGGCTTGAGAGGCAGCACGGGGACCGTCACATCTTCGGTTCCAGGGTCTGGTGATGTTCCTGGCTGAGTCCATTGGGGTGCTGGCTTCAGAAATGCCCGGGGTGCGTCTCTGAGCACTGCTTCCGGCCTGCCTCCCAGATGGCCCCATTGCTCCCCCAGTCCCTCCCGAGGCTCACACAGCCAGACCAGGTCCTCTGAAAAGACACAGCATCTTGGGTTTATTTGGGGTTGGGCACCGCAGGTTCAGGCACAGTTTGTTCCTGGGTAGAGTCACAACTGCTCCTCTCAGCTCTCTTGGCACTTCAGGGGCTGCCCCTGCAGGTCCCCTCCCCACGTCCCTGTTTCCTGCACACACGTCTCTTCCCCCCTCCCTCCTCCCCGAGTCTCTCATTCTTTCACCAGCCTGTAGATATGGTGCTGAGCCCCATGCTCACTGGCTGACACCTCGAAGACATAGGCAATGCACAGCAAGGTCTCCTGTGTGTCTCTGTTGGTGACGACCTGTGGGAGAGAAAAAGACAAGGGTGAATAAGGCCCCAGATGAGGGCACGCCCTCGCTGCTACCCACACACAGACTCCAGCCACACCCGCGGCACACCTGCAGGATGGTGAAGTTCTCCAGCACGCTGTTCATCATGTACTTCTCGGGGAGGTGCTTCAGCTTGTGGATGAAGTTGATCATGTACTCACAGAGCGGGGACCGGTGGATGCGGTAAGAGTAGTGTCCATTCTCATAGCGAGCATACTCTGTCTGCAGGGCCCAGGGACAGCAGGGGCTTAGAATCCCATTCTGACCACCTTGGGCCCAGACCCAACTCCATGGGAAGCCCCAGGACCCAGACCCAACTCCATGGGAAGGAAAGGCAGGAGGCCTAGGGGCCCTTAAGAAAAGAGTCACCCCCAGCCAGGGGCAGTGGCTCATGCCTGTAATCCCAACACTTTGGGAGGCGAAGACAGGCGGATCACCTGAGGTCAGGAGTTCAAGACCAGCCTGGCCAACATGGTGAAACCATTACTATCAAAATACAAAAATTAGCTAGGCACGGTGGCACGCGCCAGTAATCCCAGCTACTCTGGAGGCTGAGGCAGGAGAATCGCTTGAACCTGGGAGGCGGAGGTTGCAGTGAGCTGAGATCATACCACTGCATTCCAGCCGGCGCGACAGAGTAAGACTGTCTCACACACACAAAAAAAACAGTCACCCTGTTAGGTTGGTGGACGTTAAACAAGACCTCCTTCCTCCACGGGTGACCAGCAGGAACCGGGGATGGCAGGAGGGGAGCTTAAGGAGACACAGGAGCAGTGGCAGGAACCTCTCAATCCTGGCTGTACATGAGGACACCATGGGGGATACACAGGGACCCCTGGGAGTCTGGTGGTGATCATGCAAGTCTCCATATCTACACGCACCCATGCACGTGCACATAGGAGCGCGTATAAAGCTGGTGAAATCCGAACCAGCTTGGAGGACTGCATCAATGTCAATTTCCTGGGTGTCCCCTTTATACTCTAGTTACACGAGACATTGCCAGGGCAAGAACTGGGTAAAGGGCACATGGGATTATGATCCCAAGTGGATCCACAATTATCTCAAAAGTTTTACAAGATTAACTAGAAATAAATAATTTGAGGCACTTTTTAAAAACCAATAATGCCTGGACTCGACCCTAGAGATTGAGGGGTGCTGAATGGGTTTCAGGCACTGGTGTGTTTCCAAAGCTCCCAGGAGACTGTAGGGTGCAGCCAGGTGAGAAGCACTGGGGGAAGGAATCTCTCTTCCCTGGTGCTGGCCTGGCATCTGGCTGCATTTGGCATGAGGAAGGTTATCAATAACTGATAGGCTGTGAGACTAGGACTTCATGAATTCAGACCGATCTGGGGACAGGGTGAGGAGAGGGACGCAGACCGGCCTGCATGGCAAGGAGGTCTGGTTTAACAAGTGTGTGGGCGGCACAGGGTCCCGGACTCTCAGAGTGCACAGGTGTTTCGGGTTGGAGGCCTTCAGTCCCAGCTCCTTGTCACTGCCACTACGCAGCGGGCCCAGAACACAGGGTGCTGCAGGAGACTGTGTCACGGACAGTGAAGATAACTTGGCCCTTGTTTAGAGATAAACGGAGGATTTTATCACAACCCCCCAAACACCCACCGGAAAGCAGAATGGCTGCATGGGGGGTCCCCCTGAATGTGTGCTCCTCACCACTGTCCTGCACTGCCCTTGGCCAGGGGTTTAGCCGAGTGGGAGAAACCAATGCCTAAAAGGCAGGCTTGACTTCTCTGTAACGTCCACTAGAGCGGGGTCTCCAGGGTACCCACAAGTAGAAAATCAGGGAGTTTTAGGCATTCATGGAGCAAAGTGAGCAGCGGACAGAGATCCTAGGCACCGAACCCTGCTTCTGCACTAGTGAGCGGTGTGACCGCATGCGGGCGGTCGGGGGAGGCCTCTGCTCTCTCTGGGCCTGCACTGTGAAGCCAGAGGGCTGGACTAGGTAGATGCCCCAGGGCCCTGCCTGTGCTGCGGCTCTGATCTTGGAGAGGACCGGGGGCGCCTGTAAGGACGTGCTTGGAAGATCCTGAACGGGCAGCAATGGCTCTGGGGAGCGCCCCTCACCCACCAGGGTGGCCTCCTACCTCAACTTTCTCCACCACCTGCTTGCCGAAAGAGCAGACTTTGGTGGAGCAGGTGATAATCATGTTCTCGGGGCTCTCATACTGGCTGGAGACCCCATAGAAGGAGCTGCCTTCATCCTCGATGTTGGTGTTGAGGTCTGCCTGGAGGGAGACAGGGGGAAGCCGAGGGAGGGTCAGCAGGTGCCGTGTCAGACGGGAGCATCAGGGAGACCTCAGGGTCCCGGTCCCGGCTCTAGGGCTGGGAAGAAATCAGACTGAGGGTAGACAGTAGGACGCTGGAAAGCCTCCACCATCCTCTACATCTCTGCCTGGTACAAAATCAGGTCGTGTTGCCTAAATCATGGGAAAAGAGGACACTGGGACCCACATAGTTTCAGGCCACTGCTGCCTGCCCAGATACTAATACACCCAGCAGGTGGGAGCCCCAGATTCCATCTTTAAGACTTCAAGTTTCATAGTTTAAGACTTTGTTCTTGTTAAACTGCAAAGGTTTGAATCTCTATCAGACAGCTCTATTTTAGTTTGAATGCATCTATCAGAGTCGTTCCAGAGTGAATTCTGATAGTGCAGGAAGCATGAGAACAGAAAACCAGGGCAGGAGACCGGCAGGGGGGAGGGTGGAAGGGGTGAAGGGTGCTCCTATCTCATCCTCTTGTCTCGCCGGAGACCCGATCGATGCTCTCTTAGAAACTGCTCTAGGGCTGGCTTCTTGCCCCTCTAGGCATTGCGGGGTCCTGCCACCTTGGATCTTTTGACATCTCTGCTTCAGCCTCCAGAGCAATATCCCTGGCACCAGCTGTCCCTCCCTTTGGTTCATTCTCTTAACGGCCCTGGGAGTCTCTTCAGAAGACGTCACTGCATCATCTCATCGAGCCATTTAGCCACAAGGGACAGGAGTCTTGGTCCCCGGCCTGGCTCAGAAGGCCCTTCACAGGCCCAGCCACTGGTCCTCTAGGTCAGCTTCTCACCTTGCCTCAGACAGGCTGCTCTTCCTTTCCCTGATAAAGCAGAGCCCAGAGGGCCTCCTGCTGAATGTGGGGCTGATCTGAAACTTCTCTTCTAGAAAAGGCAGAGTAAGACTCTGCCGATCTCACACCCAAAATCACAGCCTCGGTTTTATCCATGACGGGTCCTGACTGTTAGCCTTGCCCACCACCACCCAGCTGGTAAGTGAAAGATCCCAGGTCTTCAGGCTCCAACCCCAAGACTTGTCCCAAACCAGCAGAGTGCCACCGCGAAGAAAGGAAGGCACCACACAGACAAGCTCTGGGGACTCTGAGGCAGGAACTGCATTCCTGAAGCCCTACGCCTCTGAGGGGACCCCATGCCCAGAACTTCAGCCCCACATCAAACATCTGAGCCAAGGGTGCTAAGAGAACAAGTGAAGACTCAGAAACAATGCACAGGCACATTACAAAAGGCTTATTCTCAGGGGCGGCCAGTCCTCCCACCCACACCCCCGGTCTGAAATCACTGCAAGCTTTACCCAGAGCACAGCCCTAGGAGTGCAGTAGAGCTTCGGGCCTTGGTCAAGGTTCTGACACCAAGGACTCTTCTGTGCGAAGATGAGGGGATCCCTAGAACCCCAGGAAGAAGTTTTGGCCAGATTCAGAGCCAGGCACCAAGCAATTCTACTACTGGCCATGAGGGGACACTCAATCATTATTTTTCTCTCTTTTGGAGAGAAGTTTTCCCAGAGCAGGACCTTTCTCTAGACTGGCGGGGGCTGTCGATTGTCTACAGCACAATAGAAACATTATGTAGCCACCAAAAACGCTGAGAAGGACCTGCATGTATTATCATGGATGACTACAAACACACTGAGTGGGAAAGCAGGCTGCGGAGCAGAATGAGGGAGGATTATGTTTATGATGAGGAAAAAAAGGCTGTTTTCATGCTGAAACAGAATGGCATATGGTTCGGTGCATCTGCCTCGGCTTTGATGAGGCCATTGGGGAAAAAGAGCATTCGAGTCAATGCTCAGCCTCTGAAACAGAGAGCAACGCTTACCCTAAACACCCTCCACTACCAGCCCTGGGCCGGCCTCAGTCTCCCCACTCTGTCTCCATCTGTGATGCTGGGAGGGAGGGGATGACACATGGCAGGCAGGGTGCCCAGGGGGCATGGCAGAGGTGGCTGAGGCCTCTGCCAGGTAAGATTTAACTGTGGCCGTGACTGGCCCAAGGTCTTACAGGCAAATGGGACCAGAACCTGGGCTTTCGGGTTTCTATTTTCTTCTTCTTTTTTTTTTTTTTTTTTGGTTAAAGACAGAATTGTGCTCCATCACTCAGGCTGGAGTGCAGTGGTATGATCACGACTCACTGCAGCCTTGAGCTCCTGGATTCAAGCAGTCTTCCCACCTCAGCCTCCTGAGTAGCTGGGACTATAGGCATGTGCCACCACACCTGGCTAATTTTTTAAATTTTTTGTAGAGGCAGAGTCTCGCTATTGCCGAGGCTGGTCTCAAACTCTTGACCTCAAGTGATCCTCTCACCTTGGCCTCCCAAAGTGTTGAGATGACAGGTGTGAGCCACTGCACCTGGCCTGTCTCCTGTTTTCTCTAAGTCACCTGCTCCTCCTAGGAGACTTGAGTTTGTCAGACTGTTCCTAAAAAGGGGCTGGGGGACAGTTTGTGTCCTCAGGACATGCTGCAGCTAGAAGTACAGGGCAGAAATGTGAACCATGCCTGAAATGCCGCTGGCAGGAGGCCCAGCCGCCTGGGAAGGACGCACTGGACATGGTGGGGAACACCACGAGGTGAGGCCAGGCATCAATGTTGGTGACCCTCAGACTTCAGCCACGCATGGCCCCTCTGATCAATGCCACATTCATGTGTCATCCGGTACACACCCTGATTCTTTTAAATCAACTCACTTTTATTCCCTAACTCCGTTCTAAGCAACAAGTCCATGAAATCAAGGATTCTATTCTTTCTCATATAGATGAAAATAACTATATAACTTTTTTTTATTTTTATTTTTTGAGACGGAATCTTGCTGTCACCTGGGCTGGAGTGTGGTGGCACAATCTCAGCTCACTGCAACTTTTGCCTCCTGGGTTCAAGCAATTCTTCTGCCTCAGCCTCCCGAGTAGCTGGGATTACAGGCACCCACCACCACACTCAGCTAGTTTTTTTTTTTTTTTTTTTTTTTTTTTTTTTAAATGGAGATGGGATTTCACTGTGTTGGCCAGGCTGGTCACGAACTCCTGGCCTCAAGTGATCCACCTGCCTCGGCCTCCCAAAGTGTTGGGATTACAGGCATGAGCCACCACATCAGGCCTATAACTATTTTTCAAATAAAATTATTTTAAAACATAGGGATTAGGCTTCGCCATGTTGCCCAGGCTGGTCTCAAACTCCTGGGCTCAAGCGATCCTCCTGCCTCCGCTTCCCAAAGTAGGGGGGATTACAGGAATGGGCCACTGAGCCTGGGCAACTACATAACTATTTAAAAAAAAAAAAAAGCTTATTCATATGGCACCTTAGAAGAATCCCATGTGCCAAGCTGGGAAGGACTGGCACCCACACCTCCCAGCTCTTCCAGACACACAGAGGCAGCAGCTGCCCCCAGCCCCCAGGAGCATTTGGCACATCCCCCTCCACTACCCTGTCTGTCATCATCTGTCCAGATGTCCTTGCCCCCTTGCAGACAGGATGCTGGAGGCAAGAACTAAGCTCTCCCAGGGCCGTCAATCAAGGTTGCAGGCAGCTGTTCACCCTCTCACCTCCGGGTGGCACCAGTGAGAAGAGCAAGGTCCCTCAGTCACAAGCAGGAACCTACCCTGTCCTGCTCACCCTGAGTTTGCACCCCAGCTCCACCCCCATCTCAAATACACTCTTCTGTCATCAGCTCGCGCTCCCTGGCTCTTCCCATTGCTCGGGTGCCCCTTTATCCAGCCCAGGCCAGCACTGCTAGAGGCAGGGGGCCCGGAGAGGCTGAGACACTGTTTCTGCTTCACGGAATTTCTAATTGGGAGCAAACAGAATACAGGTGCTGGGGTTGCGCGGGGGGTCGGGGGAGAAAGAGAGATCCCACAATCAGACCCAGAACTCGTGGTCACACTGCACAGACCCGGAACACACCAGCCGGCCACGCGGATGACCCGCCCCAGAGCACCTCGACTCCCTCAGTGCCTGGATCCTTCTAATTACAGCCCGACCCCTTCTCTTGCAGCTATACTCCTGACATCTGTCCACCCTCATATCTCCCCACACTGAGCACCTCCCCAAAACAAGCTATGCTTCTCGGCCTAAGGAAAAATGGGAGCTGCCCCCGTCCCCTGCCCCGTGAGTGCCCCCTTGCAACCCTCCCTCCACCCTATTCATAGCTGTGCGTGCGGGTGGGCAGCTCACAGGCTGTGCCTGGAACAGGTGTGGGGGATCGGGTGACTGACAGATGAGCAGAGACAGCCGCAGCCGGGTGTGGGGGCCTGGAGGGGCTCAGATTCATTGTCATGTGCTGGTATGTGCCTGGAAGAAATGTCAGGGCCTGAAAGGCAACAGCAGGCTGAGATGGGAGGAAGGCCTGGGGTACTCTGCTGCCTCCACGGTGCAGCCCGGCTCCGCCCGGCATTTCCAATGTGCAGAGCGGCGTTAATGGTCACCAGTGACCAAAGGCCCCCTCTCCCCGGCCTCAGGGACAGGTGGCCTCTGCTGGACTTGCAGGGCTTTGGGGGAGGAAGGGGCTTCATTGCACCAGTCCCTCGCTCCAGGCCCTGTGGCACTCATCAGACAGTGCACAGCCCCAGCAGCCTCAGGCCTTCAGGCTGGCAGATGCCACTTGCAGCTGGAAATGTGTCCCAGCAGTCCGAGAGTCTATGAATTACCACCACAGCGCCCGCAGTAAGAGCAGTAACTCAGGGCACAGGCAAGGAGGCGGGAGTGGGGACGGACAAGTCCTCCTCCCACTCCAAGGGGTTCTGATTGCCTCTCCAGCGCGCACACTCAGGGCCTGGGAGCCAGGACTGAGCAAACAGCCAGGCAGGAAAAGAAAGGCTCCGGGAGAGGCGACACCGTTTCCTTGCCTGAGGAGTTTTCCTTCCTAATTGTGTGTGGCCAAGTTCACACCAGCTGATGGTGGGGGAAGGCGGGGCCAGACCAGGGAGCAGAAGACAGGAGCTTCTGACGCTGGGGGAGCCGAAGCAGCCCGTGGGGACCCACGATTGACGCGAAGTCTCGCTGTCGGCAAACACGAGTATTTACCTTTCCCCGCCACATATGTGTCTTCCTCCGGTGCCTCTGCCCGCCCCACACATGCGGAGGAGGGAGCAGATGACCGCCAAGGTGCCCTGGCCTCCGGCGCTCCCTCGTCTCTGATTTCACCCGTCCTCACCCTGCCCAGGCCGCTGGCACTCAGAGGGCTCAGGCAAGGGGTGGGGCAAGGGTAGGCCACCGCCCCCGACTCAGTACCAGCCGGCCACACACACGGGGTCTTCAGCAACACAGCCCCTGGCAGGTCCCCAAGATGAAACTGCTGACTATTCACACAAAGAAGCAGAGGCACAGGAGCCAATATTTGCCCAGGACACAGTTCTCAAGTGGTAAAACTGAGACTCTGCCCCAGTTGGGCCAACTGCTGCCCGCCGTGCCCTGCCATGACATGCCAGGAGGGCCTTGCTGGTGGGCACCCCACACTCCCCTGTCCAGCAGCTCCTGCCCCAGGACTCCGAGACTCACGTTGGATCCTCCCATCCAGAGTGCGAGCTCCTGGGAGCTAAGGCCCACGCTGGGTCCGCACAGCACACGGCCGGAACACACAGTCCACAAGGGAACCCGCTGAATCCCATATCCTTGGCTGTCCCAACTCTCTCTTCTCCCATGAACCCCCACCTCCAAACTCCCCTAAGAGTCAGAAGGGAAGAGGGGACACGGGCCACCACCAAGTTTGGAAAAGTACCTTCTAGGTCCTCCTTCCTCCCTGGCAACCTTAGTCTCCATGCAAGGCCACTGCCCTATTTTCTGGAAGGGATATCTGAGGTCGAGAAGACACAAGAAGTCCAAGTGCCTGGCTCTACACTGACTGCACGGAGCTAACTCTGCTCTCCCCACGCCACCACTGCCTGCTGTTCCTCAGGGGCTGGGGATCTGTTTTAGACAATTCAGAGCGTTCTCCAGTGGGAGCGGGAGAAGCTCCAGGACGCTGCATGGAGGGCAGCCAGGGACTTTGCAAGGAAGACTGTTCAGTGTGGTGGCTCCAAGCACGCAGCCTGGGGTCAGGCTGCTCAGGTATGGATCCATGGTCTGGTATGGGTCGGGTACTACAAACTGGGCAACCTCTGGCAGGTGATTTCACCTGTCTGTACCTCAGTTTCCCCTCTGCAGGGGAGCTTATCCACAGTCTTGCTGTGGTGAGGACCGGACGTGTTACTCTACGTAATGTGGTGAGAAGAGCACGGCTGTCATCTCTCCCAGTCTGTCCGGGCCCAGCTGTCTCACAGCATGTACCCAACAGGAGTGCCCACAGGACAGGGGTCACCAGGCCCTGGCTTATTCCATGCCTCCGTTTCCCCTACTTGTGAAACAAGAGACCTAGGATGGTCCTCACCTGGAGGGTGGCTAGAAGAACAGAGAATATTACCAACAGCTAAAGGTGAGAGGGTCCCGGACATGCCATCTGCCGCTCCAAGGCAGTGGTCCCAAGAGTGCTTCCTGCCACTGCCAACTGGGTCTCCCCTCTGACCCCAACTGTACCCCCAGGGTCCTGAGCCACGCCAGGAAAGAGCCACAGATCGGCTCACCTAAGCTCCTTCCCCTCAGTCAGGGCTGAGCCTGGACAGGCCAGGGGGGCGAGTGATCAAGCAAGGGTGGAGGCTCCTCCAGGGGCTGGAGGCCCCCTTAGACTCAGCACGGCTGGGAGTCGCCACTGCCGGCTGTACAGGTTCCAATTCCCACATCCAAGGCTGGAAGGGAGACTGGGAGATGATTTAAGCCCCACCCGAGAAAAAGTGGACAGCATCCTGCCTCCCACGTTACACCCTGAAGCCAGCCTCTCCAGCTGAGGTCCTTAGGAGGCGCATGCCTCTTGCCTGATCTCCACTGCAGGAGCCTCACACCTGCTTCCAGTCTGAGTGCTGGCGTTATCCAAGTAAGCACAACTATGGCCACGCCCTGCTCTGTTCAAAAACCTTAAATGACTCCTCACTACTTAAGGAGAAGGGCTGACAAATATTTCCCTGACTACGCCACGGGGCCGTGACCGTCCACCCAGCACTCCTCCCTGCCAGAGCCTTCTCAGTCCGGCACTCCAAACAGCGACTGCCGACCCCTTCAAAGTGGCACACAGGCCACACCCATCATCCTGGACACCTGGCTCAAGGTGGGAGACGGACCACACAAGTTAATGTTTTTCCCTTCCAGAGACCCAGCTAGAAGGATAATGGCAAGGAACTTTGAAAAATGTGCAGCACCACAAAGATAAAGAAAGCAAAGAGGCCAGCAAGCTTTGGAGACTCACAACTGATTAGGACCCGACTGGATTCCACGGGGTAAAGAAAGCAAAGAGTCGCGACCTACCAATAGCTTCGGGGTGACAGATAAGCCGAGCTGCATGGCTCAGAGCTGGAGGGAACAGGATTTGACCCAAGGAACTGACAAAAAGTCTGTACACTGAATGGTCCAGCCCCCAGGCCCATCCCTCCCGTGCATCATGCATCGGCAGAAGATCAAAGGGTCGGCTGGGTATGGTGGCTCACGCCTATAATCCCATTACTCTGGGAGGCTGAGGCAGGAGGATGGCTTAAGCCCAGGAGTTTAAAACCAGTCTGGGCAACATAGCAAGACCCTGTCTCTACGAAATTAAAAATTTTTTTAAAAAAAACTTTTTAAAAGAAGACCAAAGGGTGGCCGGGTGCGGTGGCTCACACCTGTAATCCCAGCACTTTGGGAGGCTGAGGGAGGTGGAACACAAGGTCAGGAGATTGAGACCATCCTGGCTAACACGGTGAAACCCCGTCTCTACCAAAAATACAAAAAGTTAGCCGGGCATGGTGGCGGGCGCCTGCAGTCCCAGCTACCCGGGAGGCTGAGGCAGGAGAATGGCGTGAACCCAGGAGGTGGAGCTTGCAGTGAGCCGAGATCACGCCACTGCATTCCAGCCCGGGCGACAGAGTGAGACTCCGTCTCCAAAAAAAAAATTGGCCAGGCGTGGTAGTGCACACCTCTAGTCCCAGCTACTCAAGAGGTTGAGGCGGGAGGATCACTTGAGCCCAAGTTCGAGGCTGCAGTGAGCAATAATCATGCCACTGCACTCCAGCCTGGAAGACACAGCAAGACCTTGTCTCTGAAAAAAAAAAAGAGAATGTGAAAAGACACTCAACAGAATGGGAAAGAATTACAAATCATAGAACTGATAAGGAACTTTCATCCAGAACCAAGAACTCATAATTCAGTAATTTAAAAAACCCAATTTATTATAAAAATGGGCAATGGGGTTGGGCACAGTGGCTCTCGCCTGTAATCCCAGCACTTTGGGAGGTTGAGGCAGGTGAATCACTTGAGCTCAGGGGTTCAAGACCAGCCTGGGCGACATGGCGAAACCCTGTCTCTACCAAAAATACAAAAATGAGCTGGGCATGGTGGTGTGTGCCTGTAATTCCAGCTACTCAGGAGGCTGAGGTACAAGAATCGGTTGAACCTGGGAGGCGGAGGTTGCAGTGAGCCAAAAGCATGCCACTGTACTCCAGTCTGGGTGACAGAGCAAGACTCTGTCTCAAAAAAAAAAGAGAAAAAGGGCAATGGATCCGAATTTCTGAATTGGCATTTCTACAAAAAAGATCTACAAACGGCCAGTAAGCACATGAAAAGATGCTCACCATCGTCAGTCATCAGGGAAATGCAAATAAAAACCACAACGAGATACCACTGCACATTCACTAGGATGGCTACAGAGAATATCAAGTGTTGCTGAGGATGTGGAGAAAACAGGATCTTCATACCTTGCAGGTGGGAATAAAATTGGTGCAGCCACTTCGGAAGACGCTTGGGAGTGCCTCAAGAAGTTAAACAGAGTTGCCGTGACCCAGTAATTCCACACGTAAGCAGATGCAAATGAAAATGAATGTCCACACAAACACCTGTACGTAATGTTCACAGTAGCACTGCTCATAATAGCCAAGAGGAGGAAGTCACCCAAATGCCCATCAACGGATGAATGGATAAAGCATGTGGGCTTATCCATACAGAAGGAAGTATTTGGCCATGAAAAGGAACGTGCATGCTAAAACGTGGTTGAACCTTGAAAACATTACGCCAAGTTAAAGAAGCCAGTCACAAAAGACCACATCCTGTATAAACCCATTTATATACAATGTCCAGAACAGGCAAAGCTTCAAAGACAGAAAGAAGATTATTGCACAGGGCTGGGGGGTGGGAGTGGGGAGTGACAGCTAAAGGGAACAGGGCTTATTTTGGGGATGACGAAAATGTTCTAAAATTGATTGTGGTGAAGGTTACACAACTTTGTGAATATACTTAAAAACTCTGAATTGTATACTTTATTTTTTGAGACAGGATCTTGCTCTGTTGCCCAGGCTGCAGTGCAAGTGGCGTGATCTCTGCTTACTGCAACCTCCGCCTCACAGGCTCAAGCGATCTTCCCACCTCAGCCTCCCGAGTAGCTTGGATTACAGGCACGCACTACCATGCCCGACTAATTTTGGTATTTTTGGGAGAGACGAGTTTTTGCCATGTTGGCCAAGTTGGTCCCCAACTTGTGGACTCAAGCAATCCACCCGCCTCGTCCTCCCAAAGTGCTGGGGTTACTGGCACATGCCATCACGCCTGACTAATTTTTGTATTATTTTTGTAGAGACAGGTTTTTGCCATATGCCAACGCTGGTCTCAAACTCCTGAGCTCAAACAATCTGCCTGCTTTGGCCTCCTCAACTGCTGGGATTAAGGCGCGAGCCACTGTGCCTGGCCTGTATGTTATAAGTATGTGAATTGTATGGTAAGGTAATTACATTGCAAGAAAGCTGTTAAAAAAATACAGACAGGCAGCTAAGAACTAAAGACACTGAAGAAAACCCTCCTGCTGGAAAGACGAGGACCAAAACAGACAGAAAAAAGAAATTAAAACGAAACGAAGACAAAGAAAGGAGCAGGAGGCTGGGCGTGGTGGCTCACGCCTGTAAATCCCAGCACTTTAGGAGGCCAAGGCGGGAGGATCATTTGAGGTCAGGAGTTCGAGACCAGCCTGGCCAACATAGTGAAACCCCTCCCTCTACTAAAAATACAAAAATTAGCCAGGCGTGGTGGCAGGCGCCTGTAATCCCAGCTACTTGGGAGGCTGAGGCAGGAGAATCGCTTGAACAGGGAGGCAGAGGTTGCAGTGAGCCGAGATCACACCACTGCATTCCAGCCTGGGTAACACAGCAAGACAGTCTGGGCGTGGGTAGGGGGAGGGTTAAGAGCAGGAGAAAGCTTAAGAAATAACGCTCACTTCAATCCTTTAAGAAAAAGAAGAGAAAAACTACATCCATCAAACATCTTGATGCCATCACAGAACAAGAAGGAGCTCTGGAAAATTAAAATGTCAGAGCCAAAATTAAGTATTCAACAGAAGGTGTGGCAGAGCTGCTGCTATATTCCATTAATCTAATTCACCCTGAACTGCAGGATGCACACTTTATAAACTACCCAGAAAAACAAAATGTCACCAGCTGAACTCAGATACACCCATAAAAGGATGGATGTAGCTTCTTCTACAGTATTAGAGCTCTGATTTTATCCAGAACGGCAACTTACCCAACTAAAAAAGTACCTTTCCCTGGTTCCTTACAGCAAGATGCAACTATACAACTAATTATGTGTTGCATGGGACTTCCGGGCAGGCCCCTTGCAGGGAGCTAAACTGGCTTCTTTTGATGCTTGGAAGATGGATACAGTGGCTAGAACTCCAGCAGTCAAGACCCTGAGTACAGAAGTCATACACTGAGGATAGCAGACAGACAGAAGCCAGGTCCCTCATGATGTCAGGAGTGCTGGGCCAGCCCTGGACAGTCTTTACCTCTAGCTTTCCTTGATGTGAAAGAAAAACTATTTATGCCACTGTTTCTTTGGGGTTTGTGTGATATGCACTTGGATACAACCTTAACTAATTCAGAAAAGGGTTAGAAGACAAAATTAAGGAAATCTCTAAGAAAACAGACCAAGAAAGTAAATTGGAAAATAAATGGTAAAAATCGTAGAGGATAAGTCCAGGAAAATAAAGAAATGGCAAACATCATAGAGGGTTCCAACATCACAACAGAGATTCCTGGAAAAGAAAACAGAAAACAGAGGGAAAGAAATTATCAAAGAAATAAGACGAGTAAATTTCCTAAAACTGAAAGACTAATCTCACAGTGAAAAGTGACCACCAAGTACCCAGCTCAGCACTGGGAAGTAAAACAACACATATCCCAAAGCTCACCAGTGTGAAACTGAACATTAGGGAGAAAAAAGAAATATTACAACTTCCAGAGGGGGAAAAAAAAAACCCCAAAAAACAAAAAACAAGTTATGTAATAAAGGATAGGGAATTAGAATGCTAGCAGACTATTTATGTCAGAAGATAATGACAAACGCATTAAAAAATGATCCTTGAAAACCATTTCTAGGCCAGGGTGTGGTAGCTCATACCTGTAATCCCAGCACTTTGGAAGGCTGAGGTGGGCGGATCACTCGAGACCAGGAGTTCAAGACCAGCCTGGCCAACACTGAAAAATCCCATCTCTCTTAAAAATACAAAAATTAGCCAGGCCTGGTGGCACACGCCTGTAATCCCAGCTACTTGCAAGGGTGAGGCATGAGAATTGCTTGAACCTGGGAGGCGGAGGTTGCAGTAAGCCAAGATTGCATCACTGCACTCCAGTCTGGGCAACAGAGCGAGACTCCATCTCAAAACAAACAAAGACCCTGTCTCAAAAAAAAAATAGCCATCATTTTCTAGGGAGAATGATGTATGATCTAGATTCTTTACCCAGACTACCAACACCAATCGGTCAAGTATAAGGATATAACAAAAATAATGACATTTCAAAGAAGCAAGGTCATTTATGTACCGTGCATCTTTTCTTAGAAGGTACTAGAGGATGTGTTCCCACAAAATGAAGGGGTTACACCAATAAAGAGAGAAATGCAAGAGCTAGGAAAGTGTACATTCAATATAGGGGAGGCTCAGGATGACAACTGTAGGGCAAGCCTAGAGAAGAACACGTTCGGGTTGGGTGTGGTGGCTCACACCTGTAATCCCAGCACTCGGAGACCGAGGTGGGCAGATCACCGGAGGTCAGGAGTTCAAGACCAGCCTGGCCAACATGGTGAAACCTTGTCTCTATAAAAAGACAAAAATTAGCCAGGCAGGATGGCGGGTGCCTGTAATCCCAGCTACTTGGGAGGCTGAGGCAGGAGAATGTGCTTGAACCCGGGAGGTGGAGGTTGCAGTGAGCTGAGATCGCGCCACTGCACTCCAGCCTGGGTGACAGAACAAGACTCTGGCTCAAAAAAAAAAAAAAGAATAATACGTTCAAACTGGAGCAGAACAGAGGCAGCCAGGAGGAAGATCTCCAGAAGAAAGGAGAAATGGATAAATTATCTAATAGTTCTGAATATTTGGGGAAAAAAATTTTAATTTTATATGGTGGTTTTGATGGAGCAATCTATAAAATTTTAAGAATAGGCTCATTAAGAAATATGCAATAGCCATTTATTTTCAGGAAAAAAAAGTTGTACAAGAAGTAAAAATGTAATCATAATACCCTTCTTGACTCTTTGTATTTTGTTTTGTTTGTTTTGTTTTGTTTTGTTTTGTTTTGAGGCAGGGTCTTGCTCTGTCACCTGGCTGGAATGCAATGGTGCGATTTTGGCTCGCTGTAACCTCTGCCTCCCGGGCTCAAGCAATCCTCCTACCTCAGCCTCCCAAGTAGCTGAGACCACAGGCGCATGCCACCACGCCCAGCTACTTTTCGTATTTTTTGTAGAGACGGGGTTTCATCATGTTGCCCAGGCTGGTCTTGAACTCAAGTAATCTGCCCACATTGGGTTCCCAAAGTGCTGGGATCACAGGGATGAACCGCCACACCTGGCCCGTTCTTGGCTCTTTGGTGATCAATCTACATTGTCAAAAAATGTGAACGTTTTATGACTTTTGCTAAATTAAATAACTTATTGGATATAATTACATTGGGATGATAAGGGGGGAAAGTGGAATGAAAATAAAATGTCTTAATCTGGGCATCGAGATATAGCAATATAAGCATATTACTTAGAACTAAAGAGATAAAGCCCAAAATAAACAGCTGAAATTTGCAGTGACTACCTTTGGGGATTGGGATTTGGGTGTGGGGAGGAGTAGGACAAGAATATGATGCTTTTCATTCTTTTTTTTTGAGACAGAGTCTCGCTCTGTTGCCCAGGCTGGAATGCAGTGGCATGATCTTGGCTCACTACAACCTCTGCCTCCCAGGTTCAAGTGATTCTCCTGCCTCAGCCTCCTGAGTAGCTGGGATTACAGGCGTGCGCCACCACGCCTGACTAATTTTTTTTTTTTTTTTTTAAGTAGAAATGGGGTTTCACCATGTTGGTCAAGCTGGTCTTGAACTCCTGGCCTTGTGATCTGCCCGCCTCAGCCTCCCAAAGTGCTGGGATTACGGGCATGAGCCACCGCACCTGGCCCTTCATTCTTTTTTGTTAAATAAGCCTCCTGGTATTAATTAACATTTTAACCATAAACATGCATTAATTTAAAAAGAAGACCAAGTAAAATAAAATATTACTTATTTTTCATTCCAGAACAGGTTAAAACTCAAACTTTAGCATGATCTAGACCTTCCAGAATCTAACTCACTTTTCCAGTTGTCTCCTCTTATTCCCTCTTTCATACCTTTACCTACAGCTTCAACTTCACTCCAGAGCCCACTTCCTTCTGCCTTTACTACTCATGCACTCCCAGGCTGCAACAGCCTTGCCCATCTCTGCCAACAGCTGTGCCCATCCCTCAGGCTGGGGTCCAACTTCCATCCTGCTAGTTGAGCGCAAACGCTAAGTGTCTTGAAGGTCAGGGGCCCTAGGTCTCAGTTCCAACACTTGTCCCTTCTGGAGACAGCCTGCCCCCACGTTCAGCTGTGGGTGAGAGCCAGGCTGGGGGCTGGTCACTGGGAGCTGGCAAGCCATCTGAACGTGTATGTAAACTTTGGTGTGAATACGCCTCTTTCTAGGAAAAGTAAAGCTTTCAGATTATGAAAATGGCCTGGGAGCAAATAAATGGCAAGAATCTCTGCACAAGAGGCATTGAAAAGAGCGTGTAAGGCCGGGTGCAGTGGCTCACGCCTGTAATCCCAGCACTTTGGGAGGCCGAGGCGGGCGGATCACGAGGTCAGGAGATCGAGGCCATCCTGGCTAACATTGTAAAACCCTGTCTCTACTAAAAAATACAAAACAAAATTAGCCGGGCGTGGTGGCAGGCGCCTGTAGTCCCAGCTACTGGGGAGGCTGAGGCAGGAGAATGCCGTGAACTCGGGAGGCGGAGCTTGCAGTGAGCCGAGATCGCACCACTGCACTCCAACCTGGGCGACAGAACGAGACTCCGTCTCAAAAAAAGAAAAGAGCGTGCAGAGAGCTGAAGGGGAGTGGGGAAGAGGGATGTGGGCAGAGCCACCAAAACCTCAGTCCATGTCCTGAGAATATTCCAAGCCTCAGTCACAGAGCCTGATTTCCTGTCCTTCCTCACCGCGGGCTTCATTAGCACTTATTTGTCTGACTCTCTCCTCGCACTCCTTTTCTGCACATACTGGGCCCGCAGGAAGCTAAGCCCCCAGGGCAGCTACTGTACCTCTGGGCCTCAGACAAGACGTTTCTAATGGAGGGGGTTCTACCCACAAAACACCTGCCCAGGGGTGAGGTAGGAGGGCCGCAGAGGCCAAGTCTATGGGCTGAGCTATCTGAGAAGTTGGGTGGGTGTTTCTGCTGGGGTGGCCTCGCCCATCCAACACTTCCCTCCCCTTCTCCAAGCTCTGTTCAGCCCAACATGCCTTGGACATGAGCACTGAAGGACGAGCTCCAGGCCCGGAAACCCATGCACGACTTGTCATTCAAAGACCTGGGTGACGAGGGCGCTCCTCATCATGTCTTCACTCATCCCCGTAGGGTCCCCTGTGTCTTTTTCTGGAACTTCACCTCCTGAGGGCTCCACCTCTTGCCGGGGTTAGCTGCCATCACCACCCACGAGACAAGGCTTCATTCAACTAGGCCAGCTCTCTGGGATCACCACCTTGTTCCTCAGCTCAGCTCTGACCACCCCATAACCATGCTGGGCTTGCTCTCCCCTTCTCACTGGTGCCACCTCCCCAAGTTTCTACTGTGGCAAGGGCACGCTCTGGGTACTCTCACCCCATTCTCACTACCACGGACGCCCTGGTGGTAGGAAGGAAGAATTTATCACAGGCTTACCCAGAACTTCACGAGAAAAAAGGCATTGGAGGGTCCCCGTTCAAAGAGCTCCTTGAGTCCACCCTTTTTCTCTGGGAATTTGTCATAGATTTGGCGGATGTCCACGGCTTCGAGGTAGGGGTCGCTGTAGCTTGGGCTGGACTGGCCAATGTGCACGAACAGGTGCTTGTTGTACTGTAGAGAGAGTGGGTCTGAGGGAGGCGGAGCACAGGCCAGACGGTCAGACAGCCCCGGCTCTGCATGCCCACCACGTGACCCGGCGCAAGCCGCTTGGCCTTTCTGGACCATAGTTTCCCCATGAGTGAAACGGAGATGGTAAAAGACTTCTTTTATTTTACATCCTGAACTTCTAAGAGTCTATTCGGTTCACGGGGTCGTCAGCTAAAAAGAAGTCTGAGCTGGGCGCAGTGGCTCACACCTGTAATCCCAGCACTTTGGGAAGCTGAGGTCAGGAGTTCAAGACCAGCCTGGCCAACATGGTGAAACCCAGTCTCTACTAAAAATACAAAAATTAGCCAGGTGTGGTGGCAGGCACCCAGCTACTCGGGAGGCTAAGGCAGGAGAATCGCTTGAACTCAGGAGGCGGAGGTTGCAGTAAGTTGAGATCACACCACTGCACTCCAGCCTGGGCGACAGAGCAAGTCTCTGTCTCAAGAAAAAAAAAAAAAGAAGTTTGAAGATGTCAGAGTGAGAAGGGCCCTGGCATCCTGTCACCTTGGCCTCCTCCAGGTCCCCCTCTGATCTTTGCAGGTGACGCTGGTCACCCAGGACACTGGACACTGAAGGGGACAGGCTGGTATCCCGTAGGATGTGGAGCAGACACACAGGAGACTCCCCAGCTTCCTGCCTGCCTCTCAGAGCCAGGGAAAGGCTGGGACAGTGTGGGGGTGGGGCTGGGACCACAGCGACCTTGGACTAAGGGTTGGTTGGGTTAGGAGGGGAGGAGGAACACAGGACAGGGAGGGAGGAACAGGGCACTGGGCCAGGGAGGAGGGAAAGAGGGAAGAGGGGTGACGTGAAGGAGGAAAGGAGTCGGGGGAAGGACGGAAGGAAAGATCATAAAGGAACAAGGAACTTGAATTAAGCCCCAGTGTGGAGTGGGACAAGAGTACTGGAAGCAGAAACAGAGGCAGAGGGGGTGGCGGGGGAGCCAGCCAGGCACAGGCCAGGACCTACCGTGTCCGGGTCCTGCTGCTGCTCCAGGAAGGCTGAGAACTCCAACATCCAGAGCTTGGAGCTGGCCACGCTGCGGCCCTGCCACGGGGGTGCCGGGGGCGCAGAGGGCGATGGGGCAGGCCCTGCAGGAGACTCAAACCCTGCACAAAGTAAGAGAGGCACATGGAACCTGGTCACGGACACCCGCCCTGCCCACACCCTCTGCAAGGACCCCGGGCCTCCTCGGACAGACCCGTGCTGCCTGGGGGGCCGCCTGTCTCCCTAAACGGACCTCCTAGCAGAGGTGGAGGAGAGAGTGCAAGGCTTGGGCATCCCGGAGCCTCTCTGGTGGGGAGGGGCTCATCTGGTACAACTCAGGCCACTCAGGACTCTGCATGGAACCGCCCAGCAAGACTGGATTCTGGAGGGCAACTGGGGTCCTGCAGGACCACGGCTTCCAGAACAGGCACTGTTCAGTTCCTGCCGTCCAGCAACTTCTGTTCCCGTCGGGGAAATAACCAGATGAATCAACTATTACAATGTGGCATCACCCCGGAGAGACGGGGACATTTCCTGTGTGCGTCACAGGTGTCTCCCCAGCTCCCAGAACAGGGCCTGGCCCAGAAGAGGCTCTCCATCCAGCGCTGCTAACAGATGAAGCTACTCCAGTCCTACTGTAGTTTAGATCATGTTCTGAAGGCAACGGGGGGCCAGGAAGGCACCATAAGCCTGGAAGCAACACCATGAGACTGAAGCTCTGGTGAATGACAGGGTGACGAGAGGAGGTGAGACGGGACAGGGAGCCGGTGAAGAGGCTGCTGCAGGAACGCAGGCAAAAGCCAGCAGGCCTGGAGTGAAGACAGGGTCAGCGTGGACGGGAGAGGACTGCCATGAGACAGAGGGTGGACGGGATCCGACGCTGTGACTTCGTTTTGATGTGTGAACGAGAGAACGCAGCCTTCAGGACGTGGGGGGGCAGGAGGCAGCAGGGCTGCTCTCGGTGGCAGGAAAGCCAAGGGGCTGGGCAGGCAGAGTCCACACCAGAATGGGCAGTTTAAGGGTGAGGAGCTGGTCTTGCCCTACGGAGTGGGAGGTGGTGAGGGCCCCTCCCGAGAAAGAGGCGAGGACAGAGGGGAGCCTGTCAGTGAGAGGGCGGGGGGGCTCCTGTCGGCAGAGCTGGCTGCCTCCACCAGGTCTTCTTTCACAAGGGTCCCTCTGCTCGGGAGGGGCCCCGGACTGGTGACTTAGACACCCCTCAGCCCTCCCAGGAGCCAGGTGTGCGAGGCACACTGCAGTAACAAGGTAGGACAAGTGGGGCAGCCACCCGGGCACAGGCACTGCCCTTGGAAGGCATGTGCCCCACAAGCCCTGAGCACAGCTGGGAGGGGACAGGGACAAGGCAACCCGAAGGGCACAAAGGGGCTTGGCACACGGCTGAGGTGTGCTTCCTGGGGGCAAGGAATGGGGTGTGGCCAGGGACCAGGATGTGCGGTCGGAATGCGTGATGGGGCAGCATCTAACAGGGACATGCAGGGGCCTGGACCCAGAGGCCGGAGCCGCACAGCTGCGATGGATGGCAAGGGAGACACGCAGCGCTCACCCACCTGGCAGAGGCAGCGGAGGCTGGACAGCATAGGTTTGCTGAGAGAAAGGCTTCACACTGCGGGAGAGAGAAGAGGGGAGGTGTTAGCCTCGGGCAGGCTGCCACCACGGATCCCTGCACTGGGGCCAGTGGTCTCTGTGTGGTAGGTCCTGGTGGTCTGGATTTCAGTGGTCCTGATGGGCCTTGGCCTCCCACTCCCCCCCCTGCCGACTCCCTTGGGTTTCGTGGTGGGTCACAGACACAGACATGAAGAAATCCACCCCTCCCTTTCCTCCTCCCAGGCCAGCCAGAGATCTGACTCCCAGCCTCCTCCCCTGGGGGACCTCAGCTCTGGCCCTGCCTACACCCTGGACAGACTGGGGTTTTGGCAAATACCACCCTAGGGTGTGGACATCACAGATGAGCCCAGTGATGCCTGAGAGTAGGAGAGCCCAATCCCGGAGCTCAAAGCCATCCTGAAAGGCGGACCCCAGCAGCAGCCCCAGCACACCCTGGGGCCCGGGCTCAATGTCATGAGTTTATGAGTTCAAGTTCAGTTCAGGGAGCAACTGGCAGCAGAAAGCAGGCCATACTCACTCATGGGACGTTCCGGCTTGGCCTGGCAAAGCTCCTTGCCAAAACTGAGGAGGCAAAAGGCATGGAATCAGCATGGCCCCAGGTGTACCCAGGGCCTTGTGGCATGGGGGTGGGGGTGGGACAGGGCAGGGCCTCCACTGGGAGGAGAGGCTGGAGCCCTTGCCCTCGTCTAGCTAGTGAATGCTAACAGACCACAGCAGCACCCCCAGAGTGGGTTTCAGGGGACTCTCAGGCCCTGTGGATGAGGGGCTCCGTGGGAAAAGCACCCAGGTGTGGTCCACACTGCACAGGACAACCCCCTGCAGAGTCACAGTGCAGACCTAAGGCTCGGAAAAGTCCCAGTGCCAAGAACCCACTTAGTGCCAAGGGTCCCGAACGTACCCACAGCACCACTGTGTCCCATCTGTTTAACATGCGGATGGACGAGTGCTCTCTGGGACACACTTTGAAAACTGCTGTGGCCTGGCACTGCCCCTTCCTCACGTGCCTACGGTGGTGCTGCAGGTGCCTTGAAGACTCATTTAGTCCCTGGAGCCAAGAAACCCCTCCGAGGAGACAGCTCTGAAAAGGGGCTTTTCTGGATCATTCTGAGAGTGTGGCCAACATGGTCATGGCTGGGAAATTTAAAATCTGACCGGGGGTTTGTTCTTGGGCACCAGCTCTCCACCTGGCAGGAGGGCAGGAATGAGGCTGCATGGCACGGGCTGCCCAGGGACATGCTGGTCTCAGGCTTCAGCTCAGCCACCTTGGCTTCAGCTTCCTCATCTGTAAATTGGGCCAACTTGGCAGAGCTACCAGTTGGTCAGCTCCTGGAAGCTCCCATTTCCCCCTTGTGAAAAGTCTGCAGTCACTGTTGAGGACCCAAAGAAAGGCATCCCAATATCAGCCACGCCGGGACTTGTGTGGCCCCTTGGTCTTGTTCCCTCCTTCCCTGACTGCCCTGGCCAATAGGACTCAGGTGAGAGAAATCTGGGCTGGCCAATGCTTCTGGTCCTTCTGAACAGGGAGGAGGGAGGAGGAGAGGGCTGGCCTGGCCTCCGGCTCTCGGCAGCCCACTTACCCCTGAGACTGCTGGGCGGCCGGGGCCCCGGGCGAGGGCCATGCTACTGTGGAAGGCCGTGGCGGAGATGATCTGTGCAGACGACATGGCAGCCATGCTCTGCAGGGCCTTGTCCTTAGCTGCCTGGTCCTGGGGGAGACATTGCAAGGGAGGACCTCAGCAGGGTCACTAGTCAGGCTGAGGCCAGGCGGGTCTGGCTCTGGGGTCAGGGAAGCTGTCTCACTGCCAGTGGCCAGAGCTGGGGGACCAGGCGTTAAGTCTGTGCCATGCTATTAACTTGTTTTACAACTGATAAAAAGTCACCTGGTTTCTCTGGTCAGTTTTCTCATCTGTCAAAGGGGCATGACACTTGCCCTGCTTATTTCTTCAGAGCTTAGAGAGACATTATCTGTCATTTTATTAATTACGGGGCCACCTCGAGAACGAGGGTCTTCTATGCTTTGCTCACCTCTCTACCACGGGTGCCCAGCTCAGCACTTGTCTTGTGAAAACGAAGCATAAATATCTGCTGGATCCCGACTCAAGTGCACAGAAAGCATCGTCCCTGGCCACACGGGCTGTCTGGAGGCAAGAGACCATTTTCTGTGGCCCTACCTGCCTCGGTCCTCCCTAAGGATCTCCCTGGGCACTGCAGGCACCTGGGACTCACCCGTCTTTCACGTATCAGAAGGTAAATACCCACTGTCTGCCCTCCAAAGGCTCTAAGACCCCAGAGGATGGGTTCACCCTGAATAGGCCCGGAACAAATGAGCACACAGGGAAAGCCACATGGATGGCACGGGTAACAATAGTAATAGTTTGCTATATTCGTATAAGCCAGTGCTTTCCATCCTGAGTGCCTGAATTCCAAAGGTCTTCAAAACCAATGACACAACATTCCCTATTGCAAGAAGCCTAATGGAAATTGTGTCTTTTTTTTTTTTTTTTTTTTTTCAGAGACAGGGTCTCGCTCTGTCACACAGGCTGGAGTACTGCACAATTGTGGCTCACGACAGCTTCAAACTCCTGGGCTCCAATGATCTGCCCATCTCAGCCTCCTGAGTAGCTGGGACCACAGGCATGCGTTACTGTACCCAGCAGGGATTATCCTAAAAGACCACACACACCCAGGCTGGAACAGCAAGCATCATTCACCGTCTGCAGCTTTATCAGGGCTAAATGGCTCGACTGAGTCAACTCAGGAGCTCTGATTAGAAATTTGGTATCTGGCCGGAAGCGGTGGCTCATGCCTGTTATCCCAGCACCTGGAGAGGCTGAGGTTGGTAGATTGCCTGAGCCCAGGAGTTCAAGGCCAGCCTGGGCAACTTGGCAAAACCTGTCTCTACAAAAAATACAAAACTTAGCCAGGTCTGGTGGTGTGTGCCTTTGGCCAAGCTACTCAAGGAGCTGGGGTGGGAGGATAGCTTAAACCTGGGAAACAGGGACTGCAGTGAGCTGAGATTGCACCACTGCACTCCAGCCTGGGCAACAGACCAAGAATCTGTCTAAATAAATACATAAATAAATATCTTTATGATTATTATTTTTTTTTCAGACAGCATCTCATTAGCCCAGGCTGGTCTCAAACTCCTGGCTTCAAGTGATCCTCCCGCCTCGACTGCCCAGTGCTGGGATTATAGGCATGAGCGACTGCCCCCAGCCATGAATTTTTTTTTAATGAGAAAGATAAAACCATTATTGAATAACTAATAATAATTAACTTGGTAGATCCGGATCTCCCTTAAGTGACACAAAGGTTGAGAACCTCCCAACTACTTGGGAGGCTGAGGCAGGAGGATCACCTCAGCCCAGGAGGTCGAGGCTGCAGTGAGCTGTGACAGCACTAATGCACTCCAGCCTGGGCGACAGAGTGGGAGTCTCTAAAAAATAAAGTAAAAACAGAAGTTGAGAAGCAACGGCAAGCCTTGCACCTCACAAGCTCTTCTGAGGGATGCCTCGACACGGTCCACACTGCAGCTCCATGAGGCGCGCAGCACCGCAGCCCGGAGGCTCAGAGAGGCTTAGTGCTCCCCTGCCGTCCTGGTGCCGTGCAGGTGTGGAACCAGAACACAGCAGGCCCTTCCACTCAGCCTCTCAAGGTGACCATTTCACCCATGTGGCATGAGGCAGCCCAGGGAAGGTTTTCAAGAACACAACCTCACTGCGTCCTGAGACTGGCAGGACTAGTAGGATCTTTAAGATGAAGAAACTGAGGCTCCGAGAATTTGGGTGACTAGGGTGCTGAGAGTGGTGAGGGTGGCCAGCTGAGCTTGGTCCAGATTGGCACACAGGGGGCCGTGCAAATGAAGGGGTCGGGGGAGACGCATCATAGAGGGCGGTGGGGAGTGGGGAACCGTTCTGAGCAGTGGGTCATTGTCAACGTGGACAAAGCAGTGAAACAGATGAGGTTTGTCCCTGGTCCTTCCTGGCCTCCTCCCCACTGTCCTTTTGGGGCCAAACTTGGGCTTTGCTCTCAGAGGTTGTCTCTGATAACCAAAGAGGGAGCTAACTAGTAAGTCTAAGGGTGTGTCTCATCCAGGGACACTTGCAGTTTTCAGGAGGAAAGTGCCCAGGCCAGCCCCCGGCCTCTCCCCGCAGGAGGGCACGAGGGACTTGGCAGGCGCACCCCCGCGAGCCCGCAGACCTCGGCACTTAATTGCATCACGAGGCCGGGGCTGCACCTGCTCAGTGCCTGCCTTCCTGGATACTTGATCTAAACAAACGGCTGGGGCTCAGGAAACCACGGCCTGAGCAGGGTAGGGCAGGGGTCAGGAGGAAGTGGGAAGGACCTGATGGGAGTGACAGCAGTAGCCGGGCAATGGAGCCAGGGAGCCACTAACTGGGGCCGGGAGGGGCACTTGGATATCACCTTGCTCGTCTGTCACTTTACAGATGAGGAAACTGAACGGAGCTCCAGGAGGTCCCAGTGACTTTGCCCAAGTACCCACGGCCATGGGGCAGAGCCAGGCCTAGGGCCCAGCCTCTCACTCAGGGATTTCTACCGGATCACTCTCTAACTCAGAGCTTAATCACTTCGGGTTCTAGATTCTTTGAGAATATGACAAAATCCTCACAGCAATCTCTCCAAGAAAACTCACATATACATGAAAATTTGCATATTTTAAGGAGTTTATGGCTCCCCTTGGTGTCTGTCCAGCCATCCACTGAAGGCTGTCCTTGGGCCCCAAGTCAGAACCTGTAGACAAGGATGAATACAATTCCCTGGGGCAAATTTGGGCCTCACAGCTGGCTCCCAAGGGGTTGCCCTAAACGCAGCAGTGGGAAGTCTATTCACTGTGGTCATCTGCGGGGTCCCGGTGAGTCAGAGGCGGACAAAAGAGGGGAAACAGGGAGCAGGGCTAGGTTGTGGGTACTTCCAGGGTACACTAGCCAGGCGGAGAGGCAGGGAGCAACAGCTGAGGGCTGGTCAGCTGTCCCAGGGAAAAAGGAGCGAGGTGCCAGGCCACAGTTGTGGGGCTTGGGGAACAGCTGGGCTGATGGCAGGAGGAATGGAACTGAGTGGGCAGTGGGGTGTGGCTTCCTAGGAGGCAGAAAGGTCTGTGGTTCCCACCCACTCATTCTGAGATTCCAGTGTCAGGATCATGAACTGCCAGGACCAGACGGGACCTTCAAGGTCATCTAATTCAGTGGCTTTTCTTTAATATAAAAAATATTTTTAGAGATGGGGTCTCACGATGTTGCCCAGGCTGAAGTGGCCAGTCACAGGTGCAGTCACAGCTCACTGCAGACTCCACCTCCTGCCCTCAACCTCCAAGTAGCTGGCATTACAGGCATGCGTGCCCAGCTAGCCCAGTGGCTTTTTTGAGATGGAATCTCACTCTGTTGCCCAGGTTGGAGTGCAGTGGCACTATCTTGGCTCACTGCAACCTCTGCTTCCCAGGTTCAAGTGATTCTTCTACCTTAGCCTCCCCAGTAGCTGGGATTACAGGTGTGCGCCATCACACCTGGCTAATTTTTATATTTTTAGTAGAGACAGGGTTTTACCATGTTGGCCAGGCTGGTCTCGAACTCCTGACCTCAAGTGATCCGCCCACCTTGGCCTCCCAAAGAGCTTACAGGCGTGAGCCATTATGCCTGACCTCCTAGTACCTTTTAAACTGGGTTCTGAGGTCCCCTAGAGTCCAAGTGTCATGAGGTAGGAAAGGATTCACGGGAGGAGAGGAGCCTTGCCAATCTAGCTTTGACCAGAACAGCTCCTCTGATAACACATCAGGGTGATATTTTGTTGGGAGAAAAAAAGGAAAGGGGCTACATTGCTTTAAAAAAAAAATGTTTGCAGGCCAGTCCCAGTGACTCATGCCTATAATTTCAGCACTTTGAGAGGCCAAGGCAAGAGGATCTCTTGAGCCCAAAGGTTTATGGACCTCTCAGGCAAAATAGGGAGACTCCGTCTCTATAAAAAAATAGAAAAAAATGGCCGTGCAGTGGCACTTGCCTGTGGTCCCAGATACTCAGGAGGCTGAGGTGGGAGGATGGTTGGAGTTTATGAGGTCAACGCGGCCGTGAGCTATGATTGCGTCACTGCACTCCGCGTGGGTGACGGAGATCCTGTCTCTAAAAATACATCAATAAAAATGTTTATAAATGGTCTAGACTTAATGCCTCAAATGTCAGATCTTCCCACCGACTGGCTGTGCAGGCTCTGTGGTCATCATCTCCCTGATGGAGAGCTCACACCCTCCTAGTGTTCACCCAAAGGCCCCCAGTTCCAGGGTCCCAGAGGCCTGACTCCTGTGGGGAGCAGGGCTACCCCGAGGGGAATGCCGCAACATCAGGCCCCCCAGAGCTGTCACCTATGAGCAGGGGCCCTGCAAGATGGGGCTGACCCAGGGAAGGGAAGGAACCCCCAGTCCCACAGGGCAGGAAGCAGGAAGGAATTCCCCAGCTCCCACAATACCATAAACGCCACCCCCACCCCCACAGCAGGCGCCCCCCATGCCCCTGCTGCTCTACATGCTCTGGTTGAGGGCACTAAGGCGCCCTCAAGAAATGAGGGCTGGCGGGTGATCTGGCTGCTCTGAGCCATGTGAGCCCCTCTAAGCAGGAGCCAGCGAGGGGGGATCCCAGCAGGAGCCTGGCCTGTAGCTCCCAGGGTGTGGGGAGACAGGCGTCCACCACTTGGCCCTCTTGTGCGGATGGGAGACAGGTTACAGACCCAACCTGGCTTTCCTCAACAGAGAGAAGCACACTGACTCGCACACCAGCAGCCACGCCCTGACCCCAAAGGGAAGGCATACGGCTGGAGAAAGCCACCACTCCTGGCCCCTCCAGCCCCCAACACTGCAGTTTCCTTACCTTTAGCTTGGCCTGGATCTCGCGAGCTTTGCGACGAGCCAGCACCTGGATGTGGCTGGAAACCTGTGGCAGGGAGAGAGGGCTCCTGTCTCTACCTCCCAACAACCTGTGTTCCCCAGCCTGGCTTCTGGCTTCCCGACCCTCGCCCTTCACCGCCCTCGATCCACATCTGTGGACAAAATGAATGAATGAATGAAAGGGTCAACTGGTCGGCCCTCAGTCCTGCCTTGCCCAGCTAATCCAGAAGCTGGCAATATTTCAAAAGCGCAGTGCCGGCAGGGAGCAGTGGCTCACACCTGTAATCCCAGCACTTTGGGAGGCTAAGGCAGGTGGATCACTTGAGGTCAGGAGTTCGAGACCAGCCCAGCCAACATAGTGAAACTCCATTTCTGCTAAAACCACAAAAATTAGCTGGGTGTGGTGGCGCATTCCTGTTATCCCAGCTACTTGGAAGACTGAGGTAGGAGAATTGCTTGAACCCAGGAGGCGGAGGTTGCAGTGAGTGGAGATTGCATCACTGTACTCCAGCTTGGGCAACAGAGCGGGACTCTGTCTCAAAAAAAAAAAAAAAAAAAAGAAGTAGTGCCAATGTTTTACTGTCTGTCCTGGTGTCCTGGAGAAGAATAAGAGGGGGCTGTTGACTTTCCAGAGAGGGGAGGAGTTTCCTCCTAAGTGATGACAGCAGGGACCCCAAGAAAACTGAACCACCCAGCCGGGCATGTAATCCCACGCCTGTAATCCCACCACTTTGGGAGGCTGAGGTGGGCGGATTACATGAGGTCAGGAATTCCAGACCATCCTGGCCAACATGGTGAAACCCCGTCTCTACTAAAAATACAAAAAATTAGCTGGGCGTTGTGGCGGGTGACTATAACCCCAGCTATTCGGGAGGCTGAGGCAGGAGAATGGCTTGAACCCATGAGGCGGAGGTTGCGGTGAGCTGAGATCGCGTCATTGCACTCCAGTCTGGGCAACACGAGTGAAACCCCGTCTCAGGAAGAAAAAAAGAAAAACTGGACCACCCGTGACACGCCCAATAGAGATAACTCATCCACAGCTGCCGCCCCTTGAAAGCCTGCGTCTGGTCCTGGGAGGGCCTGGCCCACCTTGGGAGCAGGCTGGTGCTGGGGTACCACCCCTGGGACCCCTACCCGTCTCTTGAGGCCCACCTGCTTCCTGGTGCGGGTCTTCCCTGTCCGGAGCTTGATGTAGCGGGCAATCAGCTCATTCCGACCTGCAGAGACACCAGCAGCCTCTCAGCAGAGAGGACAAAAGGCTGGAAGCGGTGAGGGGGTGCGGGGCACCTTCTGCGGGGGAGGAGCCCTACGCTCCCTCTCTGCCCATCCTAAGCAGATCTGTGGGGTGAGGATTCTGTGGGTTCCCTCTCTGGATCACAGGGATCTCCCAACAGCGAGAGGAAGACAAGGCCTCACTGTGGGGACTGAAACCTGCGAACAAGGTTAACAGGGCCCATGGCCACCAACCACACACAGCCTGACGAAGTTCCAGAGCCTCCCTTGACCCCCGGCACCTCAGCGCTGGCCACCTCCTGCCCTCTCCCCACACTTTCTCCTGGGGCCTTCTTCACACTTGGGAGGCTCCAGGGAGGTGCCCGGCCCTCGGCCTTGCCCTGTGTGACTGCCACCGTGCCCTCCGCCTCTGTAAACGAGTAGGAGCGTCCAGACTTCTTGTCCTGTCTGCAGGCAGCAGCAGGCATGGGGGGTGCAACTGCTGGAGACACTTAGCGACCCGGAGAGGAGGCCTGAGCCTGTTCGCTCATAAAGAAAAGCCAGTTAGTGCACATGTGCAGCCCCATGGCGGACTCGGAGCCCTCAACAAGGAAGGCTGAGCACTCCCCATGGGCCCACCCCCTGAGGGACTGCCGCTGTGCCTGAAGCATCCTGGAAAACCCCAAAGAGCGTCCATGGCTTCCAGTATTGAAAAAGATGATGCAAAGGGGTTCCTCATCTCAAAGCGTCACCTAGTTCAGGAGTGGCATGTGCCCACACAATGGAATCCATGGGTGCTACGGACAGGAGCGTGTTCACAGGACCAGGAGCCAGTTCGGGCTGGGTGGTCAGGCAAACCCTTGGGTGGCCCTTGACCCCTGGGTAGTGTTAGACCATACAGAAAAGCAGCGGGTGAGGAGAGGCAGAGCAAGAGGGTTTGAGTGCGGGGATCAGAGGGAGCAGCTGCCAGCCCGGCCCGTCCTGCGGAGCCTGGAGGGCTTCCGGCTGTCCGCAGGAGGCAGCTGCTGATGGTGGGGGAGGTGAGGGGAGTGGGCTGCCTGCCACCTGGGTTGTAACCAGAGTGCACGGCCACGGCCAAGCTGACCCCCCAGCTGACCTTTCCCCAATGCCAAGGCCAAATTAAGAGGCTACTCTCCAGAGGTACTGTCTGCCAGAAAAGGTTTGCCTGTGTCAGAGGAAGGAGGGAGGGGAGAATCGGAGTCTGGGGACATTGTCTGTGGGCTGTTCTGCACCTAAAACCCTGAGTCCACAAGATGTCTCCTCTCAAAGCGTTCTAGGGAAAGGCTTTGGCGGTCCAGTGAACGGTCGACAGTTCTACCCTAGGTCTAGCTAAAGTCACCTGTGCAGCATCTCGGGTGTAAGTCATCACCAGTGGGTGAATGAACTAGGGCCACAGATCTGCGAGCTGGCGAGCCAGGCTAGAGCCTGGCAGCTCCACAAATGAGTTTTGGGAGCACAGTAAGTCTCTTCCCTTTAAGGACCTTCACTCAGCCTTCTCTTCTATTTTTTTAAGAGACGGAGTCTCACTCTGTCGCCCAGGCTGGAGTGCAGTGGCGTGATCTCGGCTCACTGCAAGCTCTGCCTCCTGGGTTCACGCCATTCTCCTGCCTCAGCCTCCCGAGTAGCTGGGACTACAGGCGCCCGCCACCTCGCCCGGCTAGTTTTTTGTATTTTTAGTGGAGACGGGGTTTCACCGTGTTAGCCAGGATGGTCTGGATCTCCTGACTTCGTGATCTGCCCGGCTTGGCCTCCCAAAGTGCTGGGATTACAGGCTTGAGCCACCGCGCCCGGCCAGCCTTCTCTTCTTGAATCTAGTTCCTTTAAGGTTTTTCCTGCAGATTTTTCCAAATTTCTACAAATGTAGGAAACAGAGCTCAACGCTGGCTCAGTGACAACACTCTGTGGCTCAGTTTCCTTTTCTGTAAAATGAACATGCTCTAGGCCCAGTTCAGAGACTAGTCTGCGAGCAAGGAAGAGCATGAGGGAGGAAGAGGTTCCCAAGAGCTGCGAAGTGGGTGATGGTGTAGCAGGAAGGATGGGGATGGCAGACCATCTGGGATACAGTTCTTGGTTGCTCCTCCGGCCCGTGCCTTGCACACAGGTTACCGTGTGCTCATGGGTTGTCCGTGTCTGTCTTTCCTTGTTAGACTCTCGACAGCTCAGAGGAAGAGACCATGCATCCGTTCAAGTCTGCATGTCCAGTGCCTGGCACCTACTTGCTGAACGAATGAACGAGTCTGGTGTGGCTCCACTTCCAAAACATATCCAGAATTCATTCAGCCACTGTGCAGCACCGCACCTTCCAGGGTCCAAGTTCCCGTCATCTCTGGCTTGCATTAGGATCATCACCGTCCACGTGTATTCCCTACTCCCAGTCTGCTCAACACAGCAGCTGCAGCGACCCTATCGAAATTCAGAAGCCCTCCAACGGCTTCCATCTGCCCCAGATTAATGGTGTCCAAGTCCTTACAACGGCATGGAAACCCCTGCGGGATGTGGCCACCCCAGTTCAGTCACCTCTCTGATCTAGTCTACCTGCTCCATCCTAAACCTCTTACTGTCCTGGGATGCACCAGGCCCACACCTGCCCCACCAAGGTCCTTGTGCTTCCTGTTTCTCCTCCAGGGAACACTCGGCCCCAGAGTCCCACACCACCTGCACCCCTCGGGTGCCACACTCTCTTCCCTGACCACCCCACCGAGGGCTGAAGTCGTACTCCTACCTGCCCACCCTGGCCTTTCCTTTTCTCCACAGCACCTTGTAGCATAACACATAATCTAACTTATTTCAGTACCGTCTGTGCCCCCACCCCCATCAGAACCACAGTCCATGTGAATAGGGATTTTTGGTCCATTTATTCACTTTTTTATACCCAACACCTAGAAAACTGCCTGCATACTGTAGGCGTTCAATAAATACTTGCTGCCTGAATGACAAGGGAATGAATGCTAAGATGCTAGTCAGATGTCCCGTAACTGTTTTAGTCTTCTCAGACAAAGGAGTGAGTTAAATACACGCAAACAACCTTATACTTCTGATTACTCTGACGTAACTTTCAAAGCGCCGTCCTGTCCTGGTCTCATTGAACTTTTCTGTACCTGAGCAAACCCCGACTTTTGTGAAGACTAAGACATTTAGAAATTGGGAGGCCGGGCCTGGTGGCTCAAGCCTGTAATCTCAGCACTTTGGGAGGCTGAGATGGGCGGATCAGGAGGTCAGGAGATCGAGACCATCCTGGCTAACACAGTGAAACCCCATCTCTACTAAAAAATACAAAAAACTAGCACGGCGAGGTGGCGGGCGCCTGTAATCCCAGCTACTCGGGAGGCTGAGGCAGGAGAATGGTGTAAACCCAGGAGGCAGAGCTTGCAGTGAGCTGAGATCCGGCCACTGCACTCCAGCCTGGGCGACAGAGCAAGACTCTGTCTCCAAAAAAAAAAAAAAAAAATACAAAATTAGGTTAAAAACTTTTGGGGGCAACGAACATATTATCTTGATGGTGGTGATGGCTTCACAGGTGCCTCCATCTGTCAAAATGTATCAAACTGTCCACTTTAAGCATGTACGGTCTGTTGTATGTCAGTTCTACTTCAATGAAGCAAAAATTAAGTTTAGGGACTTGGAAGGGGCCCGTGTGAGTGCTGGGTCACCTCATGAGCTTCACAGTAAATCCACCTCCTCCCTGCAATGGGCAGGTAATGATACCTATTTGCCAGAGAATTGCTGTCCAGGTGTGACTCTTGGCTCAGGGGCTTGAATATGGCCTGAGGCCCGGTCCAGCCAGGATGCTTAGTTAACAGAACCTCCTGTCATCAGGCAGGACCGCCCCGTAACAGTGCTGTTTCCTCCACAGCCTGTAGTGAGCAGCAGTAGGGAGACCTTGCCCCCCATCAGCTGAGACCCTCACCCCAAACATCACAGAGGACTCAGCCTCTGCAAGGAACCCCTGCCCACCACCCCACAACTACCTTCACCTCCTGCCACAAGGTTCCAGGGCTCTGCTGCTAGAAAGGGCATCTTAGCCCTGGGCGAGAGGCTAGGAAGCGGGCAGGACAGAAGCCACACCAAGGGGTCTAAGGCAGGCTCAGCCGTCTTCTTTTTTGTTTTGTTTTGTTTTTCTGAGATGGAGTCTCGCTGTTGCCCAGGTTGGAATGCAGGTGGTGTGATCTTGGCTCACCACAACCTCCGCCTCCCGGGTTCCAGTGATTCTCCCACCTCAGCCTCCCAAGTAGCTGGGATTACAGGCACACACCTCCACGCCTGGCTAATTTTTGTATTTTTAGTAGAGACAGGGTTTCACCATATTGGCCAGGCTGGTCTCGAACCCCTTACCTCAAGTAATCTGCCCACCTCAGCCTCCCAAAGTGCTGGAATTATAGGCATGAGCCACCACACCCAGCCCGTCTTTGTATTTTTTTCTATTTTTATCTTTTTTTTTTTTTTTTTTTGAGACGGAGTTTCACTCTGTTGCCCAGGCTGGAGTGCAATAGTGCAGTCTTAGCTCACCACAACCTCTGCCTCCCGGGTTCAAGTGATTCTCCTGCCTCAGCCTCCCAAGTAGCTGGGATTACAAGCATGCACCACCACGCCCAGCTAATTTTGTATTTTTAGTAGAGACGGGGTTTCTCCATGTTGGTCAGGCTGGTCTCGAACTCCTGACCTCAGGTGATCTGCCTGCCTCGGCCTCCCAAAGTGCTGGGATTACAGGTGTGAGCCACCACACCTGGCTTTTCTTTCTTTTTAAAACTGTACATACTGGTTGACTAGCCCTTATCTAACATGCTTGGAACAAGAAGTGTTTCAGATCTGGGGTTTTTTCAAATTTGGGGGCTATCTGCATTATATACTTACCAGTTGAGCATTTCTAATCCTAAAATCCATCAGCACTCAAAAAGTTTCAAACTTTGGAGTATTTCAGATTTTGGATTTTCAGATTTGGGATGCTCAACCTGTACTTCTGGGGTACAAAGTGATGTTATGATATATTTATATAATGTGGAATGATTAAATCAAACTAATTAACATGTCCATCATTTCAAATACTCATCATTCTTCATGATGAGAACATGAAATTTACTTTCTTAGCACTTTTGAAAAATGCAATACATTATTATTCGCTGTAGTCACCATGCTGGGCAATAGGTCTCCAAAACCATCCCTCCTTGACTGGGCGTCATGACTCACACCTATAATCCCAGCTCTTTGGGAGGCTGAGGCAGGAAGATCACCCAAGCCCAGGAATTCAAGATCAGCCTGGGCAATATAGTGAGACCCCACCCCATCTCTGCAAAAAAATAAAAATAAGGCCAGGCACGGTGGCTCACGCCTGTAATCCCAGCACTTTGGGAGGTCGAGGTGGGCGGATCACAACGTCAGAAGATCAAGATCATCCTGCCTAACACAGTGAAACCCCGTCTCTACTAAAAATACAAAAAAACTAGCCAGGCGTGGTGGCGGGCACCTGTAGTCCCAGCTACTCGGGAGGCTGAGGCGGGAGAATGGCGTGAACCCGGGAGATGGAGCTTGCAGTGAGCCGAGATCGCGCCACTGCACTCCAGCCTGGGCGACAGAGCGAGACTCTGTGTCAAAAAAATAAATAAATAAAAATAAAAATAAAAAAATAATAAAAATTAAAATTAAAAATTAGCCAGGTGTGGTGGCACATGCCTGTAGTCCCAGCCACTCAGGACGCTGCGGCAGGAGGCTCACTTGAGTCCAGGGGATTGAGGCTGCAGTGAGCCGTGATCACACCACTGCACTTCTGCCAGGGAGAGAAAGACCCTGTCTAAAATAAACAAACAAACAAACAAAACAGAAAAAAAAAAACTAAAAACCAAAAACATTTCCCCATCTAACTGAAACTGTATTCTTTGACCAACGCCTCCCGGTCGCGCCTGCCGGAGCCTCCAGTAACCACCTTTCTACTCTCTGCTGTGAGCTCCGCTGGTTTAGATTCCACCTCTGAGTGAGCCCTCGGGCATCTGTCCTTCCGGGTCTGGTATACGTCACTCGGCACACTGTCCTCCAGGTTTGTATCTGTTAAAGTTGTGTTTTTCCCCTGGCTGTCTGGGGAGCTTCTACCTCCTCTCCCTTGCTGGCTCATCTCAGACCCTCCAGCCTCGTTGTGCTGGTCGGGGGTGATGCCGGCAGTTGAGAACCTCCTGTGGGGCAGTGAAGTGTGGGGTGTCTGTGGGTGTCTGTGGGTGTTTTAGTCAAGGGGAACAGGCAGCTTCCTTCCTGCCACCAGGGGTGCTCTAGAGGTCAACGCAGCCATTTCACTGCCTCCAGACCAGCTGGCATCTAATCCAGGCTTTACACACAGAGGGAGCTGCTGTGGCCTGTCACTCCGGTGACAACGTTAATGACAATGAACGCTTGCCGCACACCTCCTCAGTACCAGTATCTGTGCGGACATGGATATGTATCCTGTGACAGCTTATCTGCATTCACCCCTTCGATCCTCACAACAGCTCCGTGAGGGTGGTGCGGTCACCCACCACGGACAGGGAAACAGCAAGGTTGAGAAATGTCCTCAGGGTCACAGGCAAGCAGGTGGCTGAGATTCGGGTCCACGTAGTCTGGTGCCAGTGCCCATCTGTGACTACTGCACGGTACCACTCCGAATGAACAGGGAATTGGAGGTCACTTCTCTTAGAAGCAGGGCTGGACCACGTGACTCTAGAGGTCCTGTTTAGCCTGATGAAGATGAAACGGAAGCCCAGGGGTCCTGTTTAGCCTGATGAAGATGAAACGGAAGCCCAGAGAGGGGAAATGACTTATTTATAGTCTCACGGCTTGCTAGTGTCCCAGGCACCACGAGAAGGTGTTTTCTAAGGCTGTCCCCAATGCTTTGAGACTCCTACTTGCTGGCTCTTTCCCTCTAGGATGTGTTCCCCCAATAGGGCTGAGCTTCCTCTGCAAGGGACGATGCTGCTCCTCCCCTTTGGATCAATCCCCCAATTCCTAAGTCTCTGCATGAAGTAAGGTCCTGGAGGGAGATCTGACTATTTGGACCTGAGGTCCTGCCCACCGCTCATGGACAGTGGTACCTAGAGCTGATGGGAGCCAACGTACCCTGGATCATGTAGACACCAGGAGGCTCCCAGAGTCAGGGGCAAGCGCGGAAGGGAGTAGGGAGCGTGGGCCTACAGGCAGAGCGTGGGAACCAGAGTGAAGACCAGCAAAGGGCCATGGCAGTGAGAAACTTGTAAGGCACCCGGCTGAGGTGGTGGCGGTGGGAAGGCTTGTCCTTGTCCCAGCTCTGCCCCCAGCCGCATAACCTCAGGCCTTCTCCCTCTGGTGGCTGAGAACAGAGGCTGGGGAGGAGGAGGCCAGTCGGGCAGCTGCGCATTGCAATGTGGCAGGTGGCCTCGGCCAACCCCAGGGCAGGCCTGGGTGGGGCTGGGAAGGACAACCCTGCCAGACTGTGGCCCATCTGTCAGAGGACATGTGTCCAGCAGCCCCCAGCTCACACAGCTCACACCCACGGCCCCACCCCACCAGGGGCGAAGCCTGCCCACGGAGAAACAGGAGCTGTGGCCCAAAGGCTGAGGATGGAGCATTCCCGAGGCAGCGTCCGTCCACGAGGAATCTCTGCTTTCTCCTAGCCCCACACCCAGCCTCACACACACCCTGCCGTCACATAGCACCACTAAAATCGTTACCCCAGCTGCACAATCCTGCCTGGGCTAGCTCATTTCTGTATCTCATTTCCTCTGCGCCGAGTCCCCTCTCTCCGTGGCAGCCCACCCCCCAGGCCATAAACTATTAAATGGCATGGAGTAAGTCAAACACCTGCCACTCAGCAGAGGGCCAGCAAGGTCAGCGAGTATTGTTAATATTGTTAACGAAGCCCTGTTACAGTGAATGCTATTAGCTTTCAAACTTGAAAAGGACTGAGGATCTGAGGGCACAAGCCTCCCCACCAAAGAGCGGGTGGAAGCGCACGAGGACATCTTTGGTTCACTGTAGGCCTCGGTGAAGCGAGCAAGCACCATATTGCACCTCTGCAGGTTGGGGCTCAGGGAGAGGAGGCTGGGCCCATCCTCCCTGCCCCACCCTAATCCCCAGTGGCCTGGAAATGGGGGCCGGGGTGTGTGTGGGGGCGTGCAGCTATCCAGGGATCAGCTAAAGCCATAAACACCTGGGGCTGGAGGAGGAGGCTATTTGTGGAGAAGGAACTTCTGACTGAAGCCTGAGAAGGCAGCAATTGGGCCTGACATTCGAGCTGTTCCTACCATTGTCCCTGGAGGGCTCTGAGGCTTCTGTGAAATCAGCCAGGCTTCGAGGCCACAGCCCCAGGAAGCACCAAGAAGCCGGTCCGGCTCCCCACAAGAGGACATGCCCATTCCTGCCTCAGTCTCTGTCCTAGTCGCGCTCCCCCAGCACGCCGTGAGCTCCTTGAGGGCAGGTGCATGTTCCCTTCACCCCGTGCTGTGCATTTGGCACCTGCTGTGTGCTCTCATCCCTGCTACTACACTAGAAGGCAAGGTCTTATTCCAATAACCTCATGAAAGGATGCTCTGCAACACGAATCATTAAGGAAATGCAAATCAAAAACCACAAGATAGGGCTTCACACCCGCTAGGATGGCTACGATCCAAAAAATGGAAAATAACAAGTGTTGATGAGGATGTGCGAAATCAGAACTTTTGTTCATTGCTGGCAGGAATGTAAAATGATGCAGCTGCTGTGGAAAATAGCTCGGTGGTCCCTCAAAAACTTAAACATAAAATTACCATATGAGCTAGCAATTCCAATCCCACAAGAACTGAAAGCAGGGACTCAAGAGACCTGTACACCAGTGTTCATCGCAGTATTAGTCATAGTAGTCAAAAGGTAGAAGCAATACGAATGTCTATCCACAGGTGAACAGATAAGCAAGATGCAGTCTATCCATACAATGGAATATTACTCAGTCTTTTTTTTTTTTTTGAGATGGAGTCTCACTCTGTCGCCTAGGCTGGAGTGCAGTGGCGGGATCTCGGCTCACTGCAAGCTCCGCCTCCCAGGTTTACGACATTCTCCTGCCTCAGCCTCCCGAGTAGCTGAGACTACAGGCGCCCGCCACCTCGTCCGGCTAGTTTTTTGTATTTTTCAGTAGAGACGGGGTTTCACCGTGTTCGCCAGGATGGTCTCGATCTCCTGACCTCGTGATCCGCCCGCCTCAGCCTCCCAAAGTGCTGGGATTACAGGCGTGAGCCACCGCGCCCGGCTACTCAGTCTTTAAAAAGAAGGAAATTCTGACACACGCTACAACATGGATGAAACTTAAAGACATTGTACCAAGTGAAATAAGCCAGACACAAAAGGGGAAATACTGTATGATTCCATTTTTCTTTTTCTTTTTTGTTTGAGATGGAGTCTCACTCTGTCATCCAGGATGGAGTGTAGTGGCGCGATCTCAGCTCACACTGCAACCTCCACCTCCCAGGTTCAAGCAACTCTCGTGCTTCAGCTCCCAAGTAGCTGGGATTACAGGGGTGCACCACACCCAGCTAATTTTGTAACTTTTGTATTTTTAGTAGAGACGGGTTTTCACCATGTTGACCAGGCTGGTCTCGAACTCCTGACCTCAAGTGATCTGCCCACCTTGGCCTCCCAAAGTGCTGGGATTACACGTGTGAGCCATCACACCTGGCCTGATTCCACTTTTTTTTTTTTTGAGACAGAGTCTCGCTTTGTCACCCAGGCAGGAGTGCAGTGGCATGATCTCGGCTCACTGAAACCTCCGCCTCCCAGGTTAAAGAGATTCTCTTGCCTCAGTCTCTGGAGTAGCTGTGATTACAGGTGTGCACCACCACACCCAGTTAATTTTGTAATTTTGTGTTTTTAGTAGAGACGGGGTTTCACCATGTTGGCCAGGCTGGTCTCAAACTCCTGACCTCTTGATTCACCCGCCTCGGCCTCCCAAAGTGCTGGGATTACAGGCGTGTGCCACCGCGGCTGGCTTGATTCCACTTTTATGAAACTCCTCGAACAGGCAAATCGTAGAGGAAGAAAAGAGAACAGGTTACCAGCGGCTGGGGCAGAGGGGAATGGGGAATTACTGTTTAATGGGTACAGAATTTCTATTTGAGATGATGGAAAAGTTCTGGAAATGGATCGTGATGATGGTTGCACAAAAAGGTGAATGTACTTAATGCCACTGACCTGCACACATAAAAATGGCTTAAATGGTTAATTTTATGTAATGTATATTTTTTCACAATAAAATAAACCAAAACATCCCCCACAAAGGCAATAGTATTATGACTTCCACTTTACAAAAGGAAAGTGAAGCCCAAGGAGGTTAAATAACTTGCCCAAGGTCATGCCAGCTCTCGGGGCAGAGTAGATTTGAACACTCCGTCATCAGGCCTCCAAGCACCTGAAGCCAGGGCTATAGGCCGTAGGGAGGAGCATGGGAGCAGCTGGAAACCCACAAGGCAACAAAGCAAAGAGGAGCAGAGAATCCCGCGAACGAGGCCATGGTGAAGAAGTGGGGGCAGGAGCCCAGGTGAGACTCCTCACCTCTGTCCCATCGCCTTTGTGAACAGACCCCTCCACCTGCTCTACTCCCAAACTCAGCCCGAGTCTGGGTCCGGTTCTGCCTCTTAATAGCTGTGTGACTCATCCACAAAATGAGGGGATCCCTTCACCTCTGACAGTCTGATGAATCAACAGTGCTTTGCCCAGACCCTCCATCAGGTCCCCCAAACCCACCGTACAAAGTCCCGCCTCTAGGCCGATGCTCACAACCTCTCCGCCCCCTGGCCTGGAGCACGGCTATGGTTTGAGTATCTGTCCCCTCCAAAATTCACGTTGAAATTTAATCTCCCATGTGGCAGTACTGACAGGTGGGGCCTTTAAGGAGTGATATGGCCCTGAGGGTACTGCCTTCATGATGGATTAACCCACTCATGGATTAATGGGCTAACGGGTTAGCACGGGAGGGGGACTGGGGGCTACCAGAGAAGAGGAGGCCTGAGCAAGCACAGCCGGCCCCCTCGCCACAGGATGCCTGCACCACCTTGGGACTCTGCAGAGTCCCCTCCAGCACGAAGGGCCTCACAGATGCAGCCCCTCGACCTTGGAGCTTCCTGGCCTCCGTAACTGTAAGGAATAAACTTCTTCTTTACTACCCAGTTTCAGGTATTCTGTTATAAACAACAGAAAACAGACCAAGACAAGCACCCACCCTCAGCTCCGCTTCCTTCAAGACAACTTCCAAGATAAATCTGGTTGATACTGGCTGTGGACAACCCTGGTGTCTGCCTGGGTGGCTAACTGCCCAGAGAGATTTCTCCTGCCCCTCTCATTAGACCATGAAGTCGTGGAGAGCAGAGACCACACGGCCTCAGTACGGCCTGCCCAGTGGGGGTGGGCGCTTAATAACAGCTGACGGGCAGCTAATAGGATGGCCCACCTGGGACACAGGAGGGGAGAAGCAGAGAGAAAGGCAGGGAAAAGAAGAGGCAGGAAGACTCGGGAAAGTCAAGAGCAACCTCAGGAAGGTGAGAAGCATAGGAGGCAGAAAGGGATGAATGCAGAGGAAACCCCAGAGCTAGCCACAGCCCTCCAGAGAGCAGGAGGCGGGACGCGAGCCCACCTGGCCAGCACTGAGTGTGAGGAGTGGGGAAGGCGAGGAGCAGGCAGAAGGGGGTGAGAAGTTGTTCAAATCCCACCACCTGCATGCTAGGCTAGGCCGACTGCGAGCCTGGCCAAAGGAGGTCAGAAAGGCCAGCATTGGCTGTGCCAGGGGGAGGGTCACACAGTGACAGGGCAGAAATGAAAGCGGCTGTGAGTAGGAGAAGGCAAGCACCCCAGGCCAGGGAGCCGGCCCACGAGGGTGAGAGGTGCTCAAGGGGAGGGCCGGAGCCAACAAGCGTGGGAGACTCAGCTCAGAAATAGCAGGTGTTAATCTGTCATGCTGCTTTGCATGTCATCTGCATGTCTGCCTGGCCTTGGTCAGTGTGTCCTATGCTGGATGTGTCATGGCCGCAGGCCTAACCCCTGTCCTCAAACAGCTAAGGCCAGGTCCCCAGGTCAGGAGTCAGCCTCTCAGCCCCACCCCATACCCCACTGGGCCAGCCCACTTGGAAAGGGACTGGTGGTCTTTGGATGCAGGGAAGTCAGGGGTGAGAAAAGACCAGAGCTCTGGGGATGCTGGAAGCACCTGGGGGCTCAGAATGGGGCTGGGGTACACAGAGGATGGGAAGCGCAGGTCCCCGAGGGGAAGATGAGAAGACAGGAGGGGAGCAGCCACGGTGAGCTTAGGTCTGAGTCAGCTCTCAGCTTGGCCTCCCGTTCTGCCTCCCAGAGGGCCCATCCCACACACTGGGGTGAGCTCAGAGCTATCTATAGCTCCCAGCCGGGCCAGGCAGCTCTGCCTGCTGACAGCCCTCCATCAGTCCCCACGCAGTCCTGCCTTGGCTCGGCCCCCGGGACTGGTAAGAAGAGACGGGGTGAGCGGGTGTCTGGATCCCAGCAGAACCTATTCTCATGCAGGACAGGTGCTGTGGGGGCTGGGCGGTTGTCAGAGCCTGCAGTACAGCCTCCAGGGCCCTGCCCAGGGCCTGACCCACCTGGAGCCAGGACCAGGCAGCGGAGGAGCAAGGCCATTCAGTTGACAGAGGAGCGCCAAGCTCGGAGGCAGGAGAACTGGGTTAAAGCCCCACTCTCCACTTCCGACTTGAGAGACTGGAGAAAGTCTTGGCTTCCCTGGACTTCCATTTCTGCATGTGTAAGCACAGATGCCATTCCTCCTTCCTTGAAGGGACCCTTGAAAGGACTGAAAGATCACGGATGCCCAGGATGCTGGGAGCGCTGGTGTGTTATGAAGCACAGGGAAGCAGCGCCTCTGCCCCTCCTCCAGGCCCTCCCGAGCGTCCCCACTCCAAACCCCTCCCCGGGTCTCAGCACAGGGGAGGAGCAGCATCCGAGATGCCAACATGGCCAGGACAGTTTGCCAAACCATTTTCAGTCTGCTTCCCCGAGTCAGTGGCTTCCCTCCTGCCAAAGAGAATTCCAACCCAAGGCCTGCCAGAGATCCACAGCCTGGCGCTTCCCCAGGCTTGGTCACAGTCTCTTAACCCCAATATCTTTATATGTGGAGCAGGTTCAGAAACATCTACCTATAAGAACTAAATAAAACTAAGTATCCACCCAAATGTCCATCGGCAGACAAATGGATAAACAAAATGTGGTCTATACAATGGAATATTACTCAGCCTTAAAAAGGAAGGAAACTCTGACCTAGGTTACAATACAGATAAACGTTGAGGACCTTGTGTTAAGTGAAATTAGCCAGTCACAAAAGGGCAAATGTTTTATGATTCCACTTATATGAGGTAACTAAAGCTTTAGTCAAACCCATAAAGGCAGAAAGCAGAACGGTGGTCGCCAGGGCTGGAGGGTGGGGAGGATGGCAAGAATGGGGAATTATTGTTTAAAAGGTAAAGAATTTCACTTTGAAATGAAATATTTCTGGTGATGGGTGGTAGTAATGGCTGTACATCAATGTGAATATATTTAATGCCATCAAACTATAAACTAAAAAACTATAATGATTAAAATGGAAAATGTTACGTATATTTTTACACACACATACACACACCCCACCAAAAAAAGCAAGTACTCAAAGCCCTTGGTCCCCAGGGGTGCTCAATTCCACAGACGTCTGTTGATTTACCGCATTCTGGCATCTCCACGGGGCCTTCCCAGACACCCGCAGCGCCCTCCGTCCTTGCCCCTTGCTGGATGCCTCATGCACACTTAGGATTTCCAGCCCATCTCTGCCTCTAAAGCACACAGACGTGGCCTGTAAAGGGTCAGGGCACACACTCCCCAGCCAAGCCGCTTGTCCTTCCCTGCACTCCCCCTGCCCTTTCTCATTTCATACCTAAGCTCATAATCTATAGCCATCCGCTCCTCCACCAAAGCAGAGGAAAGAGCCTGGGGGTCCCAGAGGCTGCATCCCCCCTGGCCAAATGGGAACAATCTCTGCAAAGCACCCAACACCACACCAGACACCCCCAGGTGCTCCATACACAGCTGTCTCCCCCATGACGCTTCCCCAGGCACTAAAAGTAAGAAGCAAAACTTCACAAGTAGAAGCGGAAGGGACTTCACAGGATGCAGAGGAAGAAAATCCCAGGATGGCGGGGTCTGCTGGGACCCTGAGTCTACAGTGGCTCACGCCTGTAATCCCAGCACTTTGGGAGGCTGAAGTAGACGGATCATCTAAGGTCAGGAGTTCGAGACCAGCCTGGCCAACATGGTGAAACCCCGTCTCTACTAAAAACACAAAAATTAGCCGGGCGTGCTGGCGGGCACCTGTAATCCCAGCTACTCGGTAGGCTGAGTCAGGAGAATTGCTTGAACCTGGGAGGCAGAGGTTGCAGTGAGCCGAGATCGTGCCACTGTACTCCAGCCTGGGCGACAGGGTGAGACTCCATCTAAAAAAACAAAAACAAAAACAAAAAAAAAAAAAAAAAGAAAATCGCAGAATGACAGTTGTGCAACAGGCCTGGGGGGCATCTGGCACAGAATAAAGCAGGAGGGCAGCGGCCTCCGGGAGGATTACTTTTAGGAAAAAAAAAAAATCTTAGGTCACCTGGTATACTGGACCATATTAAGAGAATTTTAGGCCAGGTGCAGTGCCTCACTCCTGTAATCCTACCACTCTGGGAGGCCCAGGCAGGACTGCTTGAGTGCAGGAGTTCACGATCAGCTCGGGCAACACAGCAAGACCCCGTCTCCACAAAAAATAAAAAAAGTAGCCAGGCAAGGTGATGCTTGCCTGTAGTCCTAACTATTCGGGAGGCCAAGGTGGCAGGATCGCTTGAGCCCAGGAGGTAGAGCCTGCGGTGAGGCAGCAAGCTACGACTATGCCACTGCACTCCAGCCTGGATGACAGAGCAAGACCTTGTCTCTTAAAACAAAGAAAAAAAAAAGAGTGAGAATTTTACTCTTTTCTGAACAGTTTGAAGATAAACTAATGATAGATGTAGAAACAAGTGACCAAATGAAAAAAATCAAGAACATTATCTCCAGGAAAACCAAAAAGCTGTATGCGAAAAGAAACGTAAAACTATATGGAACAACTGTGACCAATGTTTACTTTGTAAAGATACTAAAGTCTCGAATATAAGTTTAATCAAAAACTATAGGAAGGCCGGGCAGGTGACCTGGGCAGAAGGCCGGCTGTAATCCCGGCACTTTGGGAGGCCGGGGCAAGAGGATGCTTCAGACCAAGAGTTCGAGACCAGCCTACACAAGGCAGTGAGGCACCATCTCAATAAAATATTTATTTTTTGGCCAGGTACTGTGGTTCACACCTGTAATCCCAGCACTTTGGGAGGCCGAGGCAGGCGGATCACCTGAGGTCAGGAGTTCGAGACCAGCCTGACCAACATGGTGAAACCCCATCTCCACTAAAAATGCAAAAATTAGCCGGGTGCCTGGGTGGCAGGCGCCTGTAATCCCAGTTATTTGGGAGGCTGAGGCAGAAGAATCGCTTGAACCCAGGAGGCGGAGATTGCCGTGAGCCGAGGTAGCGCCACTGCACTCCAGCCTGGGTGCAACAGAGCAAGACTCCGTCTCAAAAAAAAAAAAAAAAAAAATTTTTTTATTTTACATTTATTTTTTACTTTTCTCACTCTGTGACCTGTAATCTGTAGCCTGTAAATCTCACTCTGTCACTCAGGCTAGAGTCCAGTGGTGCAATCTCAGCTCACTGCAACCTCCGCCTCTTGGGTTCAAGCGATTCTCCTGCCTCAGCTTCCCAAGTAGCTGGGACTACAGGCACGTGCCACGATGCCTGGCTAATTTTTGTACTTTTAGTAGAGACGGGGTTTCACCATGTTGGCCAGGCTGGTCTCAAACTCCTGACCTCAGGTGATGTGCCCTCCTCGGCCCCCCAGAGCGCTGGAATTACAGGCATGAGTCACTGAGCCCGGACTTTATAAAAAACTTTACAATTAGCCAGGCGTGGTCGTATGCACCTAGCTATGGCAGAGTATTGCTGGATTTTTCCAATGCCTCTTGCTCCTAAATACGGTCACAAGACTGGGTTCTGGACAGTAAATATACCAGGGGTTAGTTTCCCAGTGTCTTCCTTAAAGGTAGCCAGGTCACTCTTCTTCATCCCATTCTCCTGTCTGCTAGCTGCAATGTAACTCCTGGAACCGAAGCAGCTGCTTGGGCCTTAAGGGAATATTCACAATGGAAGTCATGCTCATGAGCCACAAGACGGAAGCATCTGGGTCCCTGAGAGCTTCATGGAGCAGAGCTGCCACACCTTCCCTGGACTACCTACCCTCCAGACATTTACAGGAGAGAGAAGGAAATTTCTCTTATATAAGCCACTGCTATTTGGGATCTGTTAAAGCCAAACTTCATCTTAACTGCCACAAACACATTCAAGTATTTTATTTAGAAATACAGATGCAAGGCCAGGTGTGGTGGCTCACACCTGTAATCCCAGCACTTTGGGAGGCTGAGGCAGGTGGATCATGAAGTCAGATCAAGACCCTCCTGGCTAACATGGTGAAACTCCATCTCTATTGTGCCACTGTACTCCAGCCTGGGCAACAGGGGAGAGAGCGAGACTTTGTCTCAAAAAAAAAGAAATACAGATTCAAAGAAAAAAGAAATACAGATGCAAATGGTAGAATAAAAAGATGAGGCCGGGCGCAGTGGCTCACACCTGTAATCCCAGCACTTTGGGAGACCAAGGTGGGCAGATCACATGGTCAGGAGATCTAGACCATCCTGGCTAACATGGTGAAACCCCATCTCTACTAAAAATACAAAAATTAGCTGGGCGTGGTGGCGGCGCCTGTAGCCCCAGCTACTTGGGAAGCACAGTGAGGCAGGAGAATGGCATGAACCCGGGAGGCGGAGCTTGCAGTGAGCCGAGATCGCGCCACTGCCCTCCAGCCTACGCGACAGAGCAAGACTCCGTCTGAAAAAAAAAAAAAGACGAAGAGTTGGCATCTAGGAAGATCTAGGAAGTTGCACTTGGGAATGAGCAGAAGAGGCCCAAAGGACTTCTGTTTCTGCTCTAAACCTTGTACTACAATTTTATATTTTAAGCGATGCACATAAAATATACGTAATTGTAAAAAAGAAAAAAATAGGCTAAGGGCAGTGGCTCATGCCTGTAATCCCAACACTTTGGGAGGCCGAGGCGGGCCGATCATTTGAAGTTAGGTGTTCAAGACCAGCCTGGCCAACATGGTGAAACCCAGCTCTACTGAAAATACAAAAATCAGCCGGGCGTGGTGGCACATGCCTGTAGACCCAACGACTTGGGAGGGCGAGGCAGGAGAATCACTTTAACCCACGAGGCAGAGGCTGCAGTGAGCCGAGATTGCTCCAAAAAAAAAAAAAAAAGAAAAGCAAAGCCGGGCGCAGTGGCTCATGCCTGTAATCCCAGCACTTTGGGAGGCCAAGGAGGGAGGATCACCTGAGGTCCGGAGTTCAAGACCAGCCTGACCAACACGGAAAAATCCCGTCTCTACTAAAAATACAAAATTAGCCAGGAGTGGTGGCACATGCCTGTAATCCAAGCTACTCAGGAGGCTGAGGTGGGAGAATCGCTTGAACCCGGGAGGCAGAGGTGGCGGTGAGCTAAGATTACGCCACTGCACTCCAGCCTGGGCAACAAGAATGAAACTCCATCTCAAACTCCATCTCAAAAAAAAAGAAAAAGAAAAAGAAAAAATAAGCAACCATCAGAGCAAGAAGTGGTCAGAGCAGGGATGGTCTGGAGGGCCGACCCAGAAGTAAGGGAGACTCTGGGGAAGGTGAGCAAAGCAACAGTGGTGGGGGTGGCACCAGTGTTGGGTGCGGAGGAGAAATGAATGGAAACCCGTGAGAGTGGGCAGCTGGTCTGGGGCTATCCTGTTGGAAGCTAAGCAGAGGTCTTGTTGTCACTGACTTCAGCCATTTAGAGACCCACTCAGGGCTCTCCATCCTGCCCAAGACCACTGTTTTGAGCTAGGGCTCCCAGAGGACTTTCCAGTGGGAACAGAAGCCTGCCTGATCTGGGCCTTCCAACAGCCATTCAGCTTTCATTCTTGCTTCATTTTTCTTTCTTTCTTTTTTTTTTTTTTTGAGATAGGGTCTCACTCTGGCACCCAGGCAGGAGTGCAACAGTGCAATCATGGCACACTGCAGCCTTGACATCTTGGCCTCAAACGATCTTTCTGCCTCAGCCTCCCCAGTAGCTGGGACTACAGGCTAGCACCACCACACACGGCTAATTTTTTTAAAATTTTTACTAGAGGCCGGGCGCGGTGGCTCAAGCCTGTAATCCCAGCACTTTGGGAGGCCGAGACGGGCGGATCATGAGGTCAGGAGATCGAGACCATCCTGGCTAACCCGGTGAAACTCCGTCTCTACTAAAAAATACAAAAAACTAGCCGGCGAGGTGGCGGGCGCCTGTAGTCCCAGCTACTCGGGAGGCTGAGACAGGAGAATGGCGTGAACCCGGGAGGCGGAGCTTGCAGTGAGCTGAGATCCGGCCACTGCACTCCAGCCTGGGCGACAGAGCGAGACTCCGTCTCAAAAAAAAAAAAAAAAAAAATTTTTACTAGAGGTGGTGTCTCGCTTTGTTGCCCAGGCTGGTTTCAAACTGCTGGCCTCAAGTGATCCTCCCACCTTGGCCTCCCAAAGTGCTGGAATCACAGGCTTGAGTGAGCCACCATGCCTGGCCCCTGCTTCATTTTTCCAGATGCCCCCTCTTCCATCCAAAAGTCATCGTGGCCCCATGCCACCTGCTCGGTCCTTCCCACGTGGCGCTGAACAGTTTCTGTTGTGTTCTGCAACCCCAGTCACTCACGAAGATCAAGCCATTTCTAGTGACCCTCTGCCGGGCTGGGGGGCCTTTCCTAGGGGAGTGGTCTCCAGCACTCTGCCTCTCCTAGGAGCTCTCCAGGCTGCGTTGCAGAGCCAGTGTCTGTGAGTTCACATTCCCCGCACCCCAGATGATGGGCTGGGACCAGACCTGCCCAGCCCACACCAGGCACACAGAAGGCCCGGCATGTGTCTGCTGCACGAATGAGTGAGTGAATGAGGGAAAGAGGGGATGACTGAGCATCCTTCAGTCAAAGTGGGCAGCCTGGTGCTCAGGTACCTGCTGGGGTACAGCTTGTGGGGTGCTCCCCGTCTGCTCTGGGGGGACGTTCTACCCCACCCAGACTCGCCCTTTCCAAACTCTCCAAGATTCCCACTCCCACAGCTGCTCACCGCCAGGGGCCCCACCCTCCACACCCCCTCACAGGCTTCTCCTCAGACGCCCCCATCCCTGGGAGCCCAGGAAGGAAGAAAGCAGTGTCCACGTGACGAAGCCCCAAATGGCCATCCCCCTCCGCGGCCTGGCAGGAACCCCAAGGTTTCCGTGTCGGCCCCTTGCCTCAGCCTCAGGTACGGGGCCGAACCTGACGGGCTCCTTACCGTACATCTTGCCCTCGTCCGACAGGATAATTTTACGCCGGCCACAGGGCGGGTAGATGGCCAGGGCCTCCTGGAAACTCTGCTCGATGTCCGGGCTCCACACGCCCTCCGCATCATTGTCGATGGGCTTGTCCAGCGCCTGACTGCCCCCAGAGACGTTGCTCCCCTCAGGGGAGTTGGGAGAGCTCCACTCGTTGGAGGTAATGGTGCCGGCCTTGCCCTCCAAGGCTCCGCTTGGAGGGGCGCCCGTTGGACCTGTGGGGACAGGAACCGCAGCCCCGGTGAGAAGTGGACGAACTGTGTGGGTCACAGGATGAGGGCCCTCCAGGGAGTGCCAGAGCCCAAATCAGTTGCTCAGGAAGCAAAGCGTCAAGTGACAGGTCTGTGAGAATCAGGCCTGGGGACTTGAACAGGTCATTTCTCCTCTGGAGAGCTCGTCTTCCCATCTGTCGAATGAGCACAATGACCTAGGCACTCCCTGACATCAAGGTTCTAGGAACCCAGACAAGGGCTGAGAAGTAGGAGACAAGGACGCAGTGCCAGGGATGCACTGACATTAAATCAACACTGGGCAAAAAGCATGCAAAATACTGGGGACTATTGGTGGGAATGCAAAATCGTGCAGGCCAGGCGCTGGGGGTCACGCCTGTAATCCCAGCACTCTGAGAGGCTGGGACAGGTGGATCACTTGAGGTCAGGAGCTCAAGACCAGCCTGGCCAACACGGTGAAACCCCATTTCTACTAAAAATACAAAGATTAGCCAGGTGTGGTGGCAGGCACCTGTAATCTCAGCTACTCGGGAGGCTGAGGCAGGAGAATCGCTTGAATCCGGGAAGCAGAGGTTGCAGTGAGCCGAGATCCCGCCATGACACTCCAGCCTGGGCGACAGAGCGAGACCATATGACCCAACATCTGGGTATATACCCAAAAACACGGAAAGCAGGGTCTCAAAGAGATATGTGCACACTCACGTTCATGGTGGCATTATTCACAAGAGCCAAAAGGTAGAAACAACCCACGTGTCCATCAATGGATGAATGGATGAACAAAATGGGTCTATACTTACAGCAACAGATAAGCTTTAAAAAGGAAGGCAACCTGGACACGTGCTGCAGCACAGCACTCTGTCTGGGGGCAGAGTCTCCTGATTAGGACATTACGCTGAGTGAAATACACCAGTTACAAAACAACCCAAACACGACATGGTTCCACTGACGAGGTATCTAAAGCAGTCACATTAGGCCAGGCACAGTGGCTCATGCCTACAATCCCGGCACTTTGGGAGGCTGAGGCAGGAGGATCCCTTGAGCCCAGGAGTTTCAGACCAGTCTAGTCAATATAGGGGGACCCCATCTCTACAAAAAATTAATTAAAAAAAAAAGTATCCAGGTGTGCTGGCTCACACCTACAGTCCCAGCTACTCCGGAGGGTGAGGGGAGAGAATCACTTGAGCCTGGGAAGTCAAGGCTGCAGTGAGCCCTGATTGCGCCACTGCACTCTAGCCTGGGTGACAGAGCAAGGCAGTCTCAAAATAAATAAATACAATACAATAAAAATAAAGTAGTTGGCAGGGTGCAGTGGCTCCCAGCACTTAGGGAGGCTGAGGCAGGAAGATCATTTGAGTCCAGGAGTCAGCAAGACTTCATCTTTACTAAAAATGTTAAAAAGAAAAAATGTTTTTAAGTGGTCAAACTAATAGAAACAGAGTAGAATGGTGGTTACCAGGGGCTGGTGGGAGAAAGAAAGAGAGACTTGTGACTTGAGGGGTAGGGTTTTGGTTTTGCACGATGAAGAAGTTCAGGAGATCTGCCGCACAGCAACGCGAATATACTTAACACTACCAACCTGGATACTTAAAAAGGGTTAGGATGGTAAATTTTGTGGTCTTTTTTACCACAATGAAAAATTTTTAAAAATGCATATACAATACAATATAGGTCACTGTTCTCCTGTTCCCTTCCCGACTCAGGCTCTGTCTAAAAGAAACAGTCTGGGCAGCTCCTCACACACTGGCGCAATGGCAGGATTGACTTTCTGGTGCCTCTGGGGGCTCATGGCCACAACCCCGCCTTCCCCTAACATGAAACAAATCCAGTGACCTCTCGGCTCCAACCATCCAAGCTGTAAGCTTCCAGACACAGTTCTCAGGGGTTTATGAAAGAGCAGGACATACTAGTCATCTTAAGGCAGTTTTTGGGTTATGAGTACCAGGTGGGAACCACGTACCTCCCACAGCCCTCCCAGAGCCCCCAGCTTCTCCCCATCCCAGCCACTGAGTCCACTTGTAAAGGAGGACCTCACCCCACCACACACATTGCCCGTCCCTTCTCCCTGACCAGCCTTGAAGAGTAATGCAGTCCAGCAGCCCAAACCCAGGCTGGGGGTCTAAACCCCCGAGTTCACCACTTCCACCTCGGACCCTCTAAAGTGAGACCTCCCAGAGCGTTCCTTGCTTATCACTCCCCTCCATACCCTCAAACCCCTCATCTCCCACCCACGGCCTGTGAGAAGGACAATGTCCTTCACAGAGAGGCGCTGTGAGGGTGGGGGTGAGGGTCGAGGGAAGGGAGGGGCTAAGTGTGGGAGGCACATCCCAGGAGGAGAGGTCAAAAGGAGCTTGGCAAAGCAGCTGGCACAGACATGTAGTGGGAAAGAGGGTAGAGCCACTGATACTTAAAGCAGGAACCGGCCGGGCACAGTGGCTTACACCTATAATCACAGCACTTTGGGAGGCCAAGGCAGGTGGATCCCGAGGTCAGGAGTTCAAGACCACCCTGGCCAACACGGCGAAACCCCGTCTCTACTAAAAATAAGAAAATGAGCCAGGCACGGTGGCAGGTGCCTGTAATCCCAGCTACTCAGGAGGCTGAGGCCAGAGAATCACTTGAACCCGGGAGGCAGAGGTTGCAGTGAGCCAAGATGGTGCCACCACACTCCAGCCTGGGCAGCAGAGCGAGATTCCATCACAAAAAAAAAAAAAAAGCAGGAACCCCCCTCCACAAGGAAACCTAAGCCAGCTCCTTCAGCTTGCTGAAAAGGGCACTGAGGCCCAAAGGCCTAAGGACGCGCCCAAGGTCGCGCAGTGAGACCAAGGTGCAGGCCAAGGTCTTGTTCTCAGCCCTTCAGAGTCACTGGTCTTTTTAGTGTAACAAGTATCATCTGTGGTCTCTGTGGCTGTTAAAGTCAGTTTTCATTAGAGTTTGTCTGGGGGCAGAGTCGCTTGATCAATAATAAACTAGCTTATTCTCTTACCAGAAATTCTGATCTTGACTCTATTCTAAACATGAAAACATTTTTCCATACTTACAAAACAAATGTCTTTTTTTTTTTTTGTGGGGGGGGACGGAGTCTTCCTCTCTTACTCAGGCTGGTGGGCAGCGGTGCAATCTCGGCTCACTGTAACCTCCGTCTCCCAAGTTCAAGCAATTCTCCCACCTCAGCCTACGGAGTAGCTGGGATTACAGGCACACATCACCACACCCAGCTGATTTTTGTATTTTTAGTAGAGACGGGGTTTCGCCACGTTGGCCAGTCTGGTCTCAAATTCCTGACCTCAGGTGATCCATCCACCTCGGCCTCCCAAAGTGCTGAAATTACAGGCATGAGCCATCATGCCCGGCCCAAAACAAACTACTTGAAAGAGTTGTCAACTTTAATTTCTGGCAATATAGTAGATAAGATGATTTTAAAACTCTCATTTTATAAATAAATTTATAAACAACTGAGCAAAGCTCCCTTAGTAATGAGGAAGCTGGTTTTTTATTTTTCATCACTTTAAATTTTTACATTTTTTTTTATTTTTTAGAGACAGAGTCTTGCTCTGTCGCCCAGGCTGAAGCACACTGGCAAGATCATAGCTTAGTACAGCACTGAACTCATGGGTTTAAGAGATCCTCCTGCCTCAACCTCCTGAGTAGCTGGGACTCTAGTCACACACCACCATGCCTGGCTAATTATTTATTTATTGTAGAGATTATGTATTTACTGTAGAGGTCTCACTATGTTGCCTAGGCTGGTCTTGAACTTCCAGCCTCAAGCAACTCTCCCTCCTTGGCCTCCCATGGAGGCAGCCACCATGCCTGGCCACAGCTGGGTTATAATGGATGCTCAGAGATGAGACCTTAGACCGGAGAGATGCAGAGAAGCTGAAACTGGGAACTATTACCTACATCCTCAGAGAACCAGTAGAACACTGACAAAATGTGACAGTGAAGATTCTCTGGGCCAGGCATTCTCTGGGCCAGGTGAAGCGGCTCATGTCTATAATCCCAGTACTTTGGGAGGCTGAGGCGGGAGGATCATTTGAGGTCAGCAGTTCAAGACCAGGCTGGCCAACATGGCAAACCTCATCTCTACTAAATATACAAAAATTAGCTTGGCATGGTGGCACATGCCTATAATCCCAGCCACTCGGGAGGCTGAAGCAAGAGAATGACTTGAACCTGGGAGGCAGAGGCTGCAGTGAGCTGAGATCACGCCACTGCACTCCAGCCTAGGCAGAGACTCCATCTTAAAAACAAAAACACAAGCAAACAAACAAAAAAAGATTCTCTGTCTTAGCCTAAATTCTAGATATAAAAAAGAATTCTTTTTTTTTTTTTTTTGAGACGGAGTCTTGCTCTGTCGCCCAGGCTGGAGTGCAGTAGCCCGATCTCAGCTCACTGCAAGCTCCGCCTCCCAGGTTCACGCCATTCTCTTGCCTCAGCCTCCTGAGTAGCTGGGACTACAGGCGCCCGCCACCTCGCCCAGCTAGTTTTTTGTATTTTTTAGTAGAGATGGGGTTTCACCGTGTTAGCCAGGATGGTCTTGATCTCCTGACCTCGTGATCCGCCCGTCTCGGCCTCCCAATGTGCTGGGATTACAGACTTGAGCCACCGCGCCCGGCCAAGAATTCTTATAAAAAAAAAATTTGTAACCAAGGGCCTACCCTTTAATGGATTTGAAATTTGAATTTTATATCGCTTAGTAACCTCCAGTCAATTCTTAAAAATAAACAGTGGTCCCAGGTGGAAAATCTCTGAAGAGATTATGTTTAAATGATTATTGACCTAAATAAGGAATTGTAAATATGGGAAAGAACAAGGTATTATCAAAAATACAAAGTAGGCTGGAAAAAGAACTACATCAAACATTTAAAAATAAACATTTTAGTCACTGAAATTAAAAACTCAATGGTTGGGATTAACAAGTTAGATACAGCTAGATAAAGAAGTAACAATCTGGAAGACAGAGCTGAGGAAATTACCCAGATGTATTTTTTAAATGACAGTAAAGAGCAAGGAGAACAGAATAAGGCAATTCAACATCAGAATTCCAGAAAAAGAGAACATAGAAAATAAATAAAGTAGAGCAACATTGGAAGAGATAATAGCAGGCAATTTTCCAGATGAATAGAAGAGATGACTCCAATAATTCAGGAACCATGCTGAATCCTAACCAGGATAAATTCAAATAAAAGGAACACATAACATAGGGACACTGCAGAATACCCAAAACAGAGATCTTTAAAGCAGGGAGAATGAAAAAGGGCAGATTATCTAGAAAAGAAGGACTATTAAACTGATATTGAACTTCTTGGCCTGGTGTGGTGGGTCATGCCTTTAATTCCAGCACTTTGGGAGGCCAAGGCAGGTGGATCGCTTGAGGTCAGGAGTTTGAGACCAGCCTGGGCAACATAGTGAGACCCCTGTCTCTACTAAAAATACAAAAATTAGCTGGGTGTGGCGGTGGGCGCCTGTAATCCCAGCTACTTGGGAGGCTGAGGCATGAGAATCGCTTGAACCCAGGAGGTAGAGGTTGTAGTGAGCCCACGTTGTGCCACTGCACTCCAGCCTGGGTGACAGAGGGAGATTCTGTCTCCAAAACAACAACAACAACAACAACAACAACAAACTGATAGCAAACTTCGTAACAGTAACACTAGAAGACTCAATATAACATCACCATATTGTTAAAAGAAAATATCTGTTAATCTTGAATTTAAAACCCAAACAAAAAATCATTCAAGAGTGAAGATCAAACAGAGGCATTTTGAGACAAAAATAGATAATTTACCAATCAAAAAGCCTCACTGAGAAAAACAGGGCTGGGCATGGTGGCTCAGACCTATCATCTCAGCACTTTGGGAGGCCAAGAGGCAGGAGGATTGCTTGAAGCCAGGAGATCCCACAGGGTGGGGGCTCGGTTCCGTGGGACTGCCTCCCACTTCTGATGCCAATCCCATGCCCTGGGTTGTTCTACCTGTGCTTCTGACCCACCAGCTATAGATGAGGTTCCTACAGTCCTCTTCTTAGGATCAATTAACCTGCCAGGGTAACTCACAGAACTCAGAGAAACACCACCTACCTTTACCAGTTTATTATAAAGGATCTCACAAAGGATAGAGACACACAGGGCAAGACGCGTAGAAAGGTTGGAGAAGCTTCCATGTTCCCTCCTGGGTACGCCACCCTTCAGGTCCCTCCACCACGTGTTTGGCTTTCTGGAAGCTCCTCAAACCCAGTCCTTCTAGGTGTCCACGGTGGCTTCATTACACAGGCATGATTGATTAAACCATTGGCCATGGGTGATCAACCTGACCTTCAGCCCCTCTCAGCTCCCTGAGGTTGGAGGGTGTGGAGGGTGTGGCTGAAAGTTCCACCCCTCTAATCCCACCCTTGGTCTTTCTGGAGTCTGGTCCCATCCTGAAGCTACCTAGGGGCTGCAAGCCCTAAGCCGACTCATTAGCATACAAAAAGACACATCATTTTGAAGATTGCAAGGATTTTAGGTGTTGTATGGCAGGAAACGGAATGAAGTCCCAATATATCTTTTTTTTTTTTTTTGAGCTTTTTTTTGGCCCAGGCTGGAGTGCAGTGGTGCAATATGGGCTCACTGCAACCTCTGCCTCCCAGGTTGAAGCGATTCTCCTGCCTCAGCCTCCTGAGTAGCTGGGATTACAGGCACGCACCACCATGCCCAGCTAATTTTTTTGTATTTTTAGTAAAGACAGGGTTTCACCATGTTGGCCAGGCTGGTCTCAAACTCCTGACCTCTGGTGATCTGCCCTCCTGGCCTCCCAAAGGGCTGGGATTGCAGGCATGAGCCACCGCGCCCGGCTGGTATGTCTCTATTTTTAACAACAAAGTTAAAAAGTAAAAAAACAGCCAAGGCAGGTGGATCACAAGGTCAGGAGCTTGACCAGCATATTGACCAGCCTGGCCAATATGCTGAAACCCCGTCTCTACTAAAAATACAAAAATTAGCCGGGCGTGGTGATGCATACCTGTAATCCCAGCTACTCCAGAGGCTGAGGCAGGAGAATTGCTTAAACCCAGGTGGAGGTTGCAGTGAGCCGAGATTGTGCCACTGCACTCCAGCCTGGGGGATAGAGTGAGACTCCGTCTCAAAAAAAAAAAAAAGATTTTGTAAACGAAAGAAAAAGGCTTATAGAATAACGATACAAATTAAGAAGATATTTTTGTACAGCTGTACAATGTGTTTGCATTTTTTTGTTTTGTTTTGTTTTGTTTTGTTTTGAGATGGAGTCTCGCTCTGTCACCCAGACTGGAGTGCAGTGTCGTGATCTCGGCTCACTGCAAGGTCTGCCTCCTGGGTTCACGCCATTCTCCTGCCTCAGCCTCCTGAGTAGCTGGGATTACAGGTGCCTGCCACCACGTCTGGCTAATTTTTTTGTATTTTTAGTAGAGACGGGGTTTCACTGTGTTAGCCAGGGTGGTCTGGATCTCCTGACCTTGTGATCTGCCCGCCTCAGCCTCCCAAAGTGCTGGGATTACAGGCGCGAGGTGTTTGCGTTTTAAGCTAAGTGTTATTATAAAAGAATCAAAAAATTAAGGAGTTTAAAAAGTAAAAAAGTTATAGAAATCCAAGGTTCATATATTCTTGAAGAAAAAAACATTTTAAATACATTTAGTGTAGCCTAAGTATCTGTTTTTATAAAGTCTACAGTAATGTCCTAGTGTACAGTAGTATACAGTAAAACCTACAGTAGTGTACATTCACTCACCACTCACTCTGACTCACCCAGAGCAGCTTCCAGTCCTGCAAGCTCCATTCATGGTGTACCCCATACAGTGTGCCATTTGTTATCTTTTATATTTTACTTTCACTGTACTTTTTCCTTGTTTAGGTATGTTGAGATATACAAATACTAACACTTACAGTTACCACTGTGTTATAGTTGTCTATAGAACTGAGTATAGTCACGTGCTGTACAGATTTCTAGCCCAGGAGCAACAGCTTGTACCATACAGCCTGGGTGTGTCGTAGGCTATACCATCTAGCTTTGTGTAACGATGCTCTATTATGTTTGCACAAGGATGAAATTGCCAAGAGACGCATTTCTCAGGAGGCATCCCCTTCGTGAAGCAGCACATGACTATGTTTTGACTTTTCCCTCTTATTAATAGCTCCCACATCTAATTAATGACCACATCCTGTCCTTCTGTTGCCTAAATGTCTCCTAAATCTACTCTATCTCACAGCCCTAATCCAAGCTTCCACCAACGCACATCTGGATGACTCTGGCAACCCCATTCAGGCTCCATAATCTCTTCACTCCAGCCAGAGTGACTTTTCTAAAATGCAAACCTGATCACATGATGCCGCTACCTAAAAATTTTTAATGCCTTTTCTTTGCTCTTAAGATAACACCACACACTCCATGATGGGATTTTCTAGCGCTTGCATCTGCTGATCCCTGCTCTCCGGCCATACCTTCCGCCCACAGGCACCACCCTCTGCACTTCCTTCTTTGCACCCACCAAATCACCCCCCAACATGCTAGGCTTTCTCCACTCCTGGTGGAAGTGCTACCTGAAACTTCCCTTTCCTTGTTCACCTGACCAACTCTTGCTCAGCCTTAAGGTCCAGCCACATGTCACTTCCTCTGGGAAGATGACTCCAACCTTAGCAGACTCCTGCCTTTCCATAGCCAGCCCCCATCTCCCAGTAAGCACCGGTCTCCACCATCCTTTACACACCATGGGGACAGGCACAGCTGTCTTCCTCTGTAGTCCTCGGCACACTGCAGAGCTGATGAACACAGAACGAACAGACGAAGGGATATTTGTTAAGTGTTATTGTGGAATAATGATTTCCCTGTGGGGAGAACAGATTGCTCTGTGCTTAGTTTTGGGAAACAAAAGAAACCTCAGGAAACGTCTGGATTTTGGCATACCAGAAAAAGAGCTTGAATCGTGCATAAATCCCTTTTCGGCTTATTTTGGAGGCTTGTAGAATGGAAGTGTGATGTATGGGAAGCAAGAGCCTGGCTTTGGTTCCAGTTCTACCACTAACTGCGCAACCACAGACAAACCACCTCATTTCTCTGGGCCTCATTTTGCTCATCTGTAAAACGAGGATGCCCTCACTGGGATCCAGGGTCCTTTCTGTGCTAGCATATCTGTGGTTCACACTCCCTCCCCAGATCCCGGAAGTCTCCAGTGGCCTCTAAAATTACGTTGCACACTTTCACGTGTGGCTCTGCTCAGAAAGCTGGGGAACTGATCCATCCTGGAGGGCTGTCCCGAAGGAGAGATGACATAGTGAGATGTCATCTAGTGTAGGGCCTGACACAGTCAGTGCTCATAAGAGCTATTTCTGGCCGGGCGCGGTGGCTCACGCCTGTAATCCCAGCACTTTGGGAGGCCAAGACGGGTGGATCACAAGGTCAGGAGATGGAGACCATCCTGGCTAACATGGTGAAACACAAAAAATTAGCTGGGCGAGGTGGCGGGCGCCTGTAGTCCCAGCTACTCGGGAGGCTGAGGCAGGAGAATGGCGTGAACCCGGGGGCAGAGCTGGCAGTGAGCCGAGATCGCGCCACTGCACTCCAGCCTGGGCGACAGAGCGAGACTCCGTCTCAAAAAAAAAAAAAAAAAGCTATTTCTTACTGTCTTCATTATTATTGAGCCATAAACAATGCCAAGTGGAAAGTCTCAAGCCCTAATGCCTAATATTAATACTTAATTAATTAATCATTTTAATATCTGAGTCCTTTTAAGTCCTGGTTGTAGCCTAGATTTTCCTCTGGACCTGACACTAAGTACAGATGGATGCCCTGAGTCAGGTGGAGCGAGCGGTGGAGGCCAGGATGTCAGGAGATGGAAAGAAGGGCTGCCACCTCCCTCGCCCCACCTGATCCCTCCTATGGTCTCTGGGCCCTGCTCCTTCTCAGAATTCCCCTTCCTTCACCCAAGCTGAGCTGGACTGGCCTGGTGAAGCGGGTACCATCAGTGCCTGCAGAAGTTGGGCCTAGGGCAGCCCAGCAAAACACACACGTGGGGAGAACCAAAGACTCCTAATGCCAGACCCTGCCCCACGAGTGGGGTTTTCTGAGGACCTGCACTCCATGTCCCCAGGATTGGGTCTGTCCCAGGAAAAGCAGGGCAGCAGGTCATCCAAGGCCCTGGGCCACAGGATTTGTTACCGAAATGGAGTTGCTCCCAGCCCCACGTGTCCCTGGTGCTCCAGGTTCACAGCTGAGCTTCTCCTATCTGCCCCCGGCCCACGTCCCGGGGCTGGCAGCTGCCTCCCGCCAAACCTCCCATGCAGCACCCTGCCCTGAGGCTCGTGGAATGGGGTAAGCCAGCACCAGCCTCCTCCTCCTTCCCCAAGTGCTCCATAGTGACCCAGAAGGGCCTGCCAGGGGAGAGCCGGAGGCGGGGGACAGATGGCATCATGGAGCTGGGCCATGCGCTGTGAACAGAGGAGTAAAAATAATCCCAGACTTGGTTCTCAGGGCTCAGCCCAGGAGCCTCTACTCTGCCTCAGCCCCACCCAAAAGCTACAGGGTAGCCCCCAGGGCAACCTCAGACCAGCAGGTTGTTCCACCCTCGGGCCCACAGGTGCTAATTACTCAGGAATTTCCAGAAGGATCAGGAACGTACGGGCTTTTATTAAGATCTCCCTAATACTCAGAACAATAAGCTCCTCCAAAAACACTTCCAGGACAGGAAGAGAATCAGGATGGAAGTTCCAAACGCAGAGGCCAAGCCTCAGGGAGGCAAAAGACCTGCCCTGAGAAAAGGCAGAACCGATTTGAGATTCGCCGGATCTTCTGGAGCCGATTTTGAAATCTCGGAGCGATTTCTTTTGAGCTTGATCTTTCTGAAATCTCGTGATTGATCTCGAGTTTTTGAGTTTTATTTTTTTCTGGAAATCTGATTTTGAGCCTGACGCTTTTGAACGCCGATCCTCGATTTTGTTCTGTTTCGGAGTCCTCGACGCCGGATCTCGACGCGGATCTTCGAGCGGATCTTTTTTGAAAACGAGCTGATGACCCGGAGTCTCGAGCTGATTTTGAGTCTGATCGATTTTTTGAACGAGTTTTGATCTGATCGATTTTTGAGTTCGAGTCAGATTTTGAGTCTCGATGCTTTTGAGTCTGATTGATTTCGAGCCCGATGCTGGATCTCGCCGAGTTTGATCTCGAGCTGATTTTGAATGACGCTTTTTGATCTCGAGGCGCGATCTGACTGATTTTGTTCGACGGATCTCGATTTTGAGGTCTCGAGATTCTCCCCAGTCCCGTCCATCTCCCCTCTCCCCCAGTCCCCGCCCCTCCTCCCCCAGTCCCCGCCCCATCCTCCCCCAGTCCCGGCCCATCTCCCTCCTCCCCCAGTCCCGCCCTCCCCCAGTCCCCGCCCCTCTCCCCAGTCCTCCATCTCACGCCCCAGCCCTCCTTTTCAGCCTCTGTGGCCACTCGTGATCCCTGCTCCCCTCATACAACTCCTCCAGCCTCTAGAGCTGTGGACTGCACCAGAAGAAACATCCTGATCTTAGCCACCGGCTTCATCTCTCAAAACAGGAAATGAAGAAGTCTCTTCATTTTAAGAGATTTCATCTCTTAAAATAAGACAGGGGAAAGAGGAGCAGCAGACCCCAGCCTTCTTCCAGGCTCATCCTCACTACCCTGGAGCACCCCTGGGCTCCTCACCATCTCCTGAGCCCCAAGTCTATTCCTACTGCTTCCCTGCTAGGGTGGGCCTCAGTACTAATTTAATTCCTGTCAACAGTCCATCAACAAACTCTTGAGAGGCCCCCTCCACCCAGAAGGCTTCCCTGAGTCCCAGTTCCCAGAGGCCCCTGAGCTGCTACACCGATTGCCTGAATGTGCAGTGCTACTCTGGCCCATCAGTTGTCTGCTGTCTTCCATGCTAACTAGGCTTGGAAACTCAGGAGCTAGGAGACAAAGAGAGGAGGCCAGGGGACCTGCGGGGGGGAAAGAAGAACCTGTCCTGCAGGCAGTGCCGGGTGGGCTGTGCTGCCTCCTCACACAGTGCAAGCCTCTGTGCAGTGGGCAGGGGACCCTGCAGGACGGATACAGACAGCCCAGCACTTGTGGGAGGCCTGAGTGTCAAAGAGGTGCCCAGGACGCTGAGGGACACACACTTTACTACTTTGACACTAGGAGGTGCCAGTTTCGAATGCCCACTCTGCGCCAGGCACTGGGCAAAGCACTTGATGACGTCTTCCTCCAGTCTTGCCCCCATCCCGTTGAGGTAGCTGCACTGCCCCATTTGGCAGGTGAAGACGCGGAGGCTCCTCAAGGTGAAGTGCTGTGTCCCAGCCCAAAGTCAGTAAGAGTCAAGGCTCAGTCTGTGGCTCTGAAGCCCTTCCCTACTGCAAGCTGCCTCTTGCCCATCATGATGCTGCTTTTTTTTTTTTTTTTGAGATGGAGTTTTGCTCTTGACCTCAGATCATCCGCCCACCTCACCCTCCCAAAGTGCTGGGATTACAGGCGTGAGCCACTGCGCCCGGCCATGATGCTTCTTTGACCTATTTTGCCAACACTTTTTTTTTTTTTTTAATTGAGACAAAGTCTTTCTCTGTCGCCCAGGCTGGAGTACAGTGGAGCGATACGGGCTCACTGCAACCTCCCCTTCCTACCTAGGTTCAAGAGATTCTCTTGCCTCAGCCTCCTGAGCAGCTGGAATTAGAGGTGTACACCACCACGCCCAGCTAATTTTTGTATTTTTTTTTTTTTTGAGACGGAGTCTCGCTCTGTCGCCCAGGCTGGAGTGCAGTGGCCGGATCTCAGCTCACTGCAAGCTCCGCCTCCCGGGTTCACGCCATTCTCCTGCCTCAGCCTCCCGAGTAGCTGGGACTACAGGCGCCCGCCACCTCGCCCGGCTAGTTTTTTGTATTTTTTAGTAGAGACGGGGTTTCACCGTGTTAGCCAGGATGGTCTTGATCACCTGACCTCGTGATCCGCCCGTCTCGGCCTCCCAAAGTGCTGGGATTACAGGCTTGAGCCGCCGCGCCCGGCCTAATTTTTGTATTTTTAGTAGAGGTGGGGTTTCACCATGTTGGCCAGACTGGTCTCGAGCTCCTGACCTCAAGTGATCCAGCCGCCTCGGCCTCCCAAAGTGCTGGATTACAGGTGTGAGCCACCACGTTCAGCCTATTTTGCCAACACTTCTGTTGGCAATAGGAAGGCGGATGATCTGGCTGCAGCATGAGGGATGCAGTTAGACGTGCAGAGTAGGAGGGAGGGGTAGCCTGGATCGGCAGGCTAAGGGGAGCTAGAGAAGTTTCTCTCTGCAGACTTGAAGACTTCCTGGTCTCTTTCTTCGCGTGGACCCCACTGTTCCCACAGCCTCCAGTGAAGGTCCCAGCTGAGAGAGGCAGGGATCCCAGGGTTTGTGTGAGGAAAGAATCGCAGGGGAGAAAACTGCCCTCCAATGTACAAGTGAGGAGACTAAGGCCCTGAGAGGTGAAGTGACTTGCCTAAGACCACAAAAGCTGTTACAACTGGGACTAGAACTACGTCTCAGGCCTGCACTTTTCTGCCGCACAATTCCGACCTCCATGACTGAAACTGGACGCCTGTCAATGAGCACAGGAGAGGGTTTGTTCCCAGGGAGGAGAGGAACAGGCTCCCCTGCCAGAAAGACCTCTCCCTGCTGATTCTCATGCCTAAATGCCTAACACCTCAGCATGGGTACTTCAGTCCTTGTGCCTTCATTCACTCACTGTTCGCTGGGCATGTACTCTATGCCAGGCATTGGCCACTGCTCTGGTATAAATGTGCCCCTCAAATTTGTGGGTTAAAAACTTAATCCCCTGGCCGGGCACGGTGGCTCATGCCTGTAATCCCTGCACTTTGGGAGGCTGAGACGGGCAGATCACAAGGTCAGGAGATCGAGACCATCCTGGCTATAACACGGTGAAACCCTGTCTCTACTAAAAAAATATATAAAAAAACTAGCCAGGCGAGGTGGTGGGCGCCTGTAGTCCCAGCTACTCGGGAGGCTGAGGCAGGAGAATGGCGTAAACCCGAGAGGCGGAGCTTGCAGTGAGCTGAGATCCGGCCACTGCACTCCAGCCTGGACGACAGAGCAAGACTCCGTCTCAAAAAAAAAAAAAAACAACTTAATCTCCAACACAAGAATGTTGGGAGATGGAGCCAAGAATGTTGGGAGATGGAGCCTTTAAGATGTGATTGGGTCATGTGGGCTCTGCCTTCCTGAATGGATGAATGCTGTCATCTCAGGAGGGAAGGAGAGTCATCTATGAAGATGCAAGTACAGTCAATCCTCATTAATCACAGAAGTCACAGATTTTGTATTTACAAGTTTGCCAACTTGCTAGAATTTCTAACCCCCAAATCACTACTCCCAGCACTTTCACAGTCATTCATGGACACATGTGTGCACTGAGAAGCCACAAATTCTCACTGCCTGACATTCGCTCCCAGCTGAGGTCGGCGACACTGCACTTTGTCTACCTGGGTCAGTTCTCCTGCTGTAAGCAAGTGTCTTGTTCCGGGTCTATTTAGTGCTATGACTTCTGCACTTTTGTGGGTGGTTGTGCTCCTTCAAGTGGCCCCAAGCATAGTGCAGAAGTGCTGTCTACTGTTTCTAAGCAAAGAATGTCAAAAGGCACCAGGAGAATCAAAAGGGGAAGCAGCCCAAATGTCCATCAATAGAGGAATGCATAAACAAAATGTGGTGCATCCACGTAATAGAATATGATTCAGCCTTAAAAAAGAATGAAATGGCCGGGCACGGTGGCTGATGCCTGTAATCCCAGCACTTTGGGAGGCCGAGGCAGGCAGATTACCCGAGGTCAGGAGTTCGAGACCAGCCTGACCAACAAGGTGAAACCCTGTCTCTACTAAAAACACAAAAATTAGCCGGGCGTGGTGGCAGGTGCCTATAATCCCAGCTACTTGGGAGATTGAGGCACAAGAAGCACTTGAACCAGGGAGGAGGAGGTTGCAGTGAGCTGAGATCACACTACTGCACTCCAGGCTGGGCAACAGAGTGAGACTCCATCTCAAAAAAAAAAAAAAAAAAAAAAGGAATGAAATTCTGACATAGGCTACAACATTGATGAACCTTAAGGACATTGCGCTAAGTAAAACAAGCCAGCCATGAAAGGACAAATCTCATACGATTCCACTTCCATGAGGTACTGAGAATATGCAAATTCACAGAGACAGCCGAAGAGAGACTATCGGGGCTGGGGATGGGGCAATGGGGAATTTCATTCATAACATTAACAATCATTGTCAAGTGCCGTGGCTCACACCTGTAATCCCAGCACTCTGGGAGGCCAAGGCAGGTGGATCACCTGAGGTCAGAAGTTCAAGACCAGCCTGGCCAACATGGTGAAGCCTTGTCTCTACTAAAAATACAAAAATTAGCCAGGAGTGGTGGTGCAGGCCTGTAGTCCCAGCTACTCAGGAGGCTGAGGCAGGAGAATCGCTTGAACCCCAGAGGCAGTGAGCCAAGATTGCACCACTGCACTCCAGCCTGGGCGATAAAGTGAGACTCCCTCTCAAATAAAAAAAAAAAAAGACAAAAAAGCAGGCAGTTACTGTTTAATGGGTACAGAATTTCAGTTTGGGAAGATGAAAAAGTCATGGAGATGGAAGCAGGAGACCGCAGCACAACTGCGAATGTCCTTAATGCCACTAAACTGCACATTTAGAGTTCAAATGGCAAATTTTATGTTACATATATTTCATCAAAAAAAAACTGTTTAAAGTGCACGAGGAGATAGAAGATAAAAAGAAGAGGGCAGAGAAGGAAAAGAGGGACTGCAGGAAACCTGGGCCCAAAATACAGGAGACAAAGTAAAGAGCCTGGTTACAGCTGGAAAGGAAAAGGGAAGGACAGGAGAGTCCCCAGGTCACAGGCAGGTGAGTCCCTAGGGATGGAAGGAAAGGGAATGGTGGAGAAGGAAAGAACCCAGCAGAGAAATGGATTGGGCTGGACTAGGCTGGGCCAGGCCATGTACTCAATTAGAAACAAACAGATCCCACTGTGATTTCGGAAGGGCCACGGCCTGCTGGAGGCCAGAAAAGGGCCCTTCTCAGAAAATAAGACCAAGAAAACCTAGGTGTCCCGGGGCCTGAGCTCCCACCACTGGAGTCCCTCCCTCATGTTGAGCAGTGCCCCTTCCTCTCCTGAATGCAACAGGTTCTCAGGGAAAGGCCACATGAAGTCTGGGACACATTAAAGATGCCTCAAAGTCCTGTGACCTGAGTTAAACCTGCCTCTCACCAGCCACGTTGCACAGCTGTTCAGGAACTTACTGAACCTCCCCCAAAGCTTGTTTCATCACCTGTCAAACGGGGATGAGCATTCCTGCCTGCAGAGCCACTGAGGACTGAGAAAAGCAAGTAAAGCCCCTGCAAGGCAACGCACGGCAGCACCATCCCGGCCATCCTTTGGTGTGAGGCCTTCGTCACACCCGGCTTCAGGACGGGACAGGAACGCGGAGCGGGTGAGAGGAGGAGAGGCTCCACAGTCCATCCCAGGCTATGGAGATGTTGGAACAAAAGTCAGAGAGCTGGAACCCTTGAGCAATGCCTAGTCAAAAGAGAGAGGGAAAAGGTGGTACGGGGGAAAGGGAGAGAGAGAAGGAAGCGGGGGGAGGGAGGGAGAGAGAGAGAGAGAGAGAGAAGCACCGTGGGGCAGAGATGTAGCGTTTGGGCTCTGGACTCGGATGCCTGAGCTCAGATCCTGGCCCAGCCTCACAGGGACCTGGGAGTCCTGAGCAAGCTACTCGACCTCTCTAAGCCTCAGTGTCCTCCCAACCACTGAAGAGGCACCAATGCAATCTCAATCTCCCCAAAGAACTGCTGTGAGGATTGAATCCCATCATGTCCATGAGACAGGAGCACAGAGCTCGGCCCAAAAAGGGGCTCCTCACACATTCCCCGTCATTGCCCTGTAGTCATCACGAAGGGTGATGGAGGGCGGGATGGAGAGGAAGGAGCAGGAGGCCTGCAGGCTAGCAAGAGGGGAGGTAATAAGTCGGTGGAGATGGCCTGGGATGCAGGCCAGCCAGGAGGAGTCTCCAGTGGGAGGGGCAGCTCAGAGAGCAATGGAGGGAGATAAGATTCCTAAATGCTGCAGGCCCAGCTCAGGCCCAACCCAAGCAGTCTCTTCCCTCCCAGCCCCCAGGCCTGGGCAGCAGTGGGGTGGTGAGTACAGGCCTGGCCCCAGTATCCCATCTCCTCAGTTCTCAGGGAGGTGGAAGCTGAGACCTCACCGCCCCCCCAACCACCCCTTCCGCGTCAGGGGCGTGGGTATCTGCAGGCCCCACCCAACACATGCAGGAAGTGGGTCAAGGCAAGTGGTGAACAAAGCCCTTGCCCCTGGCCTCCCCTCAGCCTCTGGACTGTGATGAAACAGGTTTAGTTCCAGAACAGCGCCCGGCCCAGAGGCCCCTGGAAACAGGCACCCAGAGGAAGGCCCATCTGCTTCCAAGCGCAGCTTCACCACAGATTCGCGGTGCCTCTTGAGCCAGTCACTTCCCCTCTCTGGGCCTCAGTGCCTTCATTTGCAAAAACAAAAGGTGGGGGAATGTAATTTTAATCAGCAAAAAAAAAAAAAAAGAAAAAAGAAAAGAAATGAGCTGGCCAGGCGTGGAGGCTCACGCCTGTAATCCCAGAACTTTGGGAGGCTGAGGCGGGCAGATCGTCTGAGGTCGGGAATTCAAGACCAGCCTGGCCAACATGGTGAAACCCTGTGTCTACTAAAAATACAAAAATCAGCCGGGCGTGGTGGCACATGCCTGTAATCCCAGCTACTCGGGAGGCTGAGGCAGGAGAATCACTTGAACCCGGGAGGCGGAGGTTGCAGTGAGCCGAGATCGTGCCACTGCACTCCAGGCTGGATGAGAGAGTGAGACTTTGTCTCCAAAAAAAAAAAAAAAGAAGTGAGCTATGAAGACATGGAGGAAACTCAAATGCGTATCACTAAGTGGGAGAAGCCAATCTGAAAAGGCCACATAGTGTATGATTCCAACCATATGACATTCTAGAAAAGGCAAAACTACAGAGACAGTCAGAAGATTGATGGCTGCCAGAAGTGGGAAGGAGGGATGAACAAACGGAACCTGGAGGATATGGGGAACAGTGACACTATTCTGCATGACACTGTAATGGTGGGTACACGTTATTACCATGTGGCAAAACCCATAGAGTGGACAACGCCAAGAGGGAACCCTAATGTGAACTATGGATTAAAATAACGTGCAGGCCAGGCGCGGTGGCTCACGCCTGTAATCCTAGCACTTTGGGAGGCCGATGCGGGCGAATCACCTGAGGTCAGGAGTTTAAGACCAGCTTGACCAACATGGAGAAACCCTGTCTCTATTAAAAATACAAAATTAGCCGGGTCTCTATTAAAAATACAAAATTAGCCGGACGTGGTGGTGCATGCCTATAATCCCAGCTATTTGAGAGGCTGAGGCAGGAAAATTGCTTGAATCCAGGAGGCAGAGGTTGCGGTGAGCAGAGATCGCGCCATTGCACCCCAACCTGGGCAACAAGAGGGAGACTCCGTCTCAAATAATAGTAATAATAATAACAATATGCCAATATTGGCTCATTAACTGCAACAAACGTACATCAATTGCAACAAATGCAAGATATTAAGACTAGGAGAAACTGGGGGCAGGGCAAGAATGTATCTACGGGAACTCTGTACTTTCCGCTCAAGTTTTCTGTAAACCCCAAACTACTCAAAATTATAATCTTTTTTGTTTTTAAAGGTTGAGAGTAAGACTATCTCCTCGGGGCCTTTCTTCTAGAATAAAGCAAAAGCTGCCATGACAGGGATACTAAAAAATAAATAAATGGCCGAGCGCGGTGGCTCAAGCCTGTAATCCCAGCACTTTGGGAGGCCGAGATGGGCGGATCACGAGGTCAGGAGATCGAGACCATCCTGGCTAACACGGTGAAACCCCGTCTCTACTAAAAAATACAAAAAACTAGCCAGGCGAGGTGGCGGTGCCTGTAGTCCCAGCTACTCGAGGGTGGCTGAGGCAGAACGGAGTGAACCCGGGAGGCGGAGCTTGCAGTGAGCTGAGATCCGGCCACTGCACTCCAGCCTGGGCAACAGAGCGAGACTCCGTCTCAAAAAAAAAAAAATAAAAATAAAAATAAACAAATAAATAAATACAAAATTTAAAAAGTAAAATAAAGCAAAAGTTATGAAAATACAGTACTTGAGAGGCACAAGTACTGAACCAAACCAGTTGGCTTCACTTTAAGTAGGCGTGTCCTAGGAAAAGGCAGATCTGAAAATATTAATAGATTTAGCTCTGGAGTGACTAACAGAAGCTTGCCCTGGAATCCCATCAAAGCCAGCACACTTGTTTCCTCAGCCTTGGGGGTGGGTTTGCCCTCAATCAGCTGCTGTCTCAAAGAGAGGCAGAAGGGTCCCACCCTGTCAGAACCCAAGGGTCAGCCCAAACCAGGTGTCCAAGCAGCACAGGCACCCTGGGTGGGGCCTCAGTGCACGCCCTGCCCAGGGAGGAGGAGCTAGGCAGAAGAGGGAGTCTCCACATCAGGGAACGCCTTCCAGGACCCAGAGCCTCAGGGAGCCACAGGACATCCTGGAGGCAGCGAGGCAGTAGGAGCTCCAGGAAAGTAGGACTCTTCAGCTCTGCCCTGCTCTCCAGCCCTATGGCCTAAGCACCTCTAGAAAAGCACCTGCAACCCCGGGGGAAGAATGAAGACTCGAGCATCTGGACTGGGCCACAGCTCTGAGGACACAGGAACAGGTGGGGTTAGAATGAGCTTGGACAAGAGGTGGGAGGCGGCATCCATCCTGGCCTTGGTCATTTTTCATAGAAGTCTTCTGTCCCAGAGCCACCCTGCCTGGTCAGGGATAGGAAGGAAGATTATGATGTTTCAGATATTCTGTTAATAGCTCAAAGCCGGACGGGCACAGTGGCTCATGCCTGTAATCCCAGCACTTTGGGAGGCCGAGGCAGGTGGATGGCCTGAGGTCAAGAGTTCGAGACTAACCTGGCCAACATGGCGAGACCCCCCATCTCTACTAAAAATACAAAAATTAGCCAGGCGTGGTGACTCAAGCCTGTAATTCCAGCTACTCAGGAGGGTAAAGCATCTTGAACCTGGGAGGCGGAGGCTGCAGTGAGCCAAGATCGTGCCACTACACTCCAGTCTGGGCGACAGAATGAGACTGCGTCTCAAAAAAAAAGAAAAAAGAAAACAAAAATAGCTGGAAGCCTTCACTCAGACCCTACGCTGAGGTTACCATCCCAGAGGACCCACCCTGACCCAGAAAACTCACCCTCACTGACTCTGTCTTGCACCAGCCACACACCCAGTACCTTACTCCTGCAGGCCTGACGGTTACCGCACCTCCCATTCCAGAGGGCACGGTCATCCGGTTTGGAAACAAGGCCATGGAAGTGGTTGAAATGTAGGCTGGACATGAACATTTGTTTTTCTGGATGGGACCAGCCCAGCCTGACCCAGCAGGCCATTAGCAGCAGACCAGGTGCAGGCCGCCAGGCAGGAAGGATGCCTGGCAAACCAAAATTCCCACCTGTGCCTCTCATTCTGAACCATGCTCTATGCCAGGAACAGAGCTTCTTGGACTCCTCTTTTTCATAGGTCACTCTCTAGGTGTACCCCACTTCTCATTCTGGTCCCATCTTGCACTCTGAGAAAGGCCACAGTTCGGGACACCAAACTCTTGCCTCACTTTCATCGTTCCTCACTCCCATCATCTTCTGAAGATTTTCTCCATAAATTAATTTTCTCCAAACATCTGTAAATCACATATCTGACTGTCCTGACAAACAACCTGTATCCAGAATATTAAAGAACTCTCAGAACAACAGCTGGGAATGGTGGCACACACCCACAACTGTGGGAGGCCGAGGCGGGTGGATTGCTTGAGCCAGGAGTTCAAGACCAGCCTAGGTAACGTGGCAAAACCCCATCTCTACAAGAAGTACAAAAATAAGCCAGGCATGGTGGCATGTGCCTGTGGTCCCCACTACCCAGCAAGCTGAGGTGGGAGGGACACTTGAGCCTGGGTGGTCAAGGCTGCAGTGAGCTATGACCTTGCTGAGTGAAAGAAGCAAAGACGCAAAGAGCTACGTAACTGCAGGATTCCATCTGTGAGACATTCTTGAAAGACAAAATTACAGGAATGAACAGATCAGTGTGGCCAGGGGATGGCATGAGCGGAACAGGGAGGGATGACCTCCAAGGGGCCACTGCATGATGGAACTGTTCGGGGGATGGAACTGTCTTGTACCTTGATGGTGGCGGTGAAAACACATTCTGTGCATTCGTCAACACTTACTATTTACCAAAAACGGTGTATTTTGCTGTATGTATGTTAAAAATAAATTTAGGGGAAGATTCACTCTATTTCATGGAATGAGATGTTATTCTACAGACGCAGTGGCTCATGCCTGTAATCCCAGCACTTTGGGAGGCCGAGGTGGGCAGATCACCTGAGGTTGGAAGTTCGAGACCAGCCCGACCAATATGGAGAAACCCTGTCTCTACTAAAAGTACAAAAAATTAGCTGGGCATGGTGGCGCATGCCTGTAATCCCAACTACTCGGGAGGCTGAGGCAGGAGAATTGCTTGAACCCAGGAGGCGGAGGTTGCAGAGAGCCGAGATTGCACCACTGTACTCCAGCCTGGGCAACAAGAGCGAAACTCCGTCTCGAAAAGAAAAAAAAAAAGAGAAATGCTACCTGATGCTAAATAAATAAACAAATGTAAAATAAGACCTTCTTATCCTGCCCAGAGGGTCAAGGTCAAACACACCCTGTTCATAAAGCCACTTGGCCAGGTGTGGTGGCTCACACCTATAATCCAAGTACTCTGGGGGTCCGAGGCAGGAGGATGGCTTGAGCCCAGGAGTTTGAGACCAGCCTAGGTAACACAGTGAGATCCTATCTCTAGAAATAATTTTTAAAAAATTAGCCAGGTGTGGTGGCACATGCCTGTGGTCCCAGCTACTCAGGAGGCTGAGGCAGGAGGATTGCTCGAGTCCAGGAGATCAAGGCTGAAGGGAGCTGTGATCACACCACCACACTCCAGCCTGGGTGGCAGAGTGAGACTCTGGCTCACACCTATAATCCCAGCACTTTGGAAGGCTGAGGCCAGGGGATCGCTTGAGGTCAGGAGTTCGAGACCAGACTGGCCAACATGGTGAAACCCTGTCCCTACTGAAAATGCAAAAAAATAGCTGGGCATCATGACACGTGCCTGTAATCTCAACTATTTGGGAGGCTGAGGCAGGAGAATCACTTGAACCTGGGAGGCGGAGGTTGTAGTGAGCTGTGATCGCGCCACTGCACTCCAACCTGGGTGACAGATGAGACTTCACCTCAGAAAAAAAAAAAAAAAAGAAGAAAGAAGATGTAAAAATAAAACCCACAAAAAAACATAATACCCACTTATCTCCCCTCCTCTCATCACTTCATGACAATAGCCCTCAAATCACTACATTTCCTCTGTCTTCTCAAGGATATTTCTCTCTCTTCCTCTCTCTGTCTGCTTCCCTCTCTCTTACACGAATTCACATAGACATATACACGCTTGTCAAAACCCCACCCATTCTCAAAGCCAGTTCAGCTGCCTCCTCCTCTTGGGACAGAATCAATCGTCCTTTACCAGGCACTGCCACATACCCTGCTTGTGCATGTTCTTTCATCTAGAAGCATGTTACTGCTAGCTTCTCAGTCCGTTTCCCTGCAAGCTCCGTGAGGACAGGAACCAGGGCTTCCAATCCATACTCCCGCTGCACCTAGCACAGTGCCAGGCACACCGTGGGTGCTGTGGCTGCTGTGGATTGAGTGAGGGCAGATGCAATCGGAGGGAGCTGATGCCAAGAGAGGAGAGCTGGCCGTGCTCTGAGGAGGTATGGGAGGCACTAGTACAGCTTACTTCTTCTCTTGCATAAGCAGCAACTATTGCTTCAACCTCCAAGTGCTGGAAGTGACCCCACCTCTCATTCCAACATGAGGTCATGCAATTTATGATGGAGCATTTCCGAGGATGCTTTTGCTTCCTGCGTGCCACCCAGCACAGTTCAAGCCCCGGGCAGACAGATGCTCAGGACGCACCTGCTGAGGGATGGGAACCTGTCTTGTCATCAGGATGCTGTCATTTCTCACTTCCAGAAGGCAGGCGCTCTTTACAGCAACGAGTAGATTAGGATCTTCGGATCTGAAGTCCGTTTCATTATGGAGAACTACCACCGTACGGGCATAGGCTATCAGTAACTCCACAGGGCCACTCTACAATTGGGTTTTTCCACACACATCATCGACCCCTACCTCTCACAAATTCCAGCTTCGATAGTTTTTAAGAACCATTTATAGGTCCTTAAGTTATTTGACAAACACTTACACAGTGGTTATTATGTGCCAGGGAAAGAACTAAGCACTTTACAGATAGTAACTCATTTAGTCTTCACATACACCATATGAGGTTGGTTCGATTAACCTTATTATCCCACCCAGGTGTTAAGTGGCAGAACAGAGATCCAACCAAGCCACACTGTGCCAACCACGGCCACTAGCCCCACGTGGTTACTGAACACAAGAAACGTGGTTAGTCCAAACTGAGATGTGTTGTTAAGTGTACAATACACACTACAGTTCTAACGCTTTGTGTGAAAAAAAGGTAAACTATCTCACTGATACTTTTTACTACTGATTACATGTTAAAATGATAATATTGTAGACATAGGTTAAATAATATGTTATTACAATGCATTTGACCAGTTAATTTTTCCTTTCATTTTTCAAGAGACAGGGTTCTCGCTATATTGCCCAGGCTGGTCTCAAACCCCTCGGCTCAAGCAATTCTCCCGCCTCAGCCTCCTGAGTAACTGGGACCATAGGCAAAAGTCACCGCACCCAGTTCTTTTTACTTTTTAAATGTAGTTCCTAGGCTTACATTGATTTCTACGGGACAGCACCACTCCGGAGTCTGCACTGACAGCCACTACTCTCTGGGGTTGTGGGGGGTCATCTTCCCCATCCTGCAGCCTCAGGGCAGGACCCAGATTCCGCTTGTTCCTAACACCGTGCTCACTTGGACAAAGATGACGGCAGCCACGCAATAATTCCCTCATCTCCCCATTCTGCTTCCTCTGACTGCTCGGACACTGCACCCTCGTCCCAAGCCTTGCCTCCAGCTCCAGGTGCAGCTTAGCGCTACCTCCCTGTGGCAGGAATCCCGAAGTGTCAAGGTGGGAAAATGTTTCACACATCATCTAATGGAACCCCCGCATGCTGACATGTGGAGAAACTGAGGCCCAGGACCACAAAATCTTCGAGGAAGCAGTGGCCCTGGGGGTGACCTAGTCCAATTTCCCAAGCAGGGCAGAGACTCCTCCAAAGCGTCCCTAACAAGTTCTACATAATGAAACTCTATGTGCCGCAGTCCTTTGGTACCTGTGGGGGATTGGTTGCAAGGCCCCTAAGGATACTGAAATCCGAGGATGCTCAAGTTCCTCATAGAAAATGGTATAGTGTTTGCATATAACTTACGCACAACCTCCCATGAGCTTTACATCATTTCTAGATTACTTATCATACCTAACACAACGCACGAACATCACTTCATTTGCATGGACTCAATGCAGCTTTCAGTGAGCAGCAAATTCAAGTTTTGTTTTTTGGAACTCTGTGGAATTTTTTCCCCTGAACACTGTCGATCCAGGGTTGGTCGAATCCATATGGAACCCACAGATACAGACGGCCGACTGTAGTTTTACGTGGTTCTACATAATGAAGTAATAGACTTCAGGTCAGAAGGACCTTATCTGCTGCTGCTGCAAAGTGTGCCTACCTTCTAGAAGTGGGAAATGACAGCACCCAGATGCTGGGCGGGTTCTAAGTCCTCATCCAGCCTCTGTTAAGACACTCACAGGCCTGGCACAGTGGCTCATACCTGTAATCCCAGCACTTTGGGAGGCTGAAGCTGGAGGATCGCTTGAGGCAAGGAGTTTAAGACCAGCCTGGGCAAGATAAAGATAGCAAGACCTTGTCTCTACAAAAAGTTTTAAAAATTGGCAGGCCATGGTGGTGCATACCTGTCATCCCAGCTACTTGGGAGACTGAGGCAGGAGGACCATCTGAGCACAGGAGTTTGAGGCTACGGTGAGCTATGATCACATCATTGCACTCCAGCCTGGGCAACAGAGCAAGATCCTATCTATTAAAACAAAACAAAACAAAACAAAAAAACACCAACCTGGGAAACACAGAGAGATCCTGTCTCTATAAAAAATAAAAATTAGGCCGGGCGCGGTGGCTCAAGCCTGTAATCCCAGCACTTTGGGAGGCCGAGACGGGCGGATCACGAGGTCAGGAGATCGAGACCATCCTGGCTAACACGGTGAAACCCCGTCTCTACTAAGAAATACAAAAAAATAGCCGGGCGAGGTGGCAGCGCCTGTAGTCCCAGCTACTCGGGAGGCTGAGGCCGGAGAATGGCGTGAACCCGGGAGGTGGAGCTTGCAGTGAGCTGAGATCTGGCCACTGCACTCCAGCCTGGGCGACAGCGCGAGACTCCGTCTCAAAAAAATAAAAAAAATAAAAAATAAATAAATAAATAAATAAAAATTAAAAAAAAAAAAAATGTTAGGCAGACGTGGCATTCACCTGTGGTCCCAGCTACTGAGACCTGAATAACTGAGAAAGCTGAGGTGGGAGGATCACTTGGGCCCGGGAGGTTGAGGCCACAGTGGGCTGTGATTGCAACACTGCACTCTAGCCTGGGTAACAGATAAGACCCTGTCTCACAAAAAAAAAAAAAAAGGACTGGGCGCGGTGGCTCACGCCTGTTATCCCAGCACTTTGGGAGGCCGAGGCGGGCGGATCACCTGAGGTCGGGAGTTTGAGACCAGCCTGGCCAACGTGGAGAAACTCCATCTCTACTAAAAATACAAAATTAGCCAGCCATGGTGGTGAATGCCTGTAATCCCAGCTACTCAGGAGACTGTGGCAGAAGAATCACTTGAACCTGGGAGGCGGAGGTTGCAATGAGCTGAGATCGTGCCATTGCACTCCAGCCCGGGCAACAAGAGCAAAACTCCGTCTCGAAAAAGAAAAAAAAAAAAGCCACATGTTTGAGATCAGATCACTGGTAGGGGGTAGGGGAAGACCCATAAAAATGGTGAGCTCAATACTTAACAGCCCAGGATGTATAAACTTTCCAAAACCAGATGTGGCTTCCAATGTGGCCTGAGTGTCACAGAGCTTAGTGGGTTAAAGCTCCTTTGACATAGACCTTACCACAGCACTGGCCCACACAGGCTTATGGTTTAATGGGGCAGTTTAAGAGTCAGACTGACCTGGGTACAAACTTCAACTACAGTATAACTTCTACAGTGTCCCCTCCGTAAAGTAGAGGTTAAAAAACAAAACAAAAAAAACAAACCAACCAACCCTTTCTCACAGGGCTAAGAGGATGAAATGAGATGATGGAGGCAAAAATGTCTAGAATAATGGTCTAGCACCTAGTAGGCACTAATATGTTCATTTCCCTCTCCCTTCCTTCTTCAGCCAAAAACCCCAGGCCTTTTCCCTCAACATGAATTAATAGTAACTCCCACTCTATTCCAGACTTACATAATTAATGTTTTGAACTTAAATGCAGGATTTTACACTTAGACCTATTAGATTTCTTCTTGAGATAAGTACATGTTCAACATTGCTCAATGTCAAGTAATTTTTAAAAGCTAAAAACTAAAAACAATTTTTTAAAGTCAGTAGGGCATAAATATAGTATAGTCATAGAATGAAATGTTACTCGGATCCTTAAAATTATGGTTTTAAATAATTTTTACGACTTGTACTATTACCCATTAGATAGCATTCAGCAGGGAAAAAAAAGGATAGAGTATAATTGCAATTATGCTAAAATATATAGATTTGCACGAACACAAATTTGGAAGGACATTCACCTAAATACCAGCCACCCCGAATTATAGTATTGTGTATCATTTTGTTTTTTCCTTTATGACTTTCTTTATTTTCCAGGGTTTCTACAATGTACGTGTATTAATTTTAAGAGAGAAATATTTTTAAACTTCATCTTTCTACTTAATGGCAGCATTCCAGTCAATTGAGATGATTATGAACCCCGGTTCTATCAGCCAATGTTTGCCACCCTCAACGCCCATAGAAGTGAGAAACAGGGCCGGGTGCGGTGGTTCACTCCTGTAATCCCAGCACTTGGGGAGGCCAGGGCAGGTGGATAGCCTGAGGTCGGGAGTTTGAGACCAGCCTGGCCAGCATGGTGAAACCCCATTTCTACTAAAAATACAAAAATTAGCCAGGCGTGGTGGCAGGTGCCTGTAATCCCAGCTACTTGGGAAGCTGAGGCAGGAAAATCGCTTGAACCCAGGAGGCGGAGGTTGCAGTGAGCCGAGATCGCGCCATTGCACTCCGGCCTGGGCAGCGAGACTCCGTCTCAAAAAAAAGAAATAGGCCGGGTACGGTGGCTCACACCTGTAATACCAGCACTTTGGGAGGCCAAGGCGGGCAGATCACAAGGTCAGGAGTTCAAGACCAGTCTGACCAATATGGTGAAACCCTGTCTCTACTAAAAATACAAAAAATTAGCTGGGCATGGTGGCGTGTGCTTGTAATCCCAGCTACTCAGGAGGCTGAGGCACGAGAATTGCTTGAACCCAGGAGGCAGAGGGTGAGCCAAGATCACACCACTGCACTCCAGCCTGGTGACAGAATGAGACTCCATCTCAAAAAAAAGAAAAAGAAATGAGAAACAGAAGACACGGGCCACACAGGTTCCTGGGAGAGGCTCGTATCTATGGAAAACATAGAGGACTAAGCCAAAGAGAGCCCTGCGGCACATCGCGGGGACCTCCTCACAGTAACACAAGCTCAGGAGTCAGGAGTCAGCATCCAGTGTAGTGGGTCAAACAGTCACACAACCACCTCCCCGCTGGATCAGCCAGACCACACTGCTTTCTCTTGTACCAAGAAGATCATTAGACTGAAAAGCCTCACTGAACATTCCTCCACTCAAATTAGAGTTGTTTTCTCTAAGATTTGGTAGAGTGAACCCATGTCGGCTACTAGGTATCTCAACTTCATGTTCACACTCTCCACAGATTGTTTGTTCAAAAATCTAACCAAGGCTGAGTGCAACCATGTACACCTGCAGTCTCAGCTACTGAGGAGGCTGACGTGGGAGGACCGCTTGATCCTGGGAACAAGGCTGCATGAGCCATGATGACTGCATCACTGCACTCCATCCTAGGTGACAGAGCAAGACACTGTCTGTGATCATAATAATAATTTTTTTTTTTTTTTTTTTTGAGACGGAGTCTCGCTCTGTCGCCCAGGCTGGAGTGCAGTGGCCGGATCTCAGCTCACTGCAAGCTCCGCCTCCCGGGTTTACGCCATTCTCCTGCCTCAGCCTCCCGAGTAGCTGGGACTACAGGCGCCCGCCACCTCGCCCGGCTAGTTTTTTGTATTTTTTAGTAGAGACGGGTTTCACCGTGTTAGCCAGGATGGTCTCGATCTCCTGACCTTGTGATCCGCCCGTCTCGGCCTCCCAAAGTGCTGGGATTACAGGCTTGAGCCACCGCGCCCGGCCAATAATGGTAATTTTTAAAAATTTATTACACTGAAATTATTTTTGATAATATTAGAGTTTAAGAAAACACTAACATTAACTTCACTTTTTTTCTTTCTTTAAGGTGGCTACTAGAAAATTTTAAATTGGCAGGGCATGGTGGCTCACACCTGTAATTCCAGCACTTTGGGAGGGAGGCCAAGGCAGGAGGATTGCTTGAGCCCAGGAGTTTGAGGCCTGCCTGGACAACAAAGCGAGACCCTGTCTCTACAAAAAAACTTTACAAATTAGCCAGGTGTGGTGGCACGAACCTGTAGTCCCAGCTACTCAGGTTAAGGCAATGAGGATTGCTTGAGCCCAGGAGTTCAAGACTGCAGTGAGCCATGATTGCACCACTGAACTCTAGCCTGGGTGACAAAGTGAGACTCTGTCTCAAAAAAGTAAAAAATCATTAAAAAACAAAATCTAACCTAGAATTGGGCAAGGAATCAATTCTAGGAGTGTGCCCCTTCCAGGGTCCCCATCTTGCTCCCTTGAAGAAACAAATCAAGGCAGCATGTGTTGTCTCCACTACTCCTACCCTCCTTCCAGGTCCTGGCAGTGGTTCTGGGGTCACTCCTACACCTTCTCTGGGACCCCAAAGCTGGCAACCTGAACTCAGGAAAAGCAGCTCATGTGGTCTGACTCACAATTCTCCCAGGGCAAGCTGTGGCCTTCTCACAAAGTCTGGTCCACCCTTACAAAGATGGAGGCAAGATAAGAGACCTCCGCCTCCAGAACATGCCACCCGCTGTCTCGCTCTGCCTGTGGCTAAAGAAACCCCTCATGGCCAGGCAAGGTAGCTCACGCCTGCAATCCCAGCACTTTGGGAGGCTGAGGCAGGTGGATCACCTGAGGTCGGGAGTTCAAGACCAGCCTGGCCAACATGGAAATACCCTGTCTCTATTAAAAAAAAAAAAAATTAGCCAGGTGTGGTGGCGGGCACCTGTAATCCCAGCTACTCAGGAGGCTGAGGCAGGAGAATTGCTTGAATCGGGGAGGCAGAGGTTGTGGTGTGCCAAGATCACAGCATTGCACTCCCGCCTGGGCGACAAAAGCAAAACTCCATCTCAAAAAAAAAAAAAAAAGAAATCCCTCATGTTGTCCAGCGACCCCAGCCTGGGACTCCCTGCCCAGAGCTCTGCCCACAACCCAACATCACCGTTCCAGCCACAATTGCCCAAGGCTCACTGCCAAGGTGGAGGCCAGCCAGGGAGCAACAACACCGGCCTTTTATCCTGCCCAGGATGATTCACAAAGACAACTCAGGGGCTTGAGGGGAAGGGGAAGACCAGGTCCTGGCAGGGGCAAGCGTGGCACGAGAGGAGGCTGGCAAACACGAGACTTGTACTAGTAAGACAGAGCGTAAAACTCAGCACAGAACCAACACTGAGCTCCAGCTTCACGCTGAGTCAACAGCCCCCTTTGGAGGAGGGCCCCACCCCAGAGGCCCACCCTATGTGTCATCAGCCCCTCCCCAGCGCCCTCTGCACTGCCCCCAACCCTCTACCGGATATGCAATCCCATCCCCCAGGAGGGTCACCCCTGCCTCAGCACAGCTCCCATTTCCTGCCCCTGGTGACTCCTCTGAAGTCTATTGTTCCCATGAAGTTTGGGTCAAAGGAAGCAGAGTCCCCACCCATGGGGGCCCGCCTGCCTACGCCAAGCTAAGGAGCTGGCCCCCGCTGCAGGGAGCCTGGCCCATCCTCTGGCCCTTCCAGCAGCCCCCCTGTATGAAATGCAGGAGGAGGTAGGCATAGATCTTGGAGACCTGAGTTCTAGTGGAAATTTTCCCAAATATCCAGTCCCTACCAGCTGAAGGCCCCAGGGCCAGATCACACAGGTGTGATTAGAATCTCCCAGATAGGAGCCGGAAAAACCAAAAGCAAGGGAAGAACTGTCATTTCAGAAGGGGGTCCAGGCAAAACCGGAATTAGAAGAGAGGAGCTGGAGACTGTGTGCTCCCCAGTGCCAAAGCCCTGCCCCCACCTCCACCTGGGCCCCCCAGGCTGCTGACAGCCCCCTCACCCCCCTTCACTGGAGAGCAGCTGTTCAGCTCCAATTTCAGAGCTTTAAAGGGAGCTGTCGTCCAACCCCTGCCAACAAAGGGTCATGGGGGCAAAGGAAGACAGGCAAGGTAAAGCCACCCTCACAAGCCCTGAATTTCCAACTGCCACTGGACTGACCTCAACTGCAGGAAAGGCAAGGTCCAAAGCTGGGGACCAACGTCCTCCACTTCCACTGGGAAGGAGGAGGAGGAGCTACAGGTTTGGCAACAGGCATTGCTTTGTGACAGTCATCGGGGCAAGACTCCAGAGTGGAAATCAAAGGAGGTTGTGACATTTGCAACCCAGGAGATCTAAAAAGATAGGGAGAACCTTCACCTGGCGGCTCATCAAGGGGAGAGGAGGGTGTGTTTTAAAGACCCGAGGGCCCCTTCCAGACTCCACAGATAGTACAGTGAGATGGCTCCTTCCCCAGAACAGCTAGGTGCTTTCTGCCAGGATGGAACAGAGTATTTCTGCTCCTACCAACCTTATCTGAGCCACAAGGCACAGCCCAAGTCAGTCTGCTCCAGCTTCCCCGCCTGTTGTATGAAGGCGGCTGGGGGGAGTAGGGAGTGCACAAGCACTGCAATCCACAGGGTAGGAGACAGAACGCCAAAGGGAGAGCATCGGTTCTAATCCCCGCTCTGCCACTCGCCAGGGTTGCGGCGTTAAGCAAGTTACTGTCCCTCTAGGGGCATCAGTTTCCTCATCTTTAAAATGGGAGACTTAGGCCAGGTGCAGTGGCTCACGCCTGTAATCCCAGCACTTTGGGAGGCCGAGGCGGAGTTCAAGACCAGCATGGCAAACATGGCGAAATCCCGACTCTACTATAAAGTACAAAAAACGTCTAGGAGCGGTGGCTCACGCCTATAATCTCAGCACTTTGGGAGGCTGAGGCGGGCAGATCACCTGAGGTCGGGAGTTCGAGACCAGCCTGACCAACATGGAGAAATCCCGTCTCCACTAAAAATACAAAATTAGCTGAGCATGGTGGCATATGCCTGTAATCCTAGCTACTTGGGAGGCTAAGGCAGGAGCATCGCTTGAACCCGGGAGGCAGAAGTTGTGGTGAGCCAAGATCACACCATTGCACTCCAGCCTAGGCAACAAGAGCGAAACTCCATCTCAAAATATATATATATATGTATATAAAACTAGCCGGCCAGGAGGCTGAGGCAGGAGAACTGTTTGAACCCAGGAGGCGGAGGTTGCAGTGAGCCAAGATCATGCCACTGTACTCCAGCCTAGGCGACAGAGTGAGACTCCATCTCAATAATAAATAAAATAAAATAAAAGTAAAGTAAAATAAAAGTGAAATAAAATAAAACGAGGGACTTAGATGCTGACATTAGGGTATCTAATAATGTTCAGCAAGCTTACCCTGGGGCCAAGGCAAAACTGGAATCAGAAAAATAGAAGCTGGGACTATGTTCTCTGGTGACCAAGCCCTGTCTGTCCCCCTCCCTCCTGGCCTGGGCCACTAGGACCCTGATTCCTAAGGATGCAGAACACAGTGTAGGCCTGGCTCATAGTAAATGCTCGGTCCATGTCTGCTAAATAAACATGATAGACAGGGCAAGGTTTCTCAGATGGTGCTCAGAGAAACACGAATTCCAAAAACACGAATCCCTAGGAAAAAGAGGTTCTCACTGAAATAAGCTTAGGAAACACTGGATACAACAGCCATCCTATGGAGTCCGTGGGGTGTGCCAGGCACTGTGCTACCGCGTGGGGGCTCTGCAAACATCGACTTTTCACAGGAAACTTTCTGGACAGACAAGCTCCCCTCCTATTACCCACCAGGTAACAGCCTGAGAGCCTTAAAGGTAGTGAGAGACTCAGAATTTGTACCCTGGTCTGCCTGACACCAAACCTGTGCCCTTTCCACTCCATCAATGCTGCTTTTAGACCATCGCACACCAGGCTGAAGAGGTGAGAGGATGAGGTGTTTCCCACAAGAACATCTGAATCCTCAGGATGAATGGAGGGGCGAGGACAAGAACCCCCAATCCCCGAGACAGTTTCTGGCTCCTTCCTTCCAAAAAGCCCTACACATTATATCCACGTTGAGGCCCTCATGCAACAAGCTACTCATTCCTCTTCTCAAAGGAAGTGCTGAATGTCTAGCAAGTTGGAAAGAATGAGGGATTCTTCTACTGGGTTACCTGGTTAGCTCCAAGGAGAGTTAAACCAGGAGAAAAGTAGTTCAGGCTGGTATACCTCCCTATCTGTTTGTCCTTGGGGGCCAACTTAAAAGCAGTATTTACACAAGTCTCCAGATTCAAAACTGTCTCCTGTTTCTGAGGGATCCATCCCAACACACCTTCCCAAATCTCACTCACCCATCCCCTCCCCCAAAGGCAAAGATCTCAACTTCCTTCAGCCTCCTACCAGCTTGTTCTCGGAAGCACAAGCCCCTCGCCCTGAGAAAGTCAGCCTCCTGGCTGAAAGAGGCAGGTGGAGACAGCTTCCTTCCAGCTCTGCCCGGTCCAGGGGAAACGGAGCCTGGAGGCCACGCACTCCAAAACCACAGCCAAATTATCCCTGCACTCAGGCAACCAAAGACACTGACTCTTGCCCACGGCTATGTAGGGAGGAAGAACAGTCCTAGCCAGAACCAATATCCTCGAAGAGAAACACATACTCAAGAGACGTGGCATCACACACCTACTCAGAGATACTCACACTTTCAGAGAGCCCCTTCTTACGCAGACACATACACACACTCTGTCACTCACGTTCAACACAAACAAATACGCCCACTGGAAGCCAAGGTGAGTCACACGTGAATAGATATCACCCACACAGAGACTCAAAGCGAGGGAGACGCGCAGTCAGTTGTCACACAGATTCAGCACAGACGCAGTCAGTCCGCGGGGCCTCAGGTGCCTGAGCGCAGCGGGGGAAATGATCACTTTGGGGTTTGAAAGTTCTGCTCCCTGGATCGATTCACTAGTCTCCATCAGGGAACACAGCAGCTTCCCAAGCCCTGGGGTGCAGGACCTTTTGCAGGCGTCCCCCCACTTTCGCATCGCCTGTGCACTTAAAACAGGCAGTCCGCTTACCACCAGGTCTCTCCCTTCCAGGCTCAAAAAGGGCCCAGCAGAAAACGGGCATGGGTGCTGAGTCTCTTCTGTTGCCGACGCTCTCGGTTCTGCCTCTCCGGTGCTTTCCACACCGGCCTCCCTCTTCCCCAGAGTCCCGAGTGTCCACCCCCCTTACCCGCCCCTGGAGCCGCTTCGCCTCCACCAGCCTCAGTTGCGCCGCCTCCACGTGCCTCGCTCTTCCCAGTCTCCTCCCGAGAGGGAGCACCGCACTCACCGCGCAGACTCCTGCCCTCCGGCAAAGTCCCACCAAGTCCCCGCTCCCCAGCCTTACCGGTCCCAGGGTTCGGGAAGGTGGGATGTGTGCGCTAAGCCAGTTCCAAGGAGTCCGCCCCGAGCGCCAACTCTTCTGGCCGCGGCGATCGCTCTGCGGGGACGACAGGGCGTCAGCGCGTAGAGCCGGGCTCCGGCCGGGGCCGACGGGCGGCGCAGTGAAGGCGGGGCCGCGGGGCCAAGCCCACCCCGCGCCGACCGGCCCCGGTGCACCCAGCGGAGCGGAGCGGAGCGCGCGGGAGGGAGGAGTTTTCCCAGAATGGGACTGACGGGAAAACACGGGGATCCCTATTCCTGGAGGAGTGAGTCAACCGGGAGCGAGGAGGGGAGCGCGGGGCGGACGGGAGGGAAGCGGGAGAGGGGCAGCGAGCAGCGTCGGAGCGCGGAGGGAAGCCAGAGGTCGGGACGGAGCGCGCCGGGGCGCAGAGGTCCGAGGCGGGAACGCGGGCCGCGGAAAGAAAAGAGCAGCCGAGCACGCGGCGCGAGCGGTCGGCTGCGGCGGCGGCGGCATGGGGCGCGCGGCCCGGGAGGGCGCCGGCGGGTGCGGCGGGCGAGGCGGGCGCGGGCGCCTCTCACCTGGCGGGACGCGGCGGCGCCGGAGCTGCGGCCCTCCCGCCCCCCGGCCTCGAGTGTGCGAGGAGGACGCTGGAATGCGCGGAATGAGGGCTGGAATGAGATGCGCGCCGCGGCGGGAGGGAGGGAGCCGGAGGGAGTGGCGGCCGGGCCACCGGCACCTCGGGGAGGAGACTGCGCGGAGCGCGGGCGGGCGAGGGGCCGGGCCGCCGGGGCGGGGCGGGGCCGGGCCGGGCCGGGGCGGGCGGCGGGGGAGGGGGTCGAGGAACCGCGGGGACCCCTCCACCCCGGCCTCGGCTGCGGGCCCCACGCCCACTCGCTCTTCGATCTCTCCGCTCCGACTCTTTGCCTGCGGGTTGCGCGCCCCGCGCCCTCCCGTCCTGGCGGGGTCCGGACTCTCTTTCCCAGGAGCCGAGAGCCTTCCTCTTCGCCGGGGTGGGGCTGTCCCGGGGGGAGGTGGACGGGGCCCGGCCTCCCGCCCCGCCACCCGGCGTCCCTCCGCACGAGTCCCTGGGAGGCCGGGGAAGGGGCGGGCGCCCGGCGCGCAGGAAGGGCTGCTCCCTTCCCTGCGGCTCCCACCAAAGGACACTTGCTCCGGGGAACCAGGAAGCAGGAACTCGCGGGCTCCATTCCCGGATCCGCCGCCAGTGCCCCCTCGCTTGCCCTCCCCGGCTTTAGCCCTTTCCGTTTTTCTCTCCTGCCCCTTGGGCATCTGTAAAACTGCCACTACGAGTAAACCACATGGGAGAAAGGGCACTCGGTTTGAAGTCCATGTGGCATGCCCTGAGACGCCTTTTGGGCTCAGTGACTCAATGAATATTCATCTAATATGTATGATGAATCCAGATACTGTGAAGACCAGGATCAGCCCTCAGCACCTGCCCTCAAAGAGCCCAGAGTTTAGCTGGGGAGGCCTCGGAGTATACTGCCATCGGCGAGAGTCTGGACTTCAGACACACATGCCCAGGAGTCTCTTGTTGGGGCAGGGGGTGCTGGAAACACGCTGGGCTCCTTGTTTGGAGACGCTCAGGACAAACGGGCTTAAAGCAGTGTGCTGGCAGACAGCGCCATCATCTACCTGGCCAGGAGACTGAAACCAAAGGACTTTTGGCTTTTTCCAAAAATCAAGTCCAAACTTTTCTGGGGCGTTATCACTTAGCCTTGTGTTGGGTGGTTGTCTAGATCTTATCTCCCTTGCCAAACAGAAACTTCCTTGAAGACAGAGTAATGTCTGATTTATCTTATCTTTCACACAGAACCAGCCTGGTGCCTGGGATAGGGAAGTGCATGATAAATGCTGCGTAAATGAAAAACAATTGCTACCGTGGAAGATATGGCACCCTATCGGTGCCAAAGTTGTTTCCAAGAGAGGTATTCCAAAAGTCTTTCAAGCAATGACGCCATCACTGAGCTAAGCATCCACTCCTGCAAGGTGAAGGCGTTGAAGACGCAGCCCTCATTTGAATAGATGAATTGTGGTATTTTTATTAAATAATGAGTCATATCAAGGCTTGGTCACGCCTCATGCACATGAAAAGACCAAAACACAAGGCAGCGTATCAGCACCACGTGAAGTACACACTAAGCACCAACTATTTAATTCAGCAATCACAGGGGGCCGCGGTGGCTCACACTTATCATCTTAGCACTTTGGGAGGCCGAGGCAGGTGGGTTGCTTGAGCCCAGGAGTTCGGGGCCAGCCTGGGCATCATGGTTTCCTGCACCTGTAGTCCCAGCTACTCAGGAGGCTGAGGTGGGAGGATAGTTTGAGCCCAGAAAGTTGAGGCTGCAATGAGCCGTGAATGCATCACCGCAAGCCAGCGGTGATGACAGAGCGAGACCCTGTCTCAAAGTAATTAATAATAATTATATGAATTCAGCAATCATTTGAGTGTTTGTTGACTTTGACACCCCACTAAGGGAAGGGGTAGGTCCCTTTCCTCAAGTAGTTCCAGTCAATTATGCAGAGTTCAATGGGAGCGCAAGGGCAGGAACAGTGAAATCCAAGTTACAGTGCATTTGATCTCACTTTTGAGGATAAATGAGGGTTTGCCAGACTGAGGCTGGAAACCCCATTTAAGACACATGGAATAGCGCCTACAAAGGTGAGGCAGCCAGTCTGCTGGTGTGTCTAGCGAAGGTTTGTAAATGGGTGTGACTGGAGAATAGAGATGTGGATAAGAAGATGGAAGGTAGTGGATAACAGACTTTGAAGGTCATTGCATGCCATGCTGAAGATTTGGGCATCAAAAAAGACACAAATGTGACATAATCAGCACCACCATCAAGAAGGCCCTCTGGCAACAGTCTTGGGGTTGGACTGGAGACTCGGGGTGCCCTAAAACTCAAGCCGTGGTCCTGAGGTTGAGGAGGAGGGGAAGGAGCTAGGAAACGGTTCAGATCATTTGGCTGTGTAGTGAGAAAACAAAAATCGCTAACTTTTAACAGCTGAACAATGGTTATGTCAGTAAGTGAGATAAGAATTCAGGGCTGCGCGTGGTGGCTCACGCCTGTAATCTCAGCACTTTGGGAAGCTGAGGCGGGTGGATCACAAGGTCAGGAGTTCGAGACCAGCCTGACCAACATGGAGAAACCCTGTCTCTACTAAAAATACAAAAAACTAGCCGGGCGAGATGGCGCATGCCTGTCATCCCAGCTACTGGGGAGGCTGAGGCAGGATAATCACTTGAACCCAGGAGGCAAAGGTTGCGGTGAGCCGATATCACACCATTGCACTGCAGCCTGGCCAAAAAGAATGAAACTCTGTCACAAAAAAAAAAAAAAAAAAAAAAAAAGCAAGCAAAAGGGGAGCGGGGTAAGGTCGGAGGGGGATCCAGCCAGGTTCAGGGGACAGAGAGGAAGGCAGGACAGAGTCCAGAGTGGAGACAGGGAAGCAACACCAGTGTCACGTTCAGCATAGACTGGCCGAGGAAATGAACTCTGGAGATCTTTTATTCCTCCTACATCCTGTAGCCATCCACATTACCTCAGTGATCCAAGCTGGAAAGGTGTATCTTCAGGATCTTGACTTTCTGGCCCATACCCTTACAGTCTCCTGGAGAGCTCTGGAGCTGTTGAGGAACATCTAGGTAGCAAAAGCACAGACGGCAAATCTATTGCGATCTCACCCAAATAACGTTCCTGGTGATGCCTAATACTCTGAGACGGAGTCTCGCCTGCTGCCCAGGCTGGAGTGCAGTGGCTGATCTCAGCTCACTCTCTGCAAGCCCGCCTCCCCGGGTTCACGCCATCTCCCGCCTCAGTCCCCAGCTGGGACCACAGGCACCACTCCTGCCCGGGCTAGTTTTTGCATTTTTAGTAGAGACGGGTTTCACCTGTTAGTCAGAATGGGACCTGACCTCTGGATCTTTTGATCTGCTCTGTCTTGGTTCTGCTGGGATTACAGGGCTTGAGCCACTGCTACCTGGGCTGAGCATTTCTTTAAGGACAGGGATCCTAATTCACTGGACTCTAGGAATGAGTCTTTTGGTGGAAATATTTCAGCTGTCTGGATCCTACAAATGGATCCTCACTCAAGCTTGATGATGGACTGTGCAGGAGGAGGAGGGTAAGGGTGTGTGCAGGGCCGGGTGGTTTCATGTAGGGGTATTTGTGTTGGCTACATTCCAAAGTCAAAGTTAAAAATCACATTAATTGGGCACAGTCAGGTCAGTAATTCTAGTACTTTGGGAGGCCAAGGTTGGAGGATCTCTTGAGCCCAGGAGTTTGAGACCAGCCCGAGCAATATAATGAGACCCTACCTCTACCAAAAAAAAAAAAAAAAAAATTAGGTGGACATAGTAGCACACGCCTATAGTCCCAGCTACTTGGGAGGCCGAAGTGGGAGGCTTGTTTGAGCTCAGGAGGTCGAGGCTGCAGTGAGCCATGACTGCGCCACTGCACTCCAGCCTGGGTGACAGAGCGAGACTTCGTCTCAAAAATAAATAAATAAACCAGACACATTCATGATATAAGTGGAAAAGCAGATTCTAAAAACTATATATAGGGGCTGGGCATGGTGGCTCACACCTGTAATTCCAGCACTTTGGGAGGCTGAGACAGGCGGATCACCTGAGGTCAGGAGTTCGAGACCAGCCTGGCCAACATGGTGAAACCCCGTCTCTACTAAAAATACAAAAAAATAGCCAGGCATGGTGGCAGGCGTCTGTAGTCCCAGCTACTTGGGAGGCTGAGGCAGGAGAATCGCTTGAACACAGGAGGTAGAGGTTGCAGTGAGCCGAAATCGCACCATTGCGCTCCAGCCTGGGCAGCAAGAGTGAAACTCTATATCAAAAAATAAATAAATAGCTGGGTGTGGTGGCTCACGCCTGTAATCCCAGCACTTTGGGAGGCTAAGGCAGGCAGATCACCTGAGGTTGAGAGTTCGAGACCAGCCTAACCAACGTGGAGAAACCCCATCTCTACTAAAAATAAAAAATTAGCTGGCCATGGTGGCGCATGCCTGTAACCCCAGCTACTTGGGAGGCTGAGGCAGGAGAATTGCTTGAACCCGGGAGGCAGAGGTTGCGGTGAGCAGAGATTGCGCCATTGCACTCTAGCCTGGGCAACAAGAGTGAAACTCCATCCCAAAAAATAAATAAATAAATAAATAAAAACTATATGTTGGATGACCCTGTTTTTGAAAGAAGTTGAAAAAGTATTTTAAAGGGATTATCTCTGAAAGTTTGCAAATTAAGGGGATTTAGTTTCTTGTTTTTATTCTTTTTTTTTTTTTTAAAGACAGAATTTTGCTTTTGTTGCCCAGGCTGGAGTGCAACAGCACAATCTTGGCTCACTGCAACCTCTGCCTCCCAGGTTCAAGCAATTCTCCTGTCTCAGCTCCCCGAGTAGCTGGGATTACAGGCATGCGCCACCGCACGTAGCCCTATTCTTTATTTTCTATAACAAACTTGTAGTTTATAATCAGAGACAAATGTAACTAGAACTATATATCTAACCCTTCCCTAACTTCTCCACATCTTTTTCATATGTATAAACAAAACGCTTTATACATATGAAAATGTCACATTGTGGTGCTTGCCTGGGCAGCACATATACTAAAATTGGATACTGATACAGAGATTAGCGTGGCCCCCGAGCTCACAAATTCGTGAAGTCTTCCATTAAAAAAAAAAAAATATGGCCGGACGCGGTGGCGCACACCTGTAATCCCAGCACTTTAGGAGGCCAAGGCAAGCAGATGACGAGGTAAGCAGATGACGAGATTGAGACCATCCTGGCCAACATGGTGAAACCCAGTCTCTACTAAAACTACAAAAATTAGCTGGGCAAGGTGGCACACGCCTGTAGTCCCAGCTACTCGAGAGGCTGAGGTAGGAGAATCGCTTAAACCCGGGAGGTGGAGGTTGCAGTGAGCCGAGATCACGCCACTGCACTCCAGCCTGGCGACAGAGCAAGGGTAGGTCTCAAAAAAAAAAAAAAAAAATGTGGCCGGGAACGGTGGCTCACGCCTGTAATCCTAGCACTTTGGGAGGCCGAGGTGGGCAGATCACCTGAAGTCAGGAGTTCAAGACCAGCCTGGCCAACCATGGAACCCACAAGGTGGAGTGAGCCAAGATCACGCCACTGCACTCCAGCCTGGGCGACAGAGTGAAGACTTCGTCTCAAAAAAAAAAAAAATGTACATTGTACACCATAAATATATACAATTTTTATTTGTTAATTATACCTTAATAAAGCTGGTGGTGGTAGCAAAGAGATTATGTAGAACTAGAAAACCTCAATGAATAGATTCTGAGTGAACGCCACCATTTGAGTCTTCTAGACTTACCGATCCACTCATTATCCTACATATTTGTTTCAACTATTGCTGACTGCCAGTTTACAACTCTAGAAACTTTTTTCCCCAATAAATCAAACCACTCCCCTCAAACAAACAAACAAAAGACAGCTGGATTGAACGGCCTAATAGGAAACTGACAGAGTAAAGAGAGATTGTTTCCTAGCTTTTAGGTGAAAGGCAAATATTTTACTTTTTTTTTTTTTTTTTGACACAGGATCTCTCTCTGTTGCCCAGGCTGCAGTGCAGTGGTGCAGTCAGGGCTCACTGCAGTCTTCACTTCCTGGGCTCAAGTGATTCCCCCACCTTAACCTCCCAAGTATCTGAGACCACAAGTGTGCACCACTTCACTTAGCTAATTAAAAAAATTTTTTTTTGTAAAGACAAGATTGCCCTGTATGCTCAAGCTGGTCTCAAACTCCTGGCCTCAAGCCCTCTTCCTGCCTTGGACCTCCAAAGTGTTGGGATTACTGTGTGAGCCACTGTGCTGGACCACATCTTGCTTTGGAGATGTCTCCAAAGCTGCTCCCCACACCTTGGGAAGGATTATGCAATGACTCCTGCTGGTCAGCTGTCACTCAGGTGCTTTTTCTTTTTTAACCTCTCCATCCTACATTTATTTATTTATTTTTATGTTTTTAGTAGAGATGGGGTTTTGCCATGTTGGCCAGGCTGGTCTTGAACTCCTGGCCTCAAGTGATCTGCCCGCCTTGGCCTCCCAAAGTCCTAGGATAACAGGTGTGAGCCACTGCACCCAGCCCATCCTACACTTTTATTTACTTTTTTCCTTAAGAGAATCTTCACTTGACATCAGCTGAACTTCATCTTGTGCTTTGAAGGACAAGACAGACCATTTTCTGTTTTGTTTTGTTCTGTTTCTTTGAGATGAAGTCTCGCTCCGTCTCCCAGGCTGCAGTACAGTGGTGTGATCTCGGTTCACTGCAACCTCCACCTCCCGGGTTCAAGCGATTCCCCTGCCTCAGCCTCCCTAGTAGCTGGGATTACAGGCATGCGCCACCACACCCAGCTAATTTTTGTATTTTTAGTAGAGATGGGGTTTCACCATGTTGGCCAGGATGGTCTCGATCTCTTCACCTCCTGATCTGCCCACCTTGGCCTCCCAAAGTGCTGGGATTACAGGCATGAGCCACTGCACCTGGCCTTGTTTTGTTTTGTTTTGAGACAGAGTCTCGCTCTGTCACTCAGGCTGGAGTGCAATGGCAGGATCACGGCTCACTGCAGCCAGGACCTCCCAGGCTCAAGCTATCCTCCCACCTAGGCAAAACGGATCTTTATCGAAGGTTTTTCTTTTTTTTTTTCCCCCAACTGTCTATAGAATAAAAGTAGTCAATAATTTGATAAGCATAATATTCGTTCTATTATGTCTTCATGAAAGAGAAATGTAGGCCAGGGGCAGTGGCTCACACCTTTAATGCCAACATTTTGGGAGGCTGTGGCTGTGGCTGGAGGATCACTTGAGGCCAGGAGTTCGAGACCAGCCTGGGCAACATAGAGAGACCCCCATCTCTACAAAAAATAAAAATAAAATTATCTGGGTATGGTGGCATGTGCCTGTAGTCCCAGCTACTTGGGAGGCTGAGGTGGGAAAATTGCTTGAATCTGGGAGGTCGAGGCTGCAGTGAGCCATGATTATACCACTGCACTCCCACCTGGGCAACAGAGCAAGACCCTGTCTCAAAAAAAAGAAATGTGAAAGAGAACAGGCCCTAGGTCCACTATCTAGGGAACAGTATATGCTGTGAGCTAAATTGTGTCCCCCTAAATTTGTATGTTGAGGTCCAAACCCCTAGTACCTCAGAATGTGACTGTGTTGGAGAGAAGGCCTTTACAGAGGTGACTAAGGTAGCACGAGGTCATTAGGGTGGGCCATAATCCAGTGTAACTGCTGTCCTCATGAATGAGGACACAGAACACTCAGACCAAGGGATGACCATGTGAGGACGCAGAGGGAGACAGGGAGAAAGAAGGGCCTCAGAAGAGACCACACCTGCCAGCACCTGCATCCTCCACTTCCAGCCTCCAGAACTGTAAGAAATGCATTTCTGTTGTCTGAGCGCCCCAGTCTGTGGATTTTGTTACGGCTACGGCAGTCCAGGCTGACTAATTCAGTGTATTAACATTTCCAAACTGAAACAAACAACAGGTTTCCATTGCACAGAGGTGGAAGCGTTCGCTGCACAATTCTCAAGCAGGGTGAAATTCCTACGGGGGTCTTATCCTCAGCTCTCCAGGAGCTTCCTGAAGAAAAGTCGAAAGGAAGGAAAGGCTTCCTCCAATCTTGTTCAGCTAAAATTTTCATCTTCAGTAATCTTGTTTGATAAAATATTCTGAAAATGAGAGTTAACTAAGTTGTGTGTGATGACCTTGTTGGGGCGTTAAACAGTCAGAGTTTAAATTCCAGCTTGGCTACCAAGTGAGCCTCGGTTTCCACATCACTCATTTTTTCACTGCACATTTATTGAATGTGTGGAAAACAGAGGAGTCATGATGTCTGCCTCTCAGGCTGCCACGCGTGGAACACAGGAGCAGAATTGCTAAGAAGATAGTTTGCTTGGGAACCTGAAGTTGAGATTTCTGTAGCCCAACTAACATTTTCCAACACAGCTTTCTGTGATGATGAGAATGTGCTAGGCCGGGCATGGTGGAGCGTGCCTGTAATCCCAGCTACTCGGGCAGCTGAGGCACGGGAAGTCCTTAAACCCGGCAGGCAAAGGTTGAAGTGAGCTGAGATCACATCTCGGCACTCCAGCCTGGACAACAGAATGAGACTCTGTCTCTAAACAGCAACAACAAACAGTTGGGCGGCCGGGCGCAGTGGCTCACGCCTGTATTCCCAGCACTTTGGGAGGCCAAGGCGGGTGGATCACCTGAGGTCGGGAGTTTGAGACCAGCCTGACCAACATGGAGAAACCCCGTCTCTACTAAAAATACAAAATTAGCTGGGCATTGTGGTACATGCCTGTAATCCCAGCTACTCGGAAGTCTGAGGCAAGAGAATCGCTTGAACCCGGGAGGTGGAGGTTTCGGTGAGCCGAGATCTCGCCACCGCTCTCCAGCCTGGGCAACAAAAGCAAAACTCCGTCTCAAAAAAAAAAAAAAAACAGTTGGGCACAGGGGCTCAGGCCTATAATCCCAGCACACTGAGAGACTGAGGCAGGTGAATCACGTGAGGTCAGAGGTTCGAGACCATCCTGGCCAACATGGCAAAAACCTGTCTCTACTAAAAATACAAAAATCAGCCGGGCGTGGTGGCACACACCTGTAATCCCAGTTACTCAGGAGGCTGAGGCAGGAGAATCGCTTGAACCTGGGAGGTGAAGGTTACAGTGAGCCGAGGTCACAACACTGCACTCCAGCCTGGGCAACAGAGTGAGACTCCATCTCAAAAAAAAAAAAAAAAGAAAAATGTTCTCCATCTGCACCATCCAGTGTGGTAGTCACTAGCCACATGTGGCTACTGAGGACCTGAAATGTAGCTAGCCTGACGGAAGAACTGAATTTGAATTAATTTGAATGTAAATAGCCACATGTTGGCCAGCACAGCTGTGCACCATCTCAGACAGAGATGCCTAGCAACAATTGGATAACACTTGCAGAGCTTGTGAAAAAATTTGGGACTGTGGGAGGGAGCAAGTGTAAATGTGTAAAGTTATGGGAGTTACTAAGTGTGGATTAAGATGACATTAGCCTGGTGTGGTGGCACACACCTGTCGTCCCAGCTACTTAGGAGACTGAGGCTGAGGCTGAGGAAGGATCACTTCTACCCAGGAGGTTGAGGCTGCAGCGAGACATGATTGTGCCATTGCACTCAGTCTGGGCAGCAAAATGAGACCATTCTCAAAAATTCATTGGCTGGGCGTGGTAGCTCATGCCTATAATCCCAGCACTTTGGGAGGCCAAGGAGGGTGGATTATTTGAGGTCAGGAGTTCAAGCCCAGCCTGGCCAACATGGTGAAACCCCATCTCTACTAAAAATACAAAATTAGCCAGACGTGGTTTTAGCACGTGCCTGTAGTCCCAGCTACTCGGGAGGCTGAGCCAGGAGAATCGTTTGAACCCGGGAGGCAGAGGTTGTAGTGAGCTGAGATTGTGCCACTGCACTCCAATCTGGGCCACAGAGTGAGACTCTGCCTCAATAATAATAATAATTAATTAATAGTAATAATTTCATAAGGTTTAAAACTTCTTTTTTAATGATTCCTCCTGGACAGGCATGATGGTGGATGCCTAGAATCCCAGCACTTTGGGAAGCTGAGGTGGGAGGATCACTTGAGTCCAGGAGTTGGAGTCCGGCCTAGGCAACATAGTGAGACCCCATCTCTACAACAAATAAAAAAATTACTCAGGCATGGTAGCATGTGCCTCTGGTCCCATCTGCACAGGAGGCTGAGGCAGGAGGATCACTGGGGCCCAGGAGGTCAAGGCTGCAGTGAGTCGTGATTGTGCCACTCCACTCCACCCTGGGTGACAAAGTAACACTGTCTCATAAGACAGAAAAAGATTCCTCCCGCGTCTGTCTTGCCCTTCCTGTGCCGTCCTGCTGCTATAGTTAACCCACTTTTTCGTTTCCAGTGTTTCAGTGTTTATGCAAAAATAATAATGGGCTTGCAATTTCCCACCCTTTGTGCACAAAAGGAAGCATACTGTTCTATAGCTCACTTCTCACTGAATGTGTCCTGGAGATATTTCTGCACCAATCAATACAGTCTTCCTCATACTTGTTTATTCTCCATAGTATTCCATTGTGGGAAGTACCTTAGTGGGTTTTTTTCTCTCTCTCGTTTTTGTTTGTTTTTTTTTTTTGAGGCAGTCTCTCTCTGTTGCCCAGACTAGAGTGCAGTGGTGTGATCATGGCTCACTGCAGCCTCGATCTCCCCAGCTCAAGTGATCCTCCCATTTCAGCCTCCTGAGTAGCTGAGACTACAGGCATGTGCCCCCAAACCTGGCTGATTTTAAAAAGCTTTTGTTTGTTTGTTTGTTTTTTGTAGAAACAGGGTCTTGATATGTTGCCCAGGCTGGTCTCAAAGTCCTGGGCTCCAGCGATACTCCTGCCTGGGCCTCTTAACGTACTGGGATTAATTACAAGCATAAGCCAACCGCGTCCAGCCTTACCTTAGTGTTTTTAACTAGTCCCCTATAGATACGCAATTTGCACATTAATAATGTGTGGGGGTTTTTTTTTGTTTTTTTTTTTTTTTGAGACAGGGTCTTGCTCTGTCCCTAGACTGAAGTGCAGTGGTGCAATCCTAGTGCACGTAAGCAATCCTCCTACCTCAGCCTCTCAAGTAGCTAGGAATACTACTGGTGTGTGCCACCACACCTGGCCCAAAGATTAAATTTATGTATCTCTATCTCTCTAAATATCTGATATAGAACAACATATGACTGACCAAAGGCAAAAATCAGGAAACCTTTTTCAAGGTCACATTCTACCTTAGCCTGATATAGTTTGTCCTAAGTATGCATCAGTACTTTGGAAATGGAACTTAGACCCAACTTGTTGTTGTTGTTGTTGTTGTTGTTGAGACAGAGTCTCGCTGTGTCACCCAGGCTGGAGTGCAGTGGTGCAATCTTGGCTCACTACAACTTCCGCCTCCTGGGTTCAACTGATTCTTGTGCCTCAGCCTCCCGAGTAGCTGGGATGACAGGCATGCACCAACACGTCTGGCTAATTTTTGTATTTTTAGTAGAGATGGGGTTTCACCATTTTGGCCAGACTGGTCTCAAATTCCTGACCTCAAGTGATCCGCCTGCCTCGGCCTCCCAAAGTGCTGGGATTACAGGCATGAGCCACCGTACCCACACGCGGCCTAGACACACTTTAAAAATGTTGCTCTAATTCTTAGCCCTCTTCTGCCAGTCACCCTCCTTTCTCCTCAAACCATTCTTCCTTCCTAATCTTCCTACTCCCAAACTACAGAAGAAAGAGAACTGCTGGATAATTCTTCTTGAAACATTTGAGATTCACGACAAGGGGCAGAATCTAGGTAGAAAGTGCTTAACTAGATGTTAAGCCCTGTGGCTTGAGCCCCAATATTAAACCAAAGAGGTATAGTAAAAGCTGGTGATAGACCAGGAGAAAGCCTGCCCCCTCCTGTGCCCCCAGCTTTACCCCCGTGTGGCTTAGGTCATGGCCAAAGCCATGTAGGGGCAGTGTCGAAGGAGCTCAGGACTGATGGACCAAAAGACAAGGCACATCCAGAAAGAATCTTGGAGGCCCAGTTCATATTTGAAATACTTCAAAAATTTCCATCAGCATCAGGGCTAATATTTGCATAGGCTGTTACTTCAAGTAAAAACACAGATGGGTACAAGGTGAGGAAAGGGAGGTAGGATCAGTGCTGGACTAGCACTGGTGTGTGAAGTAACCCGGTTAAACCATGCTGTGCTTCTGTTCTGTCCTATTGTCTCTGGAAAACCATCTAAATTTGCTTTATAAACATGTATAAGCCATTCTGTATAAGTGCATGACTAAGAAGATCATTGTTCTGTTAAGTTTTTTCTTTTTACTTTTTTTTTTTTGAGACGGAGTCTTGCTCTGTCGCTCAAGCTGGAGTGCAGTGGCGCGATCTCAGCTCACTGCAAGCTCCATCTCCCCGGTTCATGCCATTCTCCTGCCTCAACCTCCCCAGTAGCTGGGACTACAGGCACCCGCCACCACACCCGGCTAATTTTTTTTTTTTTTGTATTTTTAGTAGAGATGGGGTTTCACCGTGTTAGCCAGGATGGTCTCGATCTCCTGACCTCGTGATCCACCCACCTCGGCCTCCCAAAGTGCTGGGATTACAGGCGTGAGCCACTACACCCGGCCCTGTTTGTTTTTTCTTAGAGACAGGGTTTCACGCCAGGCTGGAGTGCAGTGGTACAATCTCGGCTCACTGTGGCCTCCTAGGCTCAAGCCATCCTCCCACCTCAGCCTCCGGAGTAGCTGAGATTACAGGCTCGTGCCACAGTGCTTGGCTGATTTATTTTTGCAGAGATGGGGTCTCCCTATGTTGCCCAGGCTGGTCTGGGAACTCCTGGGCTCAAGCGATCCTCCCACCTTAGCCTTCCAAAATGCTGAGATTACTGTTGAGAGCCACCATTCCCAGCTCATTGTTTTATTTTGAAAGAACATTAATAAAAATGATGGCCGGGCACGATGGCTCACATATGTAATCCCAGCACTTTGGGAGGCTGAGGTGGGAGGATTGCTTGAGCTCAGGAGTTCAACACCAGCCTGGGCAACATGATGAAACCCCATCTCTACAGAATACAGAAAAAAAAAAAAAAAATTAGCTGGGCGTGGTAGCTCACGCCCGTATCCCAGCAGCTCGGGAGACTGAAATGGGAGGATCACTTGAGCCTGAGAAGGTCAAGGCTGCAGTGAGATCATGCCACTGCCATCCAGCCTAGGTAACAGAGTGAGACCCTGCCTCAAATAAAAAAAAAAAGATTATATAGATATCTGCCACTAAGTGTTTATTCTGTGCCAGCCAGATCCTGGGCATTTTACCTGGAATACCTTAACTAGTTGCTTTCTTTCTTTCTTTCTTTCTTTTTTTTTTTGAGACGGAGTTTCACTCTGTCACCCAGGCTGGAGTGCAGTGGCGCGATCTTGGTTCACTGCAAGTTCCGCCTCCCAGGTTCATGTCATTCTCCTGCCTCAGTCTCCTGAGTAGCTGGGACTACAGGTGTCCGCCACTACGCCCGGCTAATTTTTTGTATTTTTAGTAGAGCTGGGGTTTCACCATGTTAGCCAGGATGGTCTTGATCTCCTGACCTCGTGATCCGCCCGTCTCGGCCTCCCAAAGTGCTAGGATTACAGGCGTGAGCCACCAAGCCCGGCACCTTAACTAGTTTCTAAACTCCAGAAATATTAGTGTTCTCAGGCTTTCAGAAGAGAGCCATGGTATAACACGAGGTGCTTGGTAAATGCATGGTAATGTGGTCGGCTTGCTGTTTTCACTCAGGCCTGGTGACTTCCTCACCTGTGCGGGGTCTGCGCATTTTAACGCACTTGCAACATGCATTTCTGGACAGTAGGTGGCGCCATGGAACCACCTACAGTTCCCGTTTTGTGGCAGCCCGTTTTTAGTGGATGAGGGGAGTCTATCGGTTGATAAAAAAGACGGTGAGACTTTTAAAGCATATCCATTGCCAGTGATAACGAGGAGATGTAAGCAGGAAAGGAGGCAAAATGATCCAATATGCCAGTGGTCAGGAAACGTGTCTCAGGAGGTGGCACAGAAACTGGCAAGTCCTTGGCATGCCCCTGCGTGGGCCAGGCTAAGAGAGCTGTGGACTGAAGAGAAGCAGGTGTTAGACGTGCAGACAATTCCCGGGCAGGAGCTGGAGGCTGAGGAAAAAGGCAGCTTGCGACATGCTGGAGTTTTCTCTAGGAGCAAGCTGTGTGTGTCCTGAGAGAATTGCTTCGTTACTATAACCACATTGACAAATGTCAAGTTGGCTAATAAATCGTACTTGGTAGAATAAAGAGGACATTTCTCAGTGCACGATCCTGTTTCTTCCACAATTCCAGTCTCCTCTCCATGGTGCCTTCTTCTCTGAGGCCATCTGTGCTTTCCCGGAGCTCTGTGTCACCTCTCCTGCTAGTCATCCTTAGCCATCAACAGCATGAAGCTGTCCAGGGGTAACCAGTGAGTTCAGCTCAAAACAGGGGAATGCCAGAGTGTTGTCAGCATGAGTGGGGAGAAACATGTAATTCAAGAATGTAAAAGGGCACGTAGTTCAAAGCCTCTCAATCTATAAAGGAGGCAAATCATCGGCAGAAATAGGGTCAGAACCCGGGAAGATTTTGCCTTAGTCGAACCATCACTTTATTTCTGCACTTACAATGCTGGTCTCAAGGAATTGAATTGATGCTAGTTCATTTCTTCTATGATCTATTAAACTGATCAAAAAGAGCCTTTTGCAGGCCTGTTTTTAGACTTGTAATTGACACTTGCTGAAATCTTTCATCTCAGTGCCCACCAGTATGTCCCTGATCACTAGTGTACAAAACTGTGTCACAAAGAATCTATTTGGGCCAGGCATGGTAGCTCATACCTGTAATCCCAACACTCTGGGATGCCAAGGGGAGAGGATCGCTTGAGCCCAGGAGTTCAAGACCAATCTGGGCAACATGGTGAAACCCTGTCTCTACCAAAAACTTAAAAATTAGTTGTTGGTGGTGGATGCCTGTAGTCCCAGCTACTCAGGAGACTGAGGTGGGAAGATGGTTTGAGCCCAGGAGGCGGAGGTTGCAGTGAGCCAAGATCACACCACTGCACTCCAGCCTGGGAAACAGAGCCAGACCCTGTCTCAAAAAAACAGAAAAACTGGCCAGCCATGCATGCACCTTAGCCAAAGAGAATCATATGAAAAAGAAAACAATTCACATTGTGCATGTTGAAGACTTAAAAAAAAAAAAAGGAAAAATCAAGCTGTAAGAATTGATTCCAGCTCTTGTCCTGATTTTTAGGCTCTTCTTGCTTCTTTACATGTGTTTATCACTGTGACACTGATAAGGGCCAGAAAGCCTAGGAAAGCTTTGTGGACACTTTTTTTTTTTTTTTTTTGAGACGCAGTCACATACAGGCTGGAGTGCAGTGGCACAATCTTGGCTCACTACAGCCTCTGCCTTCTCAGTCCAAGTGATTCTCCTGCCTCAGCCTCCCAAGCAACTGAGATTACAGGCACCTGCCACCACACCCAGGTAATTTTGGTATTTTTAGTAGAGACAGGGTTTTGCCATGTTGGCCTGACTGATCTGAACTCCTGACCTCAAATGATCCTCCCACCTCGGCCTCCTGAAGTGCTGGGCATGAGACCACACCCAGCAATTTTTTTTCAACTTCTGAACATACAGCAGCTTTCAAATGTGAAGGCCGGGCACGGTGGCTTATGCCTCTAATTCTAGCACTTTGTAAGGCCAAGGTGGGAGGACCCCTTCAGCCCAGGAGTTCGAGCCTGGAAAACATAGTGAAACCCTGTCTTTACTTTAAAACAAAAAATTAGCCAGTCTTGGTGGCACACGCCTATTGTTCTAGCTACTCAGGAGGCTGAGGTGGGAGGATCCCTTGAGCTCAGGAAGTTGAGGCTGTGGTGGGCCAAGATCACACCACTGCACTCCAGCCTGGACAACGGGAATGAGACCCTATCTCCAAAAAAAAAAAAAAAGGCTGGGTGCGGTGGCTCACACCTGTAATCCCAGCACTTTTGAAGGCCAAGGCGAGACCAGCCTGCAGCCTGGCCAACATGGTGAAACCTCTTCTCTACTTAAAATACAAAAATTTAACTGGGTGTAGTAGCGCACGCCTGTAGTCCCAGTTACTCAGGAGGCTGAGGCAGGAGAATTGCTGAAATCTGGGAAGAGGAGGTTGCAGTGAGCTGAGATCGCCCCCACTGCACTCCAGCCTGGGTGACAAAGCAAGACTCCATCTCCAAAAACAAAAACAAGAAGTTAACACTCAAAGGCAAGCGATGGGGTCTGTTTCACTATTCGATGGTTCATTTGTGTTGCTGCTGAACCAGTAAGGAATGACAACAAATCCGGGAAGCTGACCCGGGCAGGCATCCAAAGAATATACACTCTACCCTCTGGCCCTGCTAAGCTCAGCTATTGGTCCCGTCTTCTGTCCAGACGCCCCTCGCCATCATGTGTAGTGTGTCTAGATAGCCTCTGGAACACAGCCTTCTTAAGTCTGCGGATTCCTGTTCTGCATCAGGATGACATGTTGTTAGTCATCACCTGGTTTTAAAGAACTGATGTGTTCACTGTTACCAAAACTTTTTTTTTTTTGAGGCAAGGGACTCACTCTGTGGCCCAGGGTGGTGTGCAATGGTGTGATCTCTGCTCACTGCAACCCCAGCCTCCCGGGTTCAAGCGACTCTCATGCCTCAGCCTCTTGAGGAGCTGGGATTACAGACGCACACCACCACACCTGGCTAATTTTGGTATTTTTAGTAGAGACGGGGTTTTGCCATGTTGGCCAGGCTGGTCTCCAACTCTTGGCCTCAGGTGATCTGCCTGCCTCGACCTCCCAAAGTGCTGGGATTATAGGTGTGAGCCACTGCACGTGGCCCAAGACGACAATTATGATTACGGAACATGACAGTGGGAACTTCCTGAGGCACAGGACTTGCAAAGGCAGTGACACATTTTTATATAAATTAACTTTTATTTCTATAGCATATAAAAGGTATAAATAGGACTTATGTAAAAACCAATCACCTGCACACACAAATTATGTGAAATCAGTTTATATATCTCTTTAAACCAGAGGGAGGAGGAGGAAGCAGGATGAGGTCCACCTGGCCCACCATAAGTCCTTCCCCAGATGCTGTCGTGTATTAATAGCTTCTGTGGTCAACCAGGGTAATCTGCCAGGCAGTGCCTCAGGATGGGGTGGGGGGGGTGGTGGTGACGAGGTGTGAGGCTTCTGGGCACGGCTGTGAGGGAGGCACTTGGTGGGAAACATGCCTGAGATGTCAACAGTCTCGTCCTCACCCAGAAGGTGGGACTTGTCGCGGGGGAAAAGCCAAGGGTCCCGCAGCTCCCAGCTGGCTCTCCTTCACGTGCTTATCTGATGTGGTGCAGGAACAACAGGCAGGGGTGAGCGGTTTGTCCACGGAAGGGAAGTCTGAGGGAGCAGCCGCCATGGACGTCCCACCCAGTGCTGGCAGTTCTGTGCACAAGCGATGCAGCTCAGCGGTGCTGACAGTGGAGCTCACAGAGCTCCCGTATTCTCAAGGTTTGGATACATTCTGGGAGGGATGAACTGGTGTAAGAGTCACATAATACGTGGAGGGGTGTAATAATCCAAAAAATGTAGCAAAATACCTTCTATGCCTATGAACCTGGGTTGGGGGAGCCGCGAACAAAGTCCAAAGCTCTGCCACACGGGCCAGCAGTGCTCATGACTGCTGGCTGGTCTTCCCCAAAGCCTCTCCTGCCACCTTTTTTTTTTTTTTTAAACTAAACTAAATGGTCAATATTGCCATCTCTCTTGATAATGACAAAATGTTTGCACCAGATGCCTGCAGTTGTGTGTCACTCCACACCAATGGATCCGTAGTGATACAGCTGTGGGAGGCACTCCTGGGTTGAAAATGAAGGCAATTATCAAATCACTGTCAGTCTTGACTGAGTCACCTCTAGAGTTTATGCTTTCGGCCTTAATTGAAATGAAGACAATTATATACAATTCTCACATAATTGATCACAAATGCGATCATAGCCACTCTGACTAAGATTGGTGCTGGCCAATCTGCTGTGAGGGAATGAAGAGAGGAGAGGAACTTCGGTGTCAGTCCCTGATTCTACTGCAAGTTTCTAAGCACAGGAAATCCCACTCTAGCTTCAGGAGACGATACGTGACAAGAACATGACTGTGCTTTAAATCATCTCTCAACTATGCTAAGTTGTGATCCCTCACCAAGTCTATGAAACCTGGAAAAGGAGTAGAGTGCACGGGGTGTGTGTGTGTTTTATAAATTCAGGGATCATTCCAAAAGGGGCAAACTATTGCTCTTCAAGTCCTGGGGCAGGGAGGGGAAGAGGAGGCCACTGTCCGCTCCTGAAAGCTCTGTGGGGAGAAAGGCCCCTGCCTGATTGTTCTGTCATTCACATGCCAGCTTACTGTCAAAGCTAGAAAGACCGATGCCAAAGGCCTGAACTGCGCAAAGTGGGTAGTTGTAGTCCAGTGTGAACACGTCATCTGCTACACGTCCAAACTGCATGACTATATAGTCAGCTAGAAACACAAGGAAATCAAGATGTTAGAATATAATGTGGTTGCACTAGGGGAAAACTTTCTTTTTCTTCCTTTTCTGAGTTGGGGTTTTGCTCTGTCACCCAGGCTGGAGCCTAGTGGAATGACCACAGCTCACTGCAGCCTTGACCTCCCATCCCAGGCTCAAGTGATCCTCCCACCTCAGCCTCTTGAGTAGCTGGGACTACAGGCAAGCACCACCATGCCTGGCTAGTATTTTACTTTTTGTGAAGACAGGGTCTCAGTGTGTTGCTCAAGCTGGTCTCAAACACCTAGGCCAAAGTGATTCTCCTGCCTCAGCCTCCCAAAGTGCTGGGATTACTGGCCCAGTGAAAACCTATTTATGATATAGAAAGAATCCTCCAAATAGGCCAGTTAATCACCAGGTTTCTGTAGAATAGACAGCGGCTTGCTGGGAACGTCACAAGCTCCGTAGGCTAGAGGTGCCAGGAACCTTTATTGGGGTCATTTGCCTTTGTTTCCCAAACAACCTACTCGGTGACTTCTCTGATTTTTTTTTTTTTTTTTTTTTGAGACGGAGTCTCGCTCTGTCGCCCAGGCTGGAGTGCAGTGACGCAATCTCGGCTCACTGCAGCCTCGACCTCCTGGCTCAAGTGATGCTCCCACCTCAGCCTCCCAGGTACCTTGGACTACAAGTGCCTGCCACCAGGCCCAGCTAATTTTTTCTATTTTTTGTAGAGATGGGGTTTCACACCATGTTGCCCAGCCTAGTCTTAAGCTCCTGGTCTCAAGCGATCTGCCCACCTCAGCCTCACAAAGTGCTGAGATTACAGACGTGAGCCATGATGCCCAGCCAACTTTTCTGATTTGCTATAGCATCTCTCTCACACTCCTCCCCCCTCCTCAACACAGTGATTCACAAGTTTTCTCCAAAACTGTAGTTTCATCTTTCCAAAGAAATCCTTTCTCTCCTCCATGATTATCTCCTGACTATCATTTCCTATTGCACACAGGGAATGTGCATTTCCCATCCTGTAAGAGCGTCTATCCTCCTCTTCCTACCCAACCCTTCCCGGAGGCTTACGGTCATTTTTGTGGACTATCTGGAAGTTCTTCACTGATGCCTGAGTGACCCGGCCACGAAAGTTGAGGACATAGGACTGAGTGTCACTGTTCCAGACGGGGGCCTTGTTGTGCAGTTCAATCAGATTTTCCATAGTTTTGTTCTGCCACCTTGAGAGCAAACTGTCATGGTTCTGTCCAAAGGGAAAATCATTACTTTGTAACTGACAACCCTACAACTCCACGAGATAGAAGGTAGAGGAGGATCCTTTCTCCATTTCAGAAAGGGTAAACCAGAAGCAAAGAATGAAAGCCAACAATGAAGACAGGTTTTAAAAATTATTCTACATTCTCCAGCATTTCTCTTTGAAGAAAACATGGTTTCAAGGCAACGACTCTGCAACTGCTCTTATCCTGAGGCTCTGGAGGGCAGCTCTCCTGAAGAAGGGTATGGAGCCATGCTCCAGTGTGGGGCTCTGGAAGCTCAATTTTTTTTTTTTTTTTGGTATTAACCTCTCTGTATTGTACTACTGTCTTTTAGAGTCTTTTGCTGATTTGAATATGTTCTTACTCACGTTTCGTGGCTGATATGGGATCTGCTTATGATTCAGTGTCATTCCAGGAATGATCACAGACATTTTCCTAGGACCTTTAAATCCAAGTACGTTCGTCTCCTGGAAGATAGGAAAACAAGGCAGAACTTGGAAACAGGAGAAAAATAGAGACCACATTCTTTTATAACATGAGACTTTCTTGGGAACGTTAAGATGCTTACAATATCAGGTGTACCGGCCAGGGGCGGTGGCTCACGCCTGTAATCCCAGAACTTTGGGAGACTGAGGTGGGCAGATCACCTGAGGTCAGGAGTTCCAGACCAGCCTGGCCAACATGGTGAAACCCTGTCTCTACTAAAAATACAAAAACTAGCCAGGCATGGTGGCGAGTGCCTGCAGTCCCAGCTACTAAGGAGGCTGACGCAGGAGAATTGCTTGAACCCAGGAGGCAGAGGCTGCAGTGAGCTGAGATCGCATCATTGCACTCCAGTCTGGGCGATAAGAGTGAGACTCTGCCAAAAAAATAAATAAATAAAAAATATAATAAATCATGTGTACCAAAAATAATTTTATTACTTTGCTATAAACAGAGAGTCAAAAACAGGAAAGTAATATATCTCTTTATATATATATAAATATATATAAATATATATATTATATATATAAATATATATATAAATATATATAAATATAACTCTTTTTGTTGTTGTTGTTTTGTTTTCTCAGACAGCGTCTTGCTCTGTTGCCCAGGCTGGAGTGCAGTGGCGCAATCCCGACTCACTGCAAGCTCTGTCTCCTGGGTTCATGCCATTCTCCTGCCTCAGCCTCCGGAGTAGATGGGACTACAGGCACCCGCCAGCACGCCCAGCTAATTTTGTATTTTTTTTTTTTTAAGTCGAGACAGGGTTTCTCCATGTTGGTCAGGCTGGTCTCCAGTTCCCGACCTCAGGTGATCCGCCCATCTCAGCCTCCCAAAGTGCTGTGATTACAGGAGTGAGCCACCACGCCCGGCCTCTTACTCTTGAGTCTTAAATGAGATTTGAGGTAACTGTGAACAAACTGCCCAACTTTGTCAGCACCAACACATATTTATTTCCCAGTGAGGGCATGGCACTAGATTACATACAGTGAGAATGAGTTGTGGTTAAATAAGGCCCGCACTAGATGTTAAAAATGCCTGTCAAGCCAAGCAGATTATTCTTATTTTATTTTGAGACGGAGTCTTGCTCTGTCACCCAGGCTGGAGTGCAACCTCTGCCTCCTGGGTTCAAGCGATTCTCCTGCCTCAGCCTCTTGAGTAGCTGGGATTACAGGTGCCTGCCACCACGCCTGGCTAATTTTTTTATATTTTTAGTAGAGACGGGGTTTCGCCATGTTGGCCAGGCTGGTCTCGACCTCCTGACTTCAGGTGATCCACGCGCATCAGCCTCCTGAAGCGTTGGGATTACAGGCATGAGACACCGCGCCTGGCCGATTATTATTATTTTTTAAATAGGATCTCATGCTGTCGCCCAGGCTGGAGTGCATGGCGTGATCACAGCTCACTGCAGCCTCGACCCTCCTAAGACTCAAGTGATCCTCTTGCCTCAGCGCCTCCAGTAGCTGGGACTCCAGCTACTGCCACCACGCCCAGCTAGTTTTTGTATTTTTAGTAGAGACAGGGTTTCACCATGTTGCCTAGTCTGGTCTCTCCTGGGCTCAAGTGATCTGCCCGCCTCAGCCTCCCAAAGTGCTGGGATTACAGGTGTGAGCCATCAAGCCCAGCCAAGCTAAGCAGATTATGTATGAAAGCTATAGAGGAAAGACACTTTACATCAAAGTGTTGAAGTCAAATGGTTCTCAGGCATGTAGATAAGATCTCATGGGATTAATTTCAACTTAAGAAAGTTGAGACTTTGGAATAAAAAAACCAGCTGAGATGGGTCAATTCCTTCTTGCTTTCTCTTACTCAACAACTTTTTGAATACCTACTGTGTGCCAGGCCATGTGCTAGTATGGATACAGCCATGAGTAAGAGTTCACAAGAATTTACAAACTGGTGGAGACAGTTCATGTTGAACAAATAATAACAAGTACATGTGGGTTACAAATGCCACAAGGACACAGACAAAGGAATGTCAACCACATCTAGTGGAGTACATCAGAAAAGACTTTGATAAGGCAAAAGGCAAGAAAGAGGAAAAGGGAAGCCTCTCCAAGGAGGAAAGAGGAGTGCGGTTGGACAAAGGAACGACAGGAGGGCTGCTTCGCTAGAATGATGGGAAGCGGGGGTGAGCCAACAGAGGAGTCTGAAAGCAAATGCTGCCACGTTAGATCTTCCACAATGGGGAGTCACTAAAAGGTCTGAAGCAGCACAGGAGGCTCAACTAGAGCCTTGTTTTAGGAAGATTCATTTGGTAGCAGTAGAGAATGAGCTAGATAGTTCTCAGGTCTTTCCTGGGTATGAAATAAAATGAAAAAGTACAATAAAACAAATAATAAGATGAAATTTAAAAAGAAGTGAACTATACATGCCAAAAAGAGGAAAAAAATAAGAAAAAGATTAAAAAGAGAAAAAAGAGAATGAACTAGATGGGAAAAGATTAAAAGCAAAAAAAGATCAGCTTTAATTTATTGTAACCTTTGGCCACTGGATAAGAAGTAAAGGTCTGAACTAAGTGGCAGCAGGAAAAAAGAAGAGGAAATAAGGGAAGAAATATTCTGAGAGTGAAAAATAATTGAACTTGGCAATTCAGATAACTAAAACTCAAATACATGGAGAAAGTGGTTCAGCAACAGAAATCAGAAATAGAAACAAGCTTGGGAGGGGAGGTTCTTTGGCGACACTAGGTGAAAAGTGCCAGCAGGACATCAGGAGGGCAGGAAGTGGGCCTTGGGAAAGCAGCACTCACATAGGAGATGGCGGCCAGCTCCTGCCGGGCGTGGGCCGCTCCTACCAGACCCCGGCCCTTGATGGGGCAGATACCACGGTCGTAAACGGTAAACTTGGTCCCCATGAGGTTGGATCTGGAGTCAGGAGAAAAAGTCACCAAGATGATCTGTAATTTTTTTTCTTTTTTTCTTTTTTTTTTTTTTTTGAGACGGAGTCTGGCTCTGTCTCCCAGGCTGGAGTGCAGTGGCGCGATCTCAGCTCACTGCAAGCTTCGCCTCCCGGGTTCCCGCCATTCTCCTGCCTCAGCCTCCCGAGTAGCTGGGACTATAGGCGCCGCCACCTCGCCCGGCTAGTTTTTTGTATTTCTTTTTAGTAGAGACGGGGTTTCACCGCGTTAGCCAGGATGGTCTCGATCTCCTGACCTCGTGATCCGCCCGTCTCGGCCTCCCAAAGTGCTGGGATTATAGGCTTGAGCCACCGCGCCCGGCCAATTTTTTTCCTTATACAAACACAATCTAAGAGAAGGAAAATGGAAGCCTATTTTCCAAATGTCTAAATGTTCATCATCACTTTTTCAAAAATATCTCATTAAAGCAAGGAAGGAACTGAGATTTTCTTTTAACTTTTTATTTACTCGTTCATTCATCTGAGACAGGTTCTCGCTCTGTCACCCAGCTGGAGTGCAGTGGCAGGGATCATAGCTCACTGCAGCCTCAAACTCCCAGGCTCAAGCCATCCTCCCACCTTAACCTCCTGGGTAGCTGGGGCTACAGGCAAGCACTGCCATGCCTGGCTAATTTTAAAAATTTTTGAAGAGATGTCTCAATGTGTTGCCCAGACTGGTCTCAAACTCCTGGCCTCAAGTGATCCTCCAACCTCAGCCTCCCCAAATGCTGGGATTACAGGCCTAAGCAACCACACCACACTTATTTTTTTATTTTTCTGAGGCAGACTCTCATTCTGTTACCCAGGTTGGGGTGCAGTGGTGCCGTCTTGACTCATGGCAACCTCTGCCTCCTGGGTTCAAGCAATTCTCGTGCTTCAGCCTCCTGGGTAGCTGGAATTATAGGTACGCGCTACCACACCTGGCTGATTTTTGTATTTTTAGTAGAGAAGGGGTTTCTGCCATGTTGGCCAGGCTGGACTCTAACTCCTAACCTCAAGTGATCCACCCGCCTTGGCCTCTCAAAGTGCTGGGATTACAGGTGTGAGCCACTGTACCCAGCCTTTTTTTTTTTTCTTTTCTTTTTTTCTTTTTTTTTTTTTTTAAGATTAACATCAATACATGCTAGTTGTAACCAAGATATGAACTGTTCTGCAACTATAGGAATAAGACTATCAGAAAGAATAGGACAGGGATCTAAGGTTGCTTTCACCTAAGCTTGCCGACATAACTTTCTCCTTCACGAGATAAATCAACTGGATCAATGGAGATGAGGTAGTTGGCTGTTTTGCTCTTTTTCCGCTTTCTAGCTGCAAGAAGAAATATCTGGGAAAAGAAAAAGTGTCAGTCAAAAATGAAGTCGAGAGAACCCACCTCGCCCCTGGGGCCATGGCTGTCCTACCTATTCATTCATCCAGTGTTCAGCAAGTCCCCAGCATATGTCTAAGCTGTTAATCTTTGGGTCTTCATCCCTTTTTCTAACTCTCTTATCAGAATTCACTATCAGGCTGGGTGCAGTGGCTCACCCCTGTAATCCCAGCACTTTGGGAGGCTGAGGTGGGCGGATCACAGGGTCAGGAGATCGAGACCATCCTGGCTAACCCAGTGAAACCCTGTCTCTACTAAAAATACAAAAAATTAGCCAGGCGTGGTGGCGGGAGCCTGTAGTCCCAGCTACTCGGGAGGCTAAGGCAGGAGAATGGCATGAACCCAGGAGGCGGAGCTTGCAGTGAGCCCAGATCGTGCCACTGCACTCCAGCCTGGGCGACAGAGTGAGATTCTGTCTCAAAAAAAAAAAAAAATTCACTAACAGGGTTTTCTTCCTGTACGGTTTTTCTAAATTCACTAGCTTGAGTCTCCATATAATTAGTTACAACTTCATCCCTAAAAACTTCCAGTTAAAAAAAAAAATCTCCAAAGCTGGGCCAGGTGGCATGAGCCTATAATCCCAGCTGCTTGGGAGGCTGAGGTAGAGGGATCACTGGAGTCCAGGAATTCAAGGCCAGCCTGGGCAACCCTGCAGAATCCAATAAATAAATAACAATCAATGTTCATCCAATGCCATGATTAAGAGTCTTTCCAACTTTAGGAGAGACAGGATCCTGAATACCTTCCCATTCTTTACTGTGATGGCTTGCTTTCTTTCTTTTTTCTTTTTTTTTTTTTTTGAAGCAGGGTCTCACTCTGTCACCCAGGCTACAGTGCAGTGGTGCAATCACAGTTCATTGCAACCCCTGCCTCCCAGGTTCAAGTGATTTTCCTGCCTCAGCCTCCCAAGTAGCTGGAACTACAGGTGCATGCCACCACTCCTGGCTAATTTTTTTATTTTTTGCTAGAGACAGGGTCTCCCCATGTTGGCCAAGCTGGTTTCGAGCTCCTGTCCTCAAGGGATCCACCCGCCTCAGCCTCCCAAAGTGCTGGGATTATAGGCGTGAGCCACTGCACCTGGCCTGTGATAGCTTTCTTAATGCCATGGGGACACAGACAAAGGAATGTCAACCACACCTGGTGGAGCACATCAGGAAAGACTTTGATTAGGCAAAGGGCAAGAAGGGGCAAAAGGGAAGGCTCTCCAGGGAGTAAATACTCTTTTTTTTTTTTTTGAGATGGAGTCTCGCTCTGTCGCCCAGGCTGGAGTGCAGTGGCCGGAGCTCAGCTCACTGCAAGCTCCGCCTCCTGGGTTTACGCCATTTTCCTGCCTCAGCCTCCCGAGTAGCTGGGACTACAGGTGCTGCCACCTCGCCTGGCTAGTATTTTTTTGTATTTTTAGTAGAGACGGGGTTTCACCGGGTTAGCCAGGATGGTCTCAATCTCCTGACCCTGTGATCCGCCCGTCTTGGCCTCCCAAAGTGCTTGAGCCACCGCGCCCGGCCTCTTTTTTTCTATATTGCTGTTTTTTTTTTTTTTTGAGATGGAGTCTCGCTCTGTCACCCAGGCTGGAGTGCAGTGGCCGGATCTCAGCTCACTGCAAGCTCCGCCTCCCAGGTTCACGCCATTCTCCTGCCTCAGCCTCCCGAGTAGCTGGGACCACAGGCGTGCGCCACCTCACCCGGCTAGTTTTTTGTGTTTTTAGTAGAGACGGGGTTTCACCAGGTTAGCCAGGATGGTCTCGATCTCCTGACCTCGTGATCCGCCCGTCTCGGCCTCCCAAAGTGCTTGAGCCACCGCGCCCGGCCTGCTGTTGTTTTAAACCACTGTGACTTCAATGGCATGAATACCATCCTATGCAGGCATCCTTCCTAAACTCTACTAGGCCAGGACCGTAACAGGGAAGCAGGAGAGTGGCAGTGGCTAAGCAGGAAGACTTTAGAATTATGCAGAAACAGGTTTGAATTTGGCTCTGCCATCACTTAGTGCAATCTGGGGTAGGTAAGTCACTCCCTAAGCCCCAGTTAGTCACCTCATCTTTAAAACAGAGATGAGAAATCCTACCTAACAAGGTGGCTACAGCGATCACAGGTGATCATACACATAAACATACATGCACATGGTTGGTCTGCTGTAAACACTCAATAAATGGCGGTTAGAACAATGAATACCTGCTATCATTATCTCATTTCTAGGCTCTTAAAAGCATCTGTTAAGACCTGGTATTAATACAAAATTACTAAAATAAAGTTCGTCGGCACATATTAAATTGGCTCAAATTTATAAAAGAAATTAGAATTTCTAGGGTGAGAAACAAGACATTTAACTTGTATGTCCTTCGTATTTCTAATTCATCCTATTCCCCAAAACTCGCTCTCCTTCCACAATGTCCTGTTTTATCATTAAAAAAAAAAAAAAAAAAAAAGAACAGTAGCATCCAAAAACTAAATCATGGGAGACAGGTGAAAACTTACATTACAAAATACCTGTAAAATTACATTAAGAAATACCTGCCCATTTTCCCACATTGTGGATCAAGCTCTTATTTGTGGGAGGGTAGAGCTTGCTGCCTATTAGACCATGAGCTCTTTGCAGAAAAGGAGAACACAGCGTCTGGGGACTGAAAGATACAATCTACTTCTAACTGGCTTGGTCTAACACCACAGTTAGTTCCCTAAGGCCCATCAACAATCTATTCCCACAACATTCTTCTCTCTCTCAAGAGTTTTCTTAGAAATCAATTCTCATACCTTCTGATTTTCTTCTTTTTCCAAGTACATATAATAGGTGGGGAAGAGGCCCCGATCCATTCCCTTTTTATCCCGGATTATCCGACATCTTACTGTGACACCTTGAGGGGCAGGACTATACACAAAGTCCTCCAGGTCATCTATGTCTCCCAGGAGGTTATCAGCTGGTTGGGCTGCGGTAGCAGAACAGGAAGTGCCTGTATCCTGAAAGGACAGCCATACATGAGCAACAAGAGGCCAGGACTCAAAATCTGATTCTCTTTGAGAAGCACTTAGTGGACAAAGCAACTTAGAAATTTACCCCTGTGTCTTCAGTCTTCTGACAGAATAAGGAAAACTGAAAAGTTAAATAAGGATATGAATATTAAGAGTAATGAAGAGCTAAGTATGCAAATGGGACAAAGCCTCACAATAGCTGACCTGAGATAGAAAAAATTAGATCATAAGCTAAATTTGAGCTTAAACTTCTGAAGGAACCCTCATTCACTAATGGTATTTAAATACTGAAGATATGTTTGAGGGCTGGGAACGGTGGCTCACACCTGTAATCCCAGCACTTTGGGAGGCCGAGGCGGGTGGATCACAAGCTCAGGAGATTGAGACCATCCTGGCTAACACGGTGAAACCCCGTCTCTACTAAAAATACAAAAAATTAGCCGGGCGTGGTGGCGGCGCCTGTAGTCCCAGCTACTCAGGAGGCTGAGGCAGGAGAATGGCGTGAACCCGGGAGGCGGAGCTTGCAGTGAGCCGAGATCCGGCCACTGCACTCCAGCCTGGGCGACAGAGTGAGACTCTGTCTCAAAAATAAATAAATAAATACATACATACATACATACATACACACACACATACTGAAGATATGTTTGAGAAAGAGTCAAGTTAGCTCTAACGGAAGAAGTTTCAGAACTACATACAGTTGAATTCTGGCTGGATGCAGAATTTGGTCTTTCTAAACATGCTGACTGGGATCTTCCATCAGTCTCCTCATCGAAGTTCACACTTTCAGAGGTATCTAGCAGAAAAGGAAGAACTGTTAGCACTGCCAACACTGGTTTAAAAAAGGTCTTTGAAACAAAGATAGTTTTATTTTTTTTTGCTTAAAACCTTCCTAACTATTGTGACCCTAAACACAACTATTTTGTCCAAATACATAAAACAGGCAAATTCATAGAGACAGAAAGTAGAATAGAGGTTACTAGGGGTTGGGGGCAGGGGAGAATGAGGAATTATCTTGAATGGGTGTGAAGTCTCAGGGATGATGAAAAAGTTCTGGAGATGGTAGTGGTGGTTGCACAACATTGCTAATGTACTTAATGTCACTGAATCTCACACTTTAAAATGATTAAACTTGTAAATTTTAGTCAGGGCAGGCTGGGTACGGTGGCTCACACCTGTAATCCCAGCACTTTGGGAGGCCGAGGCGGGCAGATGACGAGGTCAGGAGATTGAGACCATCCAGCTAACATGGTGAAGCCCCATCTCTACTAAAAATACAAAAAATTAGCCGGGCATGGTGGTGGGCACCTGTAGTCCCAGCTACTCGGGAGGCTGAGGCAGGAGAATCGCTTGAAACTGGGAGGCAGAGCTTGCAGTGAGCCGAGATTGCGCCACTGCACTCCAGCCTGGGCAACAGAGTGAGACTGTCTCAAAAAAAAAAAAAAAAAAATTTAGGCAGGGCACAGTGGCTCATGGCTGTACTCCTAGCACTTTGGGAGGCTGAGGCAGAAGGATTGCTTGAGGCCACGAGTTTGAGATCTGTCTCTATAAAAAGTTTTTTTTTAAAAATTAGCCAGGCATGATGGTACCTGTGTGTCTGTAATCCTAGCTAGCTGAGGTGGGTGGATCACTTAAGCCCAGGATTTTGAGGCTAAAGTGAGCTATGCTTGTGCCACTGCACCCCCGCCTAGGCGACAGAATGACAGCTGAACTCTTTTTAAAAAAAAAGTGTCCTTTTTGTTATTTGGAAGGGAAGGGAAGGCTTCAGTAAAAACAGGAAAACTTGCTAGACATTCTAAAAAGAGCTGTAGCACTAATAAATTATTATTATTATTATTAAGATGGAGTCTCGCTCTGTCGCTCAGGCTGGAGTGCAGTGGCACGATCTCGGCTCACTGCAACCTCCATCCCTCGGGTTCAAGCGATTCTCTTGTCTCAGCCTCCCCAGTAGCTGGGATTACAGGTGTGCGCCACCAAGCCCAGCTAATTTTTTTGTATTTTTAGTAGAGACAGGGTTTCACCATGTTGGCCAGACTGGTCAAACTGACCTCAGGTGATCTGCCCGCCTCGGCCTCCCAAAGTGTTGGGATAATAGGTGCGAGCCACCATGCCAGGCTAACACTGGTAACTTTTATGTTACAATGCATGTTTTACCACAATTGAAAAAAAAATCCAATGATGCATTGTTCTCTACAGCAGTTTTATTCCCCCCAGCATTTTCTTTTCTATTTTTTTTCTGAGATGGAGTTTTGCTCTCGTTGCCCAGGCTGGGCGCAATCTCGGCTCACCGCAACCTCGGCCTCCCGGGTTCAAGCGATTTTCCTGCCTCAGCCTCTTGAGTAGCTGGGATTACAGGCACCCGCCACCACATCTGGCTAATTTTGTATTTGTAGTAGAGACAGGGTTTCTCCATGTTGGTCAGGATGGCCTCGAACTCCCAACCTCAGCCTCAGCCTCCCAAGTAGCTGGGATTACAGGTGCCCACCACCACACGCGGCTAATTTTTTTTGTATTTTTAGTGGAGACAGGGTTTCACCATGTTGGCCAGGCTGGTCTCGAACTCCTGACGTCAGGTGATCTGCCTGCCTCTGCCTCCCAAAGTGCTGGGATTACAGGCGTGAGCCACCGTGCCTGGCCTATTGTGTACTTGAAATGGAAGAGGTGTATGGTCTGTAATTTATATCTCAAAAGAGCTGTTACTTAAAAAATTATTTGCTTTGCAAAGGACATTTTTTCCTTCTGCTCTCTAAAATATTAACTTATTATTATTATTTTTCAAGACAGGGTTTCACTCTGCTGCCCAGGTGGGAGTGCAGTGGCCAAATCACAGCCACTCACTGCAGCCTCAACTTCCTGGGCTTACGTGATCCTCCCACCTCAGCCTCCTGAGTACCTGGGGCTACACCATATCCAGGTAATTTTCTGTAGAGATGGGGTTTCACCAAGTTGCCCAGACTGATCTCAAACTCTTGGGCTCAAGCAATCTGCCCACCTCAGCTTCCCAAAGTGCTGAGATTACAGGCATGAGCCACGACACCTGGTACCCCCCCTTTTTATTGGTAGCAAAAAGGCAGAAAACTCCTGAGATACCACTATCGTATGGATATCTTCACCTATTACTATGTTTTCAAATGCCATTTTTATACCAAGAACTCAGTTCACATGAATCTGTCTTGAGAGATCAAAGATCTCTCTGAAACTTTCAAGACAAGCAAATTGGACCCACTTATAGGGACATAATCTGCCAAACTGACACTTCTTAGAATTCAATCAAAACAGCACTTAATGGGTTTTATAGTCAAGATGCAACCTGTTGAGACATGAAAAGGCATTAATTCATCTGGCACTGAAAGGCCACTTCTGAGAAAGGACACAGCCACTTCACAGAGCAGTGCAAAAGCAGACAATGTGGTATTTACAGTCAGGGATAAAGAACTAGACTAAGAATCAGAAAATCTAAATCTGCCACTTTTCAGCTAGTTGACTCAGGTAAGTAATTTAGCTTTGGTTAAATAGAAAATCATTTTTGCTCTGACTCATTCTATCTGTCCAACTCACATCTTTTACTTTCTTTTGTTGTAAAAATAGTGGTAGTAAAATAATAGGAAAGTACCATGGTCACCTTCATGTTAAAGACAGGGGAACTGAGGCAGAGAAAAGTGAAGTTGTATGCTCTTCTTCCCAGCCAGAAGTGGCAGAATAGAAATTCAAAACCAAGCAAGCTGGCCCAAGAGCTGTGCTCAAATCCATGTCACCAAATTGCCTTTCCTACACCATGCACTCTAGTCACCTGGCCCCGTTTGCACAGACATCTCATGTTTTTACACCTAGCCTTTGCTCATGCGATTTCTTCTGCCCAAGTTTGCTTCCTAACTAGCAGTATGATCTATGACACATTACTTAGCCACTCTAATAACTTTTATTTTTGAGATGGAGTCTTGCTCTGTTGCCAGGCTGGAGTGCAGTGGCGCAATCTCTGCTCACTGCAACCTCTGACTCCCTGGTTCAAGCGATTCTCTTGCCTCAGCCTCCTGAGTAGCTGGGATTACAGGCATGTGCCACCATGCCCAGCTAATTTTTGTATTTTTAGTAGAGACAGGGTTTCACCATGTTGGCCAGGGTAGTCTCGATCTCCTGACCTCGTGATCCACCTGTCTTGGCCTCCTTTTTTTTTTTTTGAGACGGAGTCTCGCTCTGTCGCCCAGGCTGGAGTGCAGTGGCGCGATCTCAGCTCACTGAAAGCTCCGCCTCCCAGGTTCACGCCATTCTCCTGCCTCAGCCTCCCAAGTAGCTGGGACTACAGGGCCCCACCACCATGCCCAGTTAAATTTTTGTATTTTTAGTAGAGACGGGGTTTCACTGTGTTAGCCAGGATGGTCTCGATCTCCTGACCTCGTGATCTGCCCGCCTTGGTCTCCCAAAGTGCTGGGATTACAGGCATAAGCCACAGCACCCAGCTCTATCTTTTTTTTTTAATGAATTTTTATTTATTTTTTTTTTGAGACAGGGTCTCACTCTACACACAGGCAGCAACACAATCCTGGCTCACTGTAGTCTCAAACTCTGAGGCTCAAGCAATCCTCCCACCTCAGTCTCCCAAAGTGCTGGGGTTATAAGCATGAGCTGCTCCGCCCAACCCAATTTTTTTTTTTTATAATTTTTAGAGACATGGTTTCATTCTGTCACCCAGGCTGGAGTGCTGTGGCATGATCATAGCTCACTGCATCCTCAATCAGCTGGGCTCGAGCAATCCTCCCAGCACAATCTCTTAAGTAGCTGCAACTACCATCACACTCAGCTAATTAAAAAAAAATTTTTGTTAGACACTGGGTCTTGCTATGTTGCCCTGGCTGGTCCTGAACACCTAACTTCAAGCAATCCTCCCACCTCAGCCTCTTTAAGTGCTGGGATTACAGGTATGAGCCACCAGGCCCAGCCTTCTATTACTCCCTAAAGTCCCAATTCCTGATGTGGTCTATTAGGTCCCACGTAATTAGAGCCTACCTCCCTGTCCTGGCTCAGCTCTCTACATCCCCCTTCCTACTCTATGACCACACACCCTGAGCTGCTGCCATTATGAACTGGCCAGCACCTCTTCCTGAATCAGGCACTAGCTCAAATATCACTTTTTCTGGGAAGGCTCCCAAGCCTCCAAGTGGAGTGAGGCATTGGGCTCTCTTAGCACCTTGATTTTCTAGCTCTAGCCTATTTAAGTTCATGAAGCTTCAATTAGAATAAGCACTCCATGAGGGCAAGAACCATGCTTACTCACGTATCCTAAGTACCTAGAATGTTGCCTGAGATATGGTATGTACTTTTTTTTTTTTGGTTGAGATAGGGTCCTGCTCTGTAACCAGGCTGAAGTACAGTGGCGCAATCTCAAGCTCAGTGCAACCTCCGCTGCCCAGGCTCAAGCCATCCTCCTGCCTCAGCCCCGCAAGTAGCTGGGATTACAGGTGTGCACCACTGCACCCAGCCAATTTTTTTTTTGGCATTTTTTGTAGAGACAAGGTTTCTCCATGTTGCCCAGGCTGGTCTTGAACCCTTGGACTCAAGTGATCTGCCCACCTCAGCCTCCCAACGTGTTAGGATTATAGGCATGAGCCACCATGCCTGGACTCAAAACATACTTTCTTTTCCTTTCTTTTTTTTGAGAAGTTTCACTCTTGTTGCCCAGGCTAGAGTGCAATGGCGCAATCTTGGTTCACTGCAACCTCTGCCTCCGAAGTTCAAGTGATTCTCCTGCCTCAGCCTCCCGAGTAGCTGGGATTACAGGCACCCACCACCACGCTTGGCTAATTTTTTTATATTTTTAGTAGAGACGGGGTTTCACCATGTGCTGGTCTCAAACTCTTGACCTTCAGGTGATCCACCCACCTTGGCCTCCCAAAGTGCTGGGATTACAGGCGTGAGCCACTGTGCCTGGCCACAGCATACTTTCTAAATGAGTGAATATACGAATTTGTTTAAACGTTCATTTATTATGCCATTCCGTGGTATATGAATCTCCTGATTCATATATCCCAGGACCTAGCAATGTCTGCCTAATGCAAAGAAGGTACCCAATAGATATTCATTATTGGGCTTCAGTTTTCTCATCTGAAAAGGGGATGCTTAATCCCTTCTCATTATAAAATTATTTTTCTAAAAAGGAAAGAAGACTACAAGGGACCTTTGAAATGTATGGGAATATTTATGGAAATGAGAGCTCCAACTAGAAGAAAGGCTATCAATCATCACCAACTATGAAACGGAGGTGGAGTAGAGGGCTGAGTGACAAGTCTGTCAGAAGGAGAGGGTGGGAACCGCAAATAGTCAAAAAGAGAGAAACAGTCATCGATGGTAGCTGGTGGTTTAGATTTAATTATCTTCTTTTTCTCAGGCAATAGTATAAATACTACCATTGCTGACAATTACCAACACTCAGATGTAAAAGATGCTTAATACTGTCACCCCCGTGAGGCCCTAAGCCATGAGTAATTTTGAGTCATGTGGATTGTTAACCACAATGAAAAGAAAGGAAAAGATGACAAATGAGTAAGAAGACAAATTGCCTTAAAATCTTTGCCAGTCCTCACCATGCTTCTGGAGACTCTCCTGGAGTCCTGGCTTGGAAGCGGTGCCCACGGTGTTTTCATCTTCTTCCAAAGCAGGGGAGCTTACTGACGGAGTGCGAACTTCATCTGGTTTCAGGACAGCAGCTGGACCATCAATACCTAGGGGACAAAATAAAATGAATTTTAAAAAAGGAGCAAAGTATTATTCACTATTTAGTTGGGTGGATTTGGCATATGTGATCAGAATTAAGAACTATCGAATCACTTTATCTCCCCTCCTTTCTTAACATCCATAAGAACATGTGTTAAGAGAGTAGGTCAGAACTGGTGTTCTTTTGTTCTGAGACAGGATCTCACTCTGTCGCCCAGGCTGGAGAGCAGTGGTGTAATCACAGCTCACTGTAGCCTCGACTTCCTAGGCTCAAACGATCCTCCCACTTCAGTCCCCCAAGTAGCTGGGACTACAGGTGTGTGCTACTAAGCCTGGCTAATTTTTAAATTTTTGGAGAGATGGAATTTTGTTATGTTGCCCAGGCTAGTTTCAAACACCTGGCCTTAAGCGATCCACCTGCCTGGTCTCCCAAAGTGCTGGGATCAGAGGCATAAGCCACCATGCCCAGCCTGGTGTTCATTTTATTAACATGCTCTGTTACTAAAGTAATATGTACTTGTACTTTAGTAACTGAAGTTATATGTACTTCAGAAACTTAAGAATGAGACCAAGAAAACAAAGTAAGTCCTCCATAGTACAGATCCTGTCCAAGCTCAGGTGGCTTGATTTAGAGGAACTTACAATCTTACTCTTCCTCCACCCCTCACCATCTCAGATGGTCCTTTGAACTATCTATTGGAAGAATGGATGCTCTCTACCTATTCCTGGCTTCATGATTCACCTCTGCCATGATTTAACAATCAAAAACTCCTCAAATAGGTCATTCCAAACTATTCATCTGGCATCTAGAAAACAACAGTTCTTGCCGGGCACGGTGGCTCAAGCCTGTAATCCCAGCACTTTGGGAGGCTGAGGCAGGTGGATCACCTGGGTCAGGAGTTCTAGACAAGCCTGGCCAACATGGTAAAACCCCGTCTCTACTAAAAATACAAAAAAATTAGCCGGGCGTGGTGGCAGGCGCCTGTAAACCCAGCTACTCAGGAGGTTGAGGCAGGAGAATCACTTGAACCCAGGAGAAGGAGGTTGGCAGTGAGCCAAGATCTTGCCTTTGCACTCCAGCCTGGGCAAGAAAGCAAAACTCCATCTCAAAAAAAAAGAAAAAAGAAAAGAAAACAACAGTTCTAAAATGGACACAAACCTTAAGGCATCTTGCACTGATTATACTGCTTTTATTCTCCTCAAAGACCCCAAATGTGTTTATAAAGATTTGTGAAGGTACCTAGTAATGGTGCTAATAATATTGTCCCTTTGGTCCATCTGAGAATCCTCCTGCCTGCTAGGTTTGTGAAAACTGTACCCCAGCAGGAAGTGATGCTGCCTAAATACACACCATGTAAGATGACATTGCTGTGGGGAGTATGACAGTTCACCAAGGGAGTCTGCTCATCACTGGCCCTTGGCTTCGCCCGCCGTAGCCTGGCTTCTGGATTGGGCTGCACCATAAACGGCTCAAGGCGCTTTTTCCTCTGCCTCTTCTCAAGTAGTAGCCTCTGGGAAAAAAGCGATATGATAGCCAGCAAGTAGGGTTTTGACATGACCTAGCCACTTCCAACATTTAGTTTGTTTTTCACTGATCCTCACAAAACATCTTGTAAATTATTATTTCCCCGTTTAAGAAACGGGAAAACTGAGGCACAGAGAGGAGTAAGGATTCAATCATTTCATTTAACAAATACTTTTGAACACCTAACACCTATAAAGATCTATTTAAAATCAGATGATGCATTTTTTTTCTTTTTTTTTGAGACAGAGTCTCACTTGGTTGCCCAGGCTGAGTGCAGTGGCACTATCACAGCTCACTGCAGCCTCGACCTCCAAGGCGCGCCCGATCCTTCTGGCTCACCCTCCTGAATAGCAGGGACTACAGGTGTGTGCTACCGCGCCCAGCTAATTTTTGTATTTTTGTAGAGACAAGATTTCCCCATATTGCCCAGGCTGGTCTCAAACTCCTGAGCTCAAGCAGTCTGGTGCCTTGGCCTCCCAAAGTGTTGGGATTACAGGCGTGAGCCACTGCACCTGCCCCACACAATGCATTTCCAACCAAGTCTACTAAAGATGTATGGGAATCATCACAGCATTATCACAATGTGATTACAAGCTCAAAACATACAAACACACATGCACGGGGGAAAGATGGAGGAACACAGCAAGGGTGGTTTCTTCAGGTGGTAGACTATGGCATGATTATTTTCTCTTTTCTAGTCTTTTTTTTTTTCCAAAGTTTTCTCACTTTTGTAAATGGAAGAAAAAAACTTTATTATTCTCTAAAACTCAAATTATTTCCATGTTCTAATTAGTCAAAGAGCAGTAAGTTTGGCATTCTTGTTTATCTTATATAATTAGAAATCAAATTTGGATCAAGGGTGAGAAGAAAAAAATGGCAGTTGGAACATACCAAATACAAAGCAGTCAACTCCGAATAAAAGCAAGATAAAGACGATGGTAGCAAGAAAAGTCAGGAAAAACGGATGACAGACCCTGAGAATAAAAAACTAATGAAATGGAGAGTACTAGCACATAATACTAGTACCTTTTGGCAAATAAGGGCTTATATAGCAATTATTATGTATCTGGGATAACTCAGAATAGGAAAAATGTTAAGCCCCATGCTAAAAAATAAAGACATGATTAAAAAACAAAGATATTATAACCCACTTACTACTGTTTTTCAGGCAAAATAAACCATCTGTTTACTTTTTTCCATTGATACTGTTTCTAAAAAGTGCCTCCAGGAAGAAGAGTCACTCCAAGGGGCGAGACTATCAAAAGAGGAAGTGTGTTTTTCCTGAACTGGCCTGATGAGAGCACATTGATTAATTCAATAGCTCGTGTATAGAGGGAAAAGACTGGGGAGTTAAGATAACGTGCCAATACGGAATATACCATCAAGAATGAATAGGTGTTAGAGCAAGGACTAACCTATGTTTGGAGATTATTTTCAGATTTCATGAACTACCATGAATAGAAGGACCTTAACCCAGGAACACTAAATACACAGGAGGCTATGATGACTTCCGCCAAATGGAATTGGCCAGTAAGATTCTTCTAGCAACCGGGAGCGGTGGCTCATGCCTGTAATCCCAGCACTTTGGGAGGCGGAGTCAGGTGGATCACTTGAGGTCAGGAGTTCGAGACCAGCCTGGCCAACATGGTGAAACCCCGTCTCTACCAAAAATACAAAAATTGGCCTGCATCTTGGTGCACGCCTGTAATCCCAGTTACTCAGGAGGCTCAGGCAGGAGAATCACTTAAACCCAGGAGGTGGAGGTTGTGGTGAGCTGAGATCGTGCCACTACACTCCAGCCTGGGCAACGATAGCGAAACTCCATCTCAAACAACAACAACAACAAGAAAAACCAGTAACTTGCCTGAAAAGATGGTAAATATTAAGTACTGAAATCATAAGAAACTGCCATATCTTATCTATATGGCCACAGCTATTTTGTCTCACACACACAGTCTGTGAAATGATCGATGAAACAAAAACGCATACTGTGGGCTGGGCGCGGTGGCTCACGCCTGTGATCCCAGCAGTTTGGGAGGTCGAGGTGGGCGCATTACCTGAGGTCAGAAGTGTGAGACCAGCCGGGTCAACATGGTGAAACCCCGTCTCTACTAAAAAATAAAATTAGCCAGGAGTGGTGGCAGGCACCTGTAATTCTAGTTACTTGGGAGGCTGAGGCAGGAGAATCTCTTGAACCCGGGAGGTGGAAGTTATGCTGTTTGAGACACTCCACTGTACCCCAAGACGAAAGCAACAGAGTGCAAGACTCCACCTCAAAAAGGCCATGAAGCAGCCTGACAATCAGAATCCCAGCACTTTGGGAGGCCGAGGCGGGTGGGACTCACCTGAGGGCCGGGAAGTTTGAGACCAGTCTAGTTTAGCCAACAGCTGTGGAACCCCTATCTCCACTAAAATATAAAACACATGGTGGGTGTGGGTGGGTGCTCTGTAATCCCAGCCACCGGGAGGCTGGTGCAGGAGAATCAGCTGAACCCAGGAGGCAGAGGCTGCCATGAGCCGAGATTGCACCCACTGCACTCCAGCCTGGGGCAGTAGAGGAGACTGTTGTCTCTAAAAAAAAAAAAATAAGGCCGGGCGCCGTGGCTCAAGCCTGTAATCCCAGCACTTTGGGAGGCCGAGACGGGCTGATCACGGCGCCAGGGAGGATCGGTGACCATCCTTGGCGAACACGGGTGAGGCCCCCAAGCCCAAAAGCAACTAGCTGGGCTTAGGCGGGCGGGCTCGTAGTCCCAGCTACTCGGGAGGCTGAGGCAAGAGAATGGCGAACTCCGCATGGAGCTTGCAGTGAGCTGAGATTCTACATCAGACTCCAGCCCGGGCAACAGAGCCAGATCTGGCTCCTCAAAAACTTAAAATGTTGTAGTTATTTTATTTTACTTTTGAGACAGAGTTTCTACCTGTTGCCCAGGCTGGAGGCAATCTGGCACCTCGGCCTACTGCAGCCCCCTGCCTCCTGGGTTCAAGCAGTTCCCTCCTGACTCAGCCCTCCGGAGTAGCTGGGATTACAGGCACCGCCACCACGCCTGGCTAATTTTTTGTATTTTTAGTAGAGAGGGGTTCACATGTAAGGAAAATATTTTCTATAGAAAACGAGTTTTCTGCTTGTGGTCTAGAAAAGGGAGGCCAAAGAGCTAGAATTTGATAGGGTTATCCAGTTTGTCCAAGAAAGAGAAACATCTTTTTTTTTTAAAAAAAAAAACAGAGTCTCGCTGTGTTGCCCAGGCTGGACAGTGCCATGGTGCAATCTCGGCTCACCACAACCTCTGCCTCTCGGGTTCATGCAATTTTCCTGCCTCAGCCTCCCGAGTAGCTGGGATTACAGGTGCACCCCACCATGCCCAGCTAATTTTTATACTTTGAGATGGGGTTTCACCATGTTGGCCAGGCTGGTCTTGAACTCCTGACCTCATTCCCTCTGATTCCTTGCTCACCAATAAGCCTTCTAATTTGAAGTTTAACTTCTTAGGTATCGTTTTCCCAGGAAAAGACTATCATGAACAGTAGAGATGAATACACACTGAAAAAGTAGACCTCCCTTTGTAAATTAATAACTTGGGGTTCTGGTTTTAAAACTTACTGGTATGGGTTTAACTAGTGTGAATTTGTGCCAAAGGACCTGGTTATATCCAGGTTCACTGACAAACTAAGCTCTCAGACTTGTAAAGGGGAGACTAGACCCCTGACCACAGGTTCCACCAAGGTATCTGGGGAAGCCTCTCTCTATCTACTTAAAGACTGATCGAACTCATTTAGACCAATGACTTAAGAAAAAAACAACTGTAGACTCAAACTGCAATCAGGGCCACAGCTACTATACCTCAGTATTGAATAGATCTTACTACTGTCCAAGTTTATAAATAAGAAAAATACCATTAAACAGATATGTGCAAGCTGCCATCTTGGTGAAAACTGTCATGCAGTTTGGATGGGGGAGGAGAGAAGTGCTACTAGGGTTTGAATGTAACAATGTCAATTCCTATTTCATTTATATTTTACTTCCCTGAAAACTTAAGAGTGCTTTAAATGAGGCTACATCAACGAGTAAGGACTCATTACCAAGACAGGGTAAGTCAGGGAGCCAGGAAGAAAGCCAAAGTTGATGGTTAGATGCCCTAAATGCAATTAAAACACACTGCCTTCATGATTATAAGTGTCATATAAACTAAAATTTAATCACCTTTAAATTTCCTAATTATCTTGGGAATTGAACAGTAAAAGAATCTATCTTCCCAAGAATTTAGTGGTATGTCTTACTATTGCCTGGGGCCAAAATATTGAATGGTGATGTCAAAATAAACAATAAGAAACTAAAGGAGATTAGATTGGAGGAAATTTCCATGAAATTACTTTATCCAATAAAATAATAAAGCTCTGGCCGGTGCAGTGGCTCATGCCTGTAATCCCAGCACTTCGGGAGGCTGAGGTGGGCGGATCATTTGAGGTCAGGAGTTCGAGACCAGCCTGGCCAACATACCGGAAACCCCGTCTCTATTAAAAATGCAGAAAGTAGCTGGACACAGTGGCGCAAGCCTGTAAACCTAGCTACTTGGGAGGCTGAGGCAGGAGAATTGCTTGAACCCAGGAGGCAGAGGTTGCAGTGAGCCAAGATCACGCCACTGCACTCCAGCCTGAGCAACAGAGCAAGACTCCATCTCAAAAATAAATAAAGCTTCATTTAAATTAATGATAGTTTAACTAATTCTCAATTTTCCTAGAGAAGGAGTCACCCTAGAGGTAATGGGCTGAGGTTACACTATGACAGTTTTCCAACAGACCAAACAACCACAGAGTACAACCAGTAAGTAACATCAGACTGGTTGTCTGCGGTCTATCAGTTTGTTTTAAAATAATCTCAGCCAGGCACGGTGGCTCATGCCTGTAATCCCAGCACTTTGGGAGGCTGAGGCAGGCAGATCATGAGGTCAAAAGATTGAGACCATTCTGGCCAACATGGTGAAATCCCTTCTCTACTAAAAATACAAAAAATTAGCTGGGCGTGGTGACGTGCACCTGTAGTCCCAGCTACTCAAGAGGCTGAGGCATAAGAATCGCTTGAACCCAGGAGGCAGAGGTTGCAGTGAGCCAAGATCATGTCACTACACTGCAGCCTGGGCAACAGAGCAAGAGTCTTGCAAAAAAAAAAAAAAGAAAGAAAGAGAGAGAGAGAGAGAGAGAGAGAGAGAGAGAAACAGACCAAAAGAGAGAGAGAGAGAGAGAGACAGAGAGAGAGGAAGGAAGGAAGGAAGGAAGGAAGGAAGGAAGGAAGGAAGGAAGGAAAGAAAATCCATTCTGCAGCTAGCTAAGGTGCCCACATACCCTGAAAATAAGAGTATCTTGCCAGGTATGGTGGCTCACACCTGTAATCCCAGTACTTTGGGAGACCAAGGTGGGTGGATCACTTGAGGCCAGGAGTTCAAGACCAGCCTGGCCAACATGGTGAAACTCCATCTCTAAGAAAAATACAAAAATTAGCCAGGCGTGGTGGCGCACTCCTGTAATCCCAGCTACTTGGGAGGCACAAGAATCGTGTGAATCTGGGAGGCAGAAGTTGCAGTGAGCCAAGATTGCACCACTACACTCCAACCTGGGCGACAGAGCAAGACTTCTTCTCAAAAACAGAAAAGAGTATCCTAGTGAAACTGGTAAAAATAAAAGCAACATATACTCAACAGGAAAGTATTTCAATAAACGGTGTTGGGATAGCTGGATATCCACATGCTAAAGAATGAAGCTGAATCTCTGTTTCACACTAGACACAGCAATTAATTCAAACATACAGTTAGATAGAAGGAATATGTTCTAGTGTTCCATAGCACAAGAGGGTGACTATAGTTAAGAATAGTTTATTGGCTGGGGGTGGTGGCTCACGCCTGTAATCCCAACACTTTGGGAGGCTGAGGCGAGCAGATCATCTGAGGTTGGGAGTTCGAGACCAGCCTAACCAATATGGAGAAAACCCATCTCTACTACAAATACAAAATTAGCCAGGTGTGGTGGTGCATGCCTGTAATCCCAGCTACTCAGGAGGCTGAGGCAGGAGAATCGCTTGAACCTGGGAGGCACAGGTTGCAGCGAGGTGAGATTGCACCATTGTACTCCAGCCTGGGGGACAAGAGCAAAACTCCATCTCAAAAAAATAATAATAATAATAATTTATTGTATATTTCAAAATAGCTAAAATATTTGAAATGTTCCCAACACAAAGAAATGGTAAGTGTTTGAGGTGATGGATACCTTAAACAACGTGATCATTACAATAACCCTAACCCTAACCCTAACCCCATAAATATGTACAATTATTATATATCAGTTTTAAAAATAAACCACAGAGGCTGAGCACAGGGGCTCACACCTGTAATCCCAGCACTTTGGGAGGCAGAGGCAGGCGGATCATGAGGTTAGGAGTTTGAGACCAGCCTGACCAACATGGTATAACCCAGTCTCTACTGAAAATACAAAAATTAGCCAGGCATGGTGGCACACGCCTGTAATCCCAGCTACTCAGGAGGCTGAGGCAGGAGAATTCCTTGAACCCAGGAGGCAGAGGTTGCAGTGAGCTGAGATCATGCCACTACACTCCAGCCTGGGGAATAGAGCAAGACTGCATCTCAGAAAAAAATAAATAAATAAACCACAGAAAGCGTAAAAGCTAAAACTATAAAACTTGACCAGGCATGATGGCTCATGCCTATAATCCTAGCACTTTGGGAGGCAGAGGAAGGAGGATCACGAGGTCACAACTTTGAGATCAGCCTGGGCAACACTGCAAGATCCCAACTCAAAATACAGGAAAAGAAAAAAGAAAAATTAGCCAAGTGTGGTAGTGCATGCCTGCAGTCTCAGGTACTTGGGAGGCTGACGTGGGAGAATCACTTGAGCCCAGGAGGTCAAGACTTCAGTAAGCTATGACCGTATCACTGCACTCCAGCCTGGGTGACAGAGCAAGACCCTATCTCGAAAAAATTAAAAAATGAAAGGCCACCACACACACACAAAAAAAACTCAACATAATTAGTCATTAGGGTAATGCAAATCAAAACTACAATGAGATACCACTTCACACCCACTAAAATGGCTCCAAATCACAGACAGACAATAACAAGTGTTGGTAAGAATGTGGAAAAACTGGCTGGGCACAGTGACTCAGGCCTGTAATCCCAGCACTTTTTGAGGCAGGCAGGCGGATTACTTGAGGTCAGGAGATCGAGACCAGCCTGGCCAACATGGCGAAACCCTGTCTCTACTAAAAATACAAAAAATAGCTGGGCGTGGTGGCGGGCACCTGTAATCCCAGCTTCTCGGGAGGCTGAGGTACAAGAATCGCTTGAACCCGGGAGGCGGAGATGGCAGTGAGCCAAGACTGTGCCACTGCACTCCAGCCTAGGCAACAGAGTGAGACTCTGTCTCAAGAAAAAAAAAAAAGATTGTGGAAAAACTGTGCTTGCTTTGGCTGCTCATATAGTGAAAACTGGAATGATACAGAGAAGATTAGCATGGCCCCTGCACAAGAACGACACATAAATTCATGAAGATTTCATATTAAAACTGAAAAACAGTGAAAACACGGAAAGCTTCATACACTGCTGGTGGGAATGTAAAATGGTTCAGCCTTTTGGAAGACAGTCTGACAGTTCCTTAAAATGTTAAACAGAGTTACAGTATGACCCAGCACTTCTACTCTTAGATATATAACCAAGAGAAATGAGAACATGTGCACACAAAAACTTGTTTGCAGATATCCAGAATAGCCTTATTTATAATAGGCAAAAAGTGGAGACAACCCAAATGTCCGTCAACTGACGAACGGATAAACAAAATGTGGTATACCCATATAATAAAATGTTATTTGGCGATAAAAAGGAATGAAGTACTGGCACATTTACAATATGGGTGAACTTTATGCTAAGTCAAAGCAGCCAGACACAAAAGACCACATACTGTATGATTCCATTTATAAGATCTAAAAATCATTTGTATACTTTACCTACGTGTATATTTATGGTATGTGAATTTTATCTTAATAGAGCTGTTTAAAATCTATATAGGAGAAGAATAGCCACATGTAAATGATCTGGAGATGTAGAATCTTTAAACATTAAATTAAAAGATTATAGTATCAGGAAAACATGACAGATATGAAACAAACAGTAACCAGATCAATAATACTGTAAACTAGATGATAAAAGAATGAGTTGGCTGGGCACTGTGGCTCACGCCTGTAATCCCAGCACTTTGGGAGGCCAAGGCGGGCAGATCACAAGGTCAAGAGATCAAGATCATCCTGGCCAACATGGTGAAACCCCATCTCTACTAAATACACAAAAATTAGCTGGGCGTGGTGGCGTGCGCCTTAGTCCCAGCTACTCAGGAGGCTGAGGCAGGAGGATCGCTTGAACCCAGGAGGCGGAGGTTGCAGTGAGCCGAGATGGCGCCACTGCACTTCAGCCTGGTGGCAGAGGGAGACTCTGTCTCCAAAAAAAAAAAAAAAAAAAAGGAATGAGTTAAGGGAAGGGAAAGAAGAAGATCTACCCTGTGTCTCTAGCACTAAGGCAGGGAGAATGTCCTGGGCACATGCAAATCTCCTTCCTTGGGTAGGTATATCCCTTCAGAAGAGGCGAATTAATCATACTATCATATTTTAATGTGTCACTATAAATACCATTTTACAAATCTACCTGCTCTGATTTCGAATATACCAAGCCACGTTCTGATTGCAAACTTCCCACAGATATTTCTACTGGGAATGTAGAGACCAGCTAATTCTCGAATATGGTTCACTAGAAAGTAATTCTCAGATTCAGATTCATCACTTATGAGACGGGCTAATATGAACCAATCCTCAGGAGACAGATTAACTTTGGTTGTTTTTAGCTGTTTCTTTTTTTTTTTTTGAGACGGAGTCTCGCTCTGTCGCCCAGGCTGGAGTGCAGTGGCCAGATCTCGGCTCACTGCAAGCTCCGCCTCCCGGGTTCACGCCATTCTCCTGCCTCAGCCTCCCGAGTAGCTGGGACTACAGGTGCCGCCACCGTACCCGGCTAGTTTTTTGTATTTTTAGTAGACGGGGTTTCACCGTGTTAGCCAGGATGGTCTCGATCTCCCGACCTCGTGATCCGCCCATCTCGGCCTCCCAAAGTGCTGGGATTACAGGCTTGAGCCACCGCGCCTGGCCTTTTTTTTTTTTTTTAAAGAGATGCAGGGTGGTGTCTTGCTGTGTTGCCCAGACTGAACGAAAACACTTGAGGTCAAGGGATCCTTCTTCCTCAGCCTCCCAGGCAGCTGGAACTACAGATGCACACTACCATGCCAGCTTCTCATACATTATTTAACACCAAAATTTATACATCTTATCCAAAGATATATTTTTTTTTAATTTCAAAAAATTCCTTTGATACTACCAGGCATGTGAAAAAAAAATCCTATAAAATTTTATGTCTCTAAATTCACTGACTCAAAAAAAAAAAAAAAAGGCCGGGCACGGTGGCTCATGCCTGTAATCCCAGCACTTTGGGAGGCCAAGGCGGGTGGATCATGGGGTCAGGAGATCCAGACCATCCTGGCTAACACAGTGAAACCCCATCTCTAGTAAAAATACAAAAAAAAAATAAAATAAAATAAATTAGCCGGGCGTGGTGGTGGGTGCCTGTGGTCCCAGCTACTCAGGAGGCTAAGACAGGAGAGTGGCGTGAACCTGGGAGGTGGAGCTGGCAGTGAGCCAAGACTGCGCCACTGCACTTCAGCCTGGGCGACAGAGCAAGACTCTGTCTCAAAAAAATAAATACAAAATAAAAAAAATTAAAAATTCACTGACTATCTCTGGAAGATATATTAAAAGTCAGTGGCAGCCACTGACAAAGAACTGAGCCAAGCAGACAGAGATGTTTTCATCAAATATCTATCTTATCTTATTTGAATTCTTATGTTTTTATTACCTGTGTAAAAACATAATTTAAAAAAAATTGTGCTATAAAAAGGCTTACAAAAGTTACAACATTTATACCACATGTAGTATTTTCAATGAAAAGAATACAATTACAAACTACTAGGGCCACCTTTATTTTTTATTTTTTATTTTTTTTTTTGAGACGGAGTCTCGCTCTGCCGCCCAGGCTGGAGTGCAGTGGCCAGATCTCAGCTCACTGCAAGCTCCGCCTCCCGGGTTCACGCCATTCTCCTGCCTCAGCCTCCCGAGTAGCTGGGACTACAGGCACCCGCCATCTCGCCCGGCTAGTTTTTTGTATTTTTTAGTAGAGACGGGGTTTCACCGTGTTCGCCAGGATGGTCTTGATCTCCTGACCTCGTGATCCACCCGTCTCGGCCTCCCAAAGTGCAGGGATTACAGGCTTGAGCCACCGCGCCCGGCCAAGGGCCACCTTTAAAAAAAAACTCAGAAAATGTATCTAATATACAAAATTTAAAGACTAATGTCTCAGAACATGATTGATAGATGAACCATAGATGTTACCTAATGTTAACAAAGTAGGTAAAATTGGGCCTTACGATACTAGGATGCCTAAGAATAAAAATGAGTAAAAATAAATCAAAGATCTACATTTTTGTGTCCACTTCTCCCTAAATACAATTTGCTCTGCAACGGAATGAAGAAAATAAAGGGCTCATCACAATTACTGTGATCTCTGCGGGCAGAGGGATAAGTCTGTATGTATATGTGTGTGTGTAACAGAATTTTCTCCACAATCACAGTAATTTAGTTGTTGCTTAGTTTTCAGTAATTCCACCTCTAAAATAATTTATTAGGCTAGACGTCCCATTATTAGTTCCACCAACCACATAAAGAAGAGAAGACAAAACTTTAGAGACTTTTAGTCACCTACTGAATCCAGACATCTTGACTGTTAACGATCCTAGCTACAGAATTTGCTGAATTCGAATAGATTCATAGAAAAAAGCGAATATAAATACAATGTATGTTGGGTATAGGTTCTAAGCTATCTGAACATGATGATCACAGCATGTAACAACACAAAACCGTTCATTTATTCCTTCCTTTGTTCAAATACTTAATGAAAGATTACTACATGTCCAGCACCGTGCTGAGAACTTCTGATATAATGTTTATCCAAAACATGCTTGGCTCCAGCTCTCACAGAGCTTAGTGTAATGGAGAAAACAAACTAAATGTGCCAGCAGCTCTGTGAAGAAAATTATCCTCTTTGCGAAGGAGATTTTTTGTTTGTTTTGAGATGGAATCTTGCTCTGTCACCAGGCTGCAGTGGCGTGATCTCGGCTCACTGCAAGCTCTGCCCCCTGGGTTCACACCATTCTCCTGCCTCAGCCTCCCGAGTAGCTGGGACTACAGGCGCCTGCCACCATGCCTAGCTAATTTTTTGTATTTTTTAGTATAGACGGTTTTACCATGTTGGCCAGGATGGTCTCGATATCCTGACCTCGTGATCCACCTGCCTCAGCCTCCCAAAGAGCTGGGATTACAGGCGTGAGCCACCGCGCCTGGCCATGCGATGGAGATTTTAAAGCAGCAGTACCAAGTTCGGATCTGCATTTTAGCATAAGAACACCATCTTGTGAAATTACAGTGTGAGTGAAATTACATTGTAGAGAGGTACTTAAGGTAGCAGAACCAAATTACTACATAGAAATACAATGTTAACATTCTTTTAATTCCTCAGAAAGAAAGGCACCAAGGAATTTCTGGTGATTGTAAATCCAAGGCCAGTCTTGTTGCTGACATCCTCAAAGCACTTTGGTCTTGCCATAGCCCAGAGCCTTGGTTCAGCAACCACTAACTCCAGACACTGCCTCATAGGTAACCACCCGAGCCTTCTCCTTCCCAGTCTTCTTTCCATAGCCCTGCCAAGGATTCAGAGCCAAGACCACCAGCATCACGGCCAGTATAGTTGGCCACCTATTTCAAAAGAGGACACTCTGCTCACCTGATAATCCAGTTTAGCCTGTCGCATCTTCATCATTTCTTCATGGAAGACACTGTTTTCCAAAAAAAATAAAGCAAGAAAGCAAGTATATAAAGAGAAAACTCCTTGTCAATTTCATCTCTTTATGCATGTACTCTTTTGGGTTATTTGGAACCAATCGATTCTGCCTTACAGAAGGCATCAGCTTCTAGAGGCTACCTGCACTGACTGCAGGAGGACTTCCCACCCTTAACACCACACTTACTCCAGAGGACCTCAGGAGACTGAAATACTCCAAGGACAAGAAAAAGATGCAAACACAGACTCCATGCATGCAGGGATTTCCTTTTGTTTTAAACAATGTCTTGAGTACGCGTTATGCTCTGAACACAGTGGTAAGCATTTTACATGGTATTATTTTGTTTATTTTTTAAAACAACCCTATGAACTAGATACCATTATTTTTTACACTTTGAAGATGAAGGAAGACTTGAAGAGTCATGTGTAAGGCTAAACAGCAGAAACAGACCCCAATTCTGGTCTCCTTCTGGCATCTAAATTACATCTGAAAAATCAAACATATTTATTTGTTTTTTGGAGTTAGTTCTACGACAGGGAAAATTACACTGTGTATAGCATCTTATTAGAGCCTACTGAATTCCTGAAGATCTGGGCATTTAATTTAACTTACTCAAGTCTGTCATTAATAACACTTATTATGCCAGTCATCGAAGGAGACGACTGTAAGTATGGATGAACAGGTGACATTTATTGCCACCGGGAGACAGATCTGCTTGAAGGCAGAAAGAAACAACAAAAATGGAATAAAACCAGTCTTCAGCTGATAAACCAAGCCCTTCTGAACATTTAAAAACACTCTTTGGGCCGGGCACAGTGGCTCACACCTGTAATCCCAGCACTTTGGGAGGTCTAGGTGGGTGGATCACAAGGTCAGGAGTTTGAGACTAGCCTGGCCAACGTGGTGAAACCCTGTCTCTACTAATGATACAAAAAATTAGCCAGGTGTGGTGGCCATGCCTGTAATCCCAGCTATTCGGGAGACTGAGGCAGGAGAATCGTTTGAACCCGGGAGGCGGAGGAACAGCGAGATCACACCACTGCACTCCAGCCTGGGTGACAGGGCGAGACTATGGCTCAAAACAAACAAACGGGGGGAAAAAAAAACTCTCTCTGAAGGCTTTTCTATTGTTGACAATTTCCTAATTTAAGACTTTTATTTTGTGATTCAGCATTCTTGGAAAGTGTGAAGTATGAAATTAGGCAGAAATGGTTCTCAATTATTTGGATGATAAATGTTTACTGGGAACTTAGTGCCAGAAAAACTGGAACTACAAGGTGCTATTTAAGAAGACAAATTCCATTACCACAAAGAGAAACATGGTTTTTGCTACATGTGGGGCAAATATACCAAAGCATTTATGTATGGCTTAATGGTGTGCCACTATATTCCTACATTTTAGAAGGTTCTATGCATCTTACTAATGCATAGCAACTTGGAATTTGCATGCTGTCACAAAGACTCTTCCTCTTCATTCACTTGTGAGGCAGGTTTAACAACCCGCACACACAGACGTGGAGGTGCTTTCTGATTTTCTGACATGCCTCTCTATTTATTAATTCACTCATGATCTTTATGTTTAAAAAACAAACAAACAAAAAATACTGGGTGGTCAATAAATCATCTCTTTTCTCCCAGCTCCAAAGAGGAACAAATAAACAAAAATGTCAGACACAACAGCCTCTGGCCTTAACTTTGTGCCCCTCATGTTTCACCTAGATATGTTCCTACGTTTTCTGTTTTCTTTTCTTTTTTTTTTTTTTTGAGACGGAGTCTCACTCAGTCGCCCAGGCTGAAGTGCAGTGGCCGGATCTCGGCTCACTGCAAGCTCCGCCTCCCGGGTTCACGCCATTCTCCTGCCTCAGCCTCCCGAGTAGCTGGGACTACAGGCGCCCGGCACCTCGCCCAGCTAGTTTTTTTGTATTTTTTAGTAGAGACGGGGTTTCACCGTGTTCACCAGGATGGTCTCGATCTCCTGACCTCATGATCCACCCATCTCGGCCTCCCAAAGTGCTGGGATTACAGGCGTAAGCCACCGCACCCAGCTGTTTTCTTTAATGATTTTTATCGGCAGTCACATATTTTTAAACCCCAAATTTAAAAATCCTTCATTAATATAGTGTGACCAAAAAAAAAAAAAGATAAAACAAAAACAAAACTAGAGTGCTAGAATATTACAGGTATTCAGTGTGTATAAGTATAAATTTTTTTTTTTTAGACAGTCTTGCTCTGCCACCCAAGCTGGAGTGCAGTGGCTTGAACTCATCTCACTGCAACCTCTACCTCCTGGGTTCAAGCCATTCTCATGCCTCAGCCTCCTGAATAGCTAGAACTACAGGGGTGCACCATCACGCCCCGCTAATTTTTGTAATTTTTTTTTTTTTTGGAGACAGAGTCTCACTCTGTTGCCCAGGCTGGAGTGCAGTGGCACGATCTTGGCTTACTGCAACCTCCACCTCCCAGGTTCAAGCGATTCTCCTGCCTCAAACTTCCAAGTAGCTGGGACTATAGGTGCACGTCACTACACCCGGCTAATTTTTTGTATTTTTAGTACAGACAGGGTTTCACTGTGTTAGCCAGGATTGTCTTGATCTCCTGACCTCGACCTCGTGATCTGCCCACCTCAGCCTCCCCAAGTACTGGGATTACAGGTGTGAGCCACTGTGCCCGGCCAATTTTTGTATTTTTAGTAGAGATGGGGTTTTGCCATGTTGGCCAGGCTGGTCTTGAATTCCTGACCTCAAGTGATCTGCCCACCTCGGCTTCCCAAAGTGCTGGGATTACAGGCGTCAGCCATTGCGCCTGGCCATGTATCAGTATAAATTTTTTAAAGTTCTGCATAAAATGACATTATATAGCAAAAGGAGAATTTGGAGAAAAAAGTCCACTGTTATGGACTAGTATTTTCATTTTTTAAAATTTATTATTTATTTATTTACTTATTTTGAGATGAAGGGTTCACTCTTGTTGTCCAGGCTGGAGTACAATGACGTGATTTCAGCTCGCTGCAACCTCCGCTTCCCAGATTCAAGCGATTCTCCTGCCTCAGCCTCCTGAGCAGCTGGGATTACAGGCGCCCGCCACCATGCCCGCCTAAGTTTTTATTTTTAGTAGAGACAGGGCTTCATCATTTTGGCCAGGCTGGTCTCAAACTCCTGACCTCAGGTGATCCACCCGCTTTGGCCTCCCGAAGTGCTGGGATTATAGCCATTTTCTTTTTTAATTAAAAATAAATTAGGCCGGGCACGATGGTTCACACCTGTAATTCCAGCACTTTGGGAGGCCGAGGCAGGTGGATTGCCTGAGCTCAGGGGTTTGAGACCAGCCTGGCCAACACGGTGAAACCCCGTCTCTACTAAAATACAAAAAATTAGCTGGGAGTGGCGTCATGCACCTGTAATCCCAGCTACTCAGGAGACTGAGGCAGGAGAATCACTTGAACCCAGGAGGCGGAGGATGCAGTGAGCTGAGATCACGCCACTGCACCACTCCAGCCTGGGTGACGGTGTGGGACTCCGTCTCAAAAAAAAAAAAAAAAAAAGAGCCAGTGGCTCATGCCTGTATTCCCAGCACTTCTGGTGGCCAAGGCCGGCGGATCACAAGGTCAGGAGTTCAAGAGCAGTCTGGCCAACATGGTGAAACCCCATCTCTACTAAAAATACAAAAAATTAGCCGGGTATGGTGGTTTGCACCTGTAATCCCAGGTACTCAGGAAGCTGAGGCAGGAGAATCGCGTGAACCCAGGGGGCAGAGGTTGCAGTGAACCAAGATGGCGCCACTGCACTCCTGCCTGGGCAACAATGCAAGACTCTCTCTCAAACACACACAAAAAAATTTTTTTTTTATATTTTTGACAGGGTCTGGCTCTGTTGCCCGGGGTAGAGTGCAGTGGCATGATCTTGGCTCACTGAAATCTCCACCATGAACTAGTATTTTCAAACAGCTGCTGCTACAAATCTGCACTCTGTTCTCAACGCTAAACCAAAGGTGTGATGACTTCTGGTATGGGGGAAAAACGAATCATTCCCCACCCATGCTAAAACCTCTTCAAAGATGTTAAGTTCTGGCATACGACTAAAGTTTTCAAATGTTTCTCATAAGGCCTCAAATAGTGAAAAAAACAGGTATGTCTTTGACAGTACATCTAGACACCACTTGATTCCTTTCATCAAGCCTGGGCAAGTTGAACAGACAATCTGAATAAATAGGGTACAATCAAAGCATTTTGACCTGAACAGAAGAGACAATAAATACATGTTAAGTAACTGTAACATTTGTAAGTCTCCTATATATCAAAAGTCACATTTTCCCTGAGTTCTAAGTTTAAATAAATTATAACTTAAAAAGTTATACCTTTAGTTAAATTATAACCTATAAAGATATTTTATAACACCTGGTGCAGTGGCTCACGCCTGTAATCCCAACACTTTGGGAGGCTGCAGCGGGTGGATCACGAGGTCAAGAGATCAAGACCATCCTGGCCAACATGGTGAAACCCCATCTCTACTAAAAATACAAAAATTAGCTGGGCATGATGGTGTGTGCCTGTAGTCCCAGCTGCTCAGGAGGCTGAGGCAAGAGAATTGCTTGAACCTGGGAGGTGGAGGTTGCAGTGAGCCGAGATCATGCCACTGCCCTCCAGCCTGGTGACAGAGCGAGACTCTGTCTCAAAAAAAAAAAAAAAAGATATTTTATAGACTTACATTCAATCTGAACTAAAATTTCTAGTCTAATCTGGAATATCATCTTAATAATTAATTTACATTTTTCTGACTTAATTTTTTTTTTTTTTTGAGACAGAGTCTCAGTCTGTCATCGAGGCTGGAGCACGATCTCAGCTCACTGCAACCTCCACCTCCCGGGTTCAAGCGATTCTCCTGCATCAGCGTCCCAAGTAGCTGGGATTACAGGTGCCTGCCATATTTTTAGTGGAGAAGGGGTTTTGCCATGTTGGCCAGGTTGGTCTTCAACTCCTGACTTCAGGTGCAGGTGATCCGCCCATCTTGGCCTCCCAAAGTGCTGGGATACAGGCATGAGCTGCCATGCCCGGCCTGTGTTAATATTCTCTTTCCTTCATTTTAACTTAGTTATTGAATAGCAAGCCTAACCACAAGCAAGCCTGGTTAATAAATCAACACAAAACAGAAAGAATTCCTACAGGAAAAAAAAAAAGTGGAGTAACTCTTTTTCCTCCCATTTTTCTCAAAGAAAATTTCCTATTTGCTTGGTACAAACAGGAGAAACCCTAAACACACATCTTGAAGACACACAGAAACACTCAAGTGTGGTAGATGAGAATGCCCACAGAACACCATTCTCTTGGACAATTTTCCACTTACCAACCAGTAAAGGCTAAACTGAAGATACCTGCTGGGCATGGTGCCAGAAGCCTGTGGTCCCAGCTACTCAGGAGGCTGAGGTAGGAGGAGCACTTGAGCCCAAGAGTTCAAGGGTGCAGTGAGCTGTGACTGTGACCCTGCACAGCAGCCTGAGCAACAGAGCGAGACTCCATCTCAGATAAATATAGGTAAGATAGACAGATAAAATAAAAATTAGCTGAAGAGAACTACAAGGCCTTACAACACGGCACAGTGTACACAAAGAGAATTTTCTGGCAGTATGTCCCATCTCACTCACCTTTATTTATGAACACCAAAAAAACCTAGACTAGGAAAGAGACATTAGTAGGAAAACTGACAAAATTCAAATAAGGCCTGTGAATTAGTTAACAGTATTGATTGTATATTAATTTCCTGATTTTGATAATGTGGCCAGAGTTATGTAAGATGTTAACATTAGGCCAGGCACAGTGGCTCACGCTTGTAATCCCAGCACTTTGGGAGGCCAAGGCGGGCGGATCACGAGGTCAGAAGTTCGAGACCAGCCTGGCCAACGCGGTGAAACCCCGTCTCTACTAAAGATAGAAAAATCAGCTGGGCGTGGTGGCAGGCACCTGTAATCCCAGCTACTCAGGAGGTTGAGGCTGGAGAATCGCTTGAACCCGGGAGGCAGAGGTTGCAGTGAGCCGAGATTACGCCACTGCACTCCAGCCTGGGCAACAGAACTAGGGTCCGTAAAAAAAAAAAAAAAGAAGAAGAAGAAGAAGAAGATGATGTTAACATTAGGGGAAACTTGGTGAAAGGTATAGAGGGATTCTCTAATATTTTTATAAATTTTATGTAAGTCTAAAAAGATTTTTTAAAGTCGGGTATAAAAAATATTAGTGATGAATCTACGTGAAGGGCATAGGTTTATGGACTGTGCTTTCTTGCGACTTTTCAGCAAATTTCAATTTTTTCTTTTCTTTTTCTTTTTTTTTTTGAGATAGAGTCTCGCTCTCGTTGCCCAGGCTGCAGTGCAGTGGCGTCATCTTGGCTCACCGCAACCTCTGCCTCCTGGGTTCAAGCGATTCTCCTGCCTCAGTCTCCCGAGTAGCTGGGATTACAGGCATGCACCACCACGCCTGGCTAATTTTGTATTTTCAGGAGAGACAGGGTTTCTCCCTGTGGGTCAGGCTGGACTTGAACTCCCGACCTCAGGTGATCCACCTGCCTCGGCCTCCCAAAGTGCTGGGATTACAGGCATGGGCCACTGTGCCTGGCCAAATTTTTTCAAAATAAAAAGAGAAAAAAATAAAATATACATTTCGGTAACTTTTGTTCATTGTTGTGGACTGACTACCTTTAAAAAGCCCACTGCTACCAGGCGCAGTAGCTCATGCCTGTAATTCCAGAACTTTGGGAGGCTGACGTGGGCAGATCACTTGAGGTCAGGAGTTCGAAACCAGCCTGACCAACACGGTGAAACCCCATCTCTACTAAAAATACAAAAATTAGCCAGGCATGGTGGCCCACGCCTGTAATCCCAGCTACTTGGGAGGCTGAGGCAGGACAATCACTTGAAGCCAGGAGGCGGAGGTTGCAGTGAGCTGGGATCATGCCATTACACTCCAGCCCGGGCAACAGCGCGAGACCCCGTCTCAAAAAAAAAAAAAAATATTCCCATTGCCCTTTAATCTACCACCTAAATTACGCTCACACAGTATTTCTAGGGAATGAAGATGGCATGAACAATGAAGAAATTTGCTAAAGATAAGTAACAGAGAAACTTCGAGCATACTTTAAAACATTCTCCATTGCTAGTCTAGTGCTATACCCAACAGACCATGCTGCCAAGTACTTTGAAGCACTGAATAATGTTACTAATGACCCTCAAGAATCTATGATTATTCGGCACTCTCAACGTTCCTGTCAACTTCTCTCAGCCTGTTAAGAGTAAATTTTTCGAGTTGCCAGTAACACAAAATCCATTGCCACTAGACAATCAGAGTGTTTCTTGCGGCTTCCTACACTGTGCCAGATAAGGATGCTGTAATCAGCACTCAACTGCAATTTGGCCACTGATGCAGGAGGCTAAACAGGCTCCTTCTGTGGTACTGGAGAGAGTAAACACGATCCTTGCCAGGAAAGCAGCAGGATAAGACTTGCAAAAGTAAAGGCTGTGAGCAGCCCATTGCTTTTCCTGAAAGTAACTTGAATGAAGGCTTCCTTTACTGACCACAGTATTGCTTCGGAACATCACAAATTATTACTTTTATTTATTTATTTATTTATTTAGAGACAGAGTCTTGCTCTGTCGCCCAGGCTGGAGTGCAGTGGCGCGATCTCGGCTCACTGCAAGCTCCGCCTCCCGGGTTCACGCCATTCTCCTGACTCAGCCTCCTGAATAGCTGGGACTACAGGCTCCCGCCACCACGCCCCGCTAATTTTTTTTGTATTTTTAGTAGAGACGGGGTTTCACCGTGGTCTCAATCTCCTGACCTTGTGATCCACCTGCCTCGGCCTCCCAAAGTGCTGGGATTACAGGCATGAGACACTGTGCCTGGCCTATTTTTTAGACTTAGAAATCTAGATAGAGTTACTCTTACAGATTTCATTAATGACAACACAATGCCTAATGTGCAGTGATAAATTGGAGAACTAGCCGGGCAAGGTAGCTCATGCCTGTAATGCCAGCACTTTGGGAGGCTGAGACGGGCAGATACTTGAGGCCAGGAGTTGGAGACCAGCTGGGCCAACACGGTGAAATCCCGTCTCTACTAAAAATACAAAAAATAAGCTGGGCATGGTACAAAAAATAGGCCAGGCGTGGTGGTGCGTGCCTGTATTCCCAGCTACTCAAGAGGCTGAGGCAGGAGAATCACTTGAATCCGGGAGGCGGAGGTTGCAGTGAGCTGAGATCACGCCACTGCACTCCAGCCTGAGCAACAGCGTGAGACTCTGTCTCAAAAAATAAAATAAAACAAAATAAAAATTGGGCAAAAAGCCTAAGCAATATAAGGAGGCCCTGTCTCCACAAAAAAAAAAAAAAAAAAAAAAAAAATCTAATTAGCCAGGTGTAGTGGAGTGCTCCAGCGGTCCCAGCTCCTCGGGGAGAATGAAGCAGGAGGATTGCTTGAGCCAGGAAGGTCAAGGTAAGTGTGTATTGAAACCACAACACGGCCAGGCACAGTGGCTCACGCCTGTAATCCCAGCACTTTAGGAGATAGGAGGATCGCTTGAGCCCAGGAGCTCAAGACCAGCCTGGGCAACACGGTGAAACCGTCTCTACAAAAAAAAAATTATCTTGGCTTGGTTGCGCATGCCTGAGTCCCAGCTACTTGGGAGGCTGAGGTGGGAGGATTGCTTGAGCCCAGAAGGTTGAGCTATCATCACGCCACCACATCTAGCCCAGGGTGAGAGAGCAAGATACTCTAAAAAAATATATAAATAAATAAAAATAAAATAACTGTAAGTAGAAAAAAAAAAGTATCTGCAAGGTCTACAGGAATAGAAGAATTCCAGAAGGATATACACAAACTATTAACAATAGTTACCTCAAAGGTAGGGTGTTAAAAAAAAAAAGTATTATTCAAAACAGATGTTTTTGAGTTTAAAATGAGTACTTTATTAATTATCCCGGGCCATCAGCTGACAAGGGTAGCAGAACAGGAAAGCTTGCCATCTCCCTTAGGTTTTACTTCTGTAATTTCACAGACCCAGTCACCAGTCGTTATTCCCTTTCAGTTTATGGACATTTAAATTTTGCACTAATAATCTGTTATTGACATACTGATGTTTATACAGGTTACTATAGGCAACATTTCCAATCCAAGTGCTTCTAACAGCCTAAGAAAGTGCTTTTATGCTCTAAATGAAATTGGGGAGAAAGGAGGAAAGTATAGTCCAGAGACCATCTACAGAACAAAGTATCTTTAGAATCCAAGTTTTTTTGCTTTTGTTTTTGAGACAGAGTCTCGTTCTGTCACTAGGCTGGAGTACAGTGATGCGATCTCGGCTCACTACAACCTCTTCCTCCCAGGTTCAAGAAATTATCCTGCCTCAGCCTCCCCTGTAGCTGGGTTCACAGGCGTGAGCCGCCATACCTAGCTAATTTTTTTTTTGTATTTTTAGCCGAGATGGGGTTTCAACACATTAGCCAGGCTAGTCTTGAACTCCTGACCTGAGATGATGTGCCCACCTCAACCTCCCAAAGTGCTGGGATTACAGATGTGAGCTACCACGCCCGTCTCCAAGTTTTTTTATGGGTTTTTTTTTTTTTTTGAGACAGAGTCTCGCTCTGTCGCCCAGGCTGGAGTGCAGTGGCGCGATCTCAGCTCACTGCAAGCTCCACCTCCCAGGTTCATGCCATTCTCCTGCCTCAGCCTCTCAAGTAACTGGGACTACAGACGCCCGCCACCATGCCTGGCTAATTTTTTGTATTTTTAGTAGAGATGGGGTTTCACTGTGTTAGCCAGGATGGTCTTGATCTCCTGACCTCGTGATCCACCTGCCTCAGACTCCCAAAGTGCTGGGATTACAGGCGTGAGCCACCGCGCCTGGCCCCCGTCTCCAAGTTTTATCTTGAAAATTAAATTATGGGACTTATTCCATAAGGTGACAGGTTCCATTTTAATATAAAAACAACCTCACTGCTGTCTTAAATAATATTCATAGTATGAATAACTACGACCTTACAGGAAAAAATACTTTTATGATTTAGCACAGGGGCTGCAAACTATAGTCTGTGGGCCAAAGCTGGCCTGCCGTCAGTTTTTATACTGCCTGTGAGCTAAGAATGAATTTCGCTTTCTTTTTTTTTTAACATTGTCTTGCTCTTGTTGCCCAGGCTACAGTGCAATGGCACGATCTCAGCTCACCACAACCTCCGCCACCCAGGTTCAAGCGATTCTCCTGCCTCAGCCTCCGGAGTAGCTGGGATTACAAGCATGTGCCACCATGCCCGGCTAATTTTGTATTTTTAGTAGATACATGGTTTCTCCATGTTGGTCAGACTGGTCTCGAACTCCTGACCTCAGATGACCCACCCGCATCAGCCTCTCAAAGTGCTGGGATTACAGGCGAGAGCCACTGTGCCAAGCCTACGATTTTTGCATTTTTAAAAGGTTAAAAATATCTGAAGAATACTACTTTGAGACATGTAAACATTATATTAAATTCAAATTCCAACCAGATGCAGTGACTCATGCCTGTCATCTCAGCACTTTGGGAGGCCTAAGTGGGCAGCCTGCTTGAGGCCAGGAGTTTGAGACCAGCCTGGGCAACATAGTGAGAACCCCGTCTCTACAAAAAATTTAAAAATTAGCCAGGCGTGGTGGTGCACACCTGTAATCCCAGCTACTCAGGAGGCTGAGGCAGAAGGATTGCTTAAACCCAGGAGTTCAAGGCTGTTGTGGGCTACGATTGCACCACTGCACTCTGCCTGGGCAACACAGTGAGAACCTGTCCCCTGAGCCCAAAAAGAAATTATCACTGTGCAGGAAGTAATGAATAAAAAGAAAAAAATCTTCAAATTCCAGTGTCTATAAAGTCTTATTGAAACAGACACATTCATTCACTTACCTATTATCTATGGCTGTTTTTGTGCTACAACAGGAAAACTGAGTAATGAGTAACTGGGACAGAGACTGTATGGCCTACAAAACCAAAAACATTTGGTTAAGACCTTCACAGAAAAGGACCACTGGTCAGGGATGATGGTGCATGCCTACAGTCCCCGCTGCTAGGGAGGCTGAGGCGGGAAGATGGCTTAAGTCCAGGAGTTCAAGACCAGCTTGGGCAACAAAGCAAGACCCCTATCTGAAAAAAAAAAATTAAAAAGAAAAGGTCTGCTGACCCCTGGCTTGGCCTATATTAGTTCTAACTAATCGTAAGTCCCCATTTAGAGACGTGTGCAGTGTGGTTACAGCACAGTTCCCAGTACAACTTAACCTAGTAAAGCCTCAAATTTCCTAATTTACAAAGTGAGAACAATGACACTTAACTCAGAAGGTTATCGTGAAGATTAAATGAAACTTGGCTCATAGTAAGCACTCAAACTTCAACTGCTATTATATCTTTTTTTTTTTTTTTTTTGAGATCAAGTTTCTGCTCTTGTTGCCCAGGCTGGAACGCAATGGCGCGATCTTGGCTCACTACAACCTCCGCCTCCCATATTCAAGCAATTCTCGTGCCTCAGCCTCTCAAGTAACTGGGATCACAGGCATGCGCCACCACACCCAGCTAATTTTGTATCTTTTGTAGAGACAGGGTTTCACCATGCTGCCCAGGCTGATCTCGAACTCCTAACCTCAGGTGATCTGCCCGCCTTGGCCTCCCAAAGTGCTGGGATTACAGGCATGAGCCATGGCGCCCAGCCTAGATTTTTTTTTTTTTTTTTTCTTTTAAGAGATAGGGTCTCGGGCCAGGCAGAGTGTCTCATGCCTGTCCAGCATTTTGGGAGGCCAAGGTGTGAGAATCACTTGAGGCCCAAGTTCAAGACTAGCCTGGGCAACATAGGAGACCCTATCTCTTGAAAGAGAGAACAAACGAACATGACGGACCAACAGACAGACAGGGGGTCTCACTATGTTGCCCAGGCTGGTCTTGAGCTACTGGCCTCAAGTGATCTCCTTCCTCCTGCCTCAGTCTCCGTAAGTGCTAGGATTATAGGCTTGAACCACCGTGCCTAGGAAGATTTTTGTTTTACGATACTTCTTAACACTACAAATGAATGTATTACCTTAATCTTCACTTCAGTGAGAAGCTAATGATTTCATCCTAACACTTTATCACCTTTCAAAAGCTTCTGCATAATCTTTCGAATGCTGGAAACCCACACATTTCTAAGAATGTCCCCTGTATTTAAAAAATCTTTAGGCTGGGTGTGGTGGCTCACACCTATAATCCCAGTACTTTAGGAGGCCGAGGCAGGTGCATCACCTGAGGTCAGGAGTTCGAGACCAGCCTGGCCAACATGGCAAAACCCCATCCTTACTAAAAATACAAAAATTAGCCAGGCGTGGTGGTGGGCACCTGTAATCCCAGCTACTCAGGAGGCTGAGGCAGGGAGAATTGCTTGAACCCGGGAGGTGGAGGTTGCCATGAGCCGAAATCCTGCCACTGCACTCCAGTCTGGACAACACAGCAAGATTCCAAAAAAAATATTTAAAAGTTCAAAACTGTATTGTTATGGAAACATTGTTAAAATGTGTTGTCACTCTGCTAGTTGCACTTAAGTACAGTTCCACTTAGTGAATACTTAATACTGCCTGCCAGGAATTATATTAAATATATATTATCTAATTTTCACAATAACCTTGACAAAGTAGGCACTATAATATCATTTTACAGAGAGATACAAAACTCATAGATGATCTAAATGAATTTGGCGAGAAAGGAGGTGAACTCCTTTCATAGAAGTTTCGTATCTCTCTGTAAAATGAGATTATAGTACCTACCTTGTAGATTTATTGAAGTTTCTTCCTGCAAAGCTAAATAGCAATAATTTTATTTTTCCAGGAGCATATTTGAAAAATATTTCTTGCGTTCTTGTTATAGCCTTATTTTCTACACATCACAGGAAAGCAATTTTGAACTTACAACTATAGCTTATATTCTAAAGGTCAAACAGTTGATCAATGAAAGAGCCAGAATTCAATCACAAGTCTCACTCCCAGTCTACCTGAATGTGTTAAATCGCACGATTGAACACGTGTATTAAAATGGTCAGCAGAGGCAGGAATTTCATTCTCTGGTATTTCAATATGTTCATTAAAAATGCCAGCTGACTTGCTGTTTTTAGGTAGAACTTTCAAGCCAGTGAATGGATTTTAAAGCAGTCCTGGGGAGGAGTGCCCTGAATAATGACATTTAGGTCAACCATACTGCATATACAACGGTGATCCCATAAGATGATAACACTACATTTTCAGCCAGGCACAGTGGCTCACGCCTGTAATCCCAGCACTTTGGGAGGCCAAGGCGGGTGGATCACTTGAGGTCAGGAGTTCAAGACCAGTTTGACCAACATGGTAAAACCCCGTTTCTACTAAAAATACAAAATTAGCTGAGCATGCTGGTACACGTCTGTAATCCCAACTACTTGGGAGGCTGAGGCAGGAGAATCGCTTGAGCCTGGGAGACAGAGATTGCAGTGAGCCAAGGTCGCGCCACCGCATTCCAGCCTGAGCAACAAGGGTGAAACTCCATCTCAAAAAAAAAAAGAAAAAAAAATATTTTCACTGTATCTTTGCTGTGTTTAGATATGTTTAGATACACTAACACTTACCACTGTGTTCCAATTGCCTACAATGTTCAGTACAGTAACAGGCTGTGTAGTTTTGCAGCCTAGGAGCAACAGACTGTACCACAGGGCCTCGGTAGGTAGTAGGATATCCCATCAAGGTTTGTGTGCACTCTATGATGTTCACACAGCACACGTTTCTCAGAACGCATCCCCACCACTAAGTGGCAAATAACTGTATAGAGTGAAAGACTCATCAGATTTCATCATGTTCAAACTGATAACCATTTCAGATAATTGTGGAAAGAGCTATTAACAAAGTATGTTTCCTAACTCAGTTGACAAATAGGTTCACCTTGTCCAAATCCTAAATGTCACTATTGGAAAGCCATATTTTTACACATACTGACACACCAAGAACACATCTGGCTGGAACAAAATATTGCTTCTGAGAAGACACATGAAGGTCATACGAGAACTGTCAGAAAAGAATTCCTTTGACATCTATCCTTCCTTGTCTAGGGAGAAATGGTAGTATTCTAGGCTCAGCTGTCTTCTACTTGAAAGATGGCCACAATCTGGAGCTACCTTAACTGAAGCCAGGGAATGAACATCCATTTCCTAGGAGGCCCATTTAGCAGAGACACAATCAGAGCAGGGAGAATTGCTTGGGGAGAGGAAGGCAATGAGAAGGAAAGGCTGGCCACTGATTTGAGCATTCACAGAGCCCCGAAGAATGCAGCAGGGAAAACTATTTTAGAGTAAACCCCTCCTGATTTTGCATGTACCACATAGCAAAAGCAAAAAGCATTCTTTCGAGTGAACTAAACAGAAAGGCTATTTAAGATGTATGATTTAATCCAAAGGTTAAAAGAATGCATTTATTACTTGTAGATTCAAACAGACGTTACTCAGAACTTAAGTTCATTCTAACTCTTGCCCAATTCTCCCTTCTCAGGGGTTACATTTTCTTTCTTCGGGACTGTTTTTTATTTTCACTATTTCTTATTTTTATTTCATTTTATTTTATTTTTCAAACGGAGTTTCACTCTTGTCACCCAGGCTGGAGTGAAGTGGCATGATCTCGGCTCACCGCAACCTCCGCCTCCCAGGTTCAAGCAATTCTCCTACCTCAACCTCCCAAGTAACTGGGATTATAGCTGCACACCACCAAGCCCAGCTAATTTTTCTATTTTTAGTAGAGATGGGGTTTTGCCATGTTGGCCAGGCTGGTCTCAAACTCTCAGGTGATCCACCCACCTTAGCCTCCCAAAGTGCTGGGATTACTCGTGTGAGCCACTGCACCCAGCCATAATCAGTATATTATTATCAATTATATGCACAAAGGGCATCCAGAATATTTGGAATCAACCTTATGATAATGTGTGAGAAAAGAGGAGGAGACGAGAAGCCAAAGCCTAAATTTTACTTCTGATGACATCATTTTACTCATCACGTAATCTTAGGTATAACATAACCTTTCTAAACCTTAATTTTCGCATCTACAAAATGCAGATGACACCTGCACTTTGTTTCCTTCAGAGTTATAAAGCTCAAAAGAGATCAAATATGTGAAAGCACAATGAAGTCTGCAAAGAACACAAATATGTTAGCCATTATTATTGAGCTTTTTTTTTGAGACAGAATCTCACTCTGTCATCCAGGCTGGAGTGCAGTGGTGCGATCTCAGCTCACTGCAACCTCCGCCTTCCAGGTTCAAGCAATTCTTCTGCCTCAGCCTCCAGAGTAGCTGGGACTATACGCGCACGCCACCATAACCAGCTAATTTTTGTATTTTTAGTAAAGACAGGGTTTTGCCATGTTGGTTGGGCTGGTCTCGAACTCCTGACCTCATGATCTGCTCCCCCCACCCCCTTGCCTCCCAAAGCACTGGGATTACAGGCATGAGCCACTGCACCTGGCCTATTACGGAGCTTTTTATCTTGACAGATCTCTTTTGTGTGTGTGTGTGTGTGTGTGTGTGTGTGTGTGTGTATTTGTGTTGTTGCTGTTTTTGAGACGGACTCTTGCTCTGTCACCCAGGCTGGAGTGCACTTGCGCGATCTTGGCTCACTGCAACCTCCATCTCCCGGGTTCAAACAATTCTCTTGCCTCAGCTCGTGAGTAGTTGAGATTACAGGTGCCTACCACCATGCCCAGCTAAGTTTTGTAGTTTTTTTTTTTTTTGAGACGGAGTCTCGCGCTGTCGCCCAGGCTGGAGTGCAGTGGCGCGATCTCGGCTCACTGCAAGCTCCGCCTCCCGGGTTCACGCCATTCTCCTGCCTCAGCCTCCTGAGTAGCTGGGACTACAGGCGCCCACCACCGCGCCCGGCTAATTTTTTGTATTTTTAGTAGAGACGGGGTTTCACTGTGGTCTCGATCTCCTGACCTTGTGATCCGCCCGCCTCGGCCTCCCAAAGTGCTGGGATTACAGGCGTGAGCCACCGCGCCCGGCCAAGTTTTGTATTTTTAGTAGAGGTGAGGTTTCTCCATGTTGGCCAGGCTGGTTTTGAACTCCCGACCTCAAGTGATCCCCCATCTCAGCCTCCCAAAGTGCTGGGATTACAAGCGTGAGCCACCACGCCCAGCCTACTGTTTATATTTCTAAAGAGAAATCATGGCATATGGACAAACCACCGACTGGAACTTCTTAGATGACTCCAGCTCACAAGGTCACACCACAGTGGGAAGCAAGCCTTCAATTCTCTATCACTTACAAAAGGCCAGATAAGGCTTAAGTTCCAGCACCAGCCAACCCCTGTCATCTCCAGGGAATCTATATTATAAAATGTCTAGCCTCAACAAAGGTCCTGAGTATTGTTTCAAATTTCACTGCCAATTTTCACTAAATATTTCTGATACAAGAAAAACAGGCCAAGCCTGGTGGCTCACACTTATAATCCCAGCACTTTGGGAGGGTGAGGCAAGAGGATCACTTGAGACCAGGAGTTCAAAACCAGCCTGGGCAACATAGTGAGACCTTGTCTCTACAAAAAAAATAAAAATAAAAATAAAAATAAAAATTTGTAGTTAATAATTTTTCTATTTTGTTGAAAATAAATCTGCCTCATGATAAAAGAGTTACATAATTCCAAGAAAAAAAAAAACACAGAAAACCTAAAAGTTGGTTGTTATCCTTACACTGAAAGGCAGCAATACAGAAAATTCTATCAATGTATCTCATCAAAAACATTAAACAGCCAGGCGGGGGGGGGGGGGGGGGCTCATGCCTGTAATCCCAGCACTTTGAGAGGCGGAGGCAGGCGAATCACCTGAGGTCAGGAGTTCAAGACCAGCCTGACCAAATTGGAGAAACCTTGTCTCTACTAAAAATACAAAAATTAGCCGGGCATGGTGTCGCACGCCTGTAATCCCAGCTACTCAGGAGGCTGAGGCAGGAGAATCGCTTGAACACAGGAGGCAAGTGAGCCAAGATCGCGCCATTGCACTTCAGCCTGGGTGACAAGAGCGAAACTCCATTTGAAAAAAAAAACAAAACACATTATTACACACAATCTGAAGCCAAAAAAGAGAAAAAAGCAAGAGACTCCCTCTTAGTAACAAATGAGTTAAGCAGTGATAGAAGTTGCATTAACATTACAGGAGGGCAGGAGAAACACTTGGTGACTCACACATTCCCCTTTGATGTCAATTTTACAATTTAGGGCCAAGTGCAGTGGCTCAGGCCTGTAATCTCAGCAGTTTTGGAGGCCGAGGCAGGCAGATCACCTGAGCTCACTTCGACACCAGCCTGGGCAACGTGGCAAAACCTCATCTCTACAAAAAATACATGAAATTAGCCAGGCGGTGCCACGCACCTGTGGTCCCAGCTACTAGGGATGCTGAGGTGGGAGGATCACTTAATCCAGGGGAGCAGAAGTTGAAGTGAGTTGAGATCGCCCACCACATCCCAGCCTGGGCGACAGAGTGAGACCCTGTCTCAAAAAAATAAATACATAAAAATAAAATTAAATGAAAATAAAATAAAATAAAATTTAAAAAGCTAGTTTCTTTCGGAAGAAAAAGGCTGGGCACAGTGGCTCACGCCTGTAATCCCAGCACTTTGGGAGGCCTAAGTGGGCAGATCACGAGGTCAAGAAATTGAGACCATCCTGGCCAACATGGTGAAGCCCCGTCTCTACTAAAAATAGAAAAATTAGCTGGGTGTGGTGGCGCGTGCCTGTAGTCCCAGCCACTCGGGAGGCTGAGGCAGGAGAATCGCTTAAACCCGGGAAGCAGAGGTTGCAGTCAGCAGAGACTGCACCACTGCACTACAGCCTGGCGACAGAGCGAGATTCCGTCAATCCCCCACCCTCCCCGCTTTTTTCCCCAAAAATCTGAGTCATATCAAACATCTGGTACCCATGAAATTTACTACTTTAAATTCATAGAATTAAAACTGAGCACCCACAACTGAACAAATATTTTCTGAGTTCAACCAGAGATGCTGAATACTAACTTTACCTCCCCTAGCACTTACACCTGCAAATGTAGTTTTCTTCCTCGACTTGGAAAAAAAAAGCACAGTGAACAAATTTCAGAGTGCAGCTATCACCTCAATAGAACCTGATGAAAAAGGAAAATAGGTGTTCTTTATCCCCAACAATTTTGGGACAATTTTTAAAAATGGTTTTAGATTGTTTAAATATCTACTAGTGTAAATATCAAACTAAATCCTTACACGTCAAATTATTTTGTTTGTTTTTGAGACGGAGTCTCGCTCCATTGCCCAAGCGGGAGTGCAGTGGCGCGATCTCGGCTCACTGCAGGCTCCGCCTCCCAGGTTCACACCATTCTCCTGCCTCAGCCTCCCGAGTAGCTGGGACTACAGGTGCCCACCACCTCGCCCGGATAATTTTCCATGCATTTTTAGTAGAGCTGGGGTTTCACCGTGTTAGCCAGGACGGTCTCGATCTCCTGATCTCGTGATCCGGCCACCTCGGCCTCCCAAAGTGCTGGGATTACAGGCGTGAGCCACCGCGCCCGGCCAAATCATTTTTTTTTTTTTTTTTTTTTAAGGAGACAGGATCTCCCTGTGTTGTCCAGGCTAGCAAGCTCAGCGGCCCATCACAGGAGTTTGGAACTCCCGGGCTGAAGGAATCCTCCCTCCTCAGTCTCTAGAGTCGCTGGAATTACAGGCGCACGCCACCGTGTCCGGCCAAAGTGTTTTTTTTTTTTAAGAGATGGTGGTCTCACTATGTTGTCCAAGCTGGCCTCGAACTCCTGAGACCAAGCGATCCTCCTGCCTTGGCCTCCCAAAGTGCTGGGAATAACAGGCGGTGTTCCACCGCGCCCGGCCCCAAATCTTTGTCTTGGTAATGGAATAAAAAGCGGAGTATACAGTTGGCGGGTAGGACTTAAATCCTCAGATGACGCCAACGTTTCTCACCAAGGATTTCAAACGGCTCCCCATTAACTTCTCATTAACCTAGCGAACAAGAAAGTGACACGCTGAGATTTTGGATCCTTTTTCTTTCCCAAACTCTGCCCCTGGCAGAGAAAGAGGCGCACAAACAAGGGGTGTGGCCCACTGGCAGATCAGTCAGACCGTCCCGAATCAGGGACGAATACTGGAAAGCAGAGAGGAAAAAGAAGTTTCGCGTTTCCGCTCCTGGGACTCTGCTCCAGAATTCGGCGTTACCCCGTCCGAAGCGGCGGCGTCAGAACAAGTCACTAAACATCACCCGCACCGCCTCCCGGGAGGGGCTGGGTCCCGTCTCCGCGGAGACACGGCCGGGCCGTGCGAGCACAGCGGGGGCCACCCCGTCTCCCCACAGGGAGACCCAAGGCCCAGAGGGGCCCAGGGAGCCCGACACGAAAACTCCTAAAGTTCCTGAGCAGGGACCTGAACCAAAGGTCTCTGCCCACGGCGCGGGCTGTAGGGCCGCCGCTCCGCTTGAGAAAGGGGTCCCCACACCGGAGTCGGGCGAGGGGTTCGCCTCCCGCCACCGAACCCATCCCTGCCTGGGTCGCCGAGTCCCGTGTCCCGCCCTCTCCCCGCAGGGCTCCCGGAGAGGACCCCCGCCTTCTCGCTTCGCCCCTCCGCCTCGCTCAGGAGGAGACCTGCCACGGCCCTGTCTGACCTGTCGCCGCTGGGACCGAGCCGGCAGCACGAAGCCTCCATGCCCGCCGCCGAGGAAGCCCCCACCACGTACACACTCTTCTCTGCGGTCGCCAGAGTGGCTCGGCTGGCACGCCGCCGCGTCCCGCCTCCTGGCAACCGCGTTCCACACCGTCGCCGCCGCCGATTGGTCCGTGTGCTCGTGGCTCCCGTCTCATTGGCTACTGCCGGGGCAACACTGCGGGAGGGTTGCTAAGGGGCGGGAGGCGAGCGGGAGTTAAACGCGCCTGCGCGGGGGTGGGGGTGGTGCGAGTCAGGGCTTGGTCCTCTGGAGCGCCACGCGCGTCCGAGACTGAAGGGCAAGAGTTTGTTTTTGCCTGGGCCTCGTCCGCCGCGCGGCCAGCGGGCGAGTCCGGTCAGAGGAGTCGCCCATACCCCACCAACCGCCACGCACGCACCGGCTCCCCGCACCCCCGCCATTTTTACCGAGCCCACCCGGAGCGCTTCCCTAGGTCTGCCCTGTGAGGATGTACAGACCTCTGTCACTTCCCATTCTGGCCCCTGCCCTCATACCAGAGGCCTTCGTGGACCCGCTCTGGTACCCTCTCCACTCCGCCAGTCACTCCCAGTGAAACGCATCTTCCATAGGCTGGCCTTGACCTTCAACTGCACACAACTCCTTAAGCTTCCCATACTCCAGCCCAAGCTTGACCTGCTCTACAGACTCCCCTAAAGCACACGAGGGAATCCAGAGACTCTTTTTTTGAGACAGGGTCTCACTGTCTCGCCCAGACTGCAGTGCAGTGGCCCAATCTCAGCTCACCGCAACCCTCGCCTCCCAGGCTCAGGGGATTCTCCTGCCTCAGCCTCTGAGTACCTGGGATTACAGGCACGGGCCACTACCGCCTGGCTATTTTTCGTATTTTTAGTAGAGAGAGGGTTTCACCATGTTGGCCAGACTGGTCTCTTTACTCCTGACCTCAAAAGATCCACCTGCCTCTGCCTCCCAAAGTGCTGGGATGACAGGCATGGGCCCGTCCTGGAGACTCAGTTTCCATCTACCTTTCTACAGCCTGTGGGCCTTCCTCAAACATCCATAGCCCACAGTGAAAGCCTCTGTCTAAAAGTGTACTCTGTCTCCAATAAATCCCGTCCCCAAATGTCAGTCCCTTTCTCCCTACCGACATGCACATCATCCCTACAGAACATCCTAAGTCCTGACGAGTCTCTGCACAAATGGCTTTATGGCATTCTAAGGTCAAAGTTGTTTCCACATTGGTTTTGAACCTACAAGTTAGAACTTTAGGAAGCACACGCTGAGTGGACCGTTACACTGCCTGGGTCAGCCTGCACTCACTGTGTGACCCTGTGCATGGTTCATTCTCTGCGTCAAATTCCCATCTGTAAAATATGCAGAGTAATCCCTGCTTGATCTAGTTGGGGCTGGACCTGACACAGTAGGTCCAGCTGAATGAATGCTGGATGAATGGGGTTTAATGAGATGTACTTATCTGAGTAAAAGGCCATCTGAGACATTCGGTTGACTAGGGAAGTCCTTCTGCATTAATTACAATAAGTAATATTCATTGAAAACTTTCCTTATTTATTTATACACAGTTGAACAGTTACTCTAAGAAATCATTTTCCCACCCTATTTAATATTGATAGATTTCTTCAGTTAGAAACAAAAACTCAAAACATAGGCAATCCTAAAGAACTCATCTACGTCCCCTTTATCTTCCCTGATCTCATATAGTCCCTAAAACAGGGCTTGCTGCCCTTTCTTCTTCTTGCCTTTTCAGCAGATGAGTCAAGGTTGCAGAGGTGGCAGTCAACCACAGAGTCACAGAGTTTGATTTTTTTCCATCCATCAGCTCATAGAAGCTGCCATTGAGCCTGACAAGAGCTGGTACTCAAAAATGCAGAATGAATTGGTTTGAATGAGGTGATTAAAGGATTAATGAGTAGTGGTTAAGGAGACAAAGACCTTTAGTGGATGGGGTAATATTGCTGTATTACTGACAGAAGCAGGATTCTCTAAAAAAACTTTCTGTAGCCATTTACTTACATACATTTTAAAGAGTTACTACAAGATATTTTAAAAATTTAAACAGTTAATACAAGAAAAATATAAAGTGAATAGTTCATGACACTAAACTCAACTGTTCATGACACAAAGTATCTTAGAAAACAAATCTCGGCTGGGCGCGGTGGCTCACGCCTGTAATCCCAGCACTTTGGAAGGTCCAGGTCAGCAGATGAATTGAGGTCAGGATTTTGAGACCAGCCTGGCCAACATGGAGAAACCTCATCTCTACTAAAAATACAAAAACATTAGCCAGGCATGGTGGCAGGTGCCTGTAATCCCAGCTACTGGGGAGGCTGAGGCAGGAGCATCGCTTGAACCCAGGAAGTGGAGGTTGCAGTGAGATGCGATCATACCACTGCACTCCAGCCTGGACAACAGAGCGATATTACATCTCAAAATACAAAACAAAATAAAACAAACAAAAAAAAACCCTGGGAATTGAATTCCTTTATGACTCCAAAAAACATGTCTCTTTTCTATTGAGATTGCTGATGGCAGTCAGCTTTTCACAAGGAATTGGCTTCTGCTCAGCTTCCCTCTCTCCCTGAGGTAAGCAAGCAGGTGCTGTCGTCTCCTCCACGTGACCTTTATTCCATACTTGTCTTCGGGGGTGTCTTCAACCAGAACAGGTCCAGGCTCTGGGCTATCAGGAGTGCCAGTGTGAAGAGAGCAGCTTGGAAGGCTATTTTCCTTCTGATCCTGGGGAATGAGTTCTTCCTTCACAGACGATGACTCTGGGGTCTGGATATCAGGTGGAATGAACACATAAGGTAAGCTCTGAAGTGCCTGTGCTGACATGTCCCCACAGCTTTGGGGACTGAGCACTGGAACTAAGGGTCTTCTGGAAACATCCTTTTCTGAGTCACTGGGGCACTCCCGGATTAAGGGGATCCCCAATGTCTCTGAATTGGAAGACTGCGGACTCTCAAAAGTTAGATGTGGAAACTTGGAGGTGGTAGATTTTCGACTTGAATGTCTCGCCCGGTTTTGGTGGTGGTGTTTCCGGTAGGCTGGGAACAAGCTTCCTGCTGTTGTATCAAAATCAGGTGATACCTTTAAAGAAAAAAAAAAACAGTGAGGTGAGCCTAACTAAGTACTAACCTAAGAGAGGAAACTATATCTGATGACCAGACTCTTAAATCGGGGTCTAATGTAGTAATGAACACAAAACTAAAATAGCTGTCTAATGGGATAATAACAGGATGCTTTCGGCAAATTATTCCATCTCTCTGGCCTTCAGCTTCCTTGTGTGTAGGAAAGGGGATGATGTCTTTTTCCCTTCATCACACCATAGGGATATAACTTTTTTTCCCCCTGGGATGGAGTCTCAATCTGACATCTAGACTGGAATGCAGTGGCATAATCTCAGCTCACTGCAACTTCTGCCTCCCAGGTTCAAGCGATTCTCCTGCTTCAGCCTCCTGAGTAGCCAGGACTACAGGTGCCTGCCACCACACCCAGCTATGTGTGTGTGTGTGTGTGTGTTTTTTTATATATATTTTTATATTTTTTTTTTTTTTTTTTTTTTTTTTGAGACAGAGTTTCGCTCTTGTCACCCAGGCTGGAGTGCAATGGCACTCTGCTCTGCTCACTGCAACTTCTGCCTCCCTGATGCAAGCAATTCTCCTGCCTCAGCTTCCCGTGTAGCTGGGATTACAGGCACGCACCACCATGCCCAGCTACTTTTTGTATTTTTAGTAGAGACGGAATTTTACCATTTTGAGCAGGTTGACCTTGAACTCCTGACCTCAAGTGATCCACCTGCCTTGGCCTCCCAAAGTGCTGGGATTACAGGCATGAGCCACGGCACCCAGCCAATTTTTGTATTTTTAGTAGAGTCAGGTTTTTGCCATGTTGGTCAGACTGGTCTCAAACTCCTGACCTCAAGTGATCCACCCGCCTCAGCCTCCCAAAGTGCTGGGATTACAGGCGTGAGCCACAATGACTGGCCTAGATATAACTTATCTTTAAACTTTATGAGGGTAGAGACCAGCGGTCTTGTTCTTGATTCCCAGCACCTAGCAGAATGCCTGGAACAAAGAAGGCCCTCAGTAAATAATGCAAAGCCAACTCCAAGCACAGGGGGGAGGAACTAGCAGAGGACCTGGCATATAATGACTGTTCAATAAATGTTCATTCCTACTCTCATCCACAGGATTCTGATGTTTAGGTTTCTTCCACAGTCCTGTAGCAGGTATTATGGTTCTTCCAAGCAGTCCTGAATAAGTTACATGTATTAAATACTCCCAAGCCAAGCTTATGTTTTTGTCTGGCCCTTTTACTACACTACTTTCCCGTTGTATAGTAGCTGTATTCTCTTCCCAGGGCTTCTGCTTTTTTTTTTTAATTTTTTTTTTGAGACAGGGTCTCACGCTGTTGCCCAGGCTGGAGTGCAGTGGCAAATCTTGGCTCACTACAGCCTTGACCTCTAGGCTCAAGAGATCTGCCCACCTCAGCCTCCCAAGTAGTTGGGACTACAGGTACACACCACCATGCCCAGCTAATTTTTCTATTAATATTTTTTAGTAAAGATGGGGTTTCGCCATGTTGCCTAGGCTGGTCTCGAACTCCTGGGCTCAAGCAATCCTCCTGTCTTGGCCTCCCAAAGTGCTAGGATTACAAACATGAGCCACTACACCTGGCCTCTCTTCCCAGGGCTTTTAAGCGGTCAAAATATGACATATGCTATTTTTATGGGATTTTTATTTTTCAAGGCTCAATCCGTTAAACAATAAACAGAGTATCTAGCTAGATATGCCACCTTTCACATGAGGTTTGGGGAACAATCTCATTTTTAATTTGTTCTGCCATTGATCTGGCATTCTCACCCAGCTAATGGGTAAAAAACTTTTACACTGAACTCTTTCAGAGGAAAATAGGGGAAGAGAAAGACTCCAGTTCCCACTAACCCATTTCTCAGTTTGAACTGAGAAAAGAAGATGTACCAGGGAAGATGGCTGGCCACAGACAGAAAGAATACATTAACTCCTTGCCCCTGCCCCCATGAATCTTATTCTTGAGGCCCTGGTTCAAGGGGAAGAAGAGTCAGCATTCTGGAAAACCTAACAGAGTAAAAGTCAAAGTAGGCCAGGCATGGTGGCTCACGCCTGTAATCTCAGCACTTTGGGAGGCCGAGGCAGGCAGATCACGAGATCAGGAGATCGAGACCATCTTGGCTAACACAGTGAAACCCCATCTCCACTGAAAATACAAAAAAATTAGCCGGGCGTGGTGGCAGGCGCCTGTAGTCCCAGCCACTCGGGAGGCTGAGGCAGGAGAATGGCATGAATCCGGGAGGTGGAGCTTGCAGTGAGCCGAGATCGCACCACTGTGCTTCAGCCTGGGCGACAGAGCAAGACTCCGTCTCAAAAAAAAAAGAAAGAAAAAGAAAAAAAAAAAGTCAAAGTAATAATCCCATGGGCCTACCCAGGAAGTGATGGTGCTGTGGTCAATGGGCTTGCTGGGCACCTGTCGAGTGTGAGTGATGGGAAGCTGTGTAGATGCACAGCTGTGTTTGGGGCCCTCCAGTGGTTGATGGTGGAACAGCAGCTGGGCTTTCTGGGAAGGCTGGCGGCGTTTTTTTCTGGGAGGCATCAACCGGTGAATGAGGAACAGTTAGTAACCACATGATGCTGTTAGCCTTCGGGTTGGGTGATAGGCTCCAATTCCAACCCATGCCTATAGAGAAGAAACAAAAGCTGAGAACAAAGAATTCAGATGATTCCCTAGCTCCTCCTGATCCTCTGCCAGCCAATTCTACCATAAACCTCAAGGCTGTGGGGAGCACAGCCTCCTATACCTACAACCATCAAGCAAAACACAATATTCATATTCAACATTCATCTAACGAACATTTATTATGTGCTAAGTGTCATGCTGGGTGCTGGGAATTTAAAGATGAATAACCATTTATTCAACAATCATTTACTGAGTGCCAAGCATTTGTAGTGATATAGAGGTCATCCCTGTTTCAAGGAGCTGAAAGTCTAGCAAAGGGAAACAGACATTTACAACACAGTATGAGAATACGATATGGTTCCATTCATTCCAAAGGAGGCTTTCTGGAAAGGAAGATACCTGACCTAGGTATGAAAGGCATAGAAGAAACAAAAAAGCAAGGAGGGCACTCCAACCTGAGGAAGAGTGTACACAAAGGCACGGAGAGGAGAAGGAGTATTGTGAATTCTGGGAATTACAAACTCAATGTATCTGGACACAGAGTATGAAAAGAAAAATGGCAGGAACTGAGGATAAACATGGTGTCAGGCTGAGGTAAAACAAAACAAAACAAAACAAAAAAACAGGTGACACGGCTGGGGGAGGGGGCTCATGCCTGTAATCCCAGCACTTTGGGAAGCCGAGGCAGGCAGATCACCTGAGGCTGGGAGTTCGAGACCAGGCTGGCCAACATGGTGAAACCTCGTCTCTACTCAATATACAAAAGTTAGGCTGGGAGTGGTGGTGGCTCATGCCTATAATCCCAGCACTTTGGGAGGCTGAGGCGGGCTGATCACTTTACGCCAGGAGTTCAAGGCCAGCCTGGCCAACATGGCAAAATCCCACCTCTACTAAAAATACAAAGCTTAGCTGGGCGTGGTGGCACATGCCTATAGTCCCAGCTACTCAGGAGGCTGAGGATCACTTGAACCCAGGAGCTGGAGGTTGCAATGAGCTGAGATTGTGCAACTGCACTCTGACCTGGGCAGCAGAGCTAGACTCTGTCACAAACAAACAAACAAATAAAAAAGATGTATTTTAAAAATAAAAAAGGAGGCCGGGCGCAGTGGCTCACGCCTGTAATCCCAGCACTTTGGGAGGCCAAGGCGGGCGGATCACGAGGTCAGGAGATCAAGACCACCCTGGCTAACACGGTGAAACCCCGTCTCTACTAAAAATACAAAAAATTAGCTGGGCGTGGTGGCGGGCGCTGTAGTCCCAGCTACTCGGGAGGCTGAGGCAGGAGAATGGCGTGAACCCAGGAGGCGGAGCTTGCAGTGAGCCGAGATTGCGCCACTGCACTCCAGTCTGGGTGACAGAGCGAGACTCCGTCCCCCCCCCCCAAAAAAAAAAACAAATAAAAATTAAAAAGGCTGTAGTGGTGCACGCCCGTAATCCCAGCTACATGGGAAACTGAGGTAGGAGAATCGCTTGAACCTGGGAGGTGGAGGTTGCAGTGAGCCGAGATTGCACCACTGCACTCCAGCCTAGGAGACAAAGCGACTCATCTCCAAAACAAACAAACAAATAAAAAACAGGTGATACCATATGAGTTTAGACTTTAAGCAGAAGAAGAATTTGAGCCCACCTGGCTTTTAAAATTTTTTTCACTGCAGATAATGTCAAATATGCACTAAAGTGGACTGAATAACATAATGGGCCCTGTGTACCGATCATCCAGCTCCAGTAACTATCGGTTAGCCAGGCTAACCGTGACCCATCTACACCCCAGCCACTTCTTCTATCCCTGGATTATTTTGAAGAAAATGTATTCGGCCAGGCACAGTGGCTCATGCCTGTAATCCCAGCACTTTAGAAGGCCAAGGTGAGTGGATCACCTGAGGTCAGGAGTTCGAGACCAGCCTGACCACGTGGAGAAACCTTGTCTCTAAGAAAAATACAAAATTAGCTGGGCGTAGTGGCGCATGCCTGTAATCCCAGCTACTTGGAGGCTGAGGCAGGAGAATCGCTTGAACCCGGGAAGCAGAGGTTGCGGTGAGCAGAGATCACGCCACTGCACTCCAGCCTGGGCAACAAGAGTGAAACTCCATCTCAAAAAAAAAAAAGAAAAAGAAAAAGAAAAAGAAAATATATTCTATGATTCCCATTAATACGACTAAATAAATTCATAAATGCTTTAACATTAACAAATATCTAGCCAGCTAGTGTTCCCATTTTCTTTTTTTCTTTTTTTTCGAGACAACATGATCATGGCTCACTATAGCCTTAACCTCCCAGGCTCAGGCGATCCTCCCACCTCAGCCTCCCAAGTAGCTAGGATTATAGCACGTGCCACAACGCTGGCTAATTTTCATATTTTTGTAGAAATAGGGTTTTGTTGTGTTGCCCAGGCTAGTCCTGAATTCCTGAGCTCAAGCGATCTGCCCACCTCAGCTTTCCAAAGTACTGGGATTACAGGTGTGAGCCACCACACCCCAGGTTTTCTATGTCTTTTTTTTCTTTTCTTTTCTTTTTTTTTTTTTTGAGACAGGGCCTTGCTCTGTCACCCAGGCTGGAGTGCAGTGGTGTGATCATGGATCATTGCAGCCTCGACCTCTAAAGCCTAAGCCATCCTCCCACATCAATTTCCTGAGTAGCTGGAACTACAAGTGGGCACATTGCACCTGGCTAACTTTTTTAAAAACATTTTTTGTAGAGATGAGATCTCACTGTGTTGCCTAGGCTGGTCTCAAACTCCTGGGCTCAACCAATCCATCCCTCCTCAGCCTTCCAAAATGCTGGGATTACTAGCAATTCTTCAGATAGGCCTTCCCTAACAACTACGTCCAAAATAACAGGCAACTTAACCTCTTGACCTGTCTGATTTTTCTCTATACTTTTATCTTTTGAGACGGAGTCTCACTCTTTCGCCCAGGCTGGAGTGCAGTAGCTTGATCTTGGCTCACTGCAACCTCCACCTACCGGGTTCAAGCAATTCTCCAGCCTCAGCCTCCCCAGTAGCTGAGATTATAGTCACCTGCCACCATGCTCAGCTAATTTTTATATTTTAAGTAGAGATGAGGTTTCACCATTTTGGCCAGGCTGGTCTTGAACTCAGTTGAGACCTCAACTGATCTACCTGCCTTGGCCTCCCAAAGTGCTGGGATTACAAGCGTGAGTCACCATGCCTGGCCCCTCTGGTAGCCTTCTAACTGAGTTCTCTGCTTCCTTTCTCCACTCCCATCTCCAACCTGACTTTTCTCACAAGGTGCCTAGAGCATCTTTTTTTTTTTTTTTTGAGACGGAGTCTGGCTCTGTCGCCCAGGCTGGAGTACAGTGGCTGGATCTCAGCTCACTGCAAGCTCCGCCTCCCGGGTTCACGCCATTCTCCTGCCTCAGCCTCCCGAGTAGCTGGGACTACAGGCGCCCGCCACCGCGCCTGGCTAGTTTTTTGTATTTTTTAGTAGAGACGGGGTTTCACTGTGTTAGCCAGGATGGTCTAGATCTCCTGACCTCGTGATCCGCCCGTCTCGGCCTCCCAAAGTGCTGGGATTACAGGCTTGAGCCACCGTGCCCGGCCGAGCATCTTTTTTTAAAGTTTTTTTTAATTATTATTTTTTGTAGAGACAGAGTCTTGCTTTGTTGCCCAGACTACTCTCAAACGCCTAGGCTCAAGCAATCCTTCTGCCTCAGCCACCCAAAGTGTTGGGATTACAGGTATAAGCCACCACGCCTGGCCCAGATCTACTTTAATAAGGGCTTCTTTAGTGGAATGGTGGGACACAAGGTTGAATGCACTAGGTAGAGAGATGAAAGAGTTGCAGCTGTGCATGCTGGAAAGTCACACAACAGAGCAGGTTGCTTCTATGCATTCGTGATCCATTCAATCAACAACAAAAAATAACTTGCTTTGACTTATGTGACTAGGCAGTAGAGATACAGGTAAAGAAAAAAAAGGATGACGTTTCTATTCTTTTTTTTTTTTTGATGGAGTCTTGCTCTGTTACCCAGGCTAGAGTACAGTGGCACAATCTTGGCTCACCACAACCTCCACCTCCTGGGTTCAAGCAATTCTTCTGCCTCAGCTTCATAAGTTGCTGGGACTACAGGCACACGCCACCATGCCCAGCTAATTTTTGTATTTTTAGTAGAGACGGGGTTTCACTATTTTGGCCAGGCTGGTCTCGAACTCCTGACCTTCTGATCTACCTGCCTCGGCCTCCCAAAGTGCTGGGATTATAGGCGTGAGCCACCATGCCCGGTCAAAGTTTCTATTCTTAAGGAACTAACATCTTATGGAAAACACAAAAAATATATATATCCATTTGTTCATTCATTCATTCGAAAAATATTTACTGAGCACCTACTGTGTGCTAGACACTGTTCCAGGTGCTGAAAATATATACCAGAGAATAACATGCCCTCTGCCCTTGTGGTGCTTACATTCTAATTGGAAAGGAATAAAAAGTATAGAGAGGCCGGGCACAGTGGCTCACGCCTGTAATACCAGCACTTTAGGGGGCTGAGGGGGGCAGATTACTTGAAGTCAGGAGTTCAAGACCAATCTGCCCAACATGGTGAAACTCCGTCTCTACTAAAAATAGAAAAATTAGCCAGGCGTCATGGCACACACCTATAATCCCAGCTACTCGGGAGGCTGAGACAGGAGGATCACTTGAATACGGGAGGCGGAGATTGCAGTGAGCGGAGATCACACCACTGCACTCCAGCCTGGGCAACAGAGCGAGATTCGTTCTGGAAAATAAATAAAAAGCTACCACAGGAATCCAGTGGAAAGATGCAGTGGTAGCAATGGCTATAAGGGAGGAGACCACCCCTCATATTGTCTTATGCCCAATTTCTGCCTCCAAAGAAAGAAAAAGTAAAAACTAAAAGGCAGAAATGAAATCCGCAGGCAGACAGCCCGGAGCCACACACTGGGCCTGGTAGTTAAAGATCGACCCCTGACCTAATTGGTTATGTTATCTATAGATTACAGACATTGTATAGAAAAGCACTGTGAAAATCCCTATCTTGTTTTGTTCTATCTAATTACCGGTGCATGCAGCCCCCAGTCACTATCCTCTGCTTCCTCCATCGATCACGACCCTCTCACACGCACCCCCTTAGAGTTGTGAGCCCTTAAAAGGGACAGGAATTGCTCACTCGGGGAGCTCGGCTCTTGAGACAGGAGTCTTGCTGATGCCCCCGGTCGAATAAACCCCTTCCTTCTGTAACTCGGTGTCTGAGTTTTGTCTGCGGCTCGTCCTGCTACAGCTATAGTGTTGAAATTCATGACTTGCTGAAAGTCATCAGTACGTTGCTCAGCAATCCTGTTTCCTTGATCAACTCATTCTCCACAAAGATTATCTTAAAATTTCTCCAAGCTAGGTGCAGTAGCTTACGCCTGTAATCCCAGAACTTTAGGAGGCTGAGGTGGGAGGACTGCTTGAGGCCAGGAGTTCAAGACCAGCCTGGGCAACATAGTGAGACCTTGTCTCTACTAAAAATGTAAAAGAATAATTAGCTGGGCATGGTGGCATGCACCTGTAGTCCCAGCTACTTGGGAGGCTGAGGTGGGAGAATCACTTGAGCCCGGGAATTTGAAGATGTGATGAGCTATGATCATGCCACTGCACTCTAGCCTAGGTGACAGACAGATCCTATCTCAAAATAAATAAATAAATAAAGTGGAAAATTTTTTTCTTTGTTTTGAAACAAAGTCTCACTCTGTTGCCCAGGCTGGAGTGCAGTGGCGCAATCTCGGCTCACTGAAACCTCCTCCTGGGTCCAAGCGATTCTCCTGCCTCAGCCTCCCAAGTAGCTGGGATTACAGGCACCCTCACCACGCCCAACTAATTGTAGTATTTTTTAGTAGAGATGGGGTTTCACCATGTTGGCCAGGCTAGTCTTGAACTCCTGACCTCAGGTGATCTGCCCACCTCGGCCTCCCAAAGTGCTGGGATTACAGGCGTGAGCCACCACGCCCAGACTGAACATTTTTAATTTTTAAAATCATTTTTAGAGATGGGGTCCTGTTCTGTTGCTCAGGCTGGAGTACAGTGACACGATCATTGCTCACTGCAGCCTCAAACTCCTGGGCTCAATAGATCCTCTTGCCTCAGCCTCTCAAATAGCTGGGAATATAGACAAGTACCACCACACCTGATTAGTTTCTCATTTTATTTTTTGTACAGATGGGGTCTTGCTATGTTGCCCAGACTGGTCTTGAACTCCTGGGCTCAAGTCATTCTCCTGCCTCAGCCTCCCGAAGTGCTAAGATTCCAGGTGTGAACCACCACACCCTGCCCACTTTCTTAGAGCTTCAGAATATCCCTTTTCTCTTAACAAATGACTTTACTTCCTACTTGACAAAGAATACAGAAGACATCAAAGGAAATACTTTCATTTTCCAGAAAGCAAACATACAAACCTATGCATATCAGCGTTTAACTTCTGTTATAATTAGAGGTCAGTTCATTCTGCTATCTAAGTCCTTCCCCTCTGGTTGTGCTTTGGAGCTGTTCTCACTTGATATACTTTTCTCTGGCAAACTCATCTGCCTGTATTTCAGTACCCACCTAGAAGTAGATGACTTCAATATTTACATATTCATTTTAGAATTCCTTAAGTTTGGGACCCAAATATCCCACTTTCTTTTTTTTTTTTTTTTTTTTTTTGAGACGGAGTCTCGCTCTGTCACCCAGGCTGGAGTGCAGTGGCCGGATCTCAGCTCACTGCAAGCTCCACCTCCCGGGTTTACGCCATTCTCCTGCCTCAGCCTCCCGAGTAGCTGGGACTACAGGCGCCCGCCACCTCGCCCGGCTAAGTTTTCGTATTTTTTTTAGTAGAGACGGGGTTTCACCGTGTCAGCCAGGATGGTCTCGATCTCCTGACCTCGTGATCCGCCCGTCTCGGCCTCCCAAAGTGCTGGGATTACAGGCTTGAGCCACCGCGCCCGGCCCAAATATCCCACTTTCTACCTGAACGGCAACTAGATACTTCTTTTCTTTTTTTTTCTTTTTTGAGAGAGATTCTCGCTCTGTCGCCCAGGCTGGAGTGCAGTGGCGCGATCTCGGCTCACTGCAAGCTCTGCCTCCCAGGTTCACGCCATTCTCCTGACTCAGCCTCCCAAGTAGCTAGGACTACAGGCGCCCACCACCACGCCTGGCTAATTTTTTGTATTTTTAGTGGAGATGGGGTTTCACCGTGTTAGCCAGGATGGTCTCGATCTCCTGACCTCATGATCCACCCGCCCCGGCCTCCCAAAGTGCTAGGATTACAGATGTAGGCCACCGCGCCCGGCCGCAAGTAGATACTTGAAATGCACCTCAAATTCAACATGTGTAAGGCAGAGCACAGTGGCTCACACCTGTAATCCCAGCACTTTTAGAGGTCAGGGTGGGCGGATCGCTTGAGCTCATGAGTTTGAGACCAGCCTGGGAAACACAGTGAAACCCAAACTCTACAAAAAATACAAAAAATTAGGTGGGTGCGGTTGTGTGCACCTGTAGTTCCAGCTACTCAGGAGGCTGAGGTGGGCAGATCACTTGAGCCCGGGAGGTGGAGGTTGCGGCGAGCTGAGATCATGCCACTGAACTCCAGCCTGGGTGACAGAGTCAAAACTCTTTCAAAAAAAGAAAAGAAAAAAAAAAAAATTCAACAAGTTCAAAACTGAACTTGGCCAGGCACAGTGGCTCATGCCTGTAATGCCAACACTTTGGGAAGTGAAGGTGGGAGGATCACTTGAGCCTAGGAGTTCAAGATCAATCTGGGCAACAGAGTGAGACCCTGTCTCTACAAAAAATACAAAAATTGGCCGGGCGCGGTGGCTCAAGCCTGTAATCCCAGCACTTTGGGAGGCCGAGACGGGCGGATCACAAGGTCAGGAGATCGAGACCATCCTGGCTAACCCGGTGAAACCCCGTCTCTACTAAAAAATACAAAAAACTAGCCGGGCGAGGTGGCGGGCGCCTGTAGTCCCAGCTACTCTGGAGGCTGAGGCAGGAGAATGGCGTGAACCCGGGAGGCGGAGCTTGCAGTGAGCTGAGATCCGGCCACTGCACTCCAGCCTGGGCGACAGAGTTTGGTGACTCCGCCTCAAAAAAAAAAAAAAAAAACAAAAACAAAAATTAGGCCAGGCACGGCGGCCTACACCTATAAACCCAGCAGTTAGGAGTCGGTGGCTGATCATGAGGTCGGGGATCGGTGACCATCCTGGCTAACATGGTGAAACCGCCTCTACTAAAAATACAAAAATTAGCCAGGCATGGTGGCGCACCTGTGGTCCCAGCTACCGAGGCTGAGGTGAGAATGGCGGAACCCGAGATGGAGCTTGCAGAGCCGAGATCGGGCCACTGCACCCCAGCCTGGGCAACAGAGAGACTCAGTCTCGGGGGTCGGGGGGGGGGAAATTAGCTGGGTGTAGTGACATGTGCCTGTAGTCCCAGCCATTCAGGAGGCTGAGGTGGAAGGATCACCTGAGCCCAGGAAGTTGAGGTTGTAGTGAGCCAAGGTCATGCCACTGAACTTCAGCCTGGGGGACAGAGTAAGACCCTGTCTCTAAAAAATAAAAAGATGAGTAAAAATAAATATATAAATTTTTTTTGAAAAAAAACTGAACTCATTCTGAGCATTGCTTTGTAGTAAAAAAACAAAAACTGAATTCATGATCATTCCCTTGACAACCCCACCCCCACCCCTTGGCCAAAGTGATTATCTTCCAGGGCCCTTGGTCAGGGAATGGTGTCATTATTCCTTCAGCTATGCAGCCAAAAATCTTGACACTTCTATTTCCCATCCAACCCACCATCAAGCCCTGTCAACTTTACCTCTTAAACATGTTTTCGTAATGCCCCTTTTTCACGCTGTCTCCTTCTTTTTCTTCTCTCCCCGCCACCATTTTTCAAGCTCCAGCAGTTCTTGCCTGGAGTACTGCAACATCCAACTGTTCTGCCCTAATCCACTCTAGCAAACCCCGCTATAGACTGACCTTTTAAAATGCAAATATGACCTGGGTTCACTTCTGCTTAAAGCTTATGATTGGCTTCCTTTAATTCTTGGATAAGCACAAAACTTCTCTGTATGGCTAAGGCCCCGCTTCCCCTGGCTCCAGCTTCAACTCACACCACACTCCATTCAGGTCAATTAGCTCAAACTCTTCAGATATTCCTTAGCCTTTGTACTCACTGTGCTTCCTCCTGCCATCCAGCCTTTGCACGCCTGATTCCCTCTGCTTAGCGGGGCTCCCTCCTTTCTTTGTAAAAGGCATCAGATCTCACACCAAGCTCTCATTAGAAAAGCCTTTCCTGTCCTACCTCTCAAGATCTTATTGTAAATACTCAAAGTATCATTAACCTCTCATGTTTCACTTTACAGCAGTAATGCCACATTTGTTTGTTCGTTTTGGAGACGGTGTCTTCCTCTGTCACCCAGGCTGGGGTGCAGTGGTGTGATCACGGCTCACCATAGCCTCCACCTCTCGGCCTCAGGTCATCCTTCCACCTCAGCCTCCAGAGTAGCTGAGACTACAGGCATGCACCACCACGCGCGGCTAATTTTTAGTAGAGAAGCGGTTTCGCTATGTTGGCTAGGCTGGTCTCGAACTCGTGACCTCAAATGATCCACCCGCCTCGGCCTCCTAAAGTGCTGGGATTACAGGCGTGAGCCACTATGCCCAGCCCACATTTGTTTATTTGATTCTTTTATTTTATTTTAATTTTTTTAGAGACAGAGTCTCACTTTGTTGCCCAGGCTGGAGAGTGCAGCGGTGCAGTCTTGGCTCACTGCAACCTCCGCCTCCCAGGTTCCAGCAATTCTCCTGCCTCAGCCTCCCAAGTAACTGGGACTACAGGCATGTGCCGCCATGCCCGGCTAATTTTTTTTTGTTATTAGTAGTAGAGATGGGGTTTCACCATGTTCGCCAGGTTGGTCTCGAACTCCTGACCTCAGGTGATCCGCCCGCCTCGGCCTTCCAGAGTGCTGGCATTACAGGCGTGAGCCACCGCGCCGGGACTATTTGATTCTTTTAAAATATCAGTGCCCCTCTTCCACGATTGGACTGTGAGCCCGGGGGAAGGAAAGAACCTTGTCTGCCATTGTATCTGCAGGACCTAGCGGGGCCTGGCACAGAGCAGGTGCTCAACTAGACTGGTTGACTAAGTAAATAAAGAAAGCACCACCGTCTACCATAGCCGAAGGCTTGGCTTTGGGAGGGGCCAAAGACAGGTCAGTACTTGAAGATTTCGCGCAGAGGTAGGGTTCGTGGAGCCGACATTTTTTTCAAGATGGAAGAAAGCTGAGCTAATACGCAGCCCTCAAAGAACCCTCAGTCTAATCGGGGGGAGCAGACGATCGTTCACTGTACGAAAATGGGGTACGATTTTCCCCAGGAAGGAAATCAACTGAAGCCGACCTTGGAAAAGGGGAGCAGAGCAGCCCGAGGGGAAGCGGGGGCGTGTCGCCCGGCGTGACTATGGCGGCAGGGAAAGCGGACCCAGGGACCCGAGCCCGTCGCGCCGCTTCCGCACGTCCCCAGACTGTCCCTCCGCTCGCCCACCCACGCGGCGGGGACCCCTCCGGCCCCTCCCAGGCCCCACGGCCACTTCTTCCCCCGCAAGCCGGCCTGCGGCCCACCTTACCAGCCCGGGCCGGACTGGGCCGCAGCTCCTGTCAGACCGCACAGCCTTCAAGCCCGGAACGCCGAGACAAGGCCGGCGCCGATTGGCGACGTTCCGTCACGTGACCTTAACGCTCCGCCGGCGCCAATTTCAAACAGCGGAACAAACTGAAAGCTCCGGTGCCAGACCCCACCCCCGGCCCCGGCCTGGGACCCCCTCCCCTCCCGGGATCCCCCGGGGTTCCCACCCGGCCCGCACCGCCGGGGACCCGGCCGGTCCGGCGCGAGCCCCCCGTCCGGGGGCCCTGGCTCGGCCCGCAGGTTGGAGGAGCCCGGAGCCCGCCTTCGGAGCCACGGCCCAACGGCGGCGGCGACTGCAGTCTGGAGGTGAGCGGGATACAGGAATGGAGTCTCGGGCCTGGCCTGGGCACAGGCGGGGAGCGAGGCCTCCGGGCGCGGAGGTCAGGGCGTCTGGCAGCAGGGCACGGGCCACGAGTGGAGGTTTGGGCCACACGGGAAGAATCTGAGCCCGGGTGCAAATGTTTTCTGCATCCAACCTCCTGGCCGAGGCCGTCTCATTACTTAAAGCGCCCCTTGGCCTTCCCTGGAAGTCTGACCTCTGCACGCTGCCCACGGCCTCGGGAGGGCTGGGGTGGCCTTTCTTAGGCCGGCTGCGGCTGAGATGAACACCGAGCTTGTACTACGTTGAGTCAAAGACCAACCTGCACACATACTCCCCTGCTCCCAGGCTCTCACCACTAGGCAACACTGCCTCCGTCTTACCCATTTGCAGGGCCCTTCTCCTGGGTCCTGAGAGTGTAGCAAGATTTCCCCGCTCAGGATGGAGATGGCCCAGAGGACCACTCTGGAAGTTTCCCGGGCAAGAAAGTGTTGGCAATAATAATATCAGGCTGGTCAGGAAGTAGAAGAAAAAATTAAGACCTAGATATCCTGTGGAAAAAGAGGAATAATATCTACTGATCGATGCGGGGAGAGAGGGAAGCCTGGAAAGATCTGAAGTGAAAGTAAAACTGAGATTTGAAGGTAGAGGTGTGGCGGGCCTGTGAACTCTGCAGATGACAAATGTCAAAAAATTACAGTTGCTTTTCAGGGAGAAAATAAGTGTCCTAAAAAAGAGACAGCCAATTCCTCTGTCTCCCAAAGTTCCATGAAATAGAATTATACAATTTTGCTTAATGGTAGAGTATTCCATGTATCTATTAAAATCAACAAAAGGCTGGGTGCAGTGGCTCACGCCTGTAATCCCAGCACTTTGGGTGGCCGAGGCGGGTGGATCATCTGAGGAGTTCAAGACCAGCCTGGTAAACATGGTGAAACCCTGTTTCTACTAAAAATGAATAAATAGATAAAAATTAGCCTGGCGTGGTGGTGGGCGCCTGTAATTGCAGCTACTCAGGAGGCTGAGGCAGAAGAATCGCTTCAACCCCAGAGGCGGAGGTTGCAGTGAGTTGAGATCGCGTCATTGCAGTCCAGCCTGGGTGACAAGAGCGAAACTCTCTCTCAAAAAAAAAAAAAAAAAAAAAATTAAAAATTTTAAAAAACCAACAAAAGACTTAAAAAGAAAAAAAAAAGACTATGCTGTTAGCATTTCAGAACCAGTGTATTGATAGTGTATTGATGATAGCTCATTCTGGTAGTAAGGAGACAGGGGTTATAGTCTAATTTCTGGAAAAGAAATTAATAAAGTGGCATGCTTAGAAAGTTAAAATATGTATAGCCACATGCAAGTACTAAAATGCCACTGTATAAATACAGTACAAATTGTAAAAGAACACATTCTTTTTAAATTAGAGCAAGTATAATAGCCTGTGAAATGTCACCCTCTAAAGTTCAGTGAACAAGCTGCACAACTTTACATGGGCCTTCAACAGAGGTTTCCATTTTATGTGAGGTTTTGTAAACTGGGAGATGATTTTTTTCAGTAGTGTGGCAATAGTACAATCTGCCTTTCTTCCCTGATTCTGTGTGCACTGGTCCTATTTACAAAATAACATAAAAGTTAAAAGGCTTGGCCAAGTGACTTGCGGTGACTCATGCCTGTAATCCCAGCACTTTGGGAGGCCAAGCCAGGTGGATCACCTGAGTTCAAGACCAGCCTGAGCAACATGGTGAAACCCTGTCTCTACTAAAAATACAAAAATTAACCGGGTGTGGTGGCGGGCGCCTGTAATCCCAGCTACTCAGGAGGCTGAGGCATGGGAATCGCTTAAACCCAGGCAGCAGAGATTGCAGTGAACTGAGATCGTGCCACTGCACTCCAGCCTGGGTGACAGAGTGAGACTCTGTCTCAAAAAAAAAAAAAAAAAAATTAAAAGGCTTTATCTTAGAATGGATTATGGGATCAGAGTTTTGTCAGGACTCCTAACTACCATATGCTTTCCTATTCTAGCATCTTCCATTCCTGTCCATACAGTCATTGCAAGTGATCTATTTATATTATAGTAGGCAATTATAGAGATTTCCACATATTTGTAGCTATCCCATCCACTTCTGTAGCTAAATATTCTGAAGCTTCAAGGAGATCTTTGTCTATCTCCAGCCCAGTCCCATTTTTACCCTTTGAATTGCTTCTGTCTGCTGTAATTTTAGCCTTCTTTTGTCAGTAAAGCTTATCTCCTTATTATCTGAGGTCTTTACAAAAGTCCATGGAGTGTTTACCTGGGCCTTTAGGCTCATGTTCCTGATCATATGAAGAGGAGCACCTTTCTCTAAAAGAACCTCTTCTCAGCCTAAAAAATCTCTAACATCTTGCTGCTGTTTGCATTCTCCAGGGTCGACACTTGTGATTCTCAATGGAGAGTGAAAACGCAGATTCATAATGAAAACCAGCCCCCGTCGGCCATTGATTCTCAAAAGACGGAGGCTGCCCCTTCCTGTTCAAAATGCCCCAAGTGAAACATCAGAGGAGGAACCCAAGAGATCCCCTGCCCAACAGGAGCCTAACCAAGCAGAGGCCTCCAAGGAAGTGGCAGAGTCCAACACTTGCAAGTTTCCAGCTGGGATCAAGATTATTAACCACCCCACCATGTCCAACACCCAGGTGGTGGCTATCCCCAACAATGCCGACATCCACAGCATCATCACCGCACTGACTGCCAAGGGAAAAGAGAGCGGCAGTAGTGGGCCCAACAAATTCATCCTCATCAGTTGTGGGGGAGCCCCAACTCAGCCTCCAGGACTCCAGCCTCAAACCCAAACCAGCTATGATGCCAAAAGGACAGAAGTGACCCTGGAGACCTTGGGACCACAACCTGCAGCTAGGGATGGGAATCTTCCTAGACCACCTGGAGCCCTTTGCGAGCAGAAACGGGAGACCTGTGGTATGTGGTCTTCCAGGGAAAGGGGTGAGGGAGCCCAGCCTTTTCTCTCTAGTGGCAAGGTCTGTGGTCAGTCTTGATGCTTGCAACAGTCAGGCATCTGGCCAAGCACAGTGGCTCACCCCTGTAATCCCAGCACTTTAGGAGGCTGAGGCAGGCAGATCACTTGAGGTCAGTAGTTCGAGACTAGCCTGGCCAACATGGCATGGTGAAACCTGTCTCAACTAAAAATATTTTAAAAACTAGCCAAGCGTGGTGGCTCATGCCTGTAGTCCCAGCTACTCTGGAGACTGAGGCAGGAGAATCACCTCACTGTGTTGCCCAGGCCAGGAGGAGGTGGCTGCAGTGAGCCAAGATCGCACCATGGCACTCAAGCCTGGGCGACAGAGCAAGATTGTGTCTCAAAAAAACCAGAACAATCAGGCATCTAGCCTGAGCCAATGAAAGTCTTGTCTTCATCCTGAAAGCTTGACCCAGCTCCTTTGGGTGCTGTTGAAAGGGTTACAATTATAATTTAGAATTTCTGTTGCTTTGTTTATGTTGTAAAAGGATTATCTCTGTTTATCCTTTGTATTGACCCAAAAGAAAGTAAAAATAATTTTCCTTTCTTAAAAAAAAATCTTGGCTAGGCGTGGTGGCTCACGCCTATAATCCCTGCACTTTGGGAGGCCGAGGCAGGTGGATCACCTGAGGTCAGGAGTTTGAGACCAGCCTGGCCAACATGGTGAAACCCCATCTCTACTAAAAATACAAAAAATTAGCTGGGCGTGGTGGCAGGCCCCTGTAATCCCAGCCACTTGGGAGGCCGAAGCAGGAGAATTGCTTGAACCCAGGAGTCGGAGGTTGCTGTGAGCCAAGATTGCACCATTGCACTCCAGCCTGGCCAACAGAATGAGACTCTGTCTCAAAAAAAAAACACACAACAACAACAAAATTTCTATTTAAAACAATGTTTTGTTTTTTTTTTATTATTAAGAAGGGGTTTCAGCTGGGCGCGGTGGCTCACACCTGTAATAATCCCAGGACTTTGGGAGGCCGAGGCGGGCAGATCATGAGGTCAAGAGATTGAGACCATCCTGGCCAAAATGGTGAAACCCCGTCTCTTCCAAAAATACAAAAATTAGCCAGGCGTGGTGGCGGGCGCCTATAGTCCCAGCTACTGTGGAGGCTGAGGCAGGATAATCGCTGAACCTGGGAGGCGGAGGTGGCAGTGAGCCGAGATTGTGCCACTGCACTCCAGCCTGGCCACAGAGCGAGACTCTGTCTCAAAAAAAAATAAAAATGAAAAAAAGAAGGGGTCTCAAAAAATAAATAAATGAGGAAGGGGTCTCACTGTGTTGCCCAGGCTGGTCTCAGACTCCTGAGCTCAAGGGATCCAACCATATGGGCCTCCCAAGGTGCTGGGATTACAGGCATGAACCACAGCGCCTGACTTCATTTTCCTTCTTTTTTTTTTTTTTTTTTTTTTGAGATGGAGTCTTGCTCTGTTGCCCAGGCTGGAGTGCAGTCAGCTCACTGCGACCTCTGCCTCCTGGTTTCAAGTGATTGTCCTTTTAGTAGAGACACGGTTTCGCCATGTTAGCCAGGTTGGTCTTGAACTCCTGACCTCAGGTGATTCGCCCACCTTGGTCTCCCAAAGTACTGGGATTACAGGCGTGAGCCACTGCGCCTGGCCTCATTTTCCTTCTTGATAAGGGAGAAAGCTGAAGCAAGAGGAGGAAAATGACTTTTTCTTTAGAGATGGGGTCTCGCTCTGTCACCCAGGCTAGAGTGCAGTGGCGCAATCCCAGCTCACTCTAGCCTCGAACGCCTGGACTCAAGCCATTCTCCCACCTCAGCCTCCCAAGTAGCTGAGACTACAGGCATGCACTATCATGCCCAGTTAATTTTTTTTTTTCTTTTTGCAGAGATGGGGTCCCACTATATTGCCCAGGCTGAAAAGTGACTATTTGGTGTGCAGATCTCAATAATTCTTTTGTAAGGCTGCCTTGATTGATCTCTAAGGCTCAGTGTGGCTCAGCTTGAAATGCAATTTGAACTATGCTCCTACAGTTTTCCTGAAATGCATAATGGGGCAGAGTAACTTAGAGCCACAATAGATTCAGCATGTGTTCTCTGTCCTTAAAGGTAGAGGTCTTGGACAAGTGATCCCTAGCCACCAATTCTTTTTTTTTTTTTTTTGAGACGGAGTCTGGCTCTGTCGCCCGGGCTGGAGTGCAGTGGCCGGATCTCAGCTCACTGCAAGCTCCGCCTCCTGGGTTTACGCCATTCTCCTGCCTCAGCCTCCCGAGTAGCTGGGACTACAGGCACCCGCCATCTCACCCGGCTAGTTTTTTGTATTTTTTAGTAGAGATGGGGTTTCACCGTGTTAGCCAGGATGGTCTCAATCTCCTGACCTCGTGATCCGCCCCTCTCGGCCTCCCGAAGTGCTGGGATTACAGGCTTGAGCCACCGCGCCCGGCCTCTTTTTTTTGTTTTTTTTTTGAGACAGAGTCTCAACTCTGTCTCACCCAGGCTGGAGTGCAATGGCGCAGTGTTGGCTCACTACAGCCTCCGCCTCCCAGTTTCGAGCGATTCTCCTATCTCAGCCTCCTGAGTAGTTGGGACTACAGGTGTGTGCCACCACACCCAGCTAATTATGTATTTTTGGTAGAGATGGGGTTTCCCCATGTTGGCCAGGCTGGTCTTGAACTCCTGACCTCGGGAGGTCCACCCGCCTCACCCTCCCAAAGTGCTAGGATTACAGGTGTGAGCCACTGCGCCCAGCCTGCTAGCCACCAATTCTGATGGACATACTGGGCATCTGATGAGGCAGCTAAGTGGGGTGTTGGATGATTTTCCCTCTAGCAGATGGTGAGGCAGCAGGCTGCACTATCAACAAGAGCCTATCCAACATCCAGTGGCTCCGAAAGATGAGTTCTGATGGACTGGGCTCCTGCAGCATCAAGCAAGAGATGGAGGAGAAGGAGAATTGTCACCTGGAGCAGAGACAGGTTAAGGTGAATTGTTCTGTCCCTCACTAAAGATTCAGATCCAGTGCAGGGAATTCCTAGGTAGGGAAACGGATCAAGTGGCCTGATGGCCCAGAATTGCTGCGTTCTGGTGTTAGCTCTCCACTTCATGCTCTTCTGTGTAACTTTTGAGCTACTTTTCTTTTCTGCCTGGGATCTTTTCTCCCCGATCTGTGAAATTTCCTTGAGGGCAGATTCCCTTGGTCACTCTGTATTCCAACCAGCACTGGGTTTAGTATTCTGTCCTTAGTAGGTATTCAGGAAATGATTAAGAGGTCTTCACTTTGGGAATCCACTTGAACTTTAAAGATGTCTCCCAACAGTATGAACAGTATAAATTGAATATAATATAATAAGATAATTTTATTAGAAGATATAATATTAATAGCAGATAAAGTCAGTTTATATATACATTTTTTTTAAGACAGCGTCTTGCTCTGTTGCCCAGGCTGGAGCACAATGGTGCAATCATGGCTCTCTGCAGCCTCGACCTCCTAGGCCCAGCTGATCCTCCCACCTCAACCTCCCAGGCTCAGCTGATCCTCCCACCTCGACCTCCCGGGCTCAGCTGATCCTCCCACCTCAGTCTTCCGAGTAGCTGGGACTCAGGTGCACACCACCATGCCCAGCTAATTTTTGTATTTTTTGTAGAGATGGGGTTTTGCCCTGTTGCCCAGGCTGATTTCAAATTCCTGGGCTCTAGGGATCCTCCTGCCTCAGCCTCCCAAAGTGCTGGGATTACAGGCATGAACCACCAGCCTGGCCTAGATATTAATTTTAAATACTTCCCTAGCAATCAAAATTGAACCCAATCGTGTAGTCTGGGTTGTTTTTTTTCCACAGTTACCAATATAATACATCTAGATTCTATTGTATATATGTGTTAATCATTCATTCAACAACCTTTATTTTCTTCTCAACTTTTATTTTAGGTTCAGGGGGCACATGTGCAGGTGTGTTACATGGGTATATTGTGTGTTACTGGGCTTTAGCGTACAAATGATTTTGTCCCCCAGGTAGTGAGCATAGTACCTGCTAGGTAGTTTTTCTATCTCCCCATCTTCCCACGCTCCACCCTCAAGTAGGCCCTGTTGTCTACTGTTCCCTTCCTCGTATCCATGTGTGCTCAATGTTTAGCTCTTCCTTTTTTTTTTTTTTTTTTTTTTTTTTTCTGAGGCAGAGTCTTGCTCTGTGTCCCAGGCTGGAGTGTGGTAGTGCGATCTCAGCTCATTGCTACCTCCACCTCCCAGGTCAAGCGATTCTCCTGCCTCAACCTCCTGAGTAGCTGGGATTACAGGTGCCCACCACCACGCCTGGCTAATTTTTGTATTTTTAGTAGAGACGGGGTTTCACTATGTTGGCCAGGCTGGTCTTGGACTCCTGACATCATGATCCACTCGCCTTGGCCTCCCAAAGTGCTGGGATTACAGGTGTGAGCCACCATGCCCAGCCTCTTTTTTTTTTTTTTTTTTTCTCTCTTTGAGACGGATTCTCACTCTGTCGCCAGGCTGGAGTGCAGTGGCACAATCTCTGCTCACTGAAACCTCTGCGTCCCAGGTTCAAGTGATTCTCCTGCCTCAGCCTCCCGAGTAGCTGGGACTACAGGCACCCGCCACCACGCCCAGCTAATTTTTTTATTTTTAGTAGAGACAAGGTTTCACCATGTTGGCCGGGATAGTATCAATCTCTTGAGCTCGTCATCCTCCTGCCTTGGCCTCCCAAAGTGTTGGGATTACAGGCATGAGCCACCATACCTGGCCTAGTTCCTACTTATAAGTGAGAACATGCAGTATTTGATTTTCTGTTCCTGCATTAAATCACTTAGGATTATGGCCTCCAGCTCAACAATCTTTAAAAGTGAAAATTTGGCCAGGCGCGGTAACTTATGCTTGTAATCGCAGGGCTTTGGGAGGCCGAGGTGGATGGATCAACTGAAGTCAGGAATTCGAGACCAGCCTGACCAACATGGAGAAACCCCGCCTCTACTAACAATACAAAATTAGTTGGGCGTGGTGGTACATGCCTGTAATCCCAGCTACTCAGGAGACTGAGGCAGGAGAATCACTTGAACCCAGGAGGCAGAGCTTGTGGTGAGCCAAGATCGCGCCATTGCACTCCAACCTGGGCAGCAAGAGCGAAACTCCGTCTCAAAAAAAAAAAAGTGAAAATGTACATGCATGTGTACATAAGTAAATATTAATTGTGCTATAAACATAAAATTTGTGTACTTTAGGAAGTAATGTCTCAGTTTTTAAAAATGTAAGCATGGTGGCTCACAATTGTAATCCCAGCACTTTGGGAGGCCAAGGTGGACTTGAGCTCAAGATTACTTGAGCTCAAGAGTTCTAGGGCAGCCTGGGCAACATAGCAAAACCCTGGTCTCTACTAAAAATACAAAAAAAAAAAAAAAAAAAAAAAAAAAATAGCCGGACACAATGGCTCACGCCTGTAATCCCATCACTCTGGGAGGCCGAGGCAGGTGGATCACCTGAGGTCAGGAGTTCGAGACTAGCTTAGCCAATATTGTGAAACCCCATCTCCACTAAAAATACAAAAAAAGTAACCAGGCGTGGTGGCAGGCACCTGTAATCCCAGCTACTTGGGAGGCTGAGACAGGAGAATCGCTTGAACCCAGGAGGCAGAGGTTGCAGTGAGCCAAGATTGCACCACTGCACTCCAGCCTGGGCAACAAGAGTGAAACTCCATTAAAAAAAAAAAAATAGCCAGGCGTGGTGGTTTATGCCTGTAGTCCCAGCTACTTGGAGGCTGAGACCGGAGGATCACCTGAGCCTGGGGAGGTCAAGGCTGCAGTAAGCTGTGATCTAGCCACTACACTCTATCCTGGGTGACACAGTGAGACCCTGTCTCAAAAAAAGAAAAAAAAAAATGTGAATGATCAGATCTTTGCCTAAAACTTACCTAACTGTGTGCTTTGCAGGCATTGTCTGACTCATACTCCTGGGACTATTTCTCTCATACAAACATTGAAATGAGATGGGTTTATTCACAACACATCAGGAATAGAAATGGGACTAAGACCTAGGTTTCTTGACCCACAAGTCTGAAAAATGGGCGTGGTTTTAGTGTAACATCAATGCTTTGAGAATCAAAGTACCTACTCAAACTTTCCTGAGAAATTGCAACTGGAAGGGACTGGATTTCCTCCAAATTCAACAAAATGAATGATGACAAAACCAGTTTCTTATTGGCTAGGGTCTAGGCTAGATCATCTCCAAGATCCTTCCCAACTCTAAAATTGTATTCTATGAGATAGCGGTCTCAGATGAGTTTGTTTCTAGTACCATCCTATGGGATAAAGGTTTCTCTAGATATTCTTTAAGGGCTTGGGTTGGGGTAGTTCTCATGAACTCTTTTGTGTCATTCCCTTTGTCATAATCCTCAGGTTGAGGAACCTTCGAGACCATCAACGTCCTGGCAGAACTCTGTGTCTGAGCGGCCACCCTACTCTTACATGGCCATGATACAATTCGCCATCAACAGCACTGAGAGGAAGCGCATGACCTTGAAAGACATCTATACGTGGATAGAGGACCACTTTCCCTATTTTAAGCACATTGCCAAGCCAGGCTGGAAGGTAATATGTCCCAATGCAACCAAAATCAACGTCAGTCCAGCCTGACAGACTGTCTCCAGTGCTGTGCTGCAACTTGTATCTGGGACAGCAGTTAAGTGCAAAGGATACTAGAATGATAAACGTATCTTTTGGGTTGTGACTCAATCTTATTGAATCCAGGCAAAATCATTAACAAGAGTTCTTTAACTACTTCATCTGTTACTACCTAAAGTTCATGAAGAGTCTTCAATGTAGCACTCAAGCCCACTTTTCTGCTACACTGAACAGCAGTCCTAGATGCCAGCAGCTAGAGTGGCTAAGTAGTTTTATGAAAATGTCTTGATTAAAAAAAAAGAATGCTGTGAACCTTAAGACCCAAGATGTCATCTCCTATAGCGTCACATACCATTTCTAGTGGGCAGGGGTTTTCCTTTCACTTCATTCATGGAAAGCCCAAGATGCCTGGGAGTCAGTGTAGCTCATGCAGTTGGTCAGTGTCGGAGCCACAAATGAGGTCTTCTCACGGGTGCTTAGTTCCAAGCCAAGTGTGCTTTGTTTTCCTCATGGTAGAACTCTTTCTTTTTTTTTTTTTTTTTTTTTTTTTTTTGAGACAGAGTCTCGCTCTGTCGCCCAGGCTGGAGTGCAATGGCAGATCTCAGGTCACTGCAACCTTCACCTACAAGGTTCAAGCGATTCTCCTGCCTCAGCCTCCCAAGTAGCTGGGACTACAGGCATGCACCACCACACCTGGCTAATTTTTTTGTATTTTTAGCAGAGACGGGTTTCACCATGTTGGTCAGGCTGGTCTCGAACTCCTAACATCAAATGATCCGCCCGTCTCGGCCTCCCAAAGTGCTGGGATTATAGGCATGAGCCACTGCACCTGGCCCCTCATGGTAGAACTCTTAACTTTACTCCCTTCCATCAGCTTACTTTCCTAGTTTTTTTTTGTTTGGTTGGTTTTTTGAGACAGGGTCTCACTCTGTTGCCTGGGCTGGAATACAGCCTTAGCCCCTTGGGCTCAAGCTCTTCCCTCCTCAACCTCCCAAGTAGTTGGGATAACAGGTGCACTACCACAGTCCACTAATTTTTTTTGTTGTTGTTGTAAAGGCAGTTGCCCAGGCTGGTTATTATGTTGCCCAGGCTGATCTGAACTCCTAGTCTCAAGCACTCCTCCTGCCTTAGCCTCTCAGTGCACTGTGATTACAGGTGTGAGCCACCACACCCAGCCTTAATTTCCTAGTTTCCTGTTTGCTTGTTTGTTTGTTTGAGGCAGGGCCTCACTCTGTCAACCAGGCTGGAGTGCAGTGACACGATCTTGGCTTGCTTCATTCTCTGCCTCCCAGGTTCAAGTGATTCTCCTGCCTCAGCCTCCCGACTAGTTGGGACTACAGGCATGCGCCACCATGCCTGGCTAATTTTTATATTTTTGACAGAGACAGGGTTTTGCCATGTTTGCTAGGCTGGTCTCAAACTCCTGGCCTCAAGTGATCCACTTGCCTCGGCCTCCCACAGTGCTGGGATTATAGGTGTTAGCCACCACGCCAGGCCTAATTCCCTAGTTTCTTAATATCTCTGACCCACCTGTCTTGCTATTGATCACTGCCTCACAGCCTTACTCTGCTTTTCTAGCCCCTGACAGCTATCCAGGTCTTTTCTTTATCACAGTCTAAGGTTGACATCAGTCTTTGTTCCCGTAGAATAGATGGGTTTATGGCTGAGGGTGACAGCTCTGCGGTGTGGAGTGTGAGGAGAGTTGCCGAGAGACAGGGCTACAAAGACACCAGAGGAAGCCTGTGCTAAGCACAGTGGGAGGGGCCTGAGGCTGGTTTCCCCATGTGTTTGAAGGGTGATGTTTCTGAACCTAAAGTAACTGATAACCAGTTGTCTTGCTCTTCTTCCAGAACTCCATCCGCCACAACCTTTCCCTGCATGACATGTTTGTCCGGGAGACGTCTGCCAATGGCAAGGTCTCCTTCTGGACCATTCACCCCAGTGCCAACCGCTACTTGACATTGGACCAGGTGTTTAAGGTGAATGCCCTGCTTTTCTCTAAATAGGGCCTAAGTTGGAGGTCGTCATAGCCATCTCAAAAGGAACCAAGTTCTGCTAGTGATGCTTTCATTTGATCGGGGGAGAGTTAGAAGCCAGCCACCCAATTAGTGACTTGCACAAAACCCACTGAATTAAGTACAGTTGACAAATACCAAATGACACATTTTTGTGCTAGGCCAGAGCAAGGAGAGGCTGTTCTGACCCAACAGAGAGGGCCTCCCAGGGCAGTGTTTTCCTAACTTCCCTGTGAACGGGAATTGCCTGGGACATTGTTAAAACACAGCTTCCCAGACCCCTCTCTTGGGGCTCTTGATTTAGTGCTTCTGGGATGGGCCCAGGAATTTGTATTTTTAGCAAGCATCTCAGATGATTCTTCCAAGAAATTCTGGGAATGCTTGCTCTAAAAAAAGCCCTTCCTGCCGGCTGTGGTGGCTCACGCCTGTGATCCCAGCACTTTGGGAGGCCGAGGCAGGTGGATCACCTGAGGTCGGGAGTTCGACCTGACCAACATGGAGAAACCCCGTCTCTACTAAAAATACAAAATTAGCCAGGTGTGGTGGCGCATGCCTGTAATCCCAGCTACCTGGGAGGCTGAGGCAGGAGAATCCCTTCAACCCAGGAGGCAGACGTGGTGGAGAGCTGAAATCGTACCACTGCACTCCAGCCTGGGCAGTAAGAGTGAAACTCCGTCAAAAAAAAAAAAAAAAGGCCTTCCTTAGGCTGCAGACCAGAAGCTGAGCTACTAGAACGTCTCTTCAGACAGAAGCTATTTTGGCATTTCAGAGTGCCTACAAGGCTGCAGCCATTCTCCTGGGAGGGACGGTTGTCTGGGGTGTCTTTTGTCATCAGTCAGGAATAGGTGTTTTTCCCGATCTGGTCCAATTGACCACGTTGGTGGTAACTTCATCTCCTTTCTCTCCCACAATGCCTGGCCGCCACCAGCCACTGGACCCAGGGTCTCCACAATTGCCCGAGCACTTGGAATCAGTAAGGTTCTTTCCCTCTGGCTCGGGGCTTGGCCTTGTTTTCCTTTCACTGCTCAGCATGGCTTTATGGACAGAGACAAGCTGTGATGTGGGGAAGGGTGCCTATGGCCATGTGACTGCCAGCTCTAGACACAGAACACCCTGAGGCTCGGGCACGCACCCACTTCCCTCCCCTCCCATGGGCATCACAGGGGTACGCTGAGCAGAGCGGGGCGCGGCAGGGGAGCATGCTGCAGCGGCCACAAGCACATGGCGCCAGCCTCACAGGCGGCAGTGTGCTCGCTCACTTTTGTGCCTAGCTTTTCTTTGTCACGCATATAGCTACCTGCTCTGGCATCCCCCAGGGGTGTTGAGGACACGTGGGTGAGGCGGTAGTGCCACTCTGCCATCACGTGTCTGTAGGCCACCCACCGGCCCACTAATCATGGTTTTGGAGACCACTCGCCTGCGTCCATCCCCTCAGGTTGGCCTCCTCTGTCTGGGCTGTCGGTTAACTCAAGCACATGCCACCAGAGCAGCTGGTGGGGTTTGGCCATCCCCTCTTTACCTTATTAACACAGGTTTCTTTCTCTCCCCACCTGCCACAAGCAGCAGCAGAAACGACCGAATCCAGAGCTCCGCCGGAACATGACCATCAAAACCGAACTCCCGCTGGGCGCACGTTAGTATGGGAGAGTGGGCCTCGGGCCTGGTCCTTGTTCTGGGGGCATAGCTTTAGGGAACCAGACTTCAGGATTCTGTTCCCACCTCAAAGGGATCTGAGCCCAGAGAAGGAGAGCAAAGCTCCTGAGGCTATGAAGGGGTGTACTCCAGTCCCCCTGCTCCTGATCTCTCGTGTTTCCTCCTAGGACGAAAGATGAAGCCACTGTTACCACGGGTCAGCTCATACCTGGTGCCTATCCAATTCCCGGTGAACCAGTCACTGGTGTTGCAGCCCTCGGTGAAGGTGCCATTACCCCTGGCGGCTTCCCTCATGAGCTCAGAGCTTGCCCGCCATAGCAAGCGAGTCCGCATTGCCCCCAAGGTGGGTGTCCTGTTTTCCTCTGAAGAGAGATTCTGGCCAATTAAGAATGTTGAACCTTCAGCTTGGCAAAGCACTCTGAGAAGTGTTCCTTGAGAGCTTATAAAGTAGACAAGGCATAAAAACATAGGGAAGTGTAATAGCATTAGAAGAGCTAGAAAGGTATTTAGATTACAGTGTCAGTGGTGTCAGAAGGCCCATAAATACCTGATGAGTTTGTAAGAATTCAGACAAGGGTGATTGTGATAGATAAGCTAGGATGATTAAGGAAGATACACAAGGAAGGCAGGCCTTAGGAAGAGGTGGATTTGGTCAGGTGCGGTCGCTCACGCCTGTAATCCCAGCACTTTGGGAGGCCAAGGCGGGTGGATCATGAGGTCAGGAGTTCGAGACCAGTGTGGCCAACGTGGCGAAACCCCGTCTCTACTAAAAAATGCAAAAATTAGCTGGGCGTGGTGGCACATGCCTGTAATCCCAGCTACTCGGAAGGCTGAGGCTGGAGAATCACTTGAGCCCAGGAGGGGGAGGTTGCAGTGAGCCGAGATCACACCACTGTACTCCAGCCTGGGTGACAGAGCGAGACTCTGTCTCAAAAAAAAAAAGAAAGAAAGAAGTGGATTTGAGGCTAGACGTTGTGGGTCTCACTTGTAATCCCGACACTTTGGGAGGCCAAGGCAGGGGTATTGCTTACGACCAAGAGTTCGAGACTAGCCTGGGCAACATAGCAAGACACCAGTCTCTGCTAAAAATACCAAAAAAAAAAAAAAAATTAGCCAGGGTGGTAGTACATGCCTGTGGTACCAGCTACTCAGGAGGCTGAGGCAGAAGGATCACTTGAGCCCAGGAGGTTGAGGCTGCAGTGAGCCCTGTTTGCACCACTGCACTCCAGCCTGGGCAACAGTGAGGCCCTGTCTCAAAAAAGAAAAAGTAGATTTGGGTAAGCAAACAGGTGTGGAGAGAGCATGCTAATGGGCAGTGCCATGGAGGCAGGAAATGCAGTTTGTACCTGGCAGTCGTAGGGTGACTGGGTCAGACTAGCTCAGGGTTTCTCACGTAAGTCCTATTAATGTTCACAGCTGGAGAATTCTTTGTTGGACATGGAAGGGACTGTCCTGTGCATTGAACGGTGTTTAGCAGCATCCCTTCTTTTCCCCACTAGATGCCAGTAGCACCCACCACAGGTGCGACAATTAAAATGCTTCCAGACATTGCCAAATGTCCCCTGGCAGGGAGGGAATCACCCCTGCTTGAGTATCACTGGTCTCGCTTGAGGGGAAGGTGAGAAGGGTAAATTGAGAGCAAACTGGGATCAGCCATCAGATCTGCACTTAACGCTGTTAAAGGGTTCTGTAAGTAAGGGCTGACATGTAACCAAAGTGAAAGGCTTCCCCCATCCCCTTCAGAGAGATGAAAATAGCATAGACTCTGGAGTTTAGAGCAACTTGGGTTTGCTTTTTTTTTTAATATACACAATATTTTAAGCCATGCACAGTAGCTCACACCTATAATCCTAGCATTTTGGGAGGCCAAGGAGGAGGATCACTTGAGGCCAGGAGTTCAAGACCAGCCTGGGCAGCAAAGTAAGACCCTGTCTCTAACAAAAAAAAAAAAATTTTTTTTATTGGCCAGGCATTTTCATGGATACCTGTTGTCCCAGCCACTTGGGAGGCTGAGGCAGAAGGATTACTTGAGCTCCAGAGCTGGAGGCTGCAATGAGCTATAATCGTGCCACTGCGTTCTAGCTTAGGCAACAAAATGAGACCGTCTCTAAAAAAAAAGTCTTTAATTATAAATAAAATATATTACACACAAAATTATATTAAAAAATACATAATTTAGCATAAATGCATTAATGTGGTCGTAGCATGTACACTGTTTTGGTTTTAATGCAGTGGTTTTTTCCTCCCCTTTCCTTTTTGGCTCCCCTTTTCACCCTACCATCACCCACATCACCCCTACTCCCAAGATAACTGGTTGATAATTTATGATGCTTTCTTGCATATTTTATCGATGCTCCTAGTTATACATGTATAGCGGTAGCCATTTTATATGTACACATACAACACATAGAACATTGATAATGTAATCGTGTTGTACATACTTCTCTACATGTCTTTTTTTTTTTTTTTCTGAGACGGAGTCTCACTCTGTCGCCCAGGCTGGAGTACAGTGGCATGATCTTGGCTCACCGCGACCTCCCCCTCCCAGGTTCAAGCGACTCTCCTGCCTCGGCCTCCTGAGTAGCTGAGATTACAGGCGCCCGCCACCACGCCCAGCTAATTTTTGTATTTTTAGTATAGACGGGTTTCACCATGTTGGTCAGGCTGGTCTCGAACTCCTGACCTCATGATCCGCCAGCCTTGGCCTCCCAAAGCGTTGGGATTACAGGCGTGAGCCACCGCGCGCGGCCTCTACATGTCTGAACTCAAAAATACCTCATGGAAGTTCTTCCAAGTCACTTGGCATAGTTCTAGTTCATTATTTTTTAGTGTCCATGTAATATTCCATGATGTGGCTACACCACAGATTTTTCAGCCATTCCACTTTTATGGACATATTCTGTTTCTCAATTTTTGCCCAATGAATGACATTGCAATACATATGTTTGCAAGGATCTCTGTTACTAGTGCTTTCATTTCTCTAGGATAGAGTCCCAGATGTGAGATTGCTGGGTGAGAAGGTATTTTAAATTCTACTAAATATTGCTAGATTGCTTTCCAAAAAAGCTATGATAAGTCATGTTTAAACCAACAATATATGATAAGATCTGTATCTTTGCCAGCAATTGGTATTATTAGTCTACTATTTGCCAATCTAATGTGTATAGCTTATATCTTCTTGTTTAATTTTTTTTAATGGTTTATTTATTTATTTTTAAATCTTTTATTTCCATAGGTTTTTGGGGAACAGGTGGTGTTTGGTTACATGAGTAAGTTCTTTAGTGGCAATCTGTGAGATTTTGGTACACCCATCACCCTCTTGTTTAATTTTGTCTTTCTTTGTTTATCAGTAAGTCTGAGCACCCTGTCATTACATTTGGTGACTTGGAATCGTCCTCTATGGATTGCTTATTTATGGGCATTGCCCATTTTTCTAAAGGTTCTGTTATCAATTTGTGAGAGCTCTTTGTTTTTCTTTTTTCCCTTTTTTTTTTGAAATGGAGTCTTGCTCTATCGCCCAGGCTGAAGTGCAGTGGTGTGATCTTGGCAACCTCCACCTCCCAGGTTCGAGTAATTCTCGTGCCTCAGCCTCCTGAGTAGCTGGGATTACAGGTGCCCGCCACCATGCCTGGCTAATTTTGTATTTTTAGTAGAGACAGGGTTTCACCATATTGGTCAGGCTGGTCTCGAACTCCTGACCTCAGATGATCTGCCTACCTCAGCCTCCCAAAGTGCTGGATTACAGGCGTGAGCCACCGCACCCAGCCCCCTGTGAGAGCTCTTTGTTGTGAAAATAATCTTCTGTCTTTTATGCTGAAGATATTTACTTCTATTATCTCTTTGTTTTTTTTTTTTAGACGGAGTTCATTGTCACTTCAGGCTAGCAGCGTGCAGGGCCAGATCTCCGCCACTGCAAGCTCCGCCTCCCGGTTCAAGCAGAATTCTCCCATGAAGCCTCTCCCAAGCAGCTGGGACTACAGGCGCCCGCCACCACACAATCTCGCCAGTTTTTGTATTTTAGTAGAGACGGGTTTCACCCTCGTATAGCCAGGGATGGTCTCGATCTCCTGGACCTTGTGATCCACCGCCTCGCCTCCCAAAGTGCTGGGATTATAGCCTGAGCCAACGCTACAGGGTCTTGCTACGTTGCCTGGTCTGGAGTACAGTGGTGTAATGAAGGCTCACTGCATCCTTGACCTCCCAGGCTCAAGTGATCCTCCCACCTCAGCCTCCCACCTGTAGCTGGAACTACAGGTGCATGCCACCACGCCCAGCTAATTAAAATATTTTTTTGTAGAGATGGGATCTCACTATGTTGCTCAGGCTGGTCTCAAACTGGCCTCAGTGTCCCAAAGTGCTGGGATTACAGGCATTGTTTGTTTGTTGTGTCTTAATTTTGTTTATGGTATCTCTTGCCACAGTAAAATTTTGCATTTGTATGTAGTCAAATGTCTCTCTTCTCTTTTACAGCTTCTGGGTTTCCAGTCTTGGTTAAGAAGGTCACCCGTACCCTCAGATTGTATATGTAGTCTCCTAGATTCTCTTTCAGGATTTGTATGATTTTAAGGTTTTCATTTTTTTTAAAGCCAGTCAAATTTAGCAGTTGGGGGTTGTGTACCAACTTTAGTGACAATAATGTCACTACCCACTACCGTCAGAGCAGCCTAAGGTTCTAATCTGCACGCGTTCAATCTTTGTAAGCAGTGTCAGACAGGCATGCAATTTTATTTCCTCTCAGATGAATGCTATTATCATTATGCCACTACATACTACATGCTCTCATCTTTTACCCCCAGAATTGAACTGCCAGCTTCAACATATATTGTATTCTCATATTTAATAGATTGTAAGACTTTAAAACGACACAAAGAGGATCAGTACCAATATGTGATTTTTTTGTGCGTCCTGTCCGGTGACCGTTGGCTGAAGCCAGAGTTCCCTTTCACCTTGTCTCTGTTTCCGTTTCAGGTACTGCTAGCTGAGGAGGGGACAGCTCCTCTTCCTTCTGCAGGGCCAGGGAAAGAGGAGAAACTGCTGTGTGGAGAAGGGCTGTGTCCTTTGCTTCCAGTTCAGTCTATCAAGGAGGAACAAATCCAGCCCGGGGAGGAAATGCCGCACTTAGCGAGACCCATCAAAGTGGAGAGCCCCCCCTTGGAAGAGTGGCCCTCCCCGGCCCCGTCCTTCAAAGAGGAATCATCTCACTCCTGGGAGGATTCACCCCAGTCTCCCACCCCAAGACCCAAGAAGTCCTACGGTGGGCTTAGGTCGCCAACCCGGTGTGTCTCGGAAATGCTTGTGATTCAACACAGGGAGAGGAGGGAGAGGAGCCGGTCTCGGAGGAAACAGCATCTACTGCCTCCCTGCGTGGCTGAGCCGGAGCTGCTCTTCTCAGAGGGGCCCAGTACTTCCCGCTGGGCCGCAGAACTCCCGTTCCCGGCAGACTCCTCTGAGCCTGCCCCCCAGCTCAGCTACCCCCAGGAAGAGGGAGGACCTTTTAAGACACCCATTAAGGAAACGCTGCCCATCTCCTCCACCCCGAGCAAATCTGTCCTCCCCAGAACGCCTGAATCCTGGAGGCTCACGCCCCCAGCCAAAGTAGGGGGGCTGGATTTCAGCCCAGTACAAACCCCCCAGGGCGCCTCTGGCCCCTTGCCTGACCCCCTGGGGCTGATGGATCTCAGCACCACTCCACTGAAAAGCGTTCCCCCCTTTGAATCACCGCAAAGGCTCCTCAGTTCAGAACCCTTAGACCTCGCCTCCGTCCCCTTTGGCAACTCTTCTCCCTCAGATATAGAAGTCCCCAAGCCAGGCTCCCCGGAGCCACAGGTTTCTGGCCTCGCAGCCAATCGTTCTCTGACAGAAGGCCTGGTTCTGGACACAATGAATGATAGCCTCAGCAAGATCCTGCTGGACATCAGCTTTCCTGGCCTGGAGGAGGACCCACTGGGCCCTGACAACATCAACTGGTCCCAGTTTCTTCCTGAGCTACAGTAGAGCCCTGCCCTTGCCCTTGTGCCCAAGCTGTCCACCGTCCTGGGCACTCCTGTGGCTGAGCAGTCCGAGGCTCAGTGCACCCCAAGCCTCTGAGTGAGGACAGCAGGTAGGGACTGTTCTGCTCCTCTTAGCTCTCTGCTGCCTGATTATGCAAAGGTAGCAGTCACACCCTAGCCGCTGCTGGGACCCTGTGTTCCCCAAGAGTATCTGATTCCTCTGCTGTCCCTCCCAGGAGCTGAAGGGTGGGAACAACAAAGGCAATGGTGAAAAGAGATTAGGAACTCCCCAACCTGTTTCCATTCTGTGCCCAGCAGTCTCTCTCCTTCCCTGATCTTTGCAGGGTGGACCTTGTAAATAGTGCCAATCCTCCAAATTATCCTCTAATTATAAATGTAAACTTATTTCCTTAGATCATTATCCAGAGACTGCCAGAAGGTGGGTAGGATGACCGGGGTTTCAATTGACTTCTGTTCCTTGCTGTTAGTTTCGAGAGAAGGGAAGACCTGCAGTGCACGGTTTCTTCCAGGCCGAGGTACCTGGATCTTGGTTCTTTACTGCAGGGACCCAGACAAGTGGATCTGCTTGCCAGAGTCCTTTTTGCCCCTCCCTGCCACCTCCCCGTGTTTCCACGTGAGCTTTCCTGCAAGAAGAAATCCTGGTTTAAAAAGTCTTTTGTATTGGGTCAAGAGTTGAATTTGGGGTGGGAGGATGCAGCCGAAGCAGAGTGGGGGTGCCCAGATGTGCGCTATTAGATGATTCTCTGATGGTGTCCCCAGTCATACCGGGGAGACTAGCATTGACGAGCACTCAGGTGGAGGCTTGAGAAGGCCGAAAGAGCCCCTGACCTGCCTGGCTTCCTTAGCTCGCCCCTCAGCTTTGCAAAGAGCCACCCTAGGCCCCAGCTGACCGCATGGGTGTGAGCCGGCTTGAGAACACTACTGTAACTATCTACTCAATAAAAGTGAGGGTGGACATGCTGGGCTCTGTGGTTTATTGGTGTCTGATTCCTAAGGCACCAGGAGAGATTGGAAAAGAAAGAGGGTGTTGATGGAGACAATGGTGATAGGGAAGAGGCAAGGCCTGAAGTTGACCCAAAGAAGCAGTTGGAGCACCTTGCACAGGCACACACTCTACAACACCAATTGCCGCTTTTCCCAGTGCCAGTCCTGCACAGCTCACCTCTTTTCCCTGTCGTCTCCAACCTTGTTCCTTGGGACCTTTGGACCTGCTGGTTAACTTAGGCCTTCTGAGGGTTCCTTAAGGAGAAAAGCTCGTGAGGGGTAGGGCTCCCTGAACATCAGGGCAGGATGGGCCCAGTTACAGGTGCTCCATTCCCGCTGCCATCCCCACCCTGAGGCCTGGGAGCCAGCCTGCCCTGCTTTTCTCCTGCCCGGCAGCAGCTCCTGTTACCATCTTTTGCAGTCAGAATTAAAGAGAGTGCTATCCCCTGCCTGTCTAACCTGAAAAGCAGCCAGGGGCCCAAGGGACACAAGAGCCTCCAGGGACAGGTGAGGGCCTCCTCTCTGCATCACCACTCAGGCAGCATCACCATAGCAACCCCAGGAGTAAACAATGGTGCCAGAAAGGGTTTCCCCACAAAGCCGCTCCTTCTGGCTCTGAGGCCCAGAAGAATGGCCAGTAGCCGGCAAAGATCACTCAGAGGGCCCAGTCACCCACCTCATATGGAAGAACCTTTCCTGCAGGTAGGGAGTGGCCCATCTCTGCTGCCTACATTTTTGTGCCCCACTGGGCTACAGGCTGTCCCCTATAGTGGGCCAGGCTTTCTTCTGGGCAGCTGACCGCCTGGCCCATACATTTTCTGCTGTCTTCCCCTTTTCATCCGATGACACTGGGAACCCAGAGCTCAGAACACAGAGGAGATGCCTTACTAGTGCCACACCTCCCAGTCTCACCCACTGGGGGGATCTTGTAGAAACGACTTAGGGGCCCAAGCTCAAGAAACAGGTGGGTTTTTGCAATCAGAACTCAGAACTAAGTCCCTGGGGCCAGGCACAGTGGCTCACGCCTGTAATCCCAGCACTTTGGGAGGTCGAGGGGAACGGATTGCCTGAGGTTAGGAGTTTGAGACCAGCTTGGCCAACATGATGAAATCCTGTCTCTACTAAAAATACAAAATTAGCCAGGTGTGGTGGCGCGCGCCTGTAATCCCAGCTACTCAGGAGGCTGAGGCAGGAGAATCACTTGAACCCGGGAGGCAGGGGTTGCAGTGAGCCGGGACTGCACCCTTGCACTCCAGCCTGGGCAACAAGAGTGAAACTCCGTCTAAAAAAAAGAGAAGTCCCTGGGGATGGATAGGAGGGAGAAGCATTTTAAAAGAGACACATTTTTGTTGCGGTCAGGCACTGTGCTAAGTAAGGCCATTTCATTTCACCCAGCATGGTATGCCAAGCAAGAGCACAGACAGAGGGCTTAAGTCCTAGCTGTCACTCAGGCACCAGCACCCTGCGTGAGTTACCAACACTTACTGTATCTTGCTTTCTGCATCTTTTGAGATGGGGATGATAGCAATACTTGCTCATAGAGTTGCAGGGGTTAAATAAGATGCATGTAAGTAGCACAGCGTCAATATGTATTTGCTGCTGTTTATTTTATGGGGAGCAGGGTGCAGAAAGGGGAAGAAGGAGCTGGCCATTCTAGACACTTTCTGTACTAGCATTTTAATGAGGAGTGGGAGGAAAGCGTCAATGACAGAGAAATGAGTATTGAGAGGAGTCTGGGATGGGAAGACACGTGGCCCTATTTTCTGGAGAAGGACTTTCCTGGTATTTCGCCAAGACCAGGAGCAAGTGAAGGTGGGCTGCCCCCCTTGGCATGGTAGGGGGCATTTCCCTCCGTGATTTCCTGAGACCTGATGTACCCTCTAAGGAGCACGTTCCTGGGTGGGAATGTGGGGACACCAGAAGGGAGGAGGGAGGTGAAGGTAAAGAGCGAAAGCTGAGCACAGAGGGTGGGAAGTCAAAGCCAAAATATGGTCAATGGCAAGAGACCAAAAGATGAGTGACTGTGAAAATGATACGGAGCAGCCATAACTGCTGCCGGGCAGGAGAGGGATAGAGATGTGGCCCTGCCAGGACTTCTGTGTCCCGATGAGAATCCTGGGCTGGCGGAGGCTGTGCCTGGGAAGGAGGGCAGAGTGCCTCGTCCACCTTTCTGCACCCCTGTCTGCACAACCTTCCCCAGGCTCCCTTTTGTCTCTCCCTAGATGGTCCAGGCCAGCGAGTCCCTCCCGCCCTCCCAAACGTGGGCTCAGCGTGAGTTCTTCCTCCCCAGCGAGTCCTGGGAGTTCCCTGGCTTCACCCGGCAAGCCTACCACCAGCTGGCCCTGAAGCTGCCGCCCTGCACAGACATGAAGTCCAAGGTGCGCCAGCGGCTCATCCATCCTTGGAAAGGTGGCGCTCAGCACACCTGGGGCTTCCACACGTGGCTCGATGTGTGCCGCCTGCCTGCCACCTTCCCCACTCGGCCTGACAGGCCCTACGATAGCAATGTCTGGCGCTGGCTGACAGACTCCAATGCCCACAGACGCCCCCCCACGGAGCACCCCATCCCCCCTCCCTCCTGGATGGGGCAAAACAGCTTCCTGACTTTCATCCACTGTTATCCCACGTTTGTGGACATGAAAAGGAAGAAGCAGGTGATTTTCAGGACAGTGAAGGAGTTGAAGGAGGTGGAGAAGCTCAAGTTGAGGAGTGAGGCAAGAGCACCTCCACTCGATGCCCAGGGCAACATTCAGCCGCCAGCGAGCTTCAAGAAGTAAGACGGCGCCTCCTCAGGGAGCCCACCCAGCCTGCCCTGCCCTGCCCAGGTGACCCCTCCCTCTCTAGGGTTCCTGTTTCTAACCGGGACTCTGCCCTTCCCACCTCTGGTCATCTGAAAACCAAACTCTTTTCTGAGTGTAGCTGAAAGGACAAGGTGGAGACAAGGTAAGAACAGCGAGTGCAGGCACAGAATTTCACTAAAATCTGGGGGGACAGCTATGCAGGAGACACCTGCTAGGTACTGGGGATACAAAGTGTGTTTCAGTGCCTGCCCTCAAGGAGCTTTGCAAAGATAGCTATCAAAACAAGGCTACACACGTGAAGAGCCCAGAGTGTGACACAGAGGGTGTTAAAGGAAGTCAGTTATTAATGTAAAGAACTGGAGTGAGGTCGGGTGCAGTGGCTCAAGCCTGTAATCCCAGCACTTTGGGAGGCCAAGACGGGCGGATCACGAGGTCAGGAGATCGAGACCATCCTGGCTAACCCAGTGAAATCCCGTCTCTACTAAAAAAATACAAAAAAAACTAGCCGGGCGAGGTGGCGGGCGCCTGTAGTCCCAGCTACTCGGGAGGCTGAGGCAGGAGAATGGCGGGAACCTGGGAGGCGGAGCTTGCAGTGAGCTGAGATCCGGCCACTGCACTCCAGCCTGGGCAACAGAGCGAGACTCCGTCTCAAACAAACAAACAAACAAACAAGAACTGGAGTGAAAGTTGTAGCCCGAAGGCCTGGAGTGCAGTTCCAACCCCATGACCATGGCGAGGTGCCCAGCTTCTCCAGTCTCAGCTACGTCACCGACGAAGGAGGGGATCCTCAGGTACCGACCTCACTGTAGGAGGATAAATTGAGCTAGTGAATAGGTGGAAGAACTGAACAAAAGTTAGATGTTATGGCAGGGCACGGTGGCTCAGGCCTGTAATCCCAGCACTTTGGGAGGCCGAGGCAGCTGGATCACCTGAGGTCAGGAGTTCCAGACCAGCCTGACCAACATGGAGAAACCCCGTCTCTACTGAAAATACAAAATTAGCCGGGTGTGGTGACGGGTGTCTGCAATTCCAGCTGCTTGGGAAGCTGAGGCAGGAGAATCACTTGAACCCAGGAGGCGGAGGTTCTGGTGAGCCGAGATGGCACCATTGCACTCAAGCCTGGGCAACAAAAGTGAAACTCCATCTCAAAATAAATAAATAAAATAAAATAAAATAAAAGTTAGATGTTATTACAGAAATTCAGGAGAGAAGGGTTGCAGCGAGCTGGAGTGTCCCTGCCACAGGAAGCCTTCATGGGGAAGTCAGCGTTCAGGCTGGAAGGGTGGAAAGCCAGCAGACAGCCAAAAGCAGTGGCTGAGGCCCTCCAGGCAAGGCTGAGAAGTCGGAGCAGAGTCAGGAACATGAGAGGAGCCGCTGTGAACCCCGCAGCTCCTGCTCCCGGCCACCCTGGGAACTCACGGATGCTTCCTAACTGTGTCCAGCCCAGGCACTAAGCATGCAAGAGTAACAAGATAGGGGGAAGGCAGTGAAAACGGAATGTCTCAAATTCCAATCCCAAGGGCATGACCAAAGCACTGGGGAGTTGGAGCAGGAGGTTGTGAAGATTTTTAATCTGAAAAAACAAAAACAAAAACAAAAAACAGACTAGGCACGGTGGCTCACGCCTGTAATCCCAGCACTCTCGGAGGCTAAGGCAGGCAGATCGCCTGGGGTCAGGAGTTCGAGACCAGCCTGGCCAACATGGTGAAACCTCATCGCTACTAAAAATACAAAAATTAGCTGGGCGTGGTGGTGGGTGCCTGTAATCCCAGCTACTCTGGAGGGTGAGGCAGGGGAATCGCTTGAACCCGGGAGGTGGGGGTTGCAGTGAGCTGACGCACCACTGCACTGCAGCCTGGGAGACAAGAGCGAGACTTTGTTTCAAAAAAAACAAAAAACAAAAAACAACGCCAAAGGTTGGTGACTTTGAGAAACCAGTCCCCTTTGTGGGGGCCCAGGCTTCTCCCTGCCTCCTGCTACCCTTCCCTGAAGACTGCTGATTGCTGATAGGTGCTGACCCTGGCGAAGGGGAGAAAGAGCACTCCAGAGAGATTCGCAGTGGTGTGACAGTGCCAGGTGGCGTTCCAAACGCTTCTCTGTATTATCTAATCCCCCAGGACCTTCTGGGTAGAAACTATCATTAACCCCATTTTTTTTTTTTTTTTTTTTTTTTTTTTTTGAGGCAGAGTCTTCCTCTTTCGCCCAGGCCAGAGTGCAGTGGTGTGATCTCAGCTCACCGCAACCTCCACCTCCTGGGTTCAAACCATTCTCCTTGCCTCAGCCTCCCGAGTAGCTGGGATTATAGGCTCCCGTCACCACGCCTGGCTAAGTTTTGTATTTTTTAGTAGAGACGGGGTTTCTCCATGTTGGCCGGGCTAGTCTTGAACTCCCGACCTCAGGCCCAACTCGGCCTCCCAAAGTGCTGGGATTATAGGTGCAAGCCACCATGCCCGACCTCATTAACCCCATTTTACAGATGGGCTATCTGAGATGGACAGGTCAAGTACCTTGCATAGCCAAGTGTGGTGGTTCACGCCTGTAATCCCAACACTTTGGGAGGCCGAAGTGGTAGGATCGCCTGAGGCCAGTTCAAGACCAACCTGGGGCACGATATGAGACTCTGTCTCCACAAAAATATCAAAAAATTAGCCAGATGTGGTGGCACACACCTATAATCCCAGCTACATGGGAGGCTGAAGTGGGAGGACTGTCTGAGCCCAGGAGGTCGAGGCTACAGTGAGCCATCACTGCGCCACCACACTCCAGGCTGGGCAACATGGTGAGACCCTAGCTCAAAAAAAAAAGTTCCCACAGCAGGTGGTTAGAGGGTCAAATGGCATAGGGCCTAGCGTAGAGAAGGGGTTCAGTAGATTGTATCATTATTAGTATGGTATCTCCATGAGAGTAGGATCCTTGTCTCACATGTTTACTGTTGTAGGCCCAGGCCCTGGAGCCAGGAATGAAGGAATGAGTCTCCTCAAGGAATGAGGTCCTGCCTCAGAGCAGGCAGGACACATAACAGGAAGTCATGTGCCACATAATAACCTTTTGGTCAATGACAGACCACATATACCACAGTGGTCTCGTAAGATTATAATGGAGCTAAAAAAAACTCCTGCCTCATTATGTTGCAGTTTTCTTAACATTTTAGCACAATTCCCTCATTTTAAAAATACATGTAGTGGACCGGGAACAGTGGCTCACGCCCATAATCTCAGCACTTTGGAAGGTCGAGGCGGGCGGATCACTTGAGGTCAGGAGTTTGAGACCAGCCTGGCCAACATGGTGAAACCCTGTCTCTACTACAAATACAAAAATTAGCCAGGCGTGGTGGCACATGCCTGTAATCCCAGTTACTCGGGAGGCTGAGGCAGGAGAATCACTTGAACCCGGGGGGTGGAGGTTGTAGTGAGCTGAGATTGTGCCACTGCATTCCAGCCTGGGTGACAGATCAAGACTCCATCTTAGGAAACAATTAAGAAAAAATAAATAGATAAAATAAAATAAAATAAAGTAAGATAAAATAAAATAAATTTAGTGGTCGGGCGTGGTGGCTCACGCCTGTAATCCCAGCACTTTGGGAGGCAGGTGGATCACCTGAGGTCAGGAGTTCAAGGCCAGCTTGGCCAACGTGGCAAAATCCCGTCTCCACTAAAAATACAAAAACTAGCCGGGCACGGTGGCAGGTGCCTGTAATCCCAGCTACTCAGGAGGCTGAGGCAGGAGAATCATTTGAACGCAGGAGGTTGCAGTGAGCCGAGATCACGGCCACTGCTCTAGAGCATCTGGGACAGAGTCAGACTCCATCTCAAAATAAATAAGTAAATACATAAATTTAGTGTCACCTAATCATGTAGTGTTTATGAAGTCCACAGTAGTGTATAGTAATGTCCTAGGCCTTCACATTCACTCACTCGCTCACCCACAGCAACTTCCAGTCTTGCAAGCTCCATTCACAGTAAGTGCCCTATACATCTTTAAATCTTTAATCTTTTTTTTTTCAGATGGAGTTTCGCTCTTGTCACCCAGGCTGGAGTGCAGTGGTACGATCTTGGCACCACTCACTGCCTCCTGTGTTCAAGCGATTCTCCTGCCTCAGCCTCCCAAGTAGCTGGGATTACAGGCGTATGCCACCACACCCAGCTAAGCGAGACTCTGTCTCAAAAAAAAAAAAAATTGACTCTGGGCCAGGCATGGTGGCTCATGCTTGTAGTATCAGCACTTTGGAGGCTAAGGCGGGTGAATCACTTAAGGTCAAGAGTATAGCCAGGAGTGGTGGTGCACTTGTAGTCCCAGCTACTCAGGAGGCTGAGGCAGGAGAATCACTTGAACCCGGGAGGTGGAGGTTGCAGTGAGCTGAGATCGTGCCACTGCACTCCAGCCTGGGCGACAGAGTGAGACTCTGTTTCAAAAACAAACAAACAAACAAAAACAAAACAAAACAAAACAAAGACTCTGGATCAGTCAGTGAGCACACTGAAGTATTCAAACTGTAGGGACCCAGAGGACTTCAGACATAGAATGAGATGTAAGCATGATCTTGTTGGGGAAATATAACATTTACATGTAAACCTAGCAGTTCCGAATCCTGGCAGCCCATTTTCATGACCTGGGGCTCTATTTATTTATTTATTTATTTATTTATTTATTTGAGACGGAGTCTTGCTCTTGCCCAGGCTGGAGAGCAGTGGTGTGATCTTGGCTCACTGCAACCTCCACCTCCCGGGTTCAAGTGATTCTCCTGCCTCAGCCTCCCAAGTAGCTGGGACTACAGGTGCCTGCCACCATGCCTGGCTAATTTTTGTATTTTTAGTAGAGATGGGGTTTCATCATGTTGGCCAGGCTGGTCTTGAACTCCTGACCTCAGGTCATCTGCCCACTCCAGCCTCCCAAAGTGCTAGGATTGCATGTGTGAGCCACCGCATCTGGCCTAAGGCTGCTTTTTTTTTTTTTTTTTTTTTTTTGAGACAGAGTCTCACACTGTCACCCGGGCTGGTGTGCAGTGGCACGATCTTGGCTTGCTGCAGCCTCCGCCTCCCGGGTTCAAGCGATTCTCCTGCCTCAGCCTCCCAAGTAGCTAGGATTACAGGTGCCTGCTACCACGCCCAGCTAATTTTTGTATTTTTAATAGAGATGGGGTTTGACTATGTTGGTCAGGTTGGTCTTGAACTCCTAACCTTGTAATCCACCTGCCTTGGCCTCCCAAAGTGCTGGGATTACAGGTGTGAGTGACCAGGTCTGGCCTAGAAGCTGTTTTTTTAAATGCTGAGGTTTGAGCCTCCCTCTGGAAATTCTAACTAACTGACCTTGAGGGCAGCCTGGGTAGGTTGTGTTGAAAAGCTCCCAGGGTGATTCTAATGTGCAGCCAGACTGAGAGCCTCTGCATAAACCAACAACAGCAAACAGGGGACTGTCTGCTGAACCAGGTGCAAAGTGTGTTGAGTCATAGAAAATCAGCCACTATTCAGCTGTGTTAAAAGAAACAAAAGTCTATTTCCTACTGTTCGACCCAATACCGCAGGCTTGCTGAGAAGAGGCAGTTACCCAGTGGAGCTGAGTTCTGTGGTCTTCCCACTGGCACTGCATTCGTGGAAAAGGTGAGACTTGAAGGACATTTAGAATCTGGATTGGGATCTGGATCATAATATTATATATAGTATGTCAAAAGGATGGAAGGCTTACTAGCCGAACATTATCTCACCAGACTAACGCCAAAACACACACAAGGTGCAGGCCATTTGGCATAGGTCAATACCCGATTAGGCGCAGAGACAGAAGGGATTCCCTGCCGCCTGATGGCTACCTAGCTTGTGGACAGCAGCATCACCCTTCCCCTTCCCCATCTCTCCACTGTGCCTGGATCTCTTCTTTGATCTCTCTGTTCTCTCCACACCCTTCTCCCAACAGGTACCGGCACATATCCGCTGGTGGGAGGTTCGAACCCCAGGGCCTCCGGCTCATGCCCAACCCATTTCCCAACAATTTCGCCAGGAGCTGGCCCTGCCCGAACCCTTTGCCTCACTACCAGGAGAAGGTGCTAAAGCTGGTCTTGCTGCCCAGTGCGCCCCTGAGCCAGGACCTCATAAGGGATTTCCAAACCCTGCTAAAGGACAGAACTGCCTCACCCCTCCACCACCTCTCCAAGGCACAAGCAAGCAAAACTCCAGCAAGGAAGAGGAAGGGAAGACCTGGGCACTCCTAGAAGGGCTTCCGGGTGGGTGGGGACGATCGCGGCACCCAGAGTCCCAGGCTCCAGTGTTCTCACTCAACGCTCCTTCAGCAAGAGGCCCTGGGGTAGCAAAAGGACTCTGGCATCTGCAGAACAGCCTCTCCACCATCCTCCCAGCCTCAAGCCACCTCTGTACCCCAGGCTATTGGAGACTCAACTGAAGTTCTAAATTGTTATATTTCTTCCTTGGAGGACTCTCATCGCAGGTGGGAGGACTGAGGCCAGGAGGCTGGGTAGAGCAGGGAGAACAGGGAGGGACTCCAGTTCCTAAGGAGAGGAGAAGTGGGAAGGAAGGAGTGTGTGTGTGTGTGCGTGTGCGTCCGCGCGTGTGTGTTGGGGTGGGGGAAGAGGCGCTATAAGAAACGTGGATAAGAAGCTATCTCCACTCTCATAACCCATTAGGAATGAGGCTGGGATTGGTCAGGGTACAGAAAGCCTCTCAGGCAAAAATAACCACAATGCCACCGCCTCCCTGGACCATTTGATGTCTGGACAAAGACCAGACACAGCTATGCTCGGTTGCAGGGCCCCATGCAGGGTTGGGAGGAGGAGAGGTCAGGTCAGGGCTGCTGCTGGAGAATGGGAGAGTCAGGCCCCAGGAAGGCTAACCAGGTCTCAGCAGAGGAACAAGAGTAGAACAAAGTAGAGCTTCAAGGTAAAAGAGCAGTCTCTCCACACCCTGTTGGGGTTACCTGTGGGGGGAAGGGTGTGGAGGACTTATGCCAAAAGAGCAGTCGGCCCAGAGGCCTTAGGCCTCAGCTTTTTCTATTAGGGAGTCGAAGACCAGGGGTAAAGTAGAGGCAGGCAAAGCAACAGTCAGAATGGTGTTGGCCCTGGCTGGGGTGGAGATGGTTGGGGAGGGTGATGGGAAAGCGGCTGGAGGGGAAGAAGCTGAAATGGTGGGGGCTCTACCTCACCTCCTCCCACGCCCATCACATCCCCACATTGATGGTCAGCACCTATTGAGCTTCTCTTGGCCTCCTGCCCACGGCCTCCTTTGTCTCCATTTCTCTCAAACCCTGCAGGCACCTGGGAATCAAGACACCACAGGGTTCTAGTGCTGCTTTAACCACTAAGCAGCAATGTGACCTTTGGAAAAGTCGCTATTCCCTCTGGCTTTCAGGTTCTTCATCTGCACAATGGGGGCCATTAGTTTATAAATAAATGGAATAAATACAATACAGGTGAAGGACCTGCAAAGTGTGTAGCCCACTGGCAGCCCTCCAGAAATGAAGCTGTCAATCATTGTTCATAGAATAAAAATAATAAGTAGATGGAATATTATGTAGCCAGAAAAAGAAATTGAGTATTGATAGATGCTACAGTGTGGATGAAATTTGAAACGTCATGCTGAGTGAAAGAAGCCAGACACAAGCCACACACATATTGTATGATTTCACCTACAGGAGGTACCTAGAATAGGCAAATGTACAGAGACAGAAAGTTGAATAGAAGATATCAGGGGCTTGGAGGCAGGGCATGGGGAGTCACTGTTTGTGTTTTGTTTTTGACAGTCTTACTCTGTCACCCAGGCTGGAGTGCAATGGTGTGATTTCAGCTCACTGCAACCTCTACTTCTTGGGTTCAAGCGATTCTCCTGCCTCAGCCTCCCGAGTAGCTGGGACTACAGGTGCCTGCCACCACGCCCGGCTAATTTTTTGTATTTTTAGTAGAGACGGGGTTTCACCGTGTTAGCCAGGATGGTCTCCATCTCCTGACCTCGTGATCCGCCCACCTCGGCCTCTCAAAGTGCTGGGATTACAGGCTTGAGCCACTGCGCCCAGCCGGGAGTTACTGCTTAATGGGTACAGGGTTTCTGTTGAGGACGGTGATGAAAAAGTTCTGAAAATAGATAGTGGTGATGGCAGCACAACATTGTGAATGTACCACCTCATGCCACTGATTTATATACTTATGAATGATTAAAATGATAAATGTTATGATATGTATATTTTACAGATTAAAAAATTTTAAAAAGGAATACATGTTACAACATGGATAAACCTTGAAAATATTATGCTAAATGAAAAAAGCCAGACACAAAAACCACATATTGTATGACTGCATTTTTATGAGGTGTCTGGAACATGCAAAGCTACAGAGCTAGAAGGTCAATGGATGCTTCCCAGATGCTGAAGGAGGGGAGAATTGAAAATATTTTGGAACTAGGTAGGGGTAGTGGTTGCACAACATTGTGAATACATGAAAAGCCACTGAACTGTACACTTTAAAATGGTAAATTTTGGGTTATGTGAATTTCATCTAAATTAAAAATAATATAATACATCGAACTCTTGTAGAGAGTTTCCTTCTAACACCACGTCCATAATTCTGTCACATGGTCCTTCTCTTTGCCCCTCTCTCCATGGTGTATGTGAGCGTATGTGGGATGGGGTGTGTGAGAGCAGAATTGAGGGGTGAAGGAGCATTTCCTGAGTTCTCCACAGGAATGCTGGGGCTCTGGGAATTTACCCATTCTCCTCACTCTGAATGAGGAATGAGTGTGGAAAGGAGTGGTTCCCTTTACATAGGATCCAAAAATGCCAAAGCTGGACAGGCCATTAGAAAACAAGCCTTGGGCCGGGCGCGGTGGCTCACGCCTGTAATCCGAGCACTTTGGGAGGCCGAGGCGGGTGGATCACGAGGTCAGGAGTTCAGGACCAGCCTGAACAACATGGTAAAACCCCGTCTCTACTAAAAATACAAAAATTAGCCGGGCCTGTTGGTGCATGCCTGTAATCCCAGCTACTTGGGAGGCTGAGGCAGGAGAATTGCTTCAACCCGGGAGGTGGCGGTTGCAGTGAGCCCAGATCACACCATTGCACTCCAGCCTGGGCAACAGAGTGAGACTCTGTCTTAAAAAAACAAACAAAAAAGAAAACATGCCTAACGACCTCAGACTTCAGATGGCCCAACTGAAGCCCATCGAGAAGCGAGTTGCTCCGGACCACGAAGCCAGGCAGCCTCCCGGTGAGAGGACGGGAGGACGGGAGGACGGGAGGGGTCTGCCGCAGCCGGGACTGCAAGGCCTGTGCTGTCATCTGCTTCTTGGGCTACTTGCCACCTTACAATGAGAGGCCCTGGGCATGGTTAGGGGGTCGGCAAGAAGATTTAGGGAGTGGGAGGAAGAAAGCTATTGGGATTCTTTTTTTTTTTTTTTTTGAGATGGAGTCTCGCCCTGTCGCCCAGCCTCGCCCTGTTGCCCAGCCTCGCCCTGTCGCCCAGGCTGGCGTGCGGTGGCCGGATCTCAGCTCACTACAAGCTCCGCCTCCCGGGTTCACGCCATTCTCCTGCCTCAGCCTCCCGAGTAACTGGGACCACAGGTGCCGCCACCACGCCCGGCTAATTTTTTGTATTTTTTAGTAGAGATGGGGTTTCACCGTGTTAGCCAGGATGGTCTCGATCTCCTGACCTCGCCATCCGCCCGTCTCGGCCTCCCAAAGTGCTGGGATTACAGGCTTGAGCCACCGCGCCCGGCCTCTTGGGATTCTTGAAAACGAGCTGCCTACTCTCTGGCCTGAAGCTAGGGGTGAGCGGACAGGAAGCTGCACTCACACAGGCTCCCGCCCCGGCAGACTCTGCCCACCCGGAAGCTCCCAGCCTCAAGGCAGGACTTCACCCCACCCCACCACCTTCCAGCCCGGCTCTCCGGAGCAGCCTCTGCTCTACAGCAGTGTCCAGGCCCCCTTGTTTATCCGCCAGAGACACACAAGCAAGGCTTCTGGCGCCCCCTAGCTCCAGCAGGCCATGGGGGTCTGCGGGGCAGCAATAGCAAGCATGCGACCTTCCGGGCCTGGGGACCCTCACGAGGCCATCCGCAGCCAGGCAGGTGCAGTGGTGCGCACCTGTAGTCCCAGCTACTTGGGAGACTGAGGCAGAAGGCTCGCTTGAGCCCAGGATTTCCAAACCAGCCTGGGGAATATAGTGAGGAAAGAAAGAAAGAAAAAAAAAAAAAAAAAGAAAGGAAAGAAAGGAAAGAAAGGAAGAAAGGAAGAAAGGAAGAAAAGAAAAGAAATGAAAAGAAAAGAAACCCCAGCCCAGCCTACATACACGTGGCTGGCAACCAAGAACAACCTCCTTACTCCATTCCCACGAACGAATGAACCTAGAGGTCCTGAAAGCCTTTGGTGGAGTGGGGTGGGGGGATCTCTGGATCTGGATCTGCCTGAAGATCCACTCTTTCACCACAGCTGGAGTGCAGCTCTGAGAGAGAGGCAGGGGTGAAGGCATGGACACCCCTTTCCCCTGCATCCTTCACTCCCCAGGACACCCTGTGCCCTGCCGAATGCCATCAGCTTCATGGACAATAGTTAATCCCAGCAAAGGAAGTCTTCCCAGCCATTTCCGGGCCAACAACTCCCTTCCCTCCACCTCCCCCTTTCCAAGCCTGATCTTGGTGTCATGACCTAAGTTGCTGACGCAAGTTCCTGAGCTGCTGGGAGCTTAAGGAATGGCTGGGGCCAGGGAGTCTGGAAGCCGTGGGGACTAGGAACCCCTGGGGGATCATACAGGGCCACCCACGTTGCCAGTCATGCTCTGCCAGGATTGTCTCATCTAATTACCATGCCTCAAAAAGCCCCATAGCTGCTCCTTGAGATGACAAATCTGAGCCAAGATCCCCTCTGCAGACAGTTCCCAACTTACCTTTCACCTTCCCTAGGACCCTCCGGCCTTCATTTCTACTCATCGCTGCCTCACTTGCTAGGAGCCCCTTGTCTTCATGCCTCTTTTCCAGCACTGAGCCCTGTCCTTAGCTGTGCTGCCACCGAGCCGCACACATTTGCTTTTTTCATTACACAGTGTAAATAGCGGCTGCTGCCTACTTGCCATTGCAGTTAGCGGTTCCTGTGGCTATTCACATGGTTGCTCCACTTATGTTAGTCCCAAGCCAATTCATTCTCTGCCAGTCCCAGGGCAGAGCCTCACGAATGCCTCCATGCTTGTAAAGAATGTTGCTGCATCTTGCCATTGTCCAAACTCCAAGGTAGGAATTTCGATGTGTGGCTTCCCTTAGACTACCCTTATGTTTACTGGGTGTTTACTGAACACTGACACTAGGTATCATGACATGGTTCCCAAACAATAGTCAGTGACTTCATTAGTCTGAGTATCACTAGAAAGGGGAGGTTGTGTCCAAGGGTGCCACGTGCAGGCCCACAGCTTAGGCAAGGAGGAGGGAAAAAATACAGAAGAATGGAACAGGAAATAAAAAAAGATAAACAAAGAGGGAGGTACAGGAGTGCTGAAGGTAGGTCCTATATGATTTCCATCTTGGAGATAGTAAATTGAGGCATATAATTTACTACTATTTATTGTTAATTTTTTGAGACAGGATCTTGCTCTGCTGTCCAGGCTGGTGTGATATTGGCTCACTGCAACCTCTGCCTCCTTGGTTCAGGTGATTCTCCTGCCTCAGCTTCCCAAGTAGCTTGGATTACAAGTGCACAACACCATGTCCAGCTAATCTTTGTATTTTTAGTAGAGACGAGGTTTCGTCACATTGGGCAGGCTGGTATCGAACTCCTGACCTCATGTGATCCGCCCACCTCAGCCTCCCAAAGTGCTGCGATTACAGGCATCAGCCACCAGGCCTGGCCTTATTTTTTTTTTTTTTGAGACAGGGTCTCACTCTGTCACCCAGGCTGGAGTGTAGTTGTGTGATCTTGGCTCATTGCAACCACTACCTCCCAGGCTTAAGCAGTCCTCCCACTTCAGCCTCTCAGGTAGCTGGGACCACAGATGTGTGCCACCACGCCTAGCTATTTTTTCGTATTTTTAATAGAGACGAGGTTTTGCCATGTTGCCCAGGCTGAACTCCTGGGCTCAAGAGGTCCTCCCTCTTTAGCCTCCCAAAGTCCTGGGATTACAGGTGTGAGCCACCGTGCCTGGCCTAGTTTACTATTTTTTGCTATTCTGCCTCATTTAAACTTCACACCAACTCTATAGATTATGTGTTATTTCATTTTTACAGATGAAGAAGCAAATGCCGGAAGATTAAGCACTTCACCCAAGGTCACCTGGCTAGTACAAGGACAGAGTTGGAACTCTTTTTTTTTTTTGAGATGGAGTCTCGCTCTGTCACCCAGGTTGGAGTGCAGTGGCACGATCTCAGCTCACTGCAACCTCCACCTCCCGGGTTCAAACAATTCTTCTGCCTCAGCTTCCTGAGTAGCTGGGACTATAGGCACACACCACCATGCCCACCTAATTTTTGTATTTTTAGTAGAGACGGGGTTTCGCCATGTTGGCCAGGTTGGTCTTGAACTCCTGACCTCAGGTGATCCACCCATTGTGGCCTCCCAAAGTGCTGGGATTACAGGCATGAGCCACTGTGCTCAGCCATGAATTGGAACTCTTGACCAGGCTCCTCTGAGTTCACCATGCCATGCTCAGGCTGCTTTCATCAACAGAGCCAAAGCACTTGACCTCTTCGTGCCTTGGTTTTGCCATCCATGAAATAGGAAAATCATCCTAGTGTCAGAAATATAAAATGTCCTTGTCTGGTAGCCTTTGGAAGATCCACCTCTTTGGGATGGCGGTGGGGAGGTGTGCTCTCCTGGCAGCAAGGGGTGCCGGGGGCCTCTGCTGGACTGGAGAACTCTGGAAAACAGCCTCATTCCTGTCTTCAGCACATCTGACAGGCCAGAGGAGAAAGCCTGAAATAGAACTGGCTGCCCTTCACCCTCCACGGGTTCAAGAGAGCTGTTTGTCTAGCTCTGAATAACCCATTCTATAAAGAATATTCCGAGAATTTCCTTATGTGGTAGGGCACTGCACTGGGTGATTTCACTGGGCCGGAGGAGCTCTCCTCTCCATCCCTACCAGCAGAGACAAGAATGGGCACTATTCAGCCTTGAGGAATGAATGTGGAAAAGATGGAAAGATCTTTGAAGGCATGAACGGCTGTGACAAGGAAGGTGGGATACAGTTCATCTCCATCTCTGCTAGGCTTGGAGAAGAGGGGATGGACTTTGAATACAGCCACCAGGACTTAGATTTAAAAAAGAACGTTCTGATGGAATTGAGAATAATTTGCTCAGGATAGTGTCCTCCAGCTGCCTCCGTGTTGCTGCAGAGGACAGGATTTTGTTATTTTTTATGGCTCCATACTATTCCATGGTGTATTTTGTTCAGCACTTACTACCACCTGAGGTTATAAATTTAGTTGTTCATTATCTACCTTCTCCATTAGAATGTGAACTCCACGAGGGCAGGGACCTCATCTGGCTCTCCACTGTACACCCAGGGCCTAGCTCAGTGTCCAGTACGTGGTAGGTGCTCAATAAATATTTTTCTGAATGAAAAGAAACTTCATTCAGAGAAGAACCAATGCAGTGAAGGAGCCATATTTCACACTTTCATTTTTTTCTCTCAGAATTTCTGAATTCAGATCCATTCACTTCAGAGAATAACAGACATTTTCCAAATGTCTTGGACGAGCACACGCTCACTTCTACTCCTAACAGTTCGGAATGGCTTAATCTTCCTGAATAGTTGGATGAAGACTTCCCCCTCTGTCTCATTATTAGAGACCAATGGAGTTATTCCTTGTTGATTAATTAATTTTTTTTTTTTTTGAGCCGGAATTTCACCCTGTCACTCAGGCTGGAGTGCAGTGGCTCACTGTAACCTCTGCCTTTCAGGTTCAAGCGATTCCCCCACTTCAGCCTCCTGAGCAGCTGGGATTACAGGCATGCGACACTATGCCTGGCTAATTTTTGTATTTTTAGTAGAGAAAGGGTTTCACTACATTGGCCAGGCTGGTCTCGAACTCCTGACCTCAAGTGATCCACCTACCTCGGCCTCCCAAAGTGCTGGGATTAGAGGCATGAGCCACTGTGCCTAGCTAATTTTTTTTTTTAATTCTCTAACTGTTAGGTCAAAAAAATGATGAGGGGAGGAAACTGAGGTGTCATGGGCAAGGCCCGACAACCAACAGGAAGGTGCTGCAGGGCGGGTTCCTTCTGACAGCTGTAAGGTAGGGTCCGCTCCACACCTCTCCCCTGGCTTCTGGGGGTTTACTGATCATCTCGGGTGCTCCCTGAATTGCAGATGCATCATCCCGATCTCAGCCTTCACATGCCGTTCTCCCCGTGTGCATTTCTGTGTCCAATTTCCTCCTTCTAGTAAGAGCGCAGTCATATGGGAGTAGGCTCATCCTAATGACCTCATCTTAACTTCACCATGTCTGTAAAGGTCCCATCTCCAAATGAGGTCACATTCTGAGGTACTAGGGGTTAGGGGTACATTTGGGGGGTGAAGGAAACACTTCAACCATACCACTTTCTTTCCCTCTAAATGGGGATTAGAATACAATCTTTCTTCATATAATTGCAGTGCTTGTGAAAGTGTCTCGAAGAGGCTTGGTTCCTAGAAGTTCAGTAGACATCTGGTTTGCCTGAACGTGCACGTGCCTCGGAGCTGTCTGGGTCGGACTGCACCCTTAGGGAGCAGGGCTCATTCTGTGAGAGTCCAACACAGGTAAACAGGTGCTTGGCCAATGCATTTCTCTGATGGTGAAGAGGAAAGGCTGGAGAGAAAAATCTACTGATACGCCAGGGCTAGAAAAAGTCTGATACCAAGTGCTGGAGAGGATGTGGAACCTCAGGAGCCCCCGTGTGCAGCTGTCTGAGTGTGCACTGGTAAAAACACTCTGGCAATATGCCAAAAAGGCAAAGCTGTATATGGGACGTCCCAGCAATTCCACTCCTAGGTGTAGGTGTATACTCTAGAGAAATGCTGACACAGGTGCCCCAGGAGATGTGTGCAAAAATATTCACAGCAGCATTGTTTGTTAGACCTAAAAATGAAAAATAACCTCAATTTCCTCAATGTCATGCATGCATCTAGTGGAATACTATGTTACACAGCAGGTGAAGTCACTTAACTAGAGCTAGGCATATCGTATGGATGAATCTCACTAACAAATATTGAGCAAAAAAGAGCAGACTGCAGAAGAATAAATACAGTGATAGGACAAAACCAATGATGTATTGCTTAGAATGCATATAGAAGTATTTGCATAAAGAATATAAAGAAGTATGGGCCTGATAAACACCGATTTCAGCAGGTGGAAGTGGAAGTGCACGGGGAGCTTCAACAGCTTATTTTTTAAACTGGTGATCAGTAAAGAGTACTGGTTATCTTACTCGTTATAACTTCTGTATATTTGAAGTGTAACATTTTTTAAAGAGCCAGGACTTGAGGAGAGTCATATAAAGGAGACTGAGATGCCAGGGACCATTTCTACTCGTGGGAAGATTCAGAGGTGTTCCTGCCATTCCCTGGAACCCAGAATCCAGAGTAAATTAGTTAAAGACTCTGACATCTGCTAGGCGCGAGGGAAGAGACCTAAGGAGGTAAAGCTAGGGGGATGGGAGGAGGGACGGACACTCGCGTGCTGCCCCTCTCTGATCTGAATCCAGTTATTGGCCTGCACGCCAGCCCCGGGCTGCGGAGGAAACAGCTGGGCGGCCCTGGGAAGCCTGGGAGGGATGCAGAGGAAGGGGGGGCCACACAGGCTGGGAGGGGCACTAGGGCTGCCGCCCCCACACAGTGACAGGCGCTTCCTTGCAAACCACCTGGCACAGGCACCCTGACAGTTTACAGTACTGTCTGTCTCTCCTTCTCTCTCTCTCTCTCTCTCTCACACACACACACACACACACACACACACACACACACACACACACGCCCCATCCACCGCCCGCTCTGAACAGGACCCCAGCGTTGGGGACGGGGCCAAGTCAGCCAGCTGTGGGCCCTGCCAACCCTCCCTCTCTTCTAGGACTGGGTTTTTCCAGCCGGAGTCTCACTCCCTCTACAGCAATCTCGGGAAATTGGAGACGACGCGGCTGCTCCTGAACATTCTTTCTTTCTTTCCTCTTTCCCTCCCGCGGGGACCCTCCTGTTGGAAGGAGAGCTGCAGCGCAGGACGGAGACAGGCAGGAAGAAGCAGAGAGGACTCGGTGACGCCCCCCTGAGCAGCCCCCGGCCCACTCCTCCAGCAGGGGCCATGAGCACCAAGCAGGAAGCCAGGAGAGATGAGGGAGAAGCCAGGACGAGGGGGCAGGAGGCACAGCTTCGAGACCGAGCCCACCTGAGCCAGCAGCGCCGGCTCAAACAGGCCACCCAGTTCCTGCACAAGGACTCGGCCGACCTGCTCCCGCTGGACAGCCTCAAGAGGCTCGGCACCTCCAAGGATTTGGTGAGGCATCCCCCTCCCCCGCCCGCGTCCCCTGGCCCTTTCCTTCCACTTCTCAGATCCTGAGCAGGACCAGAACGTGCAGACCCTCAGCTTTCAGGTCCCGCTCCCTTGCTGAGACGGGGAGAGGTCGTATGCCAACTTGAGGCTCTTCACTGGGGATGTTACCATGGTTTGGTGGCTCTGAGGGGTCCTATTCTCACTGCTTAGCTTCCCTGCCTTTTCCCTCTAATGGCCCAAAACTTGAGGGTGGTGAGGAGCTAGGCTGTTTAGGAGTGGGGGCTTACAGGAACACAGGAACCTTCTAGAGTGGTCACTTAAAACTGGGAGGGCCTGGAGGACTGGCCAGTTTAGGGTTGTGACTTCCTGCTCCCCCTGAACCACAGGTTCCCTCCACCAGGTCTGTCTATCCATTTGTCCTTTCTCCTCAGAATCAAAGCATTGGGGGGTCTCCATCCTTTCCAGGGCATCAGGGTTTTGTGTGGCTCTTGCCAGGGGCCCCTGGCCGCCTTGAATGCTGCTCCCCCCACTCGTAAGTGGAATAGACCTTCCAGGCTCCTCTCCTCCCATCCGTCTGCAGCAGCTTTGGCCTCAGAGGAAGGGGGCAGGGGAGTAACAGTAAGGATGTGAGTGGGCGGGGGACAATTGCAGATTCAGGCATTCCTCTCTGAGGCAGTGCTGACAAGCGGGGCCATGGAGCCACTTTGCTTGGGATCAGATCCTGGCTCTGCCACTTACTAACTTGGGCAATTGACTTTATGTCTCTGTGCCTCAGTTTCTTCATCTGTTAAATGAGAATAAAAGCAATCACAGGTTTGTTGGGAGGGTTGTTAGAGCTGATATATTTAAAGCACTTAGAACAGTGCGTAGTAGCAGGCGCTATCTAAATGCCATGATTATTCCCCCAGCTACTATTCCATTTAGTCTGAGAAATATTCCTGGCCCCTGACCCATGGGAGAGAGGGAATCCTTTGTGGAAAGGCTTGGGAGCACTCGGTTCCCAGTCCCCTCTCCTAGTCTGAGAACAGGTACTCAACCAGGCCTGCACTGAGAGGTTGGAAGCGTATCTGCCGGCCTGCGCTCCACCAACTGCTTCTCCCAGGGAAGCTGAAGGCCAGTGCAGCGCCTTGTTACCTTTCTCTACTTAGCTCTACCTTTCCAGACTCCTCTCAGCCTGGGTGCCCACACCAGGACCACAGCCCAGAGGCCTGGCAATTCCCTAGCTCCGAACAAGGAAAAGGGATTGCACTGAGACTTCAAGGAACTGCCAGGGGCTTATTGCTCCTTGCAGTGGCAGCAAAGCATAGCTGAAAAACAGGAATGGAGCAGGGAAGTGGGTTGTCTGGTTCTCAATGGCTAGAACCTACTGGGGACCATCCTACATCTGTTTGGCCCCAGGAGAAGGTGCTCTACTGACATTGCCATCCCAGAGTGGCAGGTCCTGCCTTCTGACGAGAAAGTCCTGAGCTTTTCACCTCTCCCCTCTGCCCAGGATGTCCCCAGTTGATCTCTAGCAGCTACCTCCTGTGGCTTTGGGAGCAAAGGCACGACAGGTAGGGGAGACCCCATTGTCTCCCTCCCTGGGATGGCTGTGGAGCAAACTGCACAACAGTGGGAGGGGCCTGAAGCCTGTGTCCATCGTGGGAAGTGCAGAGCCAGTCTCTCCAGCCAGTCCCAGAGCTCGCTGAACTTTTCCCAGCACTGGGTCTCCTGCTGGCAGTTTCGCTGCCAGGAGCAACCCCAAGGGCCTCATTAATCTAAGGGCAGAAAAACAATCCCAGGCTCCCAAGGAGAGAGGGCAGGTGGAGAGGTGCGTAGAGCCTGGGAGAGAGTCAGTCTGCAGCAAGCATTTATTGAGTGCCTGCTAGATGCTGAGCCATGCCCTGGGATATAAAAATGAGCGAGGTAGACTCAGGGGCTTTCCAGGCTAATGGGAGAGTAAAATCCACACATAACATTTGTGAGAAGCATGGCAAAGGGAGCTAAGACAAGGGACCCCAGCTTAGGGTGTATGGAGAGAGAAGCATGAAGAGCTCAGAGAGGGTATCCTGGAGAAGGTACATCCTGCATGGTAAGATGTACACAGAATCCCGAACTTAAGATGCAACCTCTCTCTCAAATAAAGTGTGTTAAGTCAGTTCTTCAGTCTAGCCTCGAGAAGAGTGGGGAAGAGGAGTTTCAGGAAGAGAGGAGAGAGGAGTGAAGGCATGGAGGCAAAAAGCAGCCTGGTATGAGTGGTGCTTCTGGGGCCCACAAACAGAGTGGCAGGGAAGGAGGCACAGCCCCGTCATCTGGGCTGTGGATCACCTTCAAAAGCTTGAGCTCCAGCAAGCAATGTGAGGTAGGGGGTCTTTGATGCATTTTAAATAAGAGAGTACATGGTTAGTTTCATGTTTTACTTTGGTGCTTCTCAAACTTTAACCTGCACACGAATCACCTGGGGATCTTGTCACAATGAAACGTCTGATTCAGTAGGTATGAGAGTCTGCATTTTTAAGAGGCTTCGAAATGATGTTAAAGTTGCTGATCTGAGGACCACGTTTTGGAGTAGCAAGGTTTTTAGCTTCCAGTCTGAAGCTCCAAGCAGATGTATGTGAAAGGTAACAGGTCTGGAGACAGGTTATGAACTTAAGAAGGTGTTTGAGGGATCCAAGAGAGCTGCGGGGAGTGTGGAACACACGCGCTAACAGAAAGGAAGGAAGGAGGCCAGGTGCTGTGGCGTACGCTTCTGGTCCCGGCTGCTTGGGAGTCTGAGGCTAGAGAATGCCTTGAGCCAAGGAATGAGAGTCCAGTCTGGGCAGCTTAGCAAGATCCCATCTTGAAAGAACAGAAGGCAAAAGAAAAGAAAAAGAAAGAAAGACGAGAGAGAAGGAAAGGAGGGACAGATTGATTCTACACAGGAGGCAAAACCGGCAGAATCTGGGAAGTGACTGGATGGAATGGGAGTGGTTGTAGATGAGGGACAGGTCAAAGATGATTCCCAGCATCCTAGTTCTTAAGAGTTTTCTGTTTGTTTGTTTTGTTTTGTTTTTTTGAGATAAGAGTCTTGCTCTGTCAACCAGACAGGAGTGCAGTGGTGTGATCTTGGCTCACTGCAACCTCTGCCTTCCGGGTTTAAGTGATCATCACACTTCAGCCTCCCAAGTAGCTGGGACTACAGGCACGCGCCACCACACCCAGCTAATTTTTGTATTTTTTTTTTTTTTTTTTGAGATGGAGTCTTGCTCAGTCACCCAGGCTGGAGCGTGGTGGCGCGATCTCAGCTCACTGCAAGCTCCACCCCCCCGGGTTCCCGCCATTCTCCTGCCTCAGCCTCCCAAGTAGCTAGGACTACAGGCGCCCGCCACTATGCCCAGCTAGTTTTTTTGTATTTTTAGTAGAGACGAGGTTTCACCGTGTTAGCCAGGATGGTCTCGAGCTCCTGACCTCGTGATCCGCCCGTCTAGGCCTCCCAAAGTGCTAGGATTACAGGCGTGAGCCACCGCACCCGGCTGTATTTTTAGTAGAAACAGGGTTTCACCATGTTGGCCAGGCTGGTCTCGAACTCCTGACGTCAAGTGATCCACCCACCTTGGCCTCTCAAAATGCTGGGATTACAGGTATAAGCCACCACGCCTGGCCTAGTTCTTAAGAGCTTCTTACTGTTTTTCATCACACCACCAACCCTGGGATTTGAAGCCCACTGAAGGATGAGATCAGAGGGGAAGTAAAAAAACAAACCTCCTAGTTAAAAAAAATATATAAGTTTGAGACAAAATTTCCCCCAAGCATACTAATTCCTGAAATGTCCCTTTAGCTACTAAGTCAGTTTAACCAAGAACGGACCATTCTCCTCTTCCCATTTCCTCACTGCTGAGCAATCTATGAGTGTCCAAGGAAAATGGCATGATTTGATACTGGGGCTACTCTGCTCTCATTACCTGACTGCTGGGACCCTAGGGTCAGCTTCTAGGATAAGGCTCAGGTCTGGGGTGGGGGGTTTGGGGGAGCATCCTGGGATATCTAAGTGGGGTAACTGAGCAGCCTGGATACCTGGGTTTAGAACTGCCTACCTTCATTGTTTCGTGATGGAGCCAGCAGCCGCACAGTGTGATCCAAAGACGCCTGGTAGAGGGAAACCCGAACTGGCTTCAGGGGGAGTCTCCCCGGGTGCAGGCCCTGATTCATGGCCAGGAGAGCAGGAGGAGGACCAGCAGGACAGAGATTCCAGCTCTTCTGGTCAACTGCAAGGTGAGAGGCCTCCCAGGGACACACTTTCATTAACAACCCTGCCTGCGCTCACTTCACCTACTCTCCTTTCTGCCCTGATGGCAGCGGGAAGGAGGGAGAAAGGACACGTCTCTCCCTAGCTTGGACCTAACCACGATCCTCTACCTCCTTCCTCCCTGCCCCAACCCATCTTTCCTTGGTGCAACTCCGTCTGTCACCACCATTCCTCGGCCCCCTTTCCTTGGTCAAAATACAGTACTTAAATTAAGTAAGTACTCCTCAGTGTGCTCTACACAGACGAATGGTGTGCGTGCATGGATAACGTAATTTTGGAAAAAACTCATGTGTTCCAAGGCATTGGCCCTGTAATCTCTGGAACCATTTAACCACTCAGTCACTACTGAACGTTCCCAATAAATTCTCAGTGGTCCTGGGCCACCGTCTTTGCTCTGTGCTGCTTCTACCTGGATTGCTCTCTTCTTGCTCTCCAATAATTCTGGGTCCGCATTCTGCAAGCTTTTAAAGCCCACATCAGGTGTTACCTCCTCCTTGAAACCTTTTCTGATTTTCCCAGTAGGAAACAGCCTTTCCTGCCTCCCAACCTCTAAGGCATGTTACTCATCCTTTTAAAAAATTTTTTTTTTTTTTTTTTTGAGACGGAGTCTCTGGCCAGTCACCCAGGCTGGAGGCAGTGCTTGTCTCGCTCTCACTGCAAGCCCGCCTGCCAGGTTCACGCATTCTCCTGTCTCTCAGCCTCCCTCCGAGTAGCTGGGACTACAGGCGCCCGCCACCACGCTCGCTAGTTTTTGTATTTTTAGTAGAGACGGGGTTTCACCATGTTAGCCAGGATGGTCTTGATCTCCTGACCTTGTGATCCACCCGCCTCGGCCTCCCAAAGTGCTGGGATTACAGGCTTGAGCCACCGCGCCCGGCCAAATTTTTTTTTTTTTGAGACGGAGTCTCGCTCTGTCACCCAGGCTGGAGTCCAGTGGCGCGATCTCGGGTCGCTGCAGCCTCTGCCTCCTGGGTTCAAGCGATTCTCCTGCCCCAGCCTCCCAAATAGCTGGGATTATAGGCCCGCACTGCCATGCTTGGCTAATTTTTGTATTTTTAGTAGAGACGAGGTTTCACCATGTTGGTCAGGCTGGTCTCAAATTCCTGGTGCTGGGATTACAGGTGTGAGCCACTGCGCCCGGCCCTGTTTTTTTTTTTTTTTTTGAAGACAGAGTTTCACTCTTGTTGCCCAGGCTGGACTGCAATAGTGTGATCTCAGCTTACCGCAACCTCCACCTCCCGGGTTCAAGCAATTCTTCTGCCTCAGCCTCCTGAGTAGCTGGGTTTACAGGCAAATGCCACCGTGCCTGGCTACTTTTGCATTTTTAGTAGAGACGGGGTTTCTCCAGGTTGGTCAGGCTGGTCTCGAACTCCTGACCTCAGGAGATCCATCCACCTTGGCCTCCCAAAGTGCTGGGATTACAGGTGTGAGCCACTGTGCTCCCTGACTTTTCCAGTCCTTTTATTTATTTTTTTAAGATACAGGGTCTTACTCTGTCACCCAGGCCGGAGTGCAGTGGCATGATCAGAGCTCACTGCAGCCTCAACCTCCTGGACTCAAGCGATCCTCCCACCTCAGTCTTCTGAGTAGCTGAAATCACAGGTGTGCGCCACCACACCCGGCTATTTTTTTTTTTTTTTTGTATTTTTAGTAGAGATGGGGGTTTCACCACATTGGTCAGGCTGGTCTTGAACTCCTGGCCTCAAGCAATCCTTCCACCCTGGCCTCCCAAAGTACTTGGATTATACATAGGTGTGGGCCATGGGGCCGGGACATTCACATCCTTTTATAGTCCTTAATAGTCCTTAAAGCTTTCTACAGGCGGTGGCTCATGCCTGTAATCCTGGCACTGTGGAAGGCTGAGGTGGGCGGATCACGAGGTCAGGAGATCGAGACCATCCTGGCTAACCCAGTGAAACCCAGTCTCTACTAAAAATACAAAAAAAATTAGCCGGGCGTGGTGGCGGGTGCCTGTAGTCCCAGCTTCTCGGGAGGCTGAGGCAGGAGAATGGCATGAACCCGGGAGGCGGAGCTTGCAGTGAGCTGAGATCCCACCACTGCACTCCAGCCTGGGTGACACAGCGAGACTCCGTCTCAAAAAAAAAAAAAAAAACTTTCTGCCATATAGTAGAGTTAGATTTTACTTCCTTTAGACTCCTAAAGAATAGCACTCACCGATGTACCTTCCAGTAACATATCTTATAGCAGATACTCAACGAATGTTTGGAATGAGAAAATGACCTGTGTGTATATCCAAGTGTATATCAAAATGTCTGTCTATGTCCCAAAGCAGGTGAACTTGTCCTCCTTTGTTTCTAATGGCAAACTTCTTGGTTACCCACAGCTGAGTTTCCTAACAGGGGATTCCAGTCTTCTCATCCTTCCTCTATTCCTAACCTGGAGTTTTCGAACCAGGAGGCCATCAAACTCCCAAGGATTCCTCTGAATAGATCACCATTTCTCCATTTCTGGCAGCTCTTCCCCAAATTTATGAACTCATCACATAGAACCACTTTTTTTTTCCCGTTTTATTTTTTGTAGAGACAGGGTCTTGCTGTGTTGCCCAGGCTGGTCTTGGACTCCTGGCTTCAAGTGATCCTCTTGCCTCCAAAGTGCTAGAACTACAGGCATGAGCCACCTCACCTAGCCCACTTCCTTTTTTGATTTATCCGGGAGTTCTGCCCCTATTGTGTGAGTCTCATAAAAACCAGTTTTTGTTTTTTTGGGTTTGTTTTGAGATGGAGTTTTGCTCTTGTTGCCTAGGCTGGCGTGCAATGGTGTGATCTTGACTCACCACAACCTCTGTCTCCTGGGTTCAAGCGATTCTCCTGCCTCAGCCTCCCAAGTAGCTGGGATTACAGGCCTACGCTACCACGCCCAGCTAATTTTGTATTTTTAGTAGAGACAGGGTTTCACCATGTTGGTCAGGCTGGTCTTGAACTCCCAACCTTAGGTGATCCACCCGCCTCAGCCTTCCGAAGTGCTGGCATTACAGGCGTGAGCCACTGCGCCTGGCCCCGATAAAAGCCTGTTTTAAAGACAGTTCATTTTCTCCACTCATTTCTAAAAGGGAGTCATCAGTGGGCTGGGAAACTGAAGGACCCAATCCCAACCCATTCTCCTAGGGACTCACTGATTTGGCACAATCCCTCTTTCTCAGTGCCAGGACCTGCTGCTTAGAGTGGCCGTGGACACAGGCACCCAATACAATCGGATCTCTGCTGGATGTCTCAGCCGCCTGGGGTAAGAGTGGCCCAAAAAAGCAAATGGGGGACAGGGTTTCTTTTTGGGCTGATGAAAATATTCTCAGATTAGATAGTGACGACAGTTGCATATTTTATCTCAATAAAGCTGTTATTTAACAAAAGAGTGGCTAGAAGACTCTGGCAGAGAAGGCAAGGATTTAGACCCCACGTGAGGTCAGGGGTTGGAGGTGAACCCATAGTAGAGTGGGATGTCTGCTGATTAATGGGGTGAAGCCCACTGGGGGCTGTGGTAGCTATAACCTTTGCTTCCCAACCACAGGTTAGAGAAGAAGGTCCTAAAAGCCTCAGCTGGGGACCTGGCCCCTGGGCCCCCAACCCAGGTGGAGCAGTTGGAGCTACAGCTGGGGCAGGAGACCGTGGTGTGCTCGGCACAGGTGGTGGGTAAGTCCCCCCTTCTGCAACAGCCCTGGTGCTCGCCTCTCACCTTTCTCTTCAGGGTGGGGCAAAGGCAGAGACTTTCAGTCCCTGCAGCACAAGGAGTCCCCAGAGATGTTCTGACCATCCCTCATCTCCGTGCCAGTGCCCTTGGATCTGGGGATGGGGTGGGCAGAGAAGGAGCAAGGGCTGAGAGGAGGGCAGCAGTGACCGCTGGGAACCCTCAGCCTCTTCGGTTTTCAAATGGTTCCTGCAGATGTCGAGAGTCCTGAATTCTGCCTGGGCCTGCAGACTCTGCTTTCTCTCAAGGTAAGGCACCCACACTCAGGGCCTGATCCAAAGCACCAGGAAAAAGTAGTAGAAGGCACAGGTGTGGAAGCTTGGACCAGGTTCTGATGAGAGTGACTTAGAGACTGGCAATTGTCCCTTTGCTTCCTTAGAGGTTCCTTACTCACCACCCAGTGAAAAGTCAAGAGAACTGGGTCACCCCCTCCAACAGGAGTCAAGGGAAATGGGGATAAGGGGGAGAGCAAAAGGCAGGTGGAAGCTGTGGGAAGTGGGAGGCAGGTGACGGGCTGAGGTGAGCCGGCATGACTGCTCTACACCCCACAGTGCTGCATCGACCTGGAGCGCGGAGTGCTGCGGCTGAAAGCCCCGTTCTCAGAGCTGCCCTTCCTGCCTCTGTACCAAGAACCTGGCCAGTGACTGCTGTCTCAGTCAGTCCCCAGAGGGAAAGACCTTGCCTTAGCAGAAGAGGCGTGTGGGGAACGGGTGCTCTTGAAGCCAGGTAGCTGGGGACTCCGGTGTCTGCCCTTTGAATCACCACCCTGAGCCCTGCTGTCCCATTTCCCCCAGCCGGCCACATTCCTCTCTGCTTCTCAGCAGCTGTCCTACTCCCCAGGGGGAGTTTTCACTAGAGCGCCCACGACGCCAGGTTTCTCATTCATTTCCCTCCAAGAAGAGCGAAGCCAAACCAGGACCACAGATGGGAGGCTAAGCAAAATGGGGTGCCTGCCTGGGCTGGGTCGAAGGCTCTGCTGACTGCTGTCCTTGCCCAGCACCCAATTCCACCCCAAACGCAACTCAACTTCCCACACCACCATGTCTCTCACCACACCTTCTGGGGCTCAGTATCTCCCACAATTACACTGCCACGCCTCACCAACCTGGGTCCCTGGACCTCCTGGTGTCTGCCTCTTGGATTCTGTGCACATCTGCACAGATGTGGGGGAAGAAACATGAGACAGAATTCAATACAACAAAGAGATGGAGTTAGTATAGGAATGTCCATCTCATAAGGCTGAGAGCTTTCATTAGTTATTTTTCTGGGGCTGCAAATGTCTGAAGCCAGTTATTGTTTGATTACCCTGTGCAAAACCTTGGACATACTTCTGCTATTAACGCTAGGTGTTTATCCTTCTCCACTTGCTTTTTGTACCCACCGAGCCCCTGAACTTTGGGTGTGTGTGTGGCAGAGCCTTGTAGAGAACTGCTCCTACGAGGCAGACAGGACAGTGAGGCTGTCACCACTCAGACTGAACCTATTTAGTATTCTTTCTGATTTCTGGAACTACCCACCTCGTTAGGCCTTCTTCCCATCCCCGTCTCTGGTCTCTTGAGCTTAAGCTCGCCTTGTCCTGGAATCAGTGGCTTTCTAACCCCCCACCAGGCTTTGCCAAAGCAAAACGACAGAGGCTTTTTCTTTTTTTTTGAAGTTTGGGGTCTGTCAGGAGAGAGAGGCTTTTCTGAATTCACTGTAAAGAGAAGAACCCAAAGCTTCAGAGGCCAGACCCCTGAGAGTCTTTCTGGCTGGTGTGAGTCTCTCAAATCATGGATTAGGAGTAAAGAAAGAGGCCGGGCGCAATGACTCATGCCTGTAATCCCAGCGCTTTGGGAGGCTGAGGCGGGCGGATGACTTAATGTCAGGAGTTTGAGACCAGCCTGGGTAATATGGCAGAACCCCATCTCTACTAAAAAATACAAAAATTAGCCAGGTATGGTGGTGCTCACCTGTAATCCCAGCTACTTGGAAGGCTGAGGCACAAGATTGTTGTGAGCCAAGTTTGTGCCATTGGACTCCAGCTTGGGCGAAGGAGTGAGACCCAAGGAGTCTCCAAAAACAAACAAACAAACAGGGGGAGAGGAGGACAGTGGTAGAGCTAACCTGAACTGGGTGGGACCCTTGGGCTGAGACAGAGTCCTGAGCCTGGGGTAGACTGGGTTAGAGAAGAACCAGGGCCGGGCGCGGTGGCTCACGCCCTGTAATCCCAGCACTTTGGAAGGCCGAGGCGGGCGAATCACAAGGTCAGGAGGTCGAGACCACAGTGAAACCCCGTCTCTACTAAAAATACAAAAAATTAGCCGGGCGCAGTGGCGGTCCCCTGTAATCCCAGCTACTCAGGAGGCTGAGGCAGCAAAATGGCGTGAACCCAGGAGGTGGAGCTTGCAGTGAGCCGAGATCGCAGCCTGGGCAACAGCACGAGACTCCGTCTCAAAAAAAAAAAAAGAGAAGAACCGGGATGCGAGGAGCTGCCTGTGACACCTGGCCTGACCTTTCCCGGCTGCCTCCCCTGCCCTCAGAAGGAAAGGAGAGGGGCTCACTTATCACGTGTGCCATAGTACCTGGTCTCAAAATCCTAAAAGCTTTCCTCTCCCTCACTGCCTTGCTCCACAAGGTCCGCTTTCCTGGGTCCTGTGCTGTGCCTTTCCTTGTCTGCCTCCTGCTGCTTCTGTAACTGCAGACTCCAGGCCCAGTGACAAGCCCTCGGTTCAGCTGCTTCTCCACTGGAATAAACTCGTTTCTCTATGTCAATGTTCTTCTCTGGTCTTCCTCCCTGCCGTCAAGAGCTGAATGATAACTCTGCCCGCTGTCCCTTACAGAAAGGAAATGGGAATGTGGGCCCTCGCCCAGGCTGACCCACCTGACTAGGGTCAGTATAATTGAGAGCAATCTGAAAGCAATGGCTTTCCAGCTCCTCTGACCACAGCAGGAATACATTTCACATGGCACTCAGTACACACGCGCACATATGACTGTAACAAAACAATACTTACCCACACTGCGAGCAATGTACTCTGCTGTTTTCTATTTTACTTTATTCTATTCTACCTATTCTAAAAATGCTGGCCATAATCCACCAAAGGACTGCAACCACAGTTTGAAAAACACCGACTTAGAGCACTGAGAATCAAGAACAGACGGCACATAAATGACCCAAGATATAATTCTGATTGTGGTCTGGATCATAAACCTGCATCACATTTTAAATGACTATTGTCTTAGAGACAATACGCTTTTTTATGGGGGAATGGGTGGGTGGAAAAATGGGAGCAGGGCCTCTGAAGCTCACTAATACCTGAAGAATATGGCAACACGAGAAAGCACTGACCCAGCTGCTTTGGTAAATGGAGGAAAATAATCTCAGGGTTGCTAGGAACATGGGTGAGACCAGACTGTAGAAAGATCCCTCAAAACACAGTTTGCCATTCCTTTAACAATTACCAACGTCAAGAACTTGGAATTATGCCATGGAAGACAGAGCTTAAGATGGGGTGGAGCCCTTACCTCCACTGCCCCCCTGGGCCTAAAGCCTGGTTTCCTTATGGGTGTTGGGGCCACGCAAACAAGTCTCTGTTTTCAACACAGTCAAAGTGGGAAGTGGGACATGTCCCAGATGATCTGGAACAAGGCCAGGGTCCTAGGACCCTGCTGGCGTGATGGATGAGGTCCACAAGGAAATGGGCAGAGGGTCAACTTGTCTCTTCTTTCACCAAAAAGACTGCAAGGTCTATAGTTCATGGTCACCCTAGCGCTGCTGCCATCTTTCATGTCCAGAGTCAAATCCTGCATTTCTGTAACACATATTCCCTATCCTGCCAATATCACAGATACCTTTAGGGGGTAGGGTGGGGGTTCGGAAGAATCCTTCACCAGCTCTGAGGCAAGTACGGCTAGGTGGGATCCTGGAGGCTTGAGGAAGCACACTGTGGTGGCTGGTCTGGATGGTAGAGCGTTTGGTGGAGCAGGGCACGAGTCACAGGGAGGTCGTCAGGATCTGAGAGCCAAGAAGGGGTGGGTGAGAGGCTGTGGGTCTCCTGGGCACCTGGGCCACTGGCTTTTCTGGGACTCACCCACACCCAGCTCCTGCAGCAGGCTGTGGTACTCCGGCTTGGTTTCCAGCAGTTTCAGCAGATTGGTAGACTCCATCCGCTCCAGCTGCACCTCCCAGTACACATAGATCTTCTGGTTGAAAGTGACATATACGAGGCAGGGGCTGTTACGGCCCTCTTTGCAGGCATACAGGCCTGGAAGATGTGGGCAGGGAGACAAAGGTCAGGAAGTTTCAGTGCTGGTGGTGGGGGGCAGACAGCAAAACACAGACCTTCGAGTCAGCACTTCCTATCCTCCACTGATGTCCGGAAAAAAATGAAAGGTTCTCTATTTGTTTTCTGTTAGGAACTCAGTAAAACAGATAAGATGGGAAAAGACCTGGCTCACTTCAGATGTAGAAAAACCATAGCAACAAAACCCAGGCAGAACAGAATCCAAAAAGGTGCTATTTGTTGATTTTCCCATCTTAGTGATACCCCTGGAGTGATGAGGGACGGCCTTGCTCGCCCAAGGGCGAGACTAGCAGAACACGATCAGAAAGTAAGGCTTCTCTTCGGTGCCAATCCCTCCTTCCAAAGGCATCCCCCAGTCACCCAGAGAGTGAGTGCTGCCTCCCAAGGCCCCTGACTTGGAACTAATGAAAATGTTCTAGGAGACCTTTCTCCACAGAGACCTGGCGTGCTCAGGTGGAAAAGAACTTCCTGATGTCTTCACACATCCCAGACCGATGACAGAAACTCAGGCCATTCTTTAAAATATTCCGGGGTGGAGATGCTGCTGTCTTTTATTTCTTATTTAAGATTGTCAAGATGGCAATGTAGTGACCACCCCTCACCCCCAAACAAAAGAGCTGAAGAACTCATTGGTGAATGAAGACTTCCATCAGGGGACACGGCAGAAAGGGAAGTGAGGGGCAAACACTTCCCTGGCATATCTAACACGCCTGTCTAACTTAAGTGTGGTCAGAAAGGGGCCATGAGGGCGGGGGTCACCTGCACAGAAGGCACGGATGTTTTCATCCACTTGGAAGCGGACAACGGTGCGGTTGTGGTCAATGATGTATGTCTGTCCATCCCAGGCGCATGCAACTACCTCCTCATGCCCGTTGCCCTGAAAAAGGCCAGAGACAAGGAACATAAAGGAGCTGCGGACTGGACTCTGGATGACAAACAGCCAGCTGGGGAGGAATTTCACCCATGGGCTGGGCAGTAAATGGGACTGTCAAATGAGCTGTCACATAATGCTCACAGCCACCGTAGGAAGTAGGCAATTCTATACTGAGGAAACCTCAGCTTGTAGAAATAGAGTCACTTACCCAAGGCCACTCAGCTAGGAGGCAGCACAATCAGGACTCAAACCCAGGTCTACCTCTTCTCCTAAACCAACAAGCATGCCTGACGACAATATAAAGTGTAGCCCCTGCCTGCTGATTCAGGGGCCATAGTGACATTAAATAGAGATTTATATATGGACAAGAAAAACCTACAAAATATGCTTCTGGAGTTGGGACGAATAACATACTTCCAGGCTCTTACAGTAACTTTTCTTTAGGGCTACTACTTCTGCTGAAGTTATGGAAATGACAGACTTCTAACAGCACGGTATAGCGTTAAATACGGTAGAGTAAGAGGAAACAAACTCGCTTCAGATGGATTTAGACCTATCTAAAGAGACTTAAGGCCGGGCACAGTGGCTTACGCCTGTGATTCCAACACTTTGGGAGGCCAAGACGAGAGGATTGCTTGAGCCCAGGAGTTTGAAACCATATATGGTGAGATCTCATCTTTACAAAAAGTTTAGGAAAATTAGCCAAGTGTGGGGGCACACGCCTGTAGTCCCAGCTTCTCAGGAGGTTGAGGTGACAAGATGGCTTCAGACAAAGGTTGCAGTGAACCAAGATCATGCCACTGCACTCCGGACTAGGTGATAGAGGGAAATCCTGTCTCAAAAAAAAAAAACAAAAAAAAAAGACTAAAGATAAAGGTTGGGAGTTCCCCGGGATGTGAGAATAGCCTGATTATTCCAAATCTCATCTCTCCATGTGGAAAACGCAAGAATGTTCTGCTCTGCCAGGTTTTCCACTCACGGTGACATCCAGTTTCTCCAGGGCAAAGAGCTGGTGATCCACCTGCACTGACCACAGCAGCTTGTCTGCTTCTTCCATTTCTTCCATGAGCTTCAGTGTCCCTGCCAGGGGACAGGCAGGCTGAGCGCGGGTGGGATAGGCCCCGAGCTGACCCTACAGGCATACAGCCCCCACACCCCATCCCAGCATTGCTCACCATCCAGGGTGCACAGGGCAAAGAGGCCAGAGCCACTACTCTCAGTGCCGTGGCCTGTGGGTAGGACAGGAGGACCAGAGGAAGAAAACGTCAAGGGCAGGGCAAGGTCAGAGCCTACGGGGAGAGGGGCATTCTGCAGCAGCAGGGAAAGGACAGGGCTCGAAATGAGGGGCAAGCTATGGATCTCCACTCTTCCAGAACTGACGGCTGCCCCTCATCTCCCTCCCTCACCCCCACCGCACTTTCACCTTGTTTGATGTTGCCAATTAGGTGAGTGGAGACATTCTTGTTGTGGATACGGCCAGATGTCTGGTGCAGCACCACATCTCGGGTAGCTGGGGTCTCCCTGTACACGGGAGGGTGGAAGGATCAAGCGAGAGACCAAGTGAGCTGAGTTCTCCAGCCCTTTGTAACCCATATCCCTGCAAGAGCTTCTGGGATTTGAATCAGCTTAGAAACCTGCCACTGACCCTATCTGACCCATGTGGCAAAGAGAAGAGACAGGGATGGCGCTGCCAGGTTGGAATCTCAGGACCTCTTTTAGGTGCTACAGAGTTAGAGCCCAGGATTCCCTTGGTCCTAACGTAATCTTCCCCAGTGGGGCAAAGGTGCTCGGGCTGGGACCTAGATGAGGCAGCTCTGCCAACTGCAGACCCATTTGACTACCACGTGCCATCTGGGAGCCCATCCTGCTTCCATGCACCCCCACACCATCCACAGGCCTGTACCCCCTTACCTACTGCCATCCGTGGGCCCTTCGGAGGCAGGAGGGGACCCAGTGTCCTTTTTCCAGGTACACAGTAGAATTGCATAAGCACAGCCTGGCTGAGACACCATGAGTTCAGGAACACCCAGTGGTCCCAGAGTCACTGAGAGGCTGTCCACCTGCGCCAGGGAATGGGATTAAAGGGAGATGGAGACAGAAGGAAGTGGGACCCTGCAGAGAATGGCGGGGGTGGGAGTGGGGCGGGGGTCCTGGGAACAGCCCTCTGGGCTTCAAGGGTAGCAGCAGGGGAAGGATTTCGAGTTTCCAGGGCTCCTGCCTGGCACCGTCCTCTCCACACAGACCACATGCTTTCCCCTGTGCATGACCCAGCTGGGGTCTAGGTCCTGATGCGGCCCACTCCACACCTACCTTCACAGTCCTCATTCTTAGTCCAACATGCCTTTCTCTTCGCCTGTTACTAGCAATTTCCCCTAACCCCCTGATTCGAAATGGTCTTTGGATCTCTCTTGACAAGGTGACTTCACTTCTCCCCATCCTGGCCCTGTCCCATGACTGCTCTCCCACTGCCTCCTCCAGGAGCCCTTCTTCCCAGCTCCCCGGGGCCTTGCTCGCCAGAGTCAGCTGCTTACCTGACCCTCCAGCATCCATTTCTTGAGGGACACCAGCTGCCCTGTCAGATGTTCGGGACCCTCACCTAGCTCCTCCCAGCGGAAAGCTCGAACCACACGGTCTGTGTAGCCCACCACCAGCTCACAACACCCATCTCCATCTGTGGGTATGAAAGACAAGATGGGTTTTGGAGTCCCACGAGCAGCTCCGGCTCCTCTGCTAACTGCAGCACCTTCTAGCCAGTGTGGCTGCATGCCCGATCTGCAGTGCTGCTCACTTCACACTCAGTCGGCTCCCGCCCCTGTCTGCGTTTGCGGCATCTTGCCCGTCCATTTGGTCCATCTGTTCCGCAGCTCCTATCCGCTCTCTGCCTTCATACTACTCAAACATGCAACTCAGGTGTCCCAATTCATCCCATGTATCTCCCACCACCTACAAGCCGCCTATCTGTATGGCTCCTTTGCTTGCCGCTTTTTTTTTTTTTTTTTTTTTAACCAAATGTTACTTTCTCAGTGAGGACTTAGCCCTAACAACTCCATTTAAAATTGCTACCTCTACCTCGACACTCTAGCACTTTCTGCGAATTATTTTCTCCACTGCACTTACTATTTTTTTTTTTGAGACAGAGTCTCTGTCACCCAGGCTGGAGCGCAGTGGCACAATCTTGGCTCACTGCAACCTCTACCTACTGGGTTCAAGCAATTCTCCTGCCTTGGCCTCTAGAGTAGCTGGGATTACAGGCATATGCCACCACGCTCAGCTAATTTTTTTTTTTTTTTTGGTATTTTTAGTAGAGGTGGGGTTTCACTGTGTTAGCCAGGATGGTCTTGGTCTCCTGACCTCGTGATCCGGCCACCTCGGCCTCCCAATCTGCTGGGATTACAGGCGTGAGCCTCCGCACCCAGCCTAATTTTTGTATTTTTATTGGAGACGGGGTTTCACCATGTTTGCCAGGCTGGTCTTGAACGCCTGAGCTTAAGGGACCCGCCTGCCTCAGCCTCTCAGAGTGCTGGGATTCCAGGCGTGAGCCACATGGTTGGCTGCACTTACTATCTTCTTTTTTTTTGGAGACGGAGTCTGTCGCCCAGGCTAGAGTGCAGTGGCATGATCCTGGGTCACTGCCACCTCCACCTCCCAGATTCAAGTGATTCCCCTGCCTCGGCCTGCTGAGTAGCTGGGATAACAGGTGCCTGCCACCAGGCCTGGCTAGTTTTTGCATTTTTAGTAGAGACAGAGTTTCACCGTGTTGGCCAGGCTGGTCTCAAACTCCTGAACTCAAGTGATCCACCCGCCTTGGCCTCCCAAAGTGCTGGGATTATAGGGCTAAACCATCGCATCCAGCCATGCACTTACTACCTTCTAATATACCACTTAATTATCTTACAAAATGTATAGTGTTTCTTTTCTTTTCCTTTCTTTTTTAAAGAGAGACAGGGTCCCACGCTAGAGTGCAGTGGTAAGATCACAGTTCACTACAGCCTGGAACTCCTGTCCTCAAGTGATCCTCCGACCTCAGCCTCCCAAAGCGTTGGTATTACAGGCGAGAGCCAGCACACCTGGCCTATACTGTTTCTTTTCTGTCTCTTCATAGTAAGGCCCAGGAGGGCAGCAATTTTGGTCTATTTATTCACTACGGCTATTCCAGTGCCTTGAGCGATGCCTGGCTTATCACGGGAGCTCAGTACATAACCAATGCATAAATGAATACGGATTCTCCCTCTCACCCCAATCCCTTGGGGTCTGCTCTAGCACCCACTGACTCCTACTCTCCTGGCTGCCTGAAAGGTAGGCATGCCCACCGATGTCACTGATCAGCATGACCTTGGTGTTGGCTGGGATGTGCTGCTTGAAGACTGGACGCTGCTCCTCTCCCATTAGTGTCTCGTGGTGCCCAGAAGCGTCCAACACCTTGGCAGGTGTCAGGTCAAACAAATGAAACCAGCCTTCAGCACTCACTGCCACCAACAGGTTCTAGGACAAACAGAGGTATAGGAGAGATGGACTAGGGAGGGAGTTTCGGAAACAAGCCCGATAATCAGATCACAGAGGTCAGAGCTGAAGCCTTCAACCTTCAGCTGATTTCCGCTGTGAGCTAGGAATCAGGAAAGGTCCCCTGTAGTTCTTACCTTTCCTTTATTACATACATCTCCAACCCCAACGCAAGTCAGCTGTAAGAGAGAAAGGGAGGCTCAGGGAGATGCCAAGGGAGACCAGTACTCCCTGATCTCTGTGAAGCAAGGAGCAGGCAGTTTTCTAATCACCATCATTCACTGAAAACTTGTGCCATAGGAACTATGGTGATAATCTTTATTAACTGAGTTACTGTGCTGCAGGTTTGGTTTACACAGACAGCAACATGAAGACCTGAGGTGGTTAAGACAATCTGAACTTAAAATAAAATAGGAACCCTATATTTAATCGAGCTAGGCGATCATATTTCTAGACTTATTCAAATTATTGCCCCCATTTTTGACTATACTTTAAGATTAGACCACCTTAGGCAACTTCCATAAAGTGTCAAGGAGCACTCCGCTACATAAAAACACCCCAGCCCATGTATGCGTGTGTGAGGACAGGTGCAAGCGCTGGCTGGGGGCGTCCCTCCCTGAATCAAATTGGCTGCAAGTCAGTGGCTGGGCCCAGTAGCTGGGGAGTCAGGACACATGGGTGAGCACCTGTGTGGGAATCATCCTAGGCTGTCCCTGGACAGAAGGGATCCCTTCCCCCCTCCAGGCCCAGGGAAGTGAATACTGACCATTCCCTGGCAGGAACAGGTGAGCCATGGCCGACTGTCATCATTTTTATACACAGACACCTTCCCGCTGGTGTCTCCCACCACCAGTTCATTTAACTTCAAATGGAGAGAGAAGAAAGCGTTAGGATGGGACTCTGCTGAACCACTTCAAGCTCTTCTCTACTTAGCCTAACCAAGGGAAATCACAAGACCTCAACTTGCCTCTTCCTCAACTTTATTAAAAGTCTGGCCAGGTGCAACAACTCACACTTGTAATCCCACTGCTTTGGGCGGTGGAGGTGGGTGGATCACTTCAGGCCAAGAGTTAGAGACCAGCCTGGGCAACATGGCAAGATCCCATTTCTACAAAAAATTTAAAAATCTGCCAGGTGAGGCCAGGTGCGGTGGCTCATGCCTGTAATCCCAGCACTTTGGGAGGCAGAGGCGGGTGGATTGGTTGAGCTCAGGAATTCGAGACCAGCCTGGCCAACATGGTGAAACCTTGTTTCTACAAAAAATATAAAAATTACCCAAGCATGGTGGTGCATGCCTGTGGTCCCAACTACTCGGGAGGCCAAGGCAGGAGAATTGCTTGAGCCTAGGAGGTAGAGGTTGCAGTGAGTGAGCCAAGATTGCACCGCACTCTAGCCTGGGTGACAGAGTGAGACCCTACCTCTCAAAAAAAAAAAAAAAAAAAAAAAAAATTAGCCAGGTGTGGTGGTGCACACCTGTAGTTCCGGCTACTCAGGAGGCTGAGGAAGGAGGATCACTTGAGCTCAGGAGGCTGAAGCTGCAGTGAGCCATGATCGTGCCATTGTACTCCAGCCTGGGTGACAGAACAAGACCTTGTCTCAAAAAACATAACAAAACAATCTTTTGGGGCCAACACAGCCATAGTTTCCCAGTTCTTTATTTCCATTTAGGGGTGTGTGTGTTGGGGGTAGGAGAGGTTACAGAAATTGAGGCTACACACGATTTATGGCCCACCCCAGAAAAGTATGCCACCTGAACAGCTCTAGGCTATACATGCCTGACTTCGGCTCTTTGCATTTGCCCATTACAAATGGGACATGTTTTGAAAACAGCCCAAGATGGTGGAGTTTTGGAGAATCTAACTTCGGACCTCATATTTAATCAAGGGCCAAATAAAAAGACAATGTGAACTCTTGGGGCCCTCCCTCCTCTAGCAAGGCCTTTTGATCTTGAGGTGTACGTGGGAACCACACAGGATGGTGGGGCCTAAGGGGGTAGAGCCTGAAGGGGCTGCTCCCCACTCTGGGCCTCCAGTGCCCTCAAGTGATGGCTAAGCTCTAGGGAAGGGAGGTCCCTGCATGGAGCCTCTCCACCATTTGTATCTGGGTAGCTGCCCTTTACAGGGGCTCAAGATGTTAACCAAGTGGCTTCAAACCCCACTTCTGCAAATTGCTTTATGATCTCCTCTTGGGGGTACAGCCAACATCCCTTTCCTGTCCCCAGAATACACTGAACTAATACTATACTCTCAAGAAATTTAGTTCTGAAGGCAACAGAGATAACAGGTGAACAGTAAGGAAAAGTTAGAAACGAATTGGAATTTATTTGAATCTTTGATTTCTGGCTGGGCGTGGTAGCTCACGCCTGTAAATCCCAACTACTTTGGGAGGCCACGGCAGGAGAATCACTTGAACCTGGGAGGCACAGGTTGCAGTGAACCTCTGCACTCCACTGCACTCCAGCCTGGGATAAGAGTGAAACTCCGTCTCAAAAAAAAAAAACAACTTTGATTTCTTTTTTAATTCTTTTAATTGTTATGGGAGTTTCTGGTGAGAATATCAGATCACAGGAGCATAAAACTAGCTTTTTAAAAAATCAAACCTTCTATTACTTGATATATCTTTTCTTTCTGTTTTCTTGTTGTTTGTTTGAGACGGTCTTACTGTTGCCCAAGCTGGAGTACAGTAGTGTGATCATGGCTCACTGCATCACACTGCAGCCTCAGCTTCCTAGGCTCAAGTAATCCTCCCACCCCAGCCTCCAGGGTAGCCGAGACTACAGGCACGCACCACCACATCTGGCTAATTTTTTCACTTTTTTGTAAAGACGAGGTCTCACTGTGTTGCTCAGGCTGGTCTCGAACTCCTAGACTCAAATGATCCTTCCATCTCAGCCTCCCAAAGTGTTGGGATTACAGGCGTGAGCCATCACGCCCAGCCAGTGCCTACACTGTTCTAAGGGTTGAGAATATAGCAGTGGAAAAAACAGATTAAAACATTCCTATTCTTATGGAGCTTACAGTAATGGAGCTTACAACTCAGGTGAAAAAAATGATAGTATATCTAATATTGTAGAAGTGAATAATAGTGTAATTCATTTAGATAAACAATTTCAAAAAAGGTGGCGCTATAAAGCTATGAAAAAAAGGGAATGTTTTTAAACAAAGAAGGCAATCAGATAAAATGGAAAATAATGTATATCTGAAGGTGCTTTGATAATTTACTGTTTAAAAATGTGGCCTGGTAAGGTTGCTTACACCTGTAATTCCAGCACTTTGGGACACCGAGGCCAGTGTACTGCTTGAAGCCAGAGGTTTGAGACCAGCCTGGTTAACACAGTGAGACCTCATCTCTACAACACATTAAAAAAATCAGCCAGACCTGGTGGCAGGCACCTGTAGTCCCAGCTACGCAGGAGGCTGGGGCAGGCAGTAGGATCATTTGAGCCCAGGAGTTTAAGGCTGCAATGAGCTATGATTGCACCACTGCCCTCCAGCCTGGACAACAGAGTGAGACCCTGCCTCTGTAAAAAACAAAAAAATTAAAAAATTCCTCCTCTGATTTTCTCATAAAATTGGACAGCTTGGCAGTTCATGAAGAAACATGAAAGCCCAGAAAACACAATACAAATTTATGAGAATAACTCTTTCCTCCCCAGAGGGGGTAGAGTCAAAAGAGGCCTCATAAAATACCTTCTCCATCACAGCACTAGGGGCGGTGGGAAATAAGCACAGGACAGTGAAGGAAGTGTGAAACAGGGAGGCCCAGTAGGAAGACAGGGCAGAGGGTAGAAGGGGGCAATCCAGTGCTTTGCATTAGAAATATGAAATACATGTCTGCAAAAAAAAAAAAAAAAAAAAGAGCATCAGACACTATTCCCTTTAATGCTCCACCGGAGAATCCCCTACGTATTTCAGTCAATGCATCTCATTACATTTTATTATCCGGTGACTATTACACAACTTGATTATGAGCTGAGGACTGGAATTCTCTCGTTCATTTTTGAATTCCCAGAATGTAGCAGAGTCCTTGGTGCATAATGAGCAGCTCAATAAAGATTTGCAGAAAAACAGAATAAAATGCTCACAACAACACGAACACTTAAGAGACCACCAAACTGTGTGCCAGGCATTGTTTTACCTGCTTGACCTGTGGTAATTTATTTAAAAAATGAGAAGAAGGGCTGGGTATGGTGGCTCACGCCTGTAGTCCTAGCACTTTGGGAGGCCAAGGTGGGCTGATCACCAGGTCAGGAGTTCAAGACCAGTCTGGCCAACATGGTGAAACCCCATCTCTACCAAAAACACAAAAAGCAGTCGGGCGCGGTGGCGGGCGCCTGTAATTCCAGCTACTTGGGAGGCTGAGGCAGGAGAGTCGCTTGAGCCCAGGAGGCAGAGGTTGCAGTGAGCCGAGATCAAGCCACTGCACTCCATTGCACTCTAGCCTGGGGGACAGGGTGAGACTCCGTCTCAAAAATAAATAAATAAATAAATAAATAAAGAGGAACGACTGCTGAGGAGAGAAAAGGTAGGTGGAGATTGTTTCTGTAATTCAACCAAGGTGTAGCACAAGTTGCCAGGCACGCGCATCTACCATGAAGCAGGCACTGAAGAAACCGGACGTTATTAACACTGGGTTGTGGCAGTGATTGTTACCCTGGCGGGAGAGCAAAGCAGGGAAATACCCCAATCTAGTCCAGCCGAGTGGGCCAAGTCTAATAGCAGCAGACTTTGAGTTTAATGCCTATATTAAGCACGGACGGTGTGCTTAATTCTGTGAGGGTAGGAGGAGGTTCAGAGAAGTCTTCGAAGGGGCGGAGCCACAGGGAGCGCGGCATTGTTATTTCCACTTCACAGCTTTGAAAGGTGATTTTTTTTTTTTCAGATGAAGTCTTGCACTGTGGCCCAGGCTGGAGTGCAGTGGGCGCGATCTTGGCTCACCGCAAACTCCGCCTCCTGGGTGTAAGCGATTCTCGTGCCTCACCCTCCCAAGTAGCTGGGATCTGAGGCGCGCACGACCACACTCGGCTAATTTCTGTATTTTTAGTAGAGACGGGGTTTCACCACGTTGGCCAAGCTGGTCTCGAACTCCTGACCTCAGGTGATCCGCCCGCCTCGGCCTCCCAAAGTGGTGGGATTACAGGCGTGAGCCACTGCGTCCAGCCAAGGTAAGTGATTTGAGAGGTGACGCCACTGCAGGAGGCTTAACTCAGAAACAGTGATCCAGAAAACTTGGCCACCAGAGTTTACCAGGCTCCTCCAGTGAACACTTGACTCAATCAGGCCGAGGGATCAACTATCTATCCCACTTAAAAAATACTCCCAGGGGCCGGGCGCGGTGGCTCACGCTTCTAATCCCAGCACTTTGGGAGGCCGAGGAGGGATCAGCTGAGGTCAGGAGTTCACGACCAGCCTGGCCAACATGGTGCAACCCCGTTTCTACGAAAAATACAAAAATTAGCTGGGCGTGGTGGCGGGCTCCTGTAATCCCAGCTATTCAAGAGGCTAAGGCAGGAGAATCGCTTGAACCCGGGAGGTGGAGGTTGGAGTGACCCGAGATCGCGCCACTGCACACCAGCCTGGGTGACAGAGGGAGCCTCTGTCTCAAAAACAAACAAACAAACAAACAAACGAACAAAACCAACCGCGAACACTGAAGCTATCAATAAAGTTTTTCTCTTTAGCGCTGCATACTAGCCACAGCGCGCATGCTCACGCTCACGTGGCACGCTTGGGCGGCCTGTCCCACTTCCCTTGCGCCGTCCCCGCACAGATCCAGGCTCTTGCAGTGCGCATGCACCTACCGTATCGTTATCAACGTCTCCAAGGCAGATAGCGTGCGGGAAGAGGCTCCCGCTGAACTCCAGCGCCACGCGCTGCACGTAGCTAACCGATCTCATGGCACCTCCAAGTGCAGAGGGAGCGGGGAGCCCCAATAAATGGTCCCTGAACCCCCGTCGCGACAGCCGCCAGAGCGGAAGGCCACCTAAAGCAGCAAGTTACGTCACTGCCTGAGCCTCCAATCGCTGCCTTCCTCCTTTAACCTCAGAGAGGAGGCGGGTCTTCCGGGCTTGGAGGCGGGCTTACCACCTCTGATGTGAGTGACAGGCCCACGGGCCACTCCTTTTCTCCACAGGGCTGCCGCCCATGGGTAAACCAACCCTGACGTGGCCGATCTGTTCCCTTGGCAACAGGGCTCTCAAGGGCTTGACCTAGTAACCTTGACCTTTTTCCTTTGTTTCCCTGGCAATGAAAATTCCTAGCCATCAGACCATTCCTGAGACTCTTACTAATCTTCGTAATAACTGGTAATTGCATGGTTTTGAAAAGTGTTTTTTAAAAGCTAGCTACCCATTAAGAGTGAAAACAATGTAGTGAGTTGCAATCAGCATATAAAAAATTAAATACAATAGAATATATCAAGTGACTCCCAAGTAGTAAGGTAAGTATAGTTTTTGTGAAACCCTTGTTTCAATTGTATATACTTATATGTGAATACTGGCTTATAATGTAAAACAATTTTTTTTTTTTTTTATAGTCTATATGTTTTCTGGTCCATAGTTTAAAAGCCACCTGCTGCAAAGCACATTTCACATATTTCACATAATTAGTTCAGCCACTAGGTGAGCTTGTATTTTTTTTTTTTTTTTTGGTAGAGGAAAACAGGTTCAGCAAGATTAAGTAAAATGGCAGAAGGAAGGACTGTGGGGCGGGGTGCGTGCTCCAACCAGAATTGTTTGATCCCAAACCCTAGGGCTTCTCCATCATTTGCTATCATAGTTCCTAGGAAAGTTTTCAGACTGGAAGTGACAGTTGCCTGGATTCTGGATCTGCTCTGTCTTGTGGTCCCCCAGCACAAAGCTCTTGCATCTCACCCTCAGGGGCCTTACTCTTCTAGCACAAATGGGACTGTCACTCTCATGGCTGGCTTCTTGGGATTCTTTCTTTCCATGTTGAATCCAGTTCTGTCTTTCTTTGGGGTGCCTCATCAATCAGGGCAATATTTATGAAATCATACAGGTGTTCAATACATTTTTAGATTTAGGTCTGTAAACCCAGGCTGACTCACACTTGGTGTTTAAAAAAAATGGTATCTACCTTATCTGGGAATTTGGACCAGGGGCTGTTCCTTTTTTGCTTTTTTTTTTTTTTTGAGAGTCTTGCTCTTTCACCCAGGCTGGAGTGCAGTGGTGTGATCTGGGCTCATTGCAACCTCCGCCTCCCAGGCTCAAGAGATTCTTGTGTCACAGCCTCCCGAGTAAGGAGTAGGTAGGATTACAGGTGTAAACCACCATGCCCAGCTTGTCCCTACTTTCTATGTCTGTACATGGTGGGAGGAGGCTGGTGGGCAAGGCCTTTTTTTGCGGGAAGCGGGTGGCAGATTTTTTCCTAGATGTCCCAGTGGATCTGACAGCCAGGTAAGGTAAGAAAGAACAGCAGGTCAGAACAGTAAACTGGAGGAAATCTGGTCAAATGCTGGAGACTGCAGATATATTCTGAGGCTGATAAGGTAAGAAAGAACAGCAGGTCAGAACAGTGAACTGGAGGAAGTCTGGACAAATGCTGGAGACTGAGATATGTTCTGAGGCCAAACTGTGTTACAAGCTCATATTTCTGGCTGTGTACTGTGGGATGGCCAGGTCCATTAAAAGGCACTGGGTCCCACAGGTATTCCTGGTGCTCTGAGTACATGTTCTCATTTACAGAGCAGGTGCATGCTCCCTCACCCCGTGTTCTACCCCATCTCTATTCTCTCATCCTAGTTCAAACCCTGAGCTTCATATTAGGTTTTAAGGGGTGGGAAAACCAAAACCAGTATCAAAATGTTCACCTCTAGGTTGGCTGTGGAGGCTCATGCCTGTAATTCCAGCACTTTTGGAGGCTGAGGCAGGCAGATCGCTTGAGCTCAGGAGTTTAAGACCAGCCTGGACAACATGGCAAAACCGTGACTCCACCAAAAATACAAAAATTAGCTGGGCATGGTGGTGCACGCCTGTGGTCCCAGCTACTCAGGAGGCTGAGGCAGGAAGATCTCCTGAGCCCAAGAGGCAGAGGTTGCAGTGAGCCAAGATGGTACCACTGCACTCCAGGCTGGGTAACAGTGAGACTCTGTCTCAGGAAAAAATAAAAAGTTTACCTCTAAAGTGGTTTTAAAAGGAATATATTACTAAATAACTCAGAACAAGAGATGAGATCACCCAGCTTCTGTCATCAGGTGCCTTAGCCTGACCCAGTTATCTAAGATCAGACCCCAACTCAGGATTCCCCAATGCCTTAGTTTTATCTTCCTCATCATTTGGGTTTCTTGGTCTGGATCTTTCTGTGACACAGGGTGTCTGTTTTTAATTGTAGAGTATGTTTGTCATGAAGGTCATGTAATTATGATCACAACTTCTTTTTTACTTTTTTGAGACAGTTGCACTCTTCTTGCCCAGGTTGGAGTGCAATGGCGCAATCTTGGCTCACTGCAACCTCCGCCTCCCGGGTTCAAGTGATTCTCCTGTCTCAGCCTCCCGAGTAGCTGGGATTACAGGTGTCCACGACTACACCTAATTTTTTTTGTAGTAGAGACGGGGTTTCACCATGTTGGCCAGGCTGGTCTTGAACTCCTGACCTCAGGTGATCAAAGTGCTCGGCCTCCTGCCTCAGCCTCCCAAAGCGCTGGGATTACAGGTATGAGCCACCGTGCCCAGCTTTATGATCACAACTTCTATACCATACTTTTTGGCTTTTGTCAAGAGAGCCAAATAAAGTTAGAAAGGCAGAAAAGATAGGTCTCCAAGAAATAGGGCACAAATTAAGTCCTTCCATGCCTGGGCCTCTCCCCACCTTGCGTCAGTTACTTTAAGTACAGTGAGTGTTTTTTATGACTAGGCATTGCAAAGCCATATGGACAGATCCCTGGCTCCACAAAGAGCACTCCTGGTCTTGACCCCTTTCTAGTTGGATGGTTGCTAGGTCTCTTTGGGCACCATCTAAAACTTCATCTTGTCTAAGCCAAGCACTCTTTCTGCTGGCTTTTATCTTACTCCCCAGAACTGTCTACTTAGGGTATCTTCCTGGTTAGGTGACATGGATACAGTTGTATGGGTGGCATATTCTTTACAAACAATAGACATCTCCATAGGACGGGATGGGGGGGATTAAGTGGGAAGCATTTCCAGGAAGATTGTCTACTTCATCCTCCAACAGTAGACAGAGTGGTTTCTGTTTGCCCAGGGTGCCCAGGTAAGACAGGGTCTCCAAAGATCTTTCAAAACATGAGGCCCAGAGCCTCACCACCTTGGGGGCAGGGCCTAGGGCTTCTTAATGGGCTCAGTGTGGCTTATATCACCATTTCCCCCTCCCCTCTCTCATTCATGGTACACGTTAGCATATTAAAGTGTCGGAAAGGTATGTTTTTTGACCTAGAAACTGGGCAGAGTAGTGTGGGACAGCTCTGCACTGAGTGAAATGCTGTTATTCAGAGCTCTACTTAGTTTCACTGCCTTCCTCAAGTTTGCCCCGATTAAAATGCACCACAAACTCTGGGAAGCTTTGATCCTAGAACTCACTCATCAGGGTTGTCTGCTCAAGACTACTGATGGATGAGAAGTTCACTGTCACTGGGTCACTTAAACACTGGGAGATAGCCTTAAAACACAAAGAATGAGGAAGACGTTTTGGAACTAGGTAACACTGTAAAGACTAAATGCCACCAAACTTGAATTTAAAATGGTTAACTTTGTTTCACCTAAAAATGTGAATTTCACCTAAAAATATACAAATCAGTTTATGTCTGATGCACTTGTAAAACAGGAGACTGAAGATCCTATGGAATATGGAATATACATGCTGATCCTCTCTTCTAGCCAAAGGACCCTCGACATTCACAAAGGCATTGCTTTTTCTTGATCATCCCTGAGACCATTCACTCTCACTTTGTGTCTCAAATTGGTATAGCGTGGCAGGGCGCAGTGGCTCATGCCTGTCATCCCAGCACTTTGGGAGGTCAAGGTGGGTGGATCACCTGAGGTCAGGAGTTCAAGACTAGCCTGATCAATATGGTGAAACCCTGTCTCTGCTAAAAAAAACAAAAATTAGCCAAGCGTGGTGGTGTGCACCTGTGGTCCCAGCGACTTGGGAGGCTGAGACAGAATTGCTTGAACCCGGGACATGGAGGTTCCAGTGAGCCGAGATTGTGCCACTGCACTCCAGCCTGGGGGAACAGAGCAAGACTCCGCCTCAAAAAAAAAAAAAAAAAAAAAAAAAATTAAAAAAATTGGTATAGTGTCATTTAACAGGATAACAGGATAAATTAATGTTTTTATTATTCCTAGGTTTTCTAACGGGGGATAGTTAATGCATCCACATTATCTGAGGTTAGCAAACAACTGGGGAACTGTAGCCGTAAGGTAGCAATAACGAATTCCAGAAAGAGAATGAATTTTCCTTACTTACAATGTCCAGACTCGTACATTGGTTTTATTCAGCACTGCCCTTAGTGCACTGTCATTGCGACTTGTTGTAAGGTTCTGAGGTGTTTTGCATTTGGAAAGGGAAAATCAGTCACTGAGACAGGAATAAGGTATGAGAAGTTCTGGTTTCTAACTTTTTTTTCCAGTAATGACATTTTCTAAAAAGATACTACACTTTAGGCCGGGCGCGGTGGCTCACGCCTGTAATCCCAGCACTTTGGGAGGCCGAGGCGGGCGGATCACGAGGTCAGGAGATCGAGACCATCCTGGCTAACACGGTGAAACCCCGTCTCTACTAAAAATACAAAAAAATTAGCCGGGTGTGGTGGCGGGCGCCTGTAGTCCCAGCTACTCGGGAGGCTGAGGCAGGAGAATGGCGTGAACCTGGGAGGCGGAGCTTGCAGTGAGCCGAGATCGCGCCACTGTATTCCAGTCTGGGCAACAGAGAGACTCCATCTCAAAAAAAAAAAAAGATACTACACTTTACTCGTCCTGCATAAAATGCCTTTCACGTATTTTTTCTCCAGTGGAAATGGAATACAGTTCTCCATTCACCCTCAGGGTGGCAAAGCTGGTATAGAGGGCAAGTGTTAAGTGCACTTTGCCAAGTCTTGTAGGGTTTTGTGGGCCATGATAAGGATTCTTTAGCCTAAATGGGATGGGAAATCATCGAAAGTGATTGAAGTACTCGGAGGGACACGATTTGGATGCAGTACAGAGTGAACTGCAGGTGCAGGAGGGAATCCAAGATAGGAGCCTTTTGCAGGAGAGCAGGCTGGAGTGCATGGTGATGGGAGGGAGCGATACTAGTGTGGAGGGAGGAGAAATACTTGGGAGATAAAAATGCATAGAACTCGATGTTAGAACCAGCACTAGGACAAGATAAATTCTATTTTAATTTTTCCTAGAGACCACTTGCAAAGCTTGTTAACAGCTCACAGTACTGCTTGCTACTAGCTTTTCTTTATTTGGGCACATTTCTCTGCATATAGAAAGATTTAAGTGTTGGTAGGAAGGGACAACTGACTGGGAAATGAACTTGTAGCACTGACCCAGGGCAGACTTGAGTATGTGGTACGATTATTTTTAGGCTTAGACTTGTAGGCATTTTAACAAAACATCCTCACTAGACAGTTTTAATGTTACATAAACTAAGACTTATCTCTAAACGTTCCACAGTTAAATGCAGTTTTACATTCTTGGAATCCTACAGGATGCAGAGCTGGAAGAAACCTTAGGAATGCTTTCAATTTTTGCAGATGAGGAAAGAAGCTCAAGACTTGCCCACAGCCAAATGAACCTCATGGGAGAGTCTGGATTAGTTCAGAGACCTCCCATTTCAGGCATACCTTTCCATTTAACTTCTGAGTCTTGGTTTTCTTATCTGTAAGTAGGGTTATTAGAGTTATACCTTCCTTGTAGGATGGTTGCAAGGATTAAGTTAACTCATGTGATGCTGTCAGTACAGTGCTAGTAGCTTACCCCATAAATGCTTAATGAGTTAGTGATGATTGTTGGCTGCAGGGGTAAGAATCTACTACTTTTGAAATACCAAGAGGACCCAGACACAAACCACAAACACAGGGCTGTGATATGCAGTGAGCCCAGTAAGAGAGTAGTTACACTGGGACTTTTTTTTTTCTCCCCCCTGAGACGGAGTCTCACTCTGTCACCCAGTCTGGAGTGCAGTGGCCGGATCTCAGCTCACTGCAAGCTCCACCTCCTGGGTTTATGCCATTCTCCTGCCCCAGCCTCCCGCGTAGCTGGGACTACAGGCGCCCGCCACCTCACCCGGCTAGTTTTTTGTTTTTTTAGTAGAGAGGGGGTTTCACCATGTTAGCCAGGATGGTCTCGATCTCCTGACCTCGTGATCCGCCCGTCCCAGCCGCCCAAAGTGCTGGGATTACAGGCTTGAGCCACCGCGCCCGGCCTACACTGGGACTTCTTTAAAAAAGAGGGTCTCACTCTCTTGCCCAGCCTGGCATGCAGTGGCACAGTCACAGCTCTCTGCATCCTTGGTGTCTTGGGCTCAAGGGATACTCACACTGGGAAACTTGCACACCCCAATTTTCATCCTGGCTCCAGCATCAGCCATGTTGTATGACTTGGTGAAAATTTTCACAGAGAAATCAATCTTCCACCATTATAAATTTCTTCTGGAAGGAACTATACAGGCATGTGGCTAAGCAGACAACCACATCACCGTTGGGAAAGGACTGGAGAGCCCACAGTAGGAGAGAGGGGTGAGGGCAGACACGGGCTCTGGCCTGGAGTCAGGATCATCTGGAGGCAGCTCAGCATGACTGGCTTGTGCTGCCTGGCTTCTCCCAGGGCCCCATCATGCCATAGGAGTTAAGGGTCAAAGCATAGTTAGAAAAAAAGCACAAACCGTTTCCTGTTAAGGCTGGGAAGGAAACTGGGCATGACCACTCTCTACTCTCGACCTTAATCATGTAAAAGTTATCTGACGGAGGTTAGTGACACCAGGAGTTTTACCTTGTTAAGAAACCAAAATGCACAGATACCTCTGCCAGATCAGAGGTAGGCAGAAGACCAATTCCAACTTCAAAATGCACATGCATGGTGTCCCAGTCTTCTAGATCTTTATACTTTCCTCTTCCTAAGCGTCAGGGAAGAAAACCAGAGGCACTAAAAACTGCCAGGTTGCTGGAGGGAGGGAGTGCATAGACTCAAGTCCCAGCTGCAGCCTGTGCAGTGCTCAGGAAGCCCTGCATCGTGGGGCTGCTTCCTGCCCAACTACGGTGTCTACTTGAGATGCTGCACTTATTTAAGCTCCACTGGGACTAAGTGGGTGACCCCTTAATTTTGCCACTACCCATTATGTTACCCACCCATACCCACCCCTCCAAGGCTGAACAAAAAGGGTTGTCTGACACCCAGGTTTTACTGTTTCCACTTTATTGCTCAAGCACGGAACTTGAGGCAAGCCTGGACCTTCAGCAACGTGCGGAAAAGAGGCTGAGGGGATTTCGGGACACAACCTGGCTGAGAGGGGAAACTGACAGGGGAAATACCAGAACAGGGAACAAGGGGTGGTCACCATCACACCAGAAGACATCAGCCACACCGTTGGGGGTGAGGAAGGGAACAGAGAAGAAATGGCATAGCAGTGGTTTTTCCCATGTCCCTAGCACCCACATGGAGGCCACGTTTGGAAATGGACTGGGAGAGGGAAAGGATGAGGAAAACGGCTGCCCAGGAGTCTCCCTCTCCACCCTGGGTTCATATCAGACCCCATCCCTACCACTTGCCTCTTCTACCCTTGGAAAATGGACCTAACAGAGGGAGCAAAATAAATTAACATTCTGATGAATATGTATGGATGGACATATGTTCATGTGCAAAGGGGGAAGGGAAGAGGGGGTGACACCAGCTAAAATGATTCCCCACCTCAATCCCCCAGCCTACTCCTTTCCCCCTTCCCCCTAAAGCCACCATCCAACCAGATAGAAAAATAAAGGTCTAATTCACTCAAAATTCTTCAGTTTTTACAAAACTAACAGGGTGGAGGGGGGAGACTGGGGGCAGGCAGCCGCAGGAGTAGGGCTGGTGGAGAGGGGCTATGCTTCTGTCTCCACCTGAGACTGGCTCCCTGCCGTGTTGCTCTTCTGCTCCTCCTTCATCTCTGTGTCAGTGGGGTGGTCTCCTGAGGAGGCCTCTGCCTTGGCCTGCAAGGAAGAGGAACAGCAAAGAGGCTGACATCGCAAGTGAAAAAACACACACTTAATTTCTAGCAGAATTACAGAGATACACCCATTCTCCTACATCTGTCCTAAAAATATATCTGTATAGGCCAGGCCTGGTGGCTCACACCTGTAATCCCAGAACTTTGGGAGGCTGAGGTGGGCAGATTGCTCGAGCCCAGGAGTTTGAGACCAGCCTGGGCAACATAGTGAAACCTCAGCTCAACAAAAATTACAAAAATTAGTTGGGCGTGGTGGCATGCACCTGTAGTCCCAGCTACTCGAGAGGTTGAGACGAGGATTGCTTGAGCCCTGGAGGTGGTGGTTGCAGTGAGCTGAGACTGTGCCACTGCACTCCAGCCTGGCCTACAGGGCAAGAGACACTGTCTCAAACAAAACTAAACACTTATATATGTACAAATTATGAACTCACAAGGTTACTCACTGCAATGCTGTTCTAAGCAGTATTGTCCCGTATGGTAGCCACTACTGTAAGTGGCTAGTTCAAACTCATGTGTTTTTAGTGCAAAATATACATTGGATTTTGAAGATGGTTTGAAAAATACACAAATGCAACTAAAATTTAATTCCATTTGTTTTTCACCTTTTTAACATGGTTACCAGAAAATTTTGAATTACATGTGGTTGATACTGTATTTCTACTGGACAGTGCTGGTTTAGAACACTGTTTAAGACTGGCCAGGCATGGTGGCTCACACCTGTCATCCCACCACTTTGGGAGGCAGGGGCAGGCAGATCACTAAAGTCAGGAGTTCGAGACAGACTGGTCAACATGGTGAGACCTCGTCTCTACTAAAAATACAAAATTAGCCGGGTGTGGTGGTGGGCACCTGTAATCTCAGCTACTCGGGAGGCTGAGGCAGGAGAATCGCTTGAACCCGGGAGGCGGAGTTTGCAGTGAGCCAAGATCGTGCCACTGCACTCCAGCCTGGGTGACAGAGTGAAACTGTCTCAGAAAAAAAACACCAACAACACTGGAAGACTAAAAGGGGACTGACTGACTAAGATAAGCCACATCCACACAATGGAATACTATGTAAGCCTAAAGAAGACTGTAAAAGTTCTTTAAATACTGATGTAAAATAAGCCTCCAGCTACTATCATGTGAAAAAAGCACAGTATGTGCCAAATCATAGAGCACGTTGCCTCTTGTTAGGGGAAAGGGAGAAAGCAACATGAATGTCTGCCTGTGCATTGATGCAATACACTGGAACCATACAAGAACCTGAAGGGTCAGCTGCTTCTGGTGGGGGAGGCAGACTTTTGACTGTATATACTCTGGTACAGTTTGAATTTAACTACGTAAATGTATCATTTATTTAATCACACATAAAAAGCATCTAGCTTCTTTTTTTTTTTTTTTTAGACAGGGTCTCATTTTGTCACTCAGGATGGAGTGCAGTGGTGCCATCATAAGTCACTGAGGTCTCTACCTACTGGGTTCAAGTGATCCTCCCACTTTGGCCCTGCAAAATGCTGGGATTGCAGGTGTGAGCCACCGTGCCTGGCCCACAAGAAAACATAAATCGGGAATTACACTCAGAGCAACCAACCCAACTTCTGGGGCTTGTGGGTAGGTTCCCAGCACTGATCACAGAACACGGCTCCAACAGCAGGGAACACATGCTCCTTAATGCTCCAGAGAAAAGGGCAACTTTTGGTTTCTGGGATCGGCACAGACAACCAAAGGCACCAAGAGCCCACAGTAGCCAGGTTCCGTGGAGGAATGCTATTCCCGCTGTTCCCCACCCCAATCCTCACCTTGTTCTCCTCCTCAGCCAGCCTCTCAAACATATTGGCATAGAGCTTCTTCTCCCGGGCAAGCTGCCTTCTGATCCGCTGCTGGCACACAGCCAGCTGGGTCTTGGCGGCTTTGTTGTTGGGGTAGAGCTGCAGGACCTTCTGGAAATCAGCCCGTGCCAGTTCAAAGTCATTCACGGCCAGGTGGGCCTCTCCCCGGCGGAAGAGGCCCTTCTCATTGTTGCTGTCCAGTTCTAGGGCCTAAAGGATGCAGGGAGGAAGCAACATCGTGGGAGCTCAGGGCTTGTAGCTCATCTGGTCAAGACTGGGTTCCAAAAGTACCCCTCAGCAGGACTGCAAATAGCTGGCTCCACCCCAGGAAGAACAAGGCCTGGGGCATTAAATGGAACAATCCAAGGTCTAGGAAGGAACGTCATTTAATCCAACAGGCAGAGAGGGAAGACAGCAGGTCTTTGGATGAAATAAAAAGACTTCAGACATCAACATTCACTTTAGAATAAAGCAAGTAGGTAAGCGGAGAGGCTAAGAACCAAGGTGGGAGAAAACTCTTACGTGATTCTTCCCGTTCCCTGTGTCCTCCTACTTCTGTGCCAACTGCTTCCCACCACTAAAGCTAAGGTGCTTGCTATGAACACTTGCATCCAGGCCTGTGGCCTGTAACCTCAGAGCTCCCACTGATCCACCCTGCTTTCCCTGCCCTGGTCACCAAGGGGAAGTTTCAGACATGCTGGCGCTCAGCTCTGCCTGTGAATGCTGCTTCCATGCCCTCTGCGGGGGCCTCACCTTGTTACAGCTTTCGATGGCCGCAGAGAAGGCCTGTAGTTTCAGATGACACATGGCCAGGTTGAGGTGAGAGGCCAGTCGAAGGGCCTGTGCCTTCTGTGCTTCCTCACTGGAAAAACTAGACTCATACTCCAGCCAGGACACAATCTTCTTATACTGTAGTAAAGCTTGCTTGTATTTGCCTTCCTAGAATGGGACAAAGGCTCAGGCACCTGGCACAGGTTCAGTGGTACCAGGCTCTTATACCCTGCAAACATCAGTGACACATGGCCACAAGAGGTTCCTGCTCCCACCCCTCCCACTGGCAAGGCCAGCAAGCTCACATATACGAAGTGAAGATGGCAGGTGCCAACCTGTCCATTTCTTGGCAGAAAATGATCTCAGTCACCAAGGGAAGGGTAGGCTCAGAGCGAGTCTTCCTGGGAGTGTCCTTAGGACAGTGACTGTTGGCTCACCTTGAAGTACACCGTGCCCCGCTCTTTCACTATGGTGCTCTGTTCCAACTTCTCTTCTGAATTCATCTCCCAAGACTCCTTGGCCTGCCACACCCCAGGAGAGAAACAGAGTTGTCAGTTACCCCAGAGTACGTACAGGGTGGAACTTGACTTTAGGTGGGAAGACCCTGAGCAAACTTACCTTTTCAAAACTCTTGAGGTGTAATTCATATTTCAGCTCGGCATTTGGTGGGATTTGGAACTTTTCCTTCCCAACACTGCCAAAAGCATAGCTGCAGGGGTGAAAAACACGGTGTCGTCTTGGCAACACTTAACCTGCTCCAGGCTGAAAAGGCTTCCCGTCCATTTCCTGGAAAGTACCTTCCCATCCCTTGAGAGTTGGTGCAAATGTTTGGCAAATCTTCCCTGGCCTCTTCACACCATCAGATGGCCCCTCAGCATCCTTTGTACCCTTCTAATAACTTATAGCCAGGCAGCAGTGTGATTACTAATTTAAATGGCACCTCACTAAATTTAGAAGGCAGAAACAATGTTCTATTAGTCTCCGAACCCCTAGGAATTTTCAGTAGTGCCTGGCACGTAGTAGCTGTTTCAGTAATGACTGAATAAATTAATGGAGAAGAAAATCTCGATGGCAGAGGAGAGAAAGTGTAGCAACTATGACTGAAAAGACTGGGCTTAGATCCAAGGAGATGTAGACAATTGTGGCCACACTTCTAAGTATACTGAGGATATCATAATGGTGTATGTTTGGTGTGGCCAGAGTTAAAAAGGATACAAACAGCTGGTTCTACAATTCATTTTATATCTTTGATCTTGGTTTGCCTGCCTGCCTACTCTACGAAGTGCCCACCCCTCACCTGGGCTTGAGGTACACAATGGAATGTTCTCCTTTCTCCATGCGCTGAATGGCCCTCTCCAGACCATAAGGCAGATCCAGGTTCTCCCCCTCGCCAATCTCAAAGCGGAGCTCCCGCTGGTCAAAGAGCTGGTCCTTGTAGTACCCTTCCAGTGCAACTGGTATGAAAGAGAGGCAGTGTACCAGAGTTGTAAGAGGGCAGGTGACTGAAGAAGGATGCCATCAGCCTCCCTACATCACCCCATCACCCCAAGATTCTCCTAGCTGTGTTCTCAGATCTGGAGTGATTTAAAGAGAATATGATCCAACCCCTCATTTTATGGACAAGAAAATAGACTCAGAGAAGGGAAGTGACTTGCCCAAAGCCACACAAGACCTAAATATCAGAATTAGAATTGAAAGCCCAGATTGTACTGTCTCACCCTCCACGATAGCACCCTCATTGGGCTTAGCATAGCCTTCACCGCGAGTCCGTATTCTGCGGATGATTCCGCCATCTTCCTCTTCTGTCAGATCTTCTCCCTTAAACTCAAACAACTCCACCTGTGGGACAGGATGTAACACAATTCTTTCCCATACTAACTCATGGGCAGTGAAACAGTCTTTCTCATCCGGGAGAGTCCCTACTAACTGCCAGGCCAGATCTGACCACAAGGGCAGTCACGAAGAGTTGGGTAGAGCGGCACTTTTTTGAAGTTCTTGGGGGCTGCCCTAATCTCAACTTTGGAAGAGGCGGGCAGACTACATAGATTTCAGTTAAGCTGAGGACAGCAATCTATTTGCTACCTGCTCTACTAACAGGGACATATTGGGACGCATTCCAGATAATCCTAATCCACACTACCTGATAAACCCAATCCGGTAGGTATTAGAAATGATTACCCATCATCTCTCAGCAGTGTCTCAGTATTCAAGGGCCCACGGATTGGCTCAACCATTTTTTTTTTCCTTTTTTTTTTTTTTTTTGAGACAGAGTCTCGCTCTGTTGCCCAGGCTGGAGTGCAGTGGCTGGATCTCAGCTCACTGCAAGCTCCGCCTCCCCGGTTCCCGCCATTCTCCTGCCTCAACCTCCCGAGTAGCTGGGACTACAGGCGCCCGCCATGTTGCCCGGCTAGTTTTTTGTATTTTTTAGTAGAGACGGGGTTTCACCGTGTTAGCCAGGATGGTCTCGATCTCCTGACCTTGTGATCCGCCCGTCTTGGCCTCCCAAAGTGCTGGGATTACAGGCGTGAGCCACCACACCCGGCCTGGCTCAACCATTTTCAGATTGAACAATGTCAAGTTCTATCTCCTCAGGGAAGTCTTTTCTCAGCCCTTGATCCACAGGGGAGCTACTGCTCCCTCTTCTGATCTCTAGAGCACCAATATTCTGTACTGCCACTTACAATGGGCGATCGTTTCTGACCTCCCGACTCCTTTCAGTATTCTTCTGGGTACCGCTCGGGAGATAAAGACGTCTTAACCCCGACTATGCTTTGAGTCTGGAGAGGGGCTTGTGCCTGCCTCTTGCTACCCGAAGCTTCGGTTACTTCCATTACTAGCAGCAGCAGAGCCCTCTGCATTTCTCCTCCCATAAGGCCAGGCCCTCAGCCTTGGCTACATTGTCTCCAAGAAGCAGGAAGGGCTGGAGGGCAGCCAGGCATTGGGCTGAGATAAGGCCTGGCTCTTAGCCTGATGTCAGTGGCCGGACACTCACCTCAAATACAAGCGTGGCACTGGGGGGAATCTTTGGAGGACTGCCTGCTGAACCGTAGGCATATTCTGGTTTGCAGGTGATGTGGCACACCTCCCCCACCTTCATGGTTGCTATGGCAATGTCCCAAGCCTTGATGACCTCCCCTGCAGGTACAGAGGCAAACAGGACCACTTTAGCAGGGTTCTGATTCTGGGCTCAAACAGTGCTTCTGAAGAGTTAATGCACCACACTCATGGGGAAGCTGAACATCCTTTAGAAATGGGACCAGAAGGTGAGATACCTGGTTGCATTAAGTGCTACCAGGTCTAAGAACTGTAAAAGATCACCTGACCCTGAACAAAAGAGTTTAAGATGCAAGACAGTCCACCTTTGAAGGGGGAGTAAGGTGTTGGGAGGTGATGAGGAGAAGGGGAGACAAAGATCAGTATAGTTACAGAACGGTAGAAAAAAAAAAGAGTGACCGAAAGAGTTAACAGACTGTGATAAACCATTCCTCCCTGAGCTTGGTCCTGAGAAAATGGTTTCTGCTTGTGACAGCTTGTGTCCACCTCGAACCTATCCTACCAGCCCACTGACCACGCCTACCTTTTCCCAGGTCAAAGGAGAATTTGTCCTTGCGATCCAGACTGGAGTCAAACTTTGTGCCATCTAATAGCCAGCCAGTATAGTGGACAAAGACTCGGTCCCCAATCATGGGCATCTCTGTACCTGTGCCCTCTCTCTTGATGACCTGGGAGGAAGGGGGAGAAAGTGAGTAACCCAGGGTTTGGGGCCGAAAGGGGCACCAACACTGCCTGCAAGCCTCCAGAGGGAACATAAAGGGACTTCTCTGTGTTCATCCTCCTCTGCCTACTTGTCCCTCCAGGTTCAGCTACTAGCAACTTGACTTAGGAGTCAACTAACCTCCTTGTCTTTCTTCAGGTGCAGCAAGACTTGGTTTGAAAAAGGAGACAAAAGGCTGAGAGATTTGAGTTCAAGTTTCCGCTGTATGGATAAGTTTTAAAAATTCTCCACACCTTATTTGTAAAGCAGTGATGATAATCCCTATCTCCTACAGTTGTTGGAAGATTAGACCAGTAAAGGGTTGAATAATAGATTATTATTATCATCGACAAAGGGGGAAGTATTTATGCCACACTTCCTCCTCCTTCCTTCATGCCAGTGGTCATCAGATTAAGGTCTGGTTTGGAGACAGGAGAACGAGAGGAGTATGAGTGAAGAGAACAGAAACAGTTCAAAACAGGTAAGGAAGAAACCAGGTTATAAGTGAACCCAGAGGCTCTCCATGGGACCTTAAACTCTGACTTGGGGGCGGAGTATTCCTCACTGGTAGGCTGTTTAAGACCAGGGCTGGAGTTATTTCCCAGAAACGCACAGGTTTCTTTAGCGCCACCTGGTAGGTGTGTGGTTACTCTCTAAGGGAAAGCTTCCATGGAGAATGGACAGGGTCTTGGAGGAGTAGAAAGGTAAAAGGGAAGGAATGGCGGATCAAAGGGGAAATGACCCTTCCCGGAATAACAATCTCATAGAAAACAGCAGGACGCTGGAGCGAGAAGGGGAAGCCACATGCCACAGGAGAGCCGCTGGAGCAGACGCTCGAGGTCCCCAATAATCTGGTGCAAAGACAGATGCACTTCTGGACCAGCTAAAGGCCCCCTGAGGCGGGTGCCACACACGCGGAGCTCAGCGGTGGGAAGCCAGGATGAGGAGGAGCAGCGGATGGGGAGAAGGCATAAGACGCGGGCTGGGAATTCCTCTCCGGACTCTCCCCGGAACCTGCTCCGACCCATGGCAGGTTGTCCTGGCCCAGGTCAAGATGCCCTCCCCACAGCTCCCCAGGCTATTTGTAGTCGAGCGGTCACTCGGCGGCAGGCTCCACAGCAGAGCGCCTCCTCTCCGCCCCACACCCGCAGTCCCGGCTCGGGGAGGCGGCGGGGGGGAGGGGACTACAGCTCCCGGCATGCCCCGCGCCCGGCCTCCCCGGGGCCGAGGGAGGGGGCGCCGCGCGCGGCGAGTGGGGACCTCGCTGGGTCCCGGCGTCGCCAGGGGACCCCGGGAGGGCGCCGGAACCCTGTCGCGCCTGCGTCGCACAAAGGCCGCCGGGCCAGGAAAGCACTGTGGGGAGTCGCTCCCCGTCCTGGCCCGTGTTCCACCGCCCGGGTGGGCGAGCCCTGGCACCGCCACTAACGAGGCGGCCCCCGCGGCTGGCAGCTCCACTGGGGCCGCGGGGGTCGGGGGCGGCGTGGCGCGGGAGGCCCGGCCTGGCCCCGGGCTGCGGCTCGCGTGCCCGCGGCGGTCGCCCCGCCCCTCTCCGCCGCCCCGCGCGCGCCGGGGTGGGCACTGCAATCCCGACCCCCTGCCCCGGCTCGGGCGCTGGGGGCTGGGGAGCCTGGGGCCTCGGCCCGCGCACCTAGGCCGCCCCCCTGCTGAACGCATGGTCGGCCTCGGTGCCTCAAACGACGCAGCCCGGTACGGGACGGCGATGTCACCGGCCCCCGGCGGGACGGCCGCGAGGCTGCAGAGGCGGCCGCCTCGACCCGTGCCCGGCCGCGGGCTCGGGGCTCGGCGGAAGGGCGGCCCGCAGGGCCCCAGGTTCGGCCGCCCCCGCAGGCCCCGCCGCCCCTCACCTTCAGCACGCCTTCGTCCTGTTTGGGGCTGATGTCCACTCCCTCAATGGGCAGCGGCGCCGACTGCGCCCCGCTCTCGGTCGCCTTCATCTCCTCGGCTGTCATCTCCGCGCGGCGCGCCGTTTCTCCGGGAGCTGGCACCGGCGCGAGCGCACCCTGGGCCGCTGGCGGGGGCGCTACCTGCGGCGCGTGCGGGAGGCCGGGCGCGGCGGCACTGACTGCGGACCGCGAGGAGGCTCGAGCACCTCTGCACGCGGCGCGGGAGCGGGGGTAGGTGGGTCAGGAGCCGCTCGGGGAGCGATTGGTCCCGCCCCGCCGCGAGGGAGGGGCTGGGAGGAGCGGGAGCGCGGACAGAGGGGGCGGGGTGCAGAACTTTCTAGAGACGGCGGGACTGAGCCGGTTCGGGCTTAGTGCTGCGGGCGCTTCGGAATCTTTTTTTTTTTTTTTTTTTCTGGTTCTTGGCTACTTCTGGCTGCCTGCCCCCTCCCCCTTCTCCGGGGACCCTCGGACTCTGGGGATCTCCCCAGCGGCCTCCCCTGGCCCTTCCTCCCTCCCTCCCATCCCCGCCCGCTTCCCTGTCTAACCGGATTCTTCCAGATTCTTCTCGATCGATCTCCCGACATCACTCCACCAGTCCGCTGCGCCTGCGGCGGGGTGTGGGGAGCGCGGGCGGCGGGATGGCAGTGGCGGCGCCCCCTCCCCGGGACCGGCCGTCACCACGGGCAGCGGGGTCTCTCCGCTATGACCCGCGTAGACCCTTCCCTACCTGGGGGAAAGAGGGCGAGGGCGTCCGGGGAGGGGGGAGTGAGCGGACAACGCTGCCCCGCTGCAGAGAGCGGGGGAAAGCGACCTCAGTTTCCCCAGAGCCGGGAAGCCCGGGTCAGGCAGCGGTGCCAGCCCAGCGCCTGCAGATGCTGCGAGCAGCGGGGTTGGCGAGGCATGGCCCGCGCAGCTCGGAACTCAGACGGGGCACGCACTCCGGGGACCCTTCCCGGCAGTAATACAGCTGCCGTTTCTGCGAATGCTTACACACGTGGGTGCCCCTCACGAGAAAAGTCACTCGGTTTTCCTAAAGGCCCACAGAAGGAGTCTTTTCCTCTCAATATTTGTTTCCCGAGTGTTTTTCGACAGCCTGTGAAGCGCGCAACTGCCCGTGTCACCTAAGCCATGGTCGTGGGACCTACAGAGCCATCTAGAGAGGGGCCTGGTTTTGCTCTAACCCGTTTAGCATAGTGCCTGGTGAGTGGTGTCCAATAGTTACTGGCTGCATGAATTTTCCTTTTTTAAATTAACTTTTCCAAGTCTTGGCTGACTTTTTTTTTTTTTTTTTTTTTTTGAGACAGGGTCTCGCTCTGTCTCCCAGGTTGCAGTGCAGTAGTGCGATCTTGGCTCTCTGTAGCTGGGACGACAGGCGTCCACCACCGCGCCGACTAATTTTTGTATTTTTAGTAGAGACGGGGTTTCGCCATGTTGCCCAGGCTGGTCTCGAACTTCTGGTCTCAAATGATCCGCCCGACTTGGCCTTCCAAAGTGCTCGGATTACAGGCGTGAACCACTGCGCTCAGCGTGAATTTTTATTCCAATAATAATTATATTTTTGGACTTTCCGTTATGTGCCCGACACTGTGCCGTTGTACACCATTGTCTCATGAAACTAAATTGAAAGCTTTTTAGAGATGAACTTTCAGCATCACAATGTGATGATTTATTGTAGTCCCTGCCGAGGGAACTTGAAAGGGATGCAAAAGAAACAGCCCTTCGCTCAGCAATTTACAGTACAAATGAGTTGGGCCGTAACGACGTCTCTTTAGGTGACTGGAGACAACTTCAGAGGATTCGGGGAGGGGGGCGCTGCCTCTGTAGGGGTTCAATCCATTACTTTTCTGCAGAAGTAACAGTGCCAGGGGCCACCCAAACTCCGGGAGACGAGGATGGTGGGTGCTGTCTTCCGGGGTGGCAAACTGTTTACCGCAAACTGTCCTTGGCTTGCACCTACTGATACTCCACGTGTGGCGGTTTCTTTTCTGCATCTTTTTCTTCATCGGAAGCAGACAGTGTAGGACCCCTCCTTTAATTCTGTCCAGCACATCCTTAATGGAGCCCTTCAGATTGCCTGCCTAGACATTAACACATAGCCTACTACCCTGGTGGAATGAGCGTGTGCTTTGGAGTAAGGGGAGTTGGGTGACCCATGTGTTATGTGAGCTGTTTAATTTGGGGCAGGTTAGTTAATCTTTATGTTTCGATTTCTTGTCTGTAAAATAGGGATAGTAACATTTGTAAAAGAGGGGGATTTAATGGTTAAAAACAGGGAATCTGTGTAATGGTATCTAGCTAGCACATTGCTCGCCTCCAACTCCGCAGTTGGTAAATAACGGTCGGTAATGTGATCTGATAGGCGCTGCGGTGGAGATGGGGACAAAGGGCTAAGAAAACAGAGGTCTGTGAGACAGGGAAGGGCATGAGGACAAGGTTCCCAGTGAGAAGCTCTGTCCCCACACAGTGAAGGAGGAAACTAGGGGACCACAGGCATTGGGGTCTTGAATCCTGGAGCGGGAACGTACTGTTTCTCTTAGAATATTTCCATGTCGTTTATGTGATATTTTTCTGGTCATAAAAAGTACACATACTATAGAAAGTGTGCACGTGTTTTAGTCTCTTTCCTCTATCTCCTCACCCTTTCCCCAGGCCATTTAAGTTAGTATTCTCATTAAAGATGTTTAACTGGTACCACTCGAAATTCTTCCAAAATGTCCCCTTTTTTTTTGCAGAAGGAAGTCAGCACACTTTTTCTCATCCACCTTGTCTGTAGGTGTTTCTGATCCTGCTGGGATCAGAAACTTTGTTCTTGTCACACGGAACCTCTTAGAGCTGACCTGGCTCAGATCCCAAACTCTGGGCCCATCATTTACACATCAAGACCCCTTGTTTCTACAGTTCATATTTTGACCTTCCTAGGCTGCCAATGCACTTAACATCCAAAGAATTATATAATATTTGGATCGTTCAAAAGACTGTGAAATGCATATAGGTGTGTGTGTGTTCATGTATGCGTACATGTTATGCAGCATACCGGTGCAGTGAAACCTGGAAATCTGTCACCCAGCCCGAGTTAGAACGTTCCCGGTATAATTTGCCAAAAATGTAATGCCAAAAAAAAAAACAAAACAAAAAAAAAAAACAAAAAAACCCATTACAGACCTTTACATTTTTTCTTGTTAACTTTGGTGTCTGTTGATTGAGAAAATAGAAACTCTGACCAAAGAAGCTATTACCTATTTCTTAAAACATTTATTTATGGCCAGGCGCGGTGGCTCAAGCCTGTAATCCCAGCACTTTGGGAGGCCAAGAAGGGTGGATCACAAGGTCAGGAGATGGAGACCATCCTGGCTAACACGGTGAAACCCCATCTCTACTAAAAAATACAAAAAAAAAAAACTAGCTGGGCGAGGTGGTGGGCACCTGTAGTCCCAGCTACTCGGGAGGCTGAGACAGGAGAATGGCGGGAACCCGGGAGGCGGAGCTTGCAGTGAGCTGAGTCCGGACACTGCACTCCAGCCTGGGCGACAGAGCCAGACTCCGTCTCAAAAACAAAAACAAAACAGAAAACATTTATTTATGTGAGTGATTTTAGTTCCATTTTCATACAATTTAAAAATAGTGGGCCTCTATACGAGGCCTGTGCACAGTGAAGACCCATGTGAAGGTTAAGCTCATGGGCTCTGGATTGGATTCTCCTGGGTTCCAGCTCCAGCACGGGCTCTTTACCTGGGTTCAAATCTCAGCTTCATCATTGAACTCACCGCGTGAGTCCTGGAGGAAGGTTTCCTTGTCCCTAAAATGGCTGTCACGATCATGCCTTTCTCTCAGGGGTTTTCTTTGAAGATTAAATGGGTGATTTATTTTTTGGAGGCAGGGTCACACTCTGTTGCCCAGGCTGGAGTGCAGTGGTGCATCACAGCTCACTGCAGACTCCGCCTCCCAGGCTGAAGCAAATCCTTCCACCTCAGCCTCTGGAGTAGCTGTGACTACACAGGCACAGACCACCATGCCTGACTAACTTAAAAACTTTTTTTTTTTTTGTAGAGATGGGATCTCCCTGTATTGCCCAGGCTGGTCTTGAACTCAAGCTCAAGTGATCCTCCCTCTTTGGCCTCCCAAAGTGCTGGGATTACAGGTGTGAGCCACTGCGACTGGCAATGGGATATTACGTGTGAAGTACCTGAACTTGTGTATGGTGCACAGGGAGTAGGTGAGTGGTAGTGTGTGTGCCACACTTCAGTCTGTTGATTGCTGGAATATGCAGTCGTGTTTTTTGTTTGTTTGTTTGTTTGTTTGAGACAGGCTCTTGAGCTCTGTCACCCAGGCTGGAGTGCAGTGGCATGAACATGGCTCACTGCAGCCTCAATCTCCCGAGCTCAAGCAGTCCTCCTACCTCAGTCTCCCAAGTAGCTGGGACTACAGGCACATGCCACCACGCCCAGTAATTTTATTTTTGTAGAGACAGTGTCTCACTATGTTGCCCAGGCTGGTTTCGAACTCCTGAGCTCAAGCGATCCGCCTGCCTCAGCCCTCCAAAGTACTGGGGTTGCAGGCATGAGCCACAGTACCCAGCCTTGGAATATGCAGTTGAAGATGTGAAAGTCTCCAGCCCTGAAGTTGAAAAAGCCACTGGTCTAGATAAGGCTTTGCTTATCTAGAGTTTCAGAGGAGGCTTCTCTTCTAATGTTAAATTACATCTGTGCTTTATGCTCCTGGACACTTGACTATGAACTTGACTATCTCACGTAACCCACAGTAGCTTCACCTGCTGATATTTTGTCATTCTAACAAGACTGAAAGCTCCTTAAAGGTAGGCTTGGTGTCAACACTTGCATGAATCCCACCATTAGCTGATCTCCTTGAGGGGAGGTGATGGGATATTTGGTGCTGGAAGAAAGTTTGTTTGCTTTTATAAAATCTAATTCTTGCTTCTGATAAATACACATATTTTTGTTTTGCTCTTGGAGAGATAGGAAGAAGCAAATCGTCATCCTACTGTACCTGTGGAGGCGCTGAAATTTGGCTTTGGCCTGGATCTTCAGAGGGTCAGATAGCCAAAGGCTGATTTCAGCATTATTTCTGTCTTCCTTGAACTTGTGTGTGATCAAGGATCATGTGGCCGGGTGCGGTGGCTCATGCCTGTAATCTCAGCACCTTGGGAGGCTGAGGCAGGACGATTGCTAGAGGCCAGGAATTCAAGACCATCCTGGGCAACATAGTGATACCCTGTCTCTACCAAAAAATAAACACAATTTTACATATGAAAAAGCATCATATATGTGTCTAGGTTATTATCATATCTAATTAGCATAACTAGGACTTGGATTGCCACTTGGGAAAAATAGTCTTACCTTCCATCGTCCTCAGTTGAAAGTAAATGTATATTTAAGATCATGAATGTGCATTGCAGTGAGCACAGGAGCAATCCAGCAGCTGTCGTTATTGAGAAATTAAGACATTATTGTTCCTTCAGTATAACATCAAACTTCTATAATCAGTTTGCTAACTTTTAGAAAAGGTATGAATTGCAATAATAATTTATTGAGAATTCATATTTATTCTTGTGTCCTGGAAGTTCACTCTTTGTTGGTAATAGTTTTTGTTTAGTCAGATATTGACTTTAATATGTAGCCCTTTAGCATTTAGCCAAAATGTGATTCAGAGTATCTCTGAGTTTAACTCTTCACATAGGCTCACGGATGAGATGTTAGATGGCCCTTCTCTCTACAAGTAGCCTCCTCTGGAGAAATTATTTTGGTTTTCCCTTGGGTTTACCTCCTCAGATTTAATTTCCTCACGGGAAGAAAGGTTGCTGGAAGCCCTGACCGGGGTGGGGATTCTCACATAGATTCCTGGATAGGCCAATCTGTCTCTCGTTAGACTCATACACCCTTGGAGAAGAGGGGTATCCTTTTTTAAAGGGGCTCTTGTTTGCCAGGGGCTTCATTGATTAATTATGTGGCACCCCAACCACTTGAGAAAGGAAAGAGAAATGATGGAGAACATCCCTCAGCCCCTGTCCTCAGGGCTTGCCCCCACAAATTTATACTTCCTGTAGACAGCCAGCTGGTGGAAAGATGTTTATTGAGCACCTACTAGGTTCCTAGGTCTCTACCAGAGGCTGTGGAGTGCAGAGTCTGTGACAGAATCTTCCCTTAAGGAGCTTTCCTATACAGAGAAGTAGAGCAGAACCCAGGGCTAGCCAGTGGGGCACAGTTTCCAAGTGCAGAATAGCAGCATCTGGGAAAAGTATTCTGGGAAGGCCTCACAAAGAGCTAGAACTTGAGAAAGAGCTTGAAATATGGAAAATCGTATTTACTTACTTTTAAAAGAGACAAAACATAAATCTTACATGTATAGCTTGATACGTTTTTCCATACGTATGTGTCCACAAAACTGTCACCCAGATGAAGATGTAGAAAATGTCAGCCCCCTTCAGGCTCCTGGATGTTCCCTCCCAGTCAATCATCATCTCCAACAGTAACCACTATTCTGACCTTTGTCATAATAGATTAGTTTTATCTGTTTTGAACATCTTTCAAGAGGAATCGTACAGTATAGACTCTTTTATGACTGTCTTCCTTCCTTCCACATTATGTTTGTGAAATTCATCCATCTCGTGGCAGACAGGAGTAGCTCATTACCTGTCACTGCTTTGTAATCTTCCATGGTTTGAACACCCCATACTGTATCCGTTCTACTGTTGATGACATTGGGGCTTCCAGTTTTTGGCTATGGTGAATGAAGCTTCTCTGGATATATTTGTACATGACTCTTGATGAACATATATGCTTATTTCAGTTTGGTAGATACCTAAGAAATGGAGTTGCTGGATTCGGGTTTTCCTTATGTTTGGCTTTGGTAGATACTGACAATTGCCTGTAGTTGTGGTTCAGGTTACACTCCCACTGAATGTGTACAAGAGCACCAGTTGTTCCACACTCTTGCCAACACATGGTATTGTCAGTCCTTTTCATTCTAGTGCACCTGGGGGATGTAGGGCTAGATACGTAATACATAATCTGTATTTTCTCGATAGCTAATTAAGTTGAACGCTTTTCATATACTTATTGGCCATCTATCCAGTCTTTCACAGAAGAAAGACTTGTCTAAATCTTTGGCCCCTTGTAAAGGATTTTGTTGGCCGGGCACGGTGGCTCACGCCTGTAATCCCAGCACTTTGGGAGGCCGAGGCGGGTGGATCACCTGAGGTCAGGAGTTCGAGACCAGCCTGGCTAACATGGTGAAACCCTGTCTCTAAAAATACACAAAATTAGCTGGGCGTGGTGGTGGGCTCCTGTAATCCCAGCTACTTGGGAGGCTGAGGCAGGAGAATTGCTTGGACCTGGGAGGTGGAGGTTGCAGTGAGCCGAGATCACGCCACTGCACTCCAGCCTGGGTGACAAAGTGAGACTCCATCTCAAAAAAAAAAAAAGAAAAAGAAAAAAGAAAAAAAGAATTTTGTTGTCTGGTTATTAATCTGTGAGATTTCTTGATATAGATAAGATTTGCTTTGACACACACACACACACACACACATATATATATATAGTAATTATCTTCTAGTCTGTGGCATGTCTTTTCACTTGAAAAATGTTTTTTTTTTTTTAAATTTAACTTGTCCAGAGTTAATTGAAGCTTTTCTTAATTATCAAAAAGCTGGTAGAGAAAAAGATGGTACAAAAAGAAAATCTGTATCTCACAGTGAATCTGATGTCAGCAAATCACAGAAGAAAAGAGATGCTGCTGACAAACCAAGAGGATTGCCATAGGTCTCGATCCTGAAAGAATAATCGGTGCCACAGATGGCAGTGGAAAACTGACGTCTCTCATGAAGTGGAAAGATTCAGGTGAGGCGGACTTCATGCTGGCAAAAGAGGCAAGTGTGAAGTTTTCTCAATGGTAATTGCTTTTTTTTTTTTTTTTTTTTTTGAGAGGGTCTTGCTCTGTCGTCCAGGCTGGAGTGCAGTGGTATGATCTTGGCTCTTTGCAACCTCCACCTCCTGGGTTCAAGTGATTCTCTTGCCTCAGCCTCCCAAGTAGCTGGGATTACAGGTGCTCGCCACCATGCCCGGCTAATTTTTGTGTTTTTAGTAGAGACAGAGTTTCACCATGTTTGGTTTGCTGGTCTCAAACTCCTGGCCTCAAGCAATCAGCCCACCTCGGCCTCCCGAAGTGTCGGGATTACAGGCACGAGCCACTGTGCCCGGCCAGTAATTGCTCTTTATGAAGAGAGACTAACTTGGCATTTTTTGTCCAGAAGATAAAGCTCAATCATTGTTCACATATGTAATACGAAACATGTGGGTCTTGCTTTTTGATTTACTAATGTGACAAAATAACTACATTCTAATGAAAATCAAGTTTGATATGTTGTTTTGAAAGTAGTGTTGGAAGAGTTGTTGGTTTTTTTTTTTCCCCATCAATAATACTGGTTACTTTGAATAAATAAAAGATTTCCGTAGTTGCTTCCTTTTTTAGAAAAGAACATTTGATACCATGGTATATTATTTCTTCTGCATTAGAGAACAGCTTTTCTATATGTTGGGGAAAATTTTCAGTCATTACTCCATCAGAACTTATGGTTTTTTATTTTTATTTTTTGAGACGAAGTTTCGCTTTTGTTGCCCAGGCTGAAGTACAATGGCGCGATCTCGGCTCACTGCAACCTCTGCCTCCTGGGTTCAAGCAATTCTCCTGCCTCAACCTCCCAAGTAGCTGGGATTACAGGCATGCGCCACCATGCCTGGCTAATTTTTGTATTTTTAGTAGAGGGGAGGTTTCTCCATGTTGGTCAGGCTGGTCTTGAACTCCTGACTTCAGGTGATCCGCCCTCCTTGGCCTCCCAAAGTGCTGGGATTATAGGCATGAGCCACTGCACCTGGCCGACCTTGTTTTCTTATAAGCCTAAGGAAAATTCTAGATTTTTATTTTTATTTTTATTTTTTGGTGTGTGTATGTACACATAAAATGCACATGTAAATGGTTTTTGAAAAAAAAATTCACCGAAACAAAAGCCACAGGTAAACTCATGTTTCTGAGATGCTATTATTCTAAGCAAGCTACGAGATAATCACTTCAAGTTAAAGTGAAAATTTTCCTGAAGCCATACTTTTCAAGTGAAATAAGTAATTCTACTTAATAGGACAATTTAAATTGGCTAATTTTAAAGCATCTATATCTACAAATGAAATGGTTTGTTTGCAAAATTCCTAAAAGGATTTTTTTTTTTTTTCACTGCCATCACTGGAGGTTTCCCCATCCAGATGAGGAAACGAGACAAATCCAGTGTGTTTTAATTAGCTAAACAAAACTGAGTTAAACGAACATTTGACAATTTCTCCAGAGGGCCATTCCTTTAAAAAAAGTTGAAATCTCTGTTGCTATATTGACTAAAAGGTCACGATTCATGGAATATATAAGACTTGGCTCATAAAAACCTAATCAGATGGTTAGAGGTGTTGGCAATCTAGGACCTGCTGCCATAAATGTGTGAACAACCTTTTGGAATGAAAACTATTGACCTGCATGTTTCTTCTTTACCCCAATGTAGGGATTCAATCAGGCTGGTGGGAAAAATATTAGAGATCGTTATAGAGATAGATGCAAATCTTCCTGGAAGGCCGAGAAATTTGCATAACTTTGGTAATAGATGTGGCTAAAGGCAGCCTGTTCCCTGTACCTTTAGTTAAATAAATTAAAGTAGTAACAAAAGAATGTGGGGAAGTTTTCTAGCTAGCTTGTTTACTCTTGTGGTCTTAAGACTAACCTTTGATTACCGTGGGAGCTTAAGTGCTTTCTACTCAGGAAGTCCACAATGTCAATTACCCTCTAGTGGTGTTGACTCAAGTCTTTTGTCAATTAATCTTTACCAGTAAATGCGCGTCTCCCTAGCTGGTCAGGGCAACTGTTTACGGGACTCTGCTGGAGTCAGTAAGTGACTCGGGGACACTCAGCTGGGCTGGCAGAGCAGAATATCTGTGTGTCAGTGTACCTCATTCATCTGTCCCTGGGTCAGGGGTCTGCAAAGGACAGACCTCCTGCAGCTGGTGTCCCCGTGTGAGGAGCGCTACCACACCCCAACTCGTTCCTTACATGTAGACTCAGTATTTTCTTTATTGGTTCAGCAAAAGCCAGGAAAACAGCTCTGTAGCAAGCAGAATGTTATTGTACTATATATTGTTTAATTTATTGTAAATACTGGTGAACAGTGGTCAATAAATAGTTTTATATTCCTTCAAAAAAAGAAAGAAAGAGAAAGAAAGAAAAGAGAAAGAGCGAGCTTGCAGGGTGTGCATAGGTTGTCTGCAAACGCTATGCCATTCTGTATTAGGGGCTTGAGCACCTGTGATGTTGGTATCTTCAGGAGAGGGTCCTGGAGCCAATCCCCCACGGATACTGCGGAATGACTGTATTTGGATTTTGATAGAAAGCTGAGAAACCCGGAATGTCAGAGACATCCTCTCAGCAGTAGGAAGCCGAGTTAGTATCAGGAGAAGCCAGTGGTTAAATTCAGTCTTTTTACACACAAGAGCAAAACACACTTTACAACAACGGTGGGAAAAACTCCGTGATCGCTCACTGAAGGGAATTAAAGATGCAGTGATAGTTACAACACGGCAACAGCACATATTGACAAGCGAGATCTCATCCAAGAGTTTAGGGTGTGGTGGGGGGAGCCAGAGCCTCTCTGAGGATGCATCCTCCTTTGAAAGCACTGACCTAGCCCCTGCGTCCACGAACGTGGGAAAAGTGTGGGAGACGGCAGAGTCTCAGCAACCCCTCATTCCAGTTTGTCTCCTTAGACAGCATCCACATCCCCCATCCTCCATCAGCTCCTTTTCCGGCTTCCCGATCCTGCAGTTGTTTTTGCAAAGCGGGGAGAGGTGACTGTGCTTAGGACAATGCTTCACATTGCCAGGAGAGGGCAGCAGATCACGCCCCCCATTCCCCGCGCTGCCTTGGCGCTGTCCAGGATTCCAGTGAATTTTCAAGGGTTGTTGAGTGGTCACAGGAGCCAGGCTGTGTGCCAGGCACTGGGAGTGCAAAGCCAACTGAGATACAGGGCCCTGCTCTGCAGGAGGCTGTGGTCTAAGAGGGCGAGGCAGCCATGGAAACATACAGGTCCAAACAGTGGGGCGAGGCGCTGGGGCAGAAGGCTCTTCAGGGGCTGTGGGGTCCCCAGGAGGTAGGGAGAGGAGGAGTATCAGAAAACCCCCAGCTGGGGCCAGGCGCGGTGGCTCAGGCCTGTAATCCCAGCACTTTGGGAGGCCAAGGCCGGTGGATCACTTGAGGTAAGGAGATCGAGATCAGTTTGGCCAACATGGTGAAACCCTGTCGCTACCAAAAATACAAAGATGAGCAGGATGTGGTGGCTGGTGCCTACAGGCTACTCTGGAGGCTGAGGCACGAGAATCACTTGGACCCTGGAGGCGGAGGTTGCGGTGAGCTGAGATCACGCCTCTGCATTCCAGCCTGGGTGACAGAGCTAGACTCTGTCTCAAAATAAACAGACAAAACGCCACACAGCCAGCAGGAAGAGGTGCTTGGGCTGAGTCTGGGAAGCAGGTAGGTTTTCCTGGTTCCTAGGCCAGGCCGCGCACACCAGGCAGGGGAGTTGGGGCTCAGCGTGACACTACAGGGTGCGCTCAGGCTTGAACACAGGGCACTGGGGGCAGGAGAAGGATCTCAGAAAGGGGGAGGATCACAGAAGGCTGTCCTCCATGGCCACACTAAGACCGGAGACCTCCTGGGCTCAGATGATCCTCCTGCCTCAGCCTTCGGAATAGCTGGGACTACAGGTGTGTGTCACCATGCCCAACACATTTCTTAATTATTTGGACAGATGGAGTCTGCCTATGTTGCCAAGGCTGGTCTCAAAATACTGGGCTCAAGTGACCCTCCTGCCTCAGCCTCCCAAAGTGCTGAGATTGCAGATGTGAACCACCACGCCTGGTCCATTTCAATTATTTTTAGTGTATTTGGTATATTTACAGAATTGTGCAACCATCACCAACATCTACTTTTGGAACATTCTGTCATCCCAGAAACTCGTGCCCGTCAGAGTTACTTTTCATTCTCATCCCCAGCCCTAGGCAACAAGTTATCTACTTTCTGTCTCTATATTAGGCTCTTCTGGATATTTCATATAAACTGAATCAGGCAATGTGAGTTCTTTTGCATCTAGCGTCTTTCACGAGGCGTTGCATTGTTGAGGCTGATCAATGTAGTAGCATGTATCAGAACTTCCTTTTGATTGCTGAACAGTATTCCATTGTATATTCCAGGTTTTAAACCCTTTGCCAGTTGATGGCCATTTGGGTTGTCTTGACCTTTTGGTTCTTGTGAATGGTGCTGCCGTGAACATTCACATACAAGCCTCTGTGTGGACGTACATTTTCATTTTCCCTGGGTACATACCTAGAAGTGAAGTTGCTGGGTTTAAGGCAATTCTATTTGTAACATTTTGAGAAACTGTCATACTATCTTCTAAAAAAGTGGCTGCACCATGTTATTTATTTATTTATTTATTTTGAGATGGAGTTTCACTCTTGTTAACCAGGCTGGAGTGCAATGGTGCAATCTCAGCTCATTGCAACCTCTGCCACCCAGATTCAAGTGATTCTCCTGCCTCAGGTTCCCAAGTGGCTGGGATTACAGTCAGCTAATTTTGTATTTTTTTTTATGGTGAAAAGATATACATATATTTAGAATTAGCCAGCTGGACTCAGTTTAGATGATCCCAATTTTGTTGGCAACATTCAAAGCATCGTAATCAGGAGCCGACCGAACATACACCTTCCTCTCTCCATCAGGCCAAATCAGGGTGTTGAATTTGGCCACATCCATGTCACAGAGCTCCTTCTCCGCCTGTTGGATCTGGTTCTTGTTGGGCTTTAACGTCCTTAACGGACACAAGGATGTTGTCTTCTGTCTTCTTCATGGCCGACTCAGTGGTCAGCAGAAACTTTTTTTTTTTTTTGAAGCGGAGTCTCGCTCTGTCGCCCAGGCTGGGGTGCAGTGGCCGGATCTCAGCTCACTGCAAGCTCCGCCTCCCGGGTTCACGCCATTCTCCTGCCTCAGCCTCCCGAGTAGCTGGGACTACAGGCGCCCGCCACCTCGCCCGGCTAGTTTTTTGTATTTTTTAATAGAGACAGGGTTTCACCATGTTAGCCAGGACGGTCTTGATTTCCTGACCTCGTGATCCGCCCGTCTCGGACTCCCAAAGTGCTGGGATTACAGGCTTGAGCCACCGCGCCCGGCCGGTCAGCAGAAACTTAATGACAGCATAGTGGTCAAGCTCATTTCTCCTGGGGACACTCTTCTGAGGATATTTGGGCTGCCTCCAGAGTTGCAGTGTCTTGGGCCACTGGGATGTTGGTGACATGTAGATCTTCTGTTTTTTGTGGCTGTGGACACCTTTCAACACTGCCTTCTTGGCCTTCAAAGCCTTGGCTTTGACTTTGGTTTTAGGAGGGGCAGGAGCTCCCTTCTTTGCTTTCTGTGCCATCTTGTGAAAAAGTAATTTTGTATCTTTAGTAGAGATGGGGTTTCACCGTCTTGGTCAGGCTGGTCTTGAACTCCTGACCCAGGCTGGTCTCGAACTCCTGATGCACCTGCCTCAGCCTCCCAAAGTGCTGGGATTACAGGTGTGAGCCATTGCACCTGGCCTGCACCATTTTATATTTTCACTGGCAGTGTATGAGGATTTTGATTTCTCCACATCCTCTCCAGCACTTGCTGTTATCTGCTGATTGGTTATAGTCATTCTAGCAGGTGTGAAGTGACATCTCATTGTGGATCAATTTACTTTTTCCTAGTGACTAATGATGTTGAGCACTTTTTAATGTGCTTATTGGACATTAATATATATGTTTTTTTTTTTTTTTTTTTTTTTTAATGGGGCTTCCCCCCTTCTCGCCCAGGCTGGGAGTGCATGTGGCGGGATCTGCAAGCTCACTGCAGAGCATCCGCCTTCCGGGTTCACGCCATTCTCCGGCCTCAGCCTCCCGAGTAGCTGGGACTACAGGCGCCCGCCACCTTGCCTGGCTAGTTTTTTGTATTTCTTAACAGAGACGGGGTTTCACCATGTTAGCCAGGATGGTCTCGATCTCCTGACCTCGTGATCCGCCCGTCTCGGCCTCCCAAAGTGCTGGGATTACAGGCTTGAGCCACCGCGCCCGGCCGGACATTAATATATATTCTTAGGCCAGGCATGATGGCTCACACCAGCACTTTGGGAGGCCGAGGTGGGCGGATCATGGAGCTAGGAGTTGGAGACCTGCCTGACCAACATGGTGAAATGTTGGGAGCAGGCCCCAAAATCTGACCATAAACTGGCCCCAAAACTGGCCATAAACAAAATCTCTGCAGCACTGTGACATGTTCGTGATGGCCATGACGCCCACACTGGAAGGTTGTGGGTTTACCAGAATGAGGGCAAGGAACACCTGGCCCACCCAGGGAGGAAAAACCGCTTGAAAGCATTCTTAAGCCACAAACAATAGCATGAGCGATCTGTGCCTTAAGGACGTGCTCCTGCTGCAGATAACTAGCCAGACCCATCCCTTTATTTTGGCCCATCCCTTTATTTCCCATAAGGAAGACTTTTAGTTAATCTATAATCTATAGAAACAATGCTTATCACTGGCTTGCCATCAATAATTATGTGGGTAAATATCTGTTCATGGCTGTCAGCTCTGAAGGCTGTGAGACCCCTGATTTCCCACTCCACACCCTGTATTTCTGTGTGTGTGTCTTTAATTCCTCTAGTGCCACCAGGTTAGGGTCTCCATGACTGAGCTGGTCTCGGCAAGTGGTGCCCATACGTGGGGCTCAAACCCGGGTCGGAGGGTTGCTGGAGCAATGGTTGGAGAATGTGGCACTAAGCTGGAGGACACCCGAGTAATCTTAAGCAATCCCCGTGGTGGGTAAGAAGGGGAGCTTGGAAGCATCAGGGTAACAATGGGACAAGTGTGGGCTTTGATTCATTCCACCTTCGAACCTTTTCACACTAATGATAAGGAGGAAGGAGAGTATAATGAAGTAACAAAAGAGGTTACAGAGCAGGTTTTTTGCCAGCTAAAGCTAAAGTGGCAAAGGAGGAAGAGGTTCATCCCTACCCTTCTGTACCCCCTCCTTATTTTGAAGAAAAAGATTGGCTTGACCCTCTAGATCTTTCTTTTCTGGAGGATCCTGGGCAAAAAGCAGTTGCCCCAGTGACTGAGCAGCACCTCAAGCTACTGCTCTCAGTTCTATTCAGGCAGGAATTCAGCAAGCTAGAAGAGAGGGTTATTTAGAGGCTCGGCAGTTCCCTGTTAGAATACAACCCCCAGATCAACAGGGAAATATTATAGCTACATTTGAGCCTTTTCCTTTTAAATTACTCAAAGAATTTAAACAAGCTATTAATCAGTATGGACCAGGTTCTCCTTTTGTAATGGGACTGTTAAAGATTGTTACTGTTTCCAGTCGGATGATTCCTTCTGAGTGGGACGCTCTTACTCGAGCTTGTCTAACTCCTACTCAGTTCTTACAGTTTAAAACTTGGTGGGCAGATGAAGCTTCCATTCAGGCTGCTCGCAACGCCCAGGCCCAACCTCAAATTAATATAACTGCAGACCAACTTTTAGGGGTCGGTGGCTGGGCTGGTTTAGATGCACAAGTGGTCATGCAGGTCGATGCCATAGAATATAGTGGTCAAACTCATTTCTCCTGTGTGCATTAGAGCTTGGGAAAAAAATCAGTTCAGGAGAACAATACCCTTCCTTTAGTGCTGTAAAACAAGGACCAAAAGAACCATATGCAGATTTTATAGCTTGGTTACAGGAGTCTTTTAAAAAGGTGATTAAAGATTCGGCTACTCAGGATATAGTGTTGCAGTTATTAGCTTTTGACAATGCTAATCCCGATTGCCAGGCTGCTCTGTGACCTATTCAAGGGAAAGCACATTTAGTTGATTATATCAAGGCCTGTGACAGTATTGCAGGCAATCTGCATAAAGCTACTTTGTTGGTGCAAGCTATGTCAGGACTGAAAGTGGATAAAGGAAATACTGCATTTCCTGGAGCTTGTTTTAACTGTGGGAAGCACGGTCATACTAAAAAAGAATGTAGAAAAAAATCAGTGAGTCAGGCCGCTAGACAGAGGAAAAAAGAAAACTGCTAAGCCTGAAATATGTCCAAAATGTAAAAAAGGAAAACACTGGGCTAATCAGTGTCACTCTAAGTTTGATAAAGATGGGAACCCAATTTTGGGAAACGCCATGAGGGGCCCGTCCTGGGCCCCATTCCAAACCAGGGCATTTCCGGCTCAGGCCATTCCCTCAACCCTGTGCAATGTCTGTCCCCTGCCATAGCCAGTAGTGCTGCAGTAGATTTATGCTGCACAAAAGCTGTGAGCTTTCTGCCTGGGGAACCCCCACAAAAGGTCCCAACAGCAGTCTATGGACCCTTGCCACTGGGGACGATAGGATTACTTCTGGGAAGGGCTAGTTTAGTTTAAAAGGGGTACAAATACATACAGGAGTCATTGATTCAGATTACAATGGGGAAATTCATATTGTTATATCTACTTCTGTTCCCTGGAAAGCAGAGCCAGGAGAGCGCGTAGCACAGCTCCTGATTGTGCCGTATGTGGAAATGGGGAAAAGTGAAATTAAATGAACAGGAGGATTTGGAAGCACAAATAAACAAGGCAAAGCAGCTTATTGGGTGAATGAAATTACTGATAAATGTCCTACCTGTGAAATAACTGTTCAAGGAAAGAAATACAGGAGTGGACATTTCAATCATTTCTCTACAGCACTGGCCGTACTTGGCCAATTCAACCTGCTCCATTTAACACAGTTGGAGTTGGTAAAGCCCCTGAAGTATATCAAAGTAGTTATGTTTTGTATTGTGAAGGGCCCGATGGACAACCTGGGACTATTCAACCAGTTATAACTTCTGTACCTATAAATGTATGGGGAAGAGATTTATTATAACAATAGGGAGCACAAGTTCTAATTCCTGAGCAATTATACAGCCCTCAAAGTCAACATATGATGCACGAAATGGGGTATGTCCCTGGTATTGGACTAGGAAAAAATTTGCAAGGTTTGGAGGAATCTCTTCGAGTGGAAAGACAAAGTTCCCGCCAAGGTTTAGGATATGATTTTTGATGGTGGCCATTGTTAAGCCTACAGAACTTATACCTCCTTTTAATATGCCTATTAATGTGATTTCTGATTCTTCATACATGGTTCATTTCACATAGTTAATTGAAAATGCTCAGTTACGATTTCATACAGTTGAACAACTGATGACAAAAACAAAAAAGGGGGAGAAACAGGGATGACGGGACACCACATATACAGTTGAATCTAGCATTATTAACTTTAAATTTTTTGAGCCTGCCCAAAGGCCAGATGTTATCAGCTGCTGAACAGCATCGACAGAAACCAGGTGCAGACAGAAGCAGAACAACCGGTTTGGTGGAGAGATCTGATAACAAAAAGTTGGGAAATAGGTAAAACAATAACTTGGGGGAGAGGTTATGCTTGTGTTTCTCCACGCCAAAATCAACAGCCAATTTGGATATCATCAAGACACATGAAACCTTATCATGAGTCAGATGCCAAGGAAGAGACTCCAGGAGGATCCTGAGGACCCCCCAGTTGTAGCCATGTCAAGACTGATGCTGAGGAAGACCCCAGCTGTCACAAGCAACACTCGTCAAACACAGCCACCCACCTGGGGACAGATCCAGAAGCCGTCACAGATAGCGGGAGAAAACCTGAGGAAAGCGGGACAACCAGTCACAATGAATAATTGAATGGTAGCTATGATAGCGGTGATCACCATGGCCCTGAGTGTTCCTTCAACAAGGGCTGACACAGAGAACAATTATACTTATGGGGCATATTTATCAATCTTGGCTGGCAATAGTGCCTGGATGTAATCACTCTATGATGCAGTTACACATGCTTTCTGGTCTCAGTATTTACCATAATAAATCTGCTCCTGTAATTGAAGTAAACAGCCCTCAAAAACCTATTTGTAAACAGAATTGGACCTGGCCAGAAAAAATGAACATACTTGTTTAGGAAGATTGCGTTGCAGAACAGACAGAGGTGCTGTGCAACGATTCCTATGGAATCATTGTTGATTGGTCCTCTAAGGGGACATTTAGCTTGAATTGCACCTTTCAGTCTGCCACACTATGGTCAGCTGGTCTGAATAAAATGGTCAGATGGTAGAAATGATAAGAAATATGGCAAGAGTTCCTATTATCTGGAAACATGGCAGTATAGTGGCACCTCAACCTCAAATGATACGGACCACTCTAGGAACTAAACATAAGGATTTGTGGAAACTATTAAAAGCTCTTAGTAAGATCAAAATTCGGGAAAGAATAAAAAAGCATCTAGAAGGATACTCTACAAATTTGTCTTTGGATATTGCAAAATTAAAAGGACAAATATTTAAAGCATCCCAGGCACACCCAACCTTAATGCCAGGAACTGGAGTGCTTGAAGGAGCTGCAGACAGAATAGCAGCTAGTAACCCATTAAAATGGATAAAAATCCTAGAAGCTCTGTGATTTCAATGATGATTGTGCTTTTAATCTGTGTTGTTTGTCTTTGTCTGCGGATGAGGATCCTGACTCCTGCAAGCAGTAGGTCACTGTGACAAAGCTGCCTTTACTTTTATTGCTTTGCAAAACAAAGAAGGGGGGGTATATTGGGAACAAGCCCCCAAATCTGGCCATAAACTGGCCGTAAACAAAATCTCTGCAGCACTGTGACATGTTCATGATGACCATGACATCCACGCTGGAAGGTTGTGGGTTTACCGGAATGAGGGCAAGGAACACATGGTCCATCCAGGGAGGAAAACCGCTTAAAGTCATTCTTAAACCACAAACAATAGCATGAGCGATCTGTGCCTTAAGGACGTGCTCCTGCTGCAGATAACTAGCCAGACCCATCCCTTTATTTCAGCCCATCCCCTTATTCCCTGTAAGGAATACTTTTAGTTAATCTACAATCTACAGAAACAATGCTTGTTACTGGCTTGCTGTCAATAAATATCTGGGTAAATCTCTGTTCGAGGCTATCAGCTCTGAAGGCTGTGAGACCTCTGATTTCCCACTCCACACTCTATATTTCTGTGTGTGTGTCTTTAATTCCTCTAGTGCCGCTGGGTTAGGGTCTCTACGACCCAGCTGGTCTCAGCAGTGAAACCCTGTCTCTACTAAAAATACAAAAATTAGCCAGGTGTGGTGGTGCATGCCTGTAATCCCAGCTACTCAGGAGGCTGAGGCAGGAGAATCACTTGAACCCAGGAGGTGGAGGTTGCAGTGAGCCGAGATCGCGCCACTGCACTCCAGCCTGGGTGACAGAGCGAGACTCCATCTCAAAAAAAAAAAAAAAATATATATATATATATAAATTATACATATTTATATATAATTAATATATATAATTTATATATAAATAAATATATATATTTATATATAAAAATATATATTTTGTCTCTTTTGATGTGCCAAAGTTTTTAATTCAGCTGATGTTCAACTTGCCATTTTTTTTCATTTTCTCACTTCCCCACTTTCCTCCTTTCCCAGGTCTCATTAAGTTGCCCAGTCTTGTCTTGAACTATGATTTTGGTATTATATCTAAAAAAATCAATGCCTTACACAAGAACACAAGGATTTACTCCTATGTTTTCATCTAAGAGTTTTATAGTTTTAGTTTTTACATTTAGATCTGTGATCCATTTTCAGTTAATTTTGTGTGTGGTGTTAGACATAATTTGCACATTGATATCCTATTTCCCCACCACCATTTGTTGAAAAGATTATTCCTGGCTGGACGCAGTGGCTCACGCCTGTAATCCCAGCACTTTGGGAGGCCAAGGCAGGAGTACTGCTTGAGTCCAGGAGTTTAAGTCCAGCCTGGGCAACATGGTGAGACACCTGTCTCTACAAAAACAAAAACAAGAAAAGACTATTTCTTTCCAAATGAAGTTTCTTGACCCATTTGTCAAATAATTGACTTTAAATGTAATGATTTCTTTCTGGGATTTCAATTACTTTTCAATTAATTAATTAACCATTTTTTGGGGGGACAGAGTCTTATTCTGTTGTGCAGTCTGGAGTGCCAGTGGTATGATTATATCTCACTGCAGCCTCAAGCTGCTGAGCTCAAGTCATCCTCCTGCCTCAGTTGCCTAAGTAGCTGAGACTATAAGTGTGCGTCACCATTCCTGGCTAATATTTTATTTTATTTTATTTTATTTTACTTTATTTTAGTAGAGACAGAGTCTCGCTGCATTGCCCAGGCTGGTCTTGAACTCCTGGCTTCAAAGGCTCCTCTCTTCATGGCCCTTTGAAATGTTGGGATTATAGGCGAAAGACACCACACCTGGCCTTTATTTCTTTTTACATTTTTTTAGACATGTTCTCTTTCCATTGCCCAGGTTGGAGTGTAGCAGCCAATCATAGCTCACTGTAACCTCAAACTCCTAGGCTCAAGAGATCCTCCCACCTCAGCTTCCTGAGTAGGTGGATTGCAGGCACGCACAACCATGCCTGGCTAATTTTTAAAAAATTAAATTAATTTAAAAATTAATTAATTGATTAAAATTAAATTAACTTAATTCAGACTGCCTGAAATGATCACTCAGGCAGTCTGCTTCCAAAGACCAAACCCTGGATCACAGTGCTCTCTCTCCAGCACACACTTCCCTTTTTTTTTTTTTGTTTAATAGAGACAGTTCTCACTCTCTATGTTTCCCAGGCTGGTCTCAAACTCCTGGCCTCAAGGGATCCCCCAATCTCAGCCTCCCAAAGTTCTGCAATTATTGGCATGAGCACTCAGCCCAAGCTTTCAGTTATTCTCCGGTGACCTATACATCTGTTCTTATGCTGATACTATACTCACTTGATTACTTCGTAGTAAGTTTTGAAATTAGGAAGATAGGTCCTCCAGCCTTGTTCTTCTTTTTCAGGACTGTTTTGCTTATTCTGTGTCCTTTGCATGTCCATATGAATTTTAGGATCAGCTCGTCAATTTCTGCAGCAAAGGCAGCTGAGATTTTGATAGGAATTGGGTTAAACCTGAGGACCAATTAGGAATATTGACAATAATCTCTAGTCTTCTCATCCATGAACATGGAATAGCTTTGATTTATTTAAAGTCATCTTTAATTTCTTTAATTTCTTTCAACAATGTTTTAAAGTTGTTAGTGTGCAAGTCTTGCTTTTGTGAAATTTATTCCTAGTATTCTATTCTTTGAGATGTTATTTTGAGTGAAATAATTTTCTAATTTTCGTTTTTGGATTGTTCATTGCTAGAACTACAGTTGAACAGAAATACAATTGATTTTTTTTTTTATTTTTTAAACAGAGTCTCACTTTGTCGCCAGGCTGGAGCGCAGTGGCGCGATCTCGGCTCACTGCAACCTCCACCTCCCGGATTCAAGCGATTCTCCTGCCTCAGCCTCCTGAGTAACTGGGACTACAGGTTAGCATCACCAAGCCCAGCAAATTTTTGTATTTTTAGTAGAGATGGGGTTTCATCATGTTGGCCAGGATGGCCTCGATCTCTTGACTTCGTGATCCGCCTGCCTTGGCCTCCCAAAGTGCTGGGATTACAGGCATGAGCCACCTCGCCCAGCCATAAATAAATGTTTTAAGAAATATGTAACACCAAAGTTAACAAGAAAAAATGTAAAGGTCTTTAATGGGTTTTTTTTTTTGCATTACATTTTTGGCAAATTATACTGGGAACATTCTAACTCGGGCTGGGTTGAGGCAGGAGAAAAATACAAAAATTAGCCAGTGTGGTGGTGCACGCCTGTAATCCCAGCTACTCAGGAGGCTGAGGCAGGATAATCGCTTGAACCTGGGGAGGCGGAGGTTGTGGTGAGCTGAGATCACACCACTGCACTCCAGCCTGGGCAACAAGTGTGAAACTCTGTCTCAAAAAAAAAAAAAAAAAAAAAAAGAACCTTCGTGACATGAATGAATATGAAGGGCATTCATAATATTAAGCAAATAAGCCAGAAACCACACAGAAAAGCAAAATCACACAGTGTCACTTACATGTGGAAGCTGAAAAAGTTGAACTCGGCCGGGCGCGGTGGCTCAAGCCTGTAATCCCAGCACTTTGGGAGGCCGAGACGGGCGGATCACGAGGTCAGGAGATCCAGACCATCCTGGCTAACATGGTGAAACCCCGTCTCTACTAAAAATACAAAAAACTAGCCGGGCGCGGTGGCGGGCGCCTGTAGTCCCAACTACTCGGGAGGCTGAGGCAGGAGAATGGCGTAAACCCGGGAGGTGGAGCTTGCAGTGAGCCAAGATCACGCCACTGCACTCCAGCCTGGGCGGCAGAGCGAGACTCCGTCAAAAAAAAAAAAAAAGTTGAACTCATAGGAACAGAGAGTAGAATGGTGGTTATTAAGGGCTGGGGGTGCTGACTGGGGAGATGCTTGTCGGAGTTAGGCAGGAGGAAGAAGTTCCAGAGATCTGCTGTATAACGTGATGATTAGCGTTAACAACACCACAGTGCAGACAGGAAAATGGTGAAGAGAGTAGGTTTGAAGTGTTCTCACCACAAAAAATGGTAAGTGTGTGAGGCCACGCATGTTACATAACTTAGTGTGTTCATATTTGAAAAACACTACCTTGTGCACCATAAATATATCCAATTTTTCTTTCGTTCTTTTTTTTTTTTTGAGACAGAGTCTCACTCTGTCTCCCAGTCTGGAGGGCAGTGGTGCAGTCTCAGCTAACAAACAAAAACAAAGTAGAGGGAACAGCATGAGCCTGGAGAACCTTTTCACTGCAGGGCCAGCTGGTGGGGCCACCTTTTGGGTAGATGAGAAGGTGCTGACTCCTGTGGAGTGAAATCAAGGGGGAGAGAAAAGCCCTCCCTGTGCCCTGGAAATGCCCCCGTGGCTGGAGCATCCTCCCGTTTCATGGATGCTTGCTGTTATGTGTTCCTGCAGAGCCTGCAGTGATTGCTGCCCGGGGACTGGGGTACAGTCATGTTTTATAAAACACACAGGAGCACTGAAGAGCCAGGTTGCATGAACTTTGGGAAAATTGTTTATCTGGTGATTCTCAACCCGTTTGGAGACTCAGGGCCAGCTTTGAGAAGCTGGTGAAGGCACATTTGCACAAGATTTTGCACACAATCCCAGAGAGTCTCAGGCCCTGTGAAACTCATCCCTAATCCCCAGATGCAGAGCTCCTGCTTTATGCTGCTGCAGTTTATGCCTTAGTAAGAAAGAATGACTAAGAAGAAGGTTTAGCTGGGGTGATGGGGAGTGCAGATTTCTGCGGGGAATAGGGATGTGAGAAAGGGCTCTGAGGGAAGAAGAGGCGCAGAGAAAGAGAGCAGTGTGACCCAGGAGACCTCTGTGTGACCTTGACACACTGGCTCAAGGCCTAGGCTGGTCAGAACGCATGTGTCCTAAGTGACCCTGCCCCATTTGTCAAAGACCACTGTGAGTGGGGAGAAGTTTCTGGGCATCTCCATAGGACATGCCCTGTGTGTTGGATGGACAAGCAAGCTACGTTTCTCAGTAGTAACGGCAAAAGATGATGGGAAGACAAGTCATGGAGCTGTCACGAATCCTGGCACCACTTGGCCATTTCCTGCAGGGTGACCCTGAGACCCAGGGCACTCGCTAAGGACACTCACCACCTTAACTCAGTGATGAGCTGTTTTTCCTGTGTGCAGGTCTTTGCTAGGTGCTCTTACACCTCTGTCCTCACAGCAGCCCTGAAAGGAGAATGCATGGGAGGCAGTGTGGCCAGGCTGCCTGTGCAGACCACTGGCGTTCAATTGGCATTTACCAGGGGTGAGACCTTGAGCCGATCCCTTGCCTTTCCCGAGCCTCCTCCTTCTCGTCTGTAAAACGGTAACAGCGCGCCGGCCTCTCAAGGGTGGGACGAGGTTCGGTCAGGACAATGGCCGTGAAAGCACAGTGTGGAGCTGCATCTGTTTTCTCTTGACGTGTCACAAATTACCAAAATACGTACTCTTCATGATTGTAGGACTGAATTCCCTGTTTTCCAGCTGGATGTCAGCCAGGGGACAATGCCCACCTCAGGGAGGCCAACCATGTTCCTTGCCCTGAGGCACCTCCAGCTTCGGAGCCAGCAATGCTTCCTCATTGGATCCCTCTCGCCCTTGAGTCTCGCTGCCTTCCCTTCCTCTGACCTCTAGACCCGGATGTAGAAGGGCTCATGTGGTTAGGTCAAGCCCACAGGGATCATCCCCCTATATAAATGCCAACTGCAAAATCCCTTCCCATCAACACCCATTACTGAGTCACTGAGTAACTGACAGAAGATGTGTGTGTACCAGGACCCTGGAATTTTGGGGGCCATCTCAGAATTCTGCCTCCGTGAGGCCGATGTTATAGGGTTTTTATTTGCATTTTAAAATTTTATTAAAAATAAAAGAATTGTTATTCTTTTCAACGGCTACATCATATTCCATTTTTTAATACATGCCACAATTTCTTTACCCATTTGTCTGTTGACGGATGCTTAGGTTGACTCCTGTTTCTTTCAGGTCAGCCAACACTTGCAGTGTTGGATTCCCTTAAGGTTTTCTTGGAGTCATGAGGTTCTTTGAAAATCAGGGCAGCGTCTTGGGTGAGGGGAACGGTCCAGTCCTGGTTGTGTCGAGCGACGGGAGAGCTGCACCTTGGTCCTGCCTCGAAGGCTCGAGAGGGCCGTGTGAAATCGTAAGGGCTTGGACCAACCTCGAAGACATGAGGAAGGAGTACTTCCCTCGAGGCTGTGGAAAGGGCTGGGACGACCTGTCCTCACTCTGTCCTTGTGCACACAGTGCATTTGCCAGCTGGCCGAGGCTCTGGCTCTCAGTGGCCGTGGAGGTGTCAACTTGGAGCCCCAGCTGGGGAATATCACAGGCGTGCTGTTCCAGCTGGTGAGTGCTGCGGGCTGGAGGCAGCCTGTCCTTGCCCTCTCTCTCTTCTTCCCCAGATCAGGTCATCACCTCCAGACGGTACAGGGGTCTTTGACATGGCGACCTTAGCTGCACACACTGCAGGCGTCTCTGAAACAGGCACATCGGAAACAGCCTGGATTCTGGGCACAGAGAGGGACGTTTTCCAGGAGGTAACTTGGATACATCCGGTGTGCTTTCTGGGGTGACAAGCCTTTGTGGCTTCCCCTGAACTCTAGGGAAAAGGCAGAAGGTTGAGGCCCTCCTTCAGCCCGTGGGAGGTGCCAGGTCTTCAGTGTTGTGGAGTAGGCAGAGGACAATTGAACATTTTACAAAAGGATGACGCCTTCTTTATATTTAATTTGATGTCCTCTGTCTTGTTCCCTCTGCAGCTGGGAATGTGGATTCCTGGGCTCCGGTTTTCTGTTCTCCTTACAGCCTGGTTGCCATGCACTGCACGGCTTCATGCCTCAGTTTCCTCCTCCATGTGTAGGGTCCCTGGTTTCCATCCTCCCAGGCCTGATGGCCTTGGTCTCCCTACAGATGAGTGGCAAATGCTACTCAGATTGTTACTCCATGCTGAACCACAGCTCAGCTCCGAGAGCTTTCAACATACTCTTAAGTTCATATGTTTCCCTAGCTCTGTGTGTGTGTTTGTGTGCCCATGTGTGACTCAGGACCACTTTGGTCTCTCTCTGCGCTGGAGCTGGGGCCTAGGTTCCTATGGGAAGGTGGGAATTCCATCCTCCGAGACAAGATTCGAAGTAATTAATGAGAACTTTGCCTGAAATTGAGGGAATCAGAAAGGGCATAGCCACGGCCCCACCCCACCCCTATTGTTCCCACTGCCTCACCTGTTGCTGACTCCCCTTTCTCCTGGCATGATCGCCATTTCAGAAAGGTACTCACGGCAGGACAGCACCGATGGACACCTTGCACTGCCTATGGGCAGGTATGTGGGGCAGGAGGTGCACTTGGCACATGCTCGGCACATGGCAAGTGCTGGGGGGACCTGGTTCTCTTTCTTTTTCTTTCGTCCAATTCATGGTCAGTGGTTTACTGTGAGCATGATTTAAGCCTGGGGATTACCTGCCGTTTAAACATACCCCTGACTGCCCTGTATTCACACCCTTCTTACAGCCAGGTTATACGGTGGCGATCAGCTGGTGACTTTGCTGCAAAACGTCGTCAAACCCGAGGAGCCTGCCAAGGCAGTGGCAGCCCTGCGAGTCTTCAGGGATGTGTCCTGCAGAGGTGAGTGGGAATGGGGCATGGGGCACAGTCCTGGGGTTCTAGGACTCGATCGTTCCTAGGGAAATCTGCTTTCTCCGGAGACAGTCTGGTATAGTAGTTAGAAGCACGATTTTAAATGCAGAGTCATCTCAGTGGGTTCGGATCTTGGCTGTGCTTCTCACTAGCAATGTGGCCTAGGGCAAATGACTTTTTAGGCTGTGCCTCTACTTCTTCATTGGAAAAACAGAAGTAAAAATAATTGTTCCCTTTAGGGATTTTTAGTGAGGGTGGAGTGAGTAAATGTGAGGTGCCGAGAACAGGGCCTGCTCTGGAATGGTTTCAGAGTGGTTTATCTGTGATTACTGCCTGGAAGAGCAGGCTTCGCCTCCAATCAGGCGTGGATGTCAACCTTTCGCTGTGTGCTAAGCACTGTGCCAGGCATGGAGAACACACACAGAGAAGACAGCCCCTGCCCTCAGCGAGCTCCCTGTAGGGTGGGGAGGGTGAGGCTGTCCACACGGTGAGACAGTGCAGGACAACATGCTCTGGGCTGCTTAGATGGGAGTGACGATGCTGACAGGAAGGCAAGCAGGGGGAGGTCAGGGAAGCTGGGGCGGGCTTTACAGAGGGGACAGGCCAAAAGCAAGGAGGAGCCTGTGACCATGGGTCAGGACAAGGAGGCCACAGGGGAGAGGAGCAACAGCCGAGGTTGGAAAGGTTGAGATGGACAGACAGTGGAGAGGACAGCTTGTCTGGAGAGGCGGATTTGTGTGGGCAGTCGTGGAGACCAGCAAGGGATGGGGCTAGAATGCCCTCCTGTGGAAAGTACCCGCCAGGCTTGTGGGTTTCAGTGTGGTTGGAGGCGCAGGGATGGCTGAGATGCCTGTGGAGACTCCACCTGGCCTTTGATGGCCAGGACTGTACCTGGCGTTCCTCCCACCCGGCTGTCCTCCGATGTCTCCCCAGGCAGCAGAGGCGGGGAGGAGGAGGCTGACCTCCGGCTGCAAGCCTGTGTTTTCTCTAGTGCCCCAGATGGAGACCTTGAAGAAGGAGGTGATAAGTTCAGTGGTTCTGCTGATACAGAAAAATCCGAGACCTGTGAGTGCAGAGGCCGTGTGTTTGTGCTGGGAGGGCAATTGCTTTCTTGAGACCCTGATGTCATGTAAATGGACAGGGGAGGCAGATAGGGAATGAGTAGGAAGGCATCCTCACCAAGCTAATTCGGGCTGAGACCCCTGCCCTTCTGTTCTGTTTGGGTTCTTTAAAACCAGAGAAGAGTTTGAGAAGTGGAGAGGTGGTGCCTACCTGCCCTCTTCTGAGCCTGTTCTGTGGGCAACACTGTTGTGTCCTCAGGGGAGACACGGAGCTCCAAATGACACTGACTCAGGCCCCAAGAACCCACAGGTTGCTTGGGAGGAGAAAGCCTTGAGCTTCATGGCTGGAGCGGGGCCTGGGAAGCTGTATTTTTAACAAGCCCTGCAGTCAGGAGTGCAGGCAGCAGAAACTCCCAGGTCTGGATGGTGTAGGACAGTGCGTTGGGATGGCTGCAGCAGGGCCTACTAGTTTTGAGTGTTAAATAGAGAACAATGCATCAGCCTGAAAAACAAGGGCCCAGTTCCCAGAAGGGTCACAGGAGGCTGGGCCCTCAGGACTTGCCAGATTGGTTCCTGGCTTTCCCCACAAAGGCCAAAACTTGAGACCTTTCCTTTACTTGGATTCCCCTCCACCAACACTCCTGCCAATTTCAGTGTCTGCGGCACACAAAGTGTGGGAAGTCAGTGCTTGGAGTTCTCCAGGAGGATGACGGGGCTGGAGTGGGTCAGAACCTCAGAGCAGAGGACGGAAGTGGGCAGGTCCAGTCACGGGTCGTCTGTCACAGCCACAGCGCCCACTGAAGGGTCACAGTGGACTTGAAGTCAGGAGGCCCGAGGTCCTTGAAGACCTCCCTGACCTGCTCTGGTCCCCTGTGTGCTCACCTGGAACAGGAAGCCATCCTGCAGCCGTTTCCTGTCACGCATGTGATGGTCTGTGACCCAAAGGGTACACACGCCCCTGCTGAGCTTTGTCGAGATTCTGGGGCAGTACAGCTACTTGACCCTGCCCCAGGGGAACACCATCAGCCACCACCTTATTAGGCTCAGCCAGCCGGAGCCCTCAGTGAGCAGGACCTGGTGCAAGTGAGGGGACTGAGGGTGGAACGAGCCAGGGGCAAGGGACAGAGAAGGGCAGGGGTGGGAGCGGAGCCACAGAATAGGGGCCTGGCTGGCCTGACAGGGAGGTGCTTTGGCATCCACACCCCTCATCAGTGGGCCAGGGCCACTCCATTCCAGACCTGATGCCAGATATGGAGTGAGGAGGGAGGGTTGAGGGTCACAGGGGTCCTAGGAAGAGGCGCCCCAGGCCGACGGGCTTGGAGGGGAGGCCCTGGGCACATAGTGGTGGGACTGGAACATGGGGAGGGAGAGGAAATGGTGAGGGCCTGATTGTCTCCTCTGTGTGGCCTTGTTGTGAGCTTCTCTCTGTTGACCTGGGACAAATCCCCCAGCCTTTCTGGACCTCCTTTTCTCAGCAAGTATGTTTTGAGTTTCTTAATTTTCCCAGTGCTGTGACAGACATAAAGGACACGTGGAGAGACAGGATATACACCTGACTTTGAGGGGTTCACAGTGCTAGCGAGGGAGACAAACCTGGAAGTGACCTCACCACCCATAGTTAAAGGCGACAGAGGTACTAACAGGTGCAATGGGATCTTAGCAGAGCAGTGGATAACTTGGCCTGCAGGAGTCACAGAGGGCGTCACAGAGGAGGTGGCATCTGAGGGCATTTTGGGCAACTTGTTCAGCAGGTGGAAAAGAATGGGAGGGCTCAGTTTCAGCTCTACCATTCTTTGGGTTTGTTCTCATTTTCTTCTTTGCCTTCATTCTTCTCTGCCTCCCGTTTGCTTCTCTGGCTGTTCAGTTGTTCTCCCTGAAGGGCTCCAGAGAAAAGGCATTTGGAAAAAATGCCCTAAGGCTGTTATAAGCCCCGCATCCCATCGCCTCCCCGCACCCTGTCGTCAATCGAATGTGGGCCCGCTGTGGATGTGGGAGGTCCCCCAGATGTTGCAGATCCTGGATGGTGAGGGCTTGCTTGAAAGGGAGGAGGAGTGGGGCTGGGCTGTGGGGCCAACTGTGGAAGGGATGGAGTTCCAAGCTGAGGGACGGACTTTCCTCTGGGTGAGGACGGGAGCAGCCTCCCTGTCCCTCTGGAGTGTCATCTGGGTGGATCTGCTCATGTGGGCCATGCTGTATGCTGGGCAGACGTGCACTCCAGTCCTGTGGCTCCTGTCTCTTCTTGCAGATGGAGGACCCGGGAAGATTGTGGGCTTTGAACCAGACACAGCCGTGTCTGGCCCCTGCCTATCCCTTGGCCTCCAGCATCCCTCTCTGTAATATGAAGTCCCCTCTCCTCAGTGGCATTCCTGCTCGGCTCTCTGGTCTCACCTCTGTCTCATCCCGGATCTTAGGAAGTTCCTGTCGCTCTTGGAGCTGGATGGCAGAACAGAGCTGCTGCTCACCTGCTACTGGAGTGTGCTCTGCCTGCCCCCGTCAGAACTGATGCAGAAGGAGGTGTGCAGACCCACAGAGGGGCAGGCCAGTGTGGTAATGAGCTCTTTGAAGGCTGTCAACTGTTGTTGTTTTTGAGAGGGTAGAGGTTGTAGGCTTGACAGTTTTATGTAAGGCTTTCTTGTCATCTCTAAGAAAAACAAAAAGGAAGGTCTCGTTGGAGGAAGGGGCTGCTAGGTGAGGCAGCCTCACCTCCACCCAGGAGATTATCATTCTTCCGCAGGGCACTCACTGATGATCACTGTCCCCCTGGAATCTTCTGGCTCAAAGGTGGACACTGACGCCCTCCCTTTGTTTATTTCATTGCTATTATTATTGTTATTGAGATGGAGTCTCACTCTGTCACCCAGGCTGGAACGCAGTGGTGCAGTCTTGGCTCACTGCAATCTCCGCCTCCCGGGTTCAAGCGATTCTCCTGCCTCAGCCTCCTGAGTAGCTGGGACTACAGGCATGCGCCACCACGCCCAGCTAATTTTTTGTATTTTTAGTAGAGATGGGGTTACACCGTGTTGGCCAGGATGGTGTCGATCTCCTGACCTCATGGTCTGCCCACCTTGGCCTCCCAAAGTGTTGGGATTACAGGTGTGAGCCTCCGCGCCCGGCTGACTCTCTCCCTTTATAGCTGTGGTACAGCTGAATCCAGGCTGGAAGGTGCAGACATGACTTTCCTCAAGGCCCATGGGTGAGCCACTGCAGGGAGCCCAGGGGTAGGAGACTGAGTCCCTTTCCTGCACGGCCGCCAGGGTTTCCTGGAGGGAGGGCGGGGGCTTCGTGTCTTCATCTGCATTCTTTGGTTTTTCTCCTAGGAACTCTTTCCCGATCTCTGAGTATTCCTTTATCTTGACTGGTTGTTCTCATTTTATTGATGCCATAGTTGCTTGGATTTCTTTGAGGATATTAAGAATAATTTTTTCGAGACCGAATATTCTGCTATCTATGAAAGAGTTTGGTTTCTTCGGGGACTGTTGGCTTCGTGTGGTTCTGGTGGTGGTGGGTGGGCGTTTGACAGGGCTTCCTCATATGTGAGGCAGGCTGGGAATCCCGGCTGCCCAGCAAGATTGGCTTTAGTCTGGAGCTGGGTTTCTTTTGAGGACTTCATTCTACAGAGCGCGGCCTTTCCTTTTCTTTCACGCTTGCTGCCACTTTTGAGGCCCACAAGTATCTTGAAGGAGACCTTCCAGGCATATCACCTACTTTCTTGATAAGGTTTTGGTTTAAAGGCAAATACTCACTTTTTCTGGGCAGGTCCACATTATTCATGAAAGGGCAAGTGGGAGAAATGCCTTGTCCTGGAGATTGTGATTGCCCTGCAGATGGCCAGGCCAGCCCTCTTTCTTCCCTGGTGCCAGCGACCTCCTAGTCATTTCTACTGACCCAAGCAGCACGCACCACGAGCAGAGCCCCAGAATGAGCACAGCCTAGGGTGTGGGAATACAGGGCTGGGGGAAGCCCAGGCAGACTTTTGTGCTCTTGTGCAAAAAATGGAGGACTCCATTCAAGTTCACAGAGGGAAGGCAGCCCTTGGAAATGTAGCGGGCAAGTTGCAGGGCAGAATTTAGCAGGGAAGCCTTCCTGGGGGAGAGAGAGAGCCCAGTAGAGTTTAGGAGGAGGGAGGGGGAATATTGGGGCAATACTCTTGAGTCCCTCTTTCCTCTTCAGTCACCGTTCGGGAAGTCCCCGAACAGTGGTCTCTCTGCAGGCTGGTGGGAGCTCCCAGAACCGAGACACACGGATCCAGGCCTGCTTGGAGGTCAGTGGGATAAGGTCCTTGAAAGTCGTGTATTGGGTTCCTAGGGTTCTCATAATAACGCGCCATAGCTGGCTGGCTTTAAATATCGGGTGTTCATTGTCTCAGTTGTGAAGGCTAGAAGTTCAAAGCCAAGGTGTTGTCAGGGTGAGTCCTACTGGAGGCTCTGAGGCGGATCAGCTGCTTGGCTGTCTCCTGGCTTCTGCCAGTTCCTGGCACCCTGTTCTGGCCTGGAGAGACATCATCACCAAAGCCTGCCCATTTTCAGGCGATCCCAACGCGCGCGTGCGCGACGCGGACGCAAAGCGCGACGTGCGCGATGCGCAGCACACGCGCGCGCATGCGCGATGCGACGCGCACGCGGACGCGCGTGCGTGATCGCAAAGCGCGCGGATCGCGACGCGCGCGGATGCGCGCGACGTCGATGCGCGACGCGCGCGGCGTGCGCGCGCGGCGCGTCCCGCGCGCGACGCGCGTGCGCGCGGACGCAGCGCGACGCGCGCAAAAGATCCGCATACGCTGACGCGCGCGTGCGCGACGCGTTGACGCGCGCGCGCGCACGCGGCGCGCGCGATCGACGCGCGCGACGCGCGCGCGACGCGCACGCGACGCGCGTGCGCGCGACGCGCGCGCACCGCAAGTGCGCGCGACGCACGCGCGGATCCACGCGGCGCGCGACGCGACGCGCACAAAGTTGACGCGCAAAGCGCGGACGCGGCGCGCGCGCGCGCGATCGACGCGCGTGCGCGGACGCAGGATCGCAAAAAGATCCAGCAGCGCGCAAGACGCGCGCGTGCGCATGGACGCGGTGTGCATGTGTGTGTGATATGTGTGTGATGTATGGTGTGATGTGTGTGTGTGTGTGATGTGTGTGGTGTGTGTGTGTGTGTGTTCTTTTTCTTTTCTTGAACAGAGTTCATTCTGTCGCCCAGGCTGGAGGCAATGGGCTATCGTATCACTGCAAGGCCCCTCCCCGGTTCACGCCATTCTTGCCTCAGCTCACAGTAGTTGGAACTACAGGCTTCCCCAACACCACTTCAGCTAATTTGTGTTTTTAGTAGAGACAGGGTTTCACGGTGTTAGTCAGGATGGTCTCGGTATCCTGACCTCATAATCCGCCCGCCTCGGCCTCCCAAAGTGCTGGGATTACAGGCTTGAGCCACCGCGCCCGGCCATGTTCTCTTCTTAATAGGACAGCAGTTATTGGACTAGATAGGGCCCACTCTAATCCACTGTGAGCTCCCCTTACGTTGATCTCATCTGCAAAGACCCTCTTTCCAAGCAAGGTCCCATTCTGGGTTTTAGGTCGACATGAATTTTGTCAACCCTGTAGAGCTGAGAACAGAGCGGTCAAGGGTGGGAGAAGAGATCAACCTGAGGATCAAGCTTGGGCACAGAGCTTTGAGAGAAGTGTGATCAGGGTTAGGATCTGAGCAATGTTGGTCTTCTCCCTTGGAGGAGAATTTTCCCTTCTTCCTTCTGCTCTTCAGCCAGGGCTGCGGCCATCTCCTCTCTCAGCTCCTTTCTGCTGCCTCCAAGGAATTAAAGGTTGGAAGCATGGGCTCTGCACTTCCGGACCCTGCAGGTCCAGAGCCTGGTTCTCCTGTTAGCTGTGTGGCCTTGGGTACCTATGCCACTTCTCCCTACTCCAATTTCTCTGGGGAAATGGGAGAACAGTAGTACCTGGTTTATGCAGTTGTTCTGCAACTGTGTGAGACAATGTTTGTAAAGTGCTTGTCTAAAAGGAGTGAAGTTCAGGTTCAGGCAGTTTGCCTATGTTAAAATTGGCTTGGCTGTGTTTTTAGAGATTTGGCTCACTTTATGCTAAGGTCAATGTGATATTCTGGCCTTCTCTTGATTATCCTGTTCCCCACTTACCACATGAGGCTTCAGTTTTCTTTGCAGTTGTTTTTGTTGTCAGAATTGAGATCACTCAGGGGTACACAGACAGAGTATTTTGTTTAGAAGTTACCGAGGTAATCATTTTCTGTGTGGTTACAGCATCAAATTGATATAATTTAGATTTTAAAATTTGTGTTAAATTTTAGAATTTCTGTTCTCATTTCTTTTTTTTTAGGTGGAGTCTCACTCTGTCACCCAGGCTGGAGTGCAGTGGCGCCATCTCGGCTCACTGCAAGCTCCGCCTCCCGGGTTCATGCCATTCTCCTGCCTCAGCCTCTGGAGTAGCTGGGACTACAGGTGCCCGCCACCACGCCTGCTAATTTTTTGTATTTTTTTTTTTTTAGTAGAGACGGAGTTTCACTGTGTTCGCCAGGATGGTCTCGATCTCCTGACCTCGTGATCCGCCTACCTCGGCCTCCCAAAGTGCAGGGATTACAGGCGTGAGCCACCGTGCCCTGCCTCTGTTCTCCTTTCTTAATAGAAGATATTGGTGATGTAAAGACTTACATAAGTAAAAAGTTACAACTACAGTTGTACTTGGAGTCATCTTGCTCCCATCTGGATCCTCTTAACCTACTCCTCAGTCAGCCCTATGGAGAACCATATTCATTGGCTTCTGATTTGTCCTTGCCATTTTTATTGTGGAAAGAGGCAAATATGTGTTTCTTGTAGATTCTGATTTCCCTTTTTTTCTCACACAGTAGGTAGTGCAGTCTCTCCAGTGCTCTGAATCTTGCTTTTATCACTTATGCACAATGGGTGGCAAATATATTCCTGATTTTTTATTGTTGCATACATTGTGTGGATGGACTATAGTTTATCTGATCAGTCCCCTATGGATGGGCATTGGGCTGACTCTAATCAATCATCATGTTGCTGCTATCTGCTAGTTCTCTTCTTAACTTTTTTTGGATATAATTGTGGATTCATAGGTAGTTGCAAAAGTAGTAGAGGGACAACCAGGGCATTGGCATCGGTTGACTATTATTAGACAATGGACCTTGTTAGACTACGGACCTTATGCAGCTTTCAGTGTTTATATGCACTCTGTGTGTGTGTGTGTGTGTGTGTGTGTGTATTCTGTGCAAGGTGATCTCATGTGTAGTATCTTATAACCATCTCCACCCCTGCCATTGCCATAGAACTGTTTCCTCACTGAGTAGAACTCACCTCCCTTGTCATTCTTCTTTTGAATCACATCCCCACACATTGCCCCTGTGTCCCTGGCAGCCGCAAATCCGTTCTCTATTCTCCGTCTCTAGTTTTGTCATATGGAAGATGTTATGTACATAGAACTGCGTAGTGTGTAACCTTTTAAAAGACTGGCCTTTTCCCCCAAACTTCCTTCTCTCATGATCCTCCAGGTTGTGGCCTGTATCAGTGGTTGATTTCTTTTTACTCCTGGGTGGTATTCTCTTGTACAGATATCCTAGAGTTTGTTGACTCCTTCACCATTAAAAGATATTTGGGTGGTTTCCACTGTGAGGCTATTCTGAATAAAGCTCTTAGGAACATGCATGTACAGGTTTTTGTGAACCTGAATTTTCATTCTTTGGCTTAAATGCCAAATAATGCAATTACTGAGTCACATGGGAAGTACATGTTTGGTTTTTTAAGAAACTGCCAAATTCTTCTCTAAAGTGGCTGTACCATTTTTCAGTCACACCGGCGATGTATGAGATGTTCAGTTTTCTTGCATTCCTGCTAGCACTTGGTGTTATTTTTTATCTTACCCATTCTAACTGGCATAGTGAGAGCTCATTGTGGTTTTAATGTGCATTTCTTTAATGGTCAATGGTGCTGACCATATTTACATGTGCACATTTGCTGTTCAGCTACTTTGTTTGGTGAAATGTCTGTCCATGTCTTTGTCTGATTTCTCATGGAGTTTTAAAAAAATGTGCTGAGTTTTGAGAGTTCTTCATAGATTCCAGATACAAGTCCTTTGTCAGATATGTGGTTGTGGTTATTTTCACTCGGTCTGTAGTGTCTTTTCATCCTCTTAATAAGATCCTTACAGAACAAAAGGCCTCCATTTTCATGAAGTCCACTTTATCACTTTTTATTTCTATGAATTGTTATTTTGGTGTCATCTCTAAGAACTAGGTGTTAGCTATTTCCATGTTTTTACTTACTCACTAGAGTCTTCTTTTTACATTAGGGGAAAAGCTAGTGCTTCTGCTACTCTTCCTACCCTGTTCCTGAGCAGAAAGCACTGGACCCCCAGAAGCCGCATGCTGTGCTGGCCTGGATGCTGCTCTCCCCATAATCCCCAAGGTGGGGGGCCTGGTGCCCCCTCCCACCACCTCCAGCTACACTTTCCTTTCTTAAAAAAACCTAAAAGGCTAGTCCTTCTTCACTCTGAAGTTCTTTCAGGAAGGCTTCTGAAATAGTATGTCTCAAACTTCTGTGAATTCCACCCACAGTCAAAAAGACGTTTCATAAGGAGACCCTCTAGATACTCACATCTTTACCCACAGTCATAAGACGTTTCACAGGGAGACTTTCTAGATACTCACATCTTTTTTTCTTTCTTTCTTTTTTTTTTGAGACGGAGTCTGGCTCTGTGGCCCAGTCTGGAGTGCAGTGGCTGGATCTCTGCTCGCTGCAAGCTCCGCCTCCCGGGTTTACGCCATTCTCCTGCCTCAGCCTCCCGAGTAGCTGGGACTACAGGCGCCCGCCACCTCGCCCGGCTAGTTTTTTTGTATTTTTTAGTAGAGACGGGGTTTCACCGTGTTAGCCAGGATGGTCTCGATCTCCTGACCTTGTGGTCCGCCCATCTCGGCCTCCCAAAGTACTGGGATTACAGGCTTGAGCCACCACGCCTGGCTGATACTCACATCTTTACCCACAGTCATAAAGATGTTTCGTAAGGAGACCCTCTAGATACTCACATTTTTGGCAATTTAGCAACTGTTTCACGCACAGCACTTACCTTTGTGACATGTGATGCACCCTGATAGTTTTCACTGTGCTATGCTACGCTGTACTATTCTTTTAAGAGCCAGTCATAGCTGACCAAATGGATATCACCACCTTTTAATGGATCTGCATCTACAGCTAAAATCCTCCAAAAATTCCAGAAGGACAAAAAAGTCTCAGGCCTGGCTTTGCCGCCAGTGCCCTCTTCTGGGCAGCTTTATTATAAGCCGTGTCTTGAAACACTTGTGTGATTGCCAATAGATGTATGTGTGCACTGAGTCTCACCAGAAAATATACTTATGTCTGTTGGTTATAACAAAAGTTTAAGAAACTATGTTTAGAAGTTTTCCTAGTCAGGAAAGGCCATACTGAAAAGGGCATTGTGTGTGTGTGTGTGTGTGTGTGTGTGGCGGGGTGGGGAGGCTCCCATTCCTCTAAGACGATGACAGAGGCTGTGCAGGTGTTTTCTATGTGATCTCCTCTCCTCCTGCAAATTACTCCCAGAGGAGAGATCTCAGTGACCTGCCTCCACCTCCCTAGACATGTTCCCACATTTGGGTCAGCCTGAGCAGAGGGCAGAGCTCACATCTCTGTGTGTAGAGCAGGCTGAGCTCACTGCAGGCCTCCGCGCCATCATTCATCTTCACTTCACAGGTCTCGTCCTGTGACGTCTCCTCCTGACCCACCATGGCTGCCTGGCTCTCCTGGGAGTGGCACCTACAATGTTCAAGATAGAGAAAACCATCAAGACCAGCCAGTCCTTCTCCCCTTCCCTCAGCAAGTAAAGCATCACGCATGCACATATCCGTACACACAAACACATGCACACACAAGCACATACGCACACACACAGTGCACACGCACGTGAACATGCATGCAATTGCTGTGGGCTCATACTCTTGTGATAGCCATTGAAGTGTTAAGATTAGAGTGAGGGTTCCATGTGAGAGGGCATCTGGTGTAGATCCAAGGAGATCTGAGTCCTGACCCTAATTCACTTACCATCTGGTCCAAGTCACTTAGCCCAACACATGCCTCAGTTTCCCTTTCTGTGAAATTAGAGTGACATGTGCCCTGCCTGACTCAGAGGCTTGTTGTGAGTCACAAATAAAGCAACAGATGAGACGGTGCTCTGAGGGTGGAAAGAGCCAGCTTTGACGGAGGGTCCCGAGTCCATAAAGGGTGGGCCCGTGAAGAGGCTGCTCCCCACCAACCCACAGCTATGATAGCTGGGCCTTTGGCATTTGTTTGGCCATAGCTGAGGTGTCCCTGGCATCCTACTTCGATGGTGCCCTTGATTCTGACACTGGATCCCTGGAGTAAAGACACAGAGAGGAAGCCTCACCTAGAGGGGTTTGCTCTCCTGAGCAGAGGGCAATGAGCCTGAGTCCCTGCTGAGCCTGAATCCCTCCTGAGCTCCAGACCCTCCCACACCAGGGCGTGGCTTTCCCTGCTGGGGCAGGGTCTTCTGCTCACTGGGTCATGTCTTCTTTAGTTCTGGATCACGAGCTCTTCCTTTTCCTGTCTGAGCTCAGCTCAGTGCCTCCCTCCATCTTTATCCTCAGACCCCAGAGGGCGTCAGCATTGGGAAAAGATCCCAGTTCATCCTTTCAGAGCTGAGCACTAGTCAGTGCCCTGGCTCTGAGCATCTCAGGCAGGGTAGGGGCAGTTCTCTCTCAGGGAGGCCTACAGATCGCCACCCGCCCCGCAGGGGGAAGGAAAGATGAGAGGCGGGAGCTCCAGGAGGATTGGGAGGGGAGGGAGGTGGAGTGGGCTTTGGGGAGGCACGTGGGGAGGGGCTGGAGATGCAGAGCAGCAGCAGGCAGGCAACAGCACTTCTGGGGGCCACCGGGCACAGGACGTGCTGGTCCATCCTCAGCGCAAACAATACTGGCACTAGAACTGCCCTTAGCCTTTAGCTGCAACACAGAGGACAAAGCCCAGGAGCTGGAACGTGGGCTATGCTTTCCTTCACCAAGCTGAAGCTTGGCTCATTGTGTTGCCTGTACCATCTGCAGTGGGCAGAGGGAACCGACATTTCATGAGCACTGACTGTGTGCTGGGCACTGTGCCAGGTGCTTTGCATGTATTTTGCTATGTGGAGAGATGTATCTGTGGGACAAGGAAATTCCCTGGGGTCTTCTCCCCCAGCTCCTCTAAACATCCCTCTCCCCTTATGTCACAGAGAACAAAGCTTCACATGAAAATGCCCTTAGAGGGCGGGGATTTAATTGACCCTGAGATGCTAAAGACGGACATGGGGCCCTCCTTAAGCAGAGGCTTCATGAGGCCAGAGGGGAGAAAGGGGTGTGGGGGCTCAGCACGTCCTCAAATTTGGCTAATTAAACCTGGAATTGATTGAGACATGTCTCAGTCACTCTTCTTAACAAGGTCAACTGAGGCACAAGCACCAAAGTCCACCTTTTGTGCCCACTTTTAAATAACAAAGGAAATTACAAAATATTTTGCAGTGAATGAAAATGAAAACAAAACTTGTGAGCTACAGCTGAAGCAGTGCCTGGTGGGAACTTTACAGCTCTTAGTGTTTAAATTAATAAAGAAGAAAAGTCTAAAATTAATACTCTAAGCTTCCACCTTAGGAAGCTAGTAAAAGAGAAGCAAATGGGAACAAAACTGGGTAGAAGAAAGGAAGCAGTTAAGAGTAGAAATCAATGATATAGAAAATGCACAAACAAGGAGAAAAATGACACCAAAAAGTGGTTCTTTGAAAATATCATAAAGAGGGATAAATCTCTAGCCACACGGATTTTTAAAAAATATACAAATTACTGGCTGGGTGCAGTGGCTCACATCTGTAATCCCAGCACTCTGGGAGGCCGAGGTGGGTAGATCACCTGAGGTTGGGAGTTTGAGACCAGCCTGACCAACATAGAGACACCCTGTCTCTACTAAAAATACAAAATTAGCTGGGTGTGGTGGCACATGCCTGTAATCCCAGCTACTCGGGAGGCTCAGGCAGGAGAATCGCTTGAACCCAAGAGGCGGAGGTTGCGGTGAGCCGAGATGGTGCCATTGCTCTCCAGCCTGGGCAACAAGAGCAAAAACTCTGTCTCAAAAAAAAAAAAAAAAATGTGTATCTATCTATCTATCTATCTATCTATCTATCTATCTATCTATCATCTATCTATCTATCTATCTATCTATCTATCTATCTATCTATCTATCTATCTATACAGATTACCAATATCAAGAATGAAAGAGAGGACTCACGACACAGCCTATGGACATTAAAAGGTTAATTGGAAGGTGTTAGGAACTGCTTCATGCCAACAAGTTTGACAATGCAGATGAAATGGATACATTTCTTGAAAGACACTGTGTTAGTTTCCATTTGCAGCTGTAATAAATTACCAAAAACACAGTGACCCAAAAACTACACAGATTTAGTATCTTACAGTTTCAGAAGCCAGGAGTCTACACTGGGCTTCCTCTGGCTGAAATCGAGGTATTGACAGCACTGTGCTCCTTCTGCAGGCTTCAGGGGGGGATCTGTCTCCATCCTTTCCCAGCATCCTCCAGCTGCCAGCATATTCCGTGGCTTCTGGCTCGCAGCAGCAATTACATCACTCTGACCTCTGCTTCTCTGGTCACATCCCCTCTCTGGCTTGGTTTTTAAAAAATTTTTTTACTTCCATAGGTTTTGGGGGAACAGGTGGTATTTGGTTACATGAGTAAGTTCTGTAGTGGTGATTTGTGAGATTTTGATTCACCCATCACCCAAGCAGTATACACTGAACCCAATTTGTAGTCTCTCACCCCTCACCCCCTTCCCATCCTTTCCCCATGAACCCCTACAGTCCATTTTATCCTTCTTATGCCTTTGCATCCTCCTAACTTAGCTCCCACTTATGAGTGAGAACATACGATGCTTGTTTTTCCATTCCTGAGTTACTTCACTTAGAATAATAGTATCCAATCCCATCCATTTGCTGTGGATGCCATTCATTCCTTTTTATGGCTGACTAGTATTCCATCATACATATACCACAGTTTTTTTATCCACTCATTGATTGATGGGCATTTGGGCTGCCTCCACATTTTTGCAATTGTGAATTGTGCTGCTATAAACATGCGTGTGCAAGTATCTTTTTCATGTCATGACTTATTTTCCTCTGGGTATATATCCATTAGTGGGATTGCTGGATCAAATGGCAGTTCTACTGTTAGTTCTTTAAGGAATCTCCACACGGCTTTCCATCATGGTTGTACTACTTTACATTCCCACCAGCAGCTAGAAATGTTCCCTTTTCACTACATCCATGCCAACATCTATTACTTTTTTATTTTTTGATAATGGCCATTCTTGTAGGAGTAAGGTGGTATCACATTGTGGTTTTTATTTGCATTTCCCTGATCGTTAGTGACGTTGTGCTTGTTCTCATGTTTGTTAGCCATTTGTGTATCTTCTTTTGAGAATTGTCTATTCATGTCCTTAGCTCAGTTTTTGATGGGATTGTTTGCTTTTTTCTTGCTAATTTGTTTGAATTCCGTGTAGATTCTGCATGTCAGTCCTTCATTGGATATATAGATGGTGAAGATTTTCTCTCACTCTGGGTTGCCTTTTTACTCTGCTGATTGTTCCTTTCGCCATGCAAAAGTTCTATAATTTGAGTAAGTCCCACCCATTTATCTTTATTTTTGTTGCATTTGCTTTTGGGTTCTTGGTCACGAAATCTTTGCCTAAGCCGATGTCTAGGGGTTTTTTCCAGTGTTATCTCCTAGAATTTTTATTTTTTCAGGTCTTAGATTTAAGTCCTTGATCCATCTTGAGTGGATTTTTGTGTAAGTTGAGAGATGAGGATCCAGTTTTATTCTACGTGTGGCTTGCCAATGATCCCAGCACCACTTGTTGAATAGGGCCCTGTCTCCCTCTTACAAAGACTTGTGATTACATTGGATCCACCCATATAATCCAGGATGAACTTCTGATCTACAGACCCTTACTTTAATAACATTTTTTAAAGTCCCTTTTGTCATGTACAGTAACACATTTACAGGTTCAGGGGACGAAGATACGGGCCTCCTTGGGAGGCCATTCTGCCTACCAGAGATGCAAATACCAAAATGGATGGACAAAGAAATAGAATACCTGAATAGTCCTGTACCTATTAAAAAACCTGAATGTGTAGTTTAAAAATCTTCCCACAAACAGACCTCTAGGCAGACACGGCTTCATTCTGTCAAGCACTTAAGAAAGAAATGAACCTGAACTCTTCACACTGAACACAAAAATTAACCTGGAATGGACCATAGACCTAAACTTGAAAGCAAAAACTATAAAACCTCCAGGAAAAAACCAAAAGAGAGCATGCTTGTAACTCTGAATAGGCAAAGAATTTTTGGTAGGACACAAAAAGCATGAACCATAGAAGAAAAGTCAGTGTATTTTCCATCAAAATAAAAATCTTTGCTCTTCCACAGATATTAAGACAATGAAAAGGAAAACTACAGGCTGGGAGGAAATATTCGCCATACATACATCTGACAAAGACTGCTTTCCAGAAGGAAGTCTTATGATACAGTTTAAATATTTGGCCCTGCCCAACTTTCATTTGAATTGTAATCCCCAGGGTTGGAAGCGGGGCCTGATAGAAGGTGTTTTGGTCTTGGGGGTGGCTCCCTCGTGGCTTGGTGCTGTCCTCAGGATGGTGATGAGGTCCTGTGAGATCTGGTTGTTGAAGTGTGTGTGGCACCTCCCACCTCACTCTCTCTTGCTCCTGCTTTTGCCATTTGATGTGCCTGCTCCCGCTTTGCCTTCCGCCATGAATAAAAGTTCTGTGAGGCCTTTTCAGAAGGTAAGCAGATGCTGGCACCATGCTTCCTGTACAGGCTGCAGAACCTTGAGCCAATTAAACCCCTTTTGTTTATAAATTGCCCAATCTTAGGTATTTCTTTACAGCAATACGAGAATGTCCTAACACATCTTACAACTCAAAAATAAGAAGGCAGACAATTCAATAGAAACAGTGGGCGAAAGAGATACACAAATAAACAATAAAACACATGTGAAGATACTCAATAGGGTTAGTCACCAGGAAAAGACTTATTAAAACCATATTGATATGCAACTACTCACCTACTCAAATGGATTAAATAAAAAAGGGATGAAAATACCAAATGTTAGCAAGAATGTGAAATACCTCAACCTGTCATATGTTGCCGGCAAGAATTAAAAATAGTACCATTGGCCGGGCGCGGTGGCTCACTCCTGAAATTCCAGCACTTTGGGAGCCAGGCGGATAACCTGAGGTCAGGAGTTCGAGACGAGCCTGGCCAACATGGTGAAACCCCATCTCTACTAAAAATACAAAAATTAGCTGGGCTTGGCGGCAGGCACCTGTAATTCCTGCTACTTGGAAGGCTGGGGCAGGAGAATCACTTGAACCTAGAGATGGAGGTTGCAGTGAGCTGAGATCATGCCACTGCATTCCAGCTTGGGTGACAGAGCAAGACCCTGTCTGGAAAAAAAAAAAATACCATCACTTTGGAAAACAGTTTGGCAGTTTCTTATTCAGTTAAATACATATTTTTATGTAATCTGGCAATTTCATTTCTATAATTTTAGTCTTGATAAAACATATGAAACATGTTCACACAAAGACTTGTCCATTAATAATCACAGCCAAGGCTGGGCATGGTGGCTCACACCTGTAATCCTAGCACTTTGGGAGTCCAAGGCAGGTGGATCACTTGAGGTCAGGAGATCGAGACCAGCCTGGCCAACATGGCGAAACCCCATCTCTACTCAAAATACAAAAATTTTGTGATGTTCCCCTTCCTGTGTCCAAGTGCTCTCATTGTTCAATTCCCATCTGTGAGTGAGAGCATGCGCTGTTTTTTTTTTTTTTTTTTTTTTGTCGTTGTGATAGTTTGCTGAGAATGATGGTTTCCAGCTTCATCCGTATCCCTACAAAGGACACGAGCTCATCCTTTTTTATGGCTGCATAGTATTCCATCGTGTATATGTGCCACATTTTCTTAATCCAGTCTATCATTGGTGGGCATTTGGGTTGGTTCCAACTCTTTGCTATTGTGAATAATGCTGCAATAAACATACATGTGCATGTATCTTTATAGAGGCATGATTTATAATCCTTTGGGTATATACCTAAACAATAATTTCTTATCTATGCCTGGTGGAGATCCTAGTACATTACTTTGCGTATATGCATCTGGCAGGTACTTTACATAAAATTATTATAGGAATGAATGATTTGATTGATACTGATTAGTATTTCTGAGCTTTTGCTCATGCTGCCCTTCCTTTCTGGAAAACTCTTCTCACTTTAAGAGTCACTTCCTCCTGTAGTCCATAAATGTTTGTCAAATAGAATGATCTATTCAGAAGTTTCTGGAAGACTTGGCCCTTGCTACAGAGGGCCTGGTTTATTTAGTTTGTGTTCCTAGTAGAAACAGCCAAAACTGTCCTGAGGTCTCACTCCCAGAGAAAACCCAGCGTGAACAGCATTTCCACCCCAAGTTTCATCATGAAACATGGCTGAAGGAAGGAGTAGGACCAGATGCTCTTTAAGGTCCCTTAGAGCCCCAGGATCATTGTGTTCTGGGGAATTCCCCAGCAGAATAGACGGCTGCGAGCAAGAGGCGAGTGTGGGCTCTTTTCTTCATCAGGTCTCTAGATGGATTCCAGCCTCTGGAAGGCCAGGACCTGGGAAAAGAATTTGCGCCCCTTCAGGGTCCCACGCCTTCCTCTCCTCCAGCTCATTTCTCTCTTTCTTTGCCCCCACCTTCCCCTTTTCTTCTTCTTCTCTGCCAGCTTCTCCCCTTCTCTTCCTTTCTTTTCTGCTTCTCCTCTCCTACCGGTCCCACCGCACCTTCCCAGTATCACCACTTCCCTTTCGCCTACTTTCCCGTCTAATCAGTCAGGTTCACCGTCCTTCTCTGATCGCCTGCGTTATCTTGCTTCCCTCCCACGCCCCGACACAGGCTCCCTCTTGCTGGCCTCCTCCCTCTCCTCTCAGCCCACCGGGAACCAGAGTCTCCTCTGGACGCCAAGAGACAGGAAAGGGGTGCTCTGGGCCGCGGCCTCACCCGTGGTGAGTGTGTGACGATCGGGGTGGCGGTGTCGCCGCGCTGGTGGCGGGAGGGAGGCTGGGCCCGTGGAAGAGGACCGCTGGGCTGATGGGTTCCCGCGCCCTCGCGCTCCCAGCTGCCAGCCCAGGGGCAGGTAGGGCGCAGGCGGCGGTGAGTGGCATCGAGAGCCTGCTGGAGAACCCGGTGCGCGCCGTGCTCTACCTCAAGGGTTCTGGGCCATCCATCGTGCAGAACCAGCAGAGCCTCGTCCACGTCCAGCGCCAGCGCATCGACGAGCAGGAGCGGCGGCTGGACGAGCTGAGCGCTGAGAACCGCAGCCTCTGGGAGCACCAGCAGCTGCTGCAAGCCCACCCTTGTGTCCGCCATCGTCGTTCCCGGTACTGGCCTTCTGGGCCACTGCTCTCGCCATTACCACTGGCGGCCGGGAACCTCCAGGACCAGGGACAGCGCTCAGCCGCCGCGCCACACCCCGCGCCCGAGCAGATGCCGCTTCAGCACCATGGACAGCTCCTGGCGCAGCCCAGCCTCCTGGCTGCCGGGCTCACACAGCCCAATCGCCCCACCAGCTCCCGGGACACTTGGGGCCGCTACATACAAGGAGAAGGAGGGTCTACCGAGTTGCTGCGCAGCTCCCGGAGTCCTTCTTCAGTACAAATCCCCCGCGCGCTCGGCAAGGGCGTCCTGAGCAGGAGACCTGAGTGAGCGGGGAGGAGCAGATGGGCACTGCTGTGGTGGGAGCAAGGGAAGAAAGTGCGTGTGAGAGGGAGACGGGGAAATAGAGTGCGCAGGAGTCTAAAGGACCGGGGTGATGTGGCGTGAAGGGGTGAGAAGATGCTTGGGAACAAAACCGTGACAGGAGATTTGGGGATGAGGAAGGAATGATATTCGTGCTTCAGAAAGTTTTGGAGAACGTTGGAGCAAAAAAGGAGTCAGCAGACCATCGGTAGGGGCAAAGGAGGAAATAAATGGGTCTAAGCAACTGGGGATGTTGAGAACTGGCAGATTTAAAGGGGACTAGACTGGCAGGAAGTTTGAGTGAAGATTAAACTGAAGAAAAGAGAACCATCGAAATATTTTTTTTAAGTTAGGAAAAATTTGAAAGGGAGTTTGGGTAGCAAAAGTATTTGAATGGAGAGTGAGATGTGAAAATATGGAGACTGGGAAAAAGGCATGTGTAGAGCTTTAACAGGGCTGGGGCCCAGGAAGAGTAGGACTTAGGTAGAAGGGAATTCAGGAGGCAGAGGACATAGCTGAAAAGCAGGAGTGATGTGGGAAAGCAGGCGAACTGGAGGCAGAGGAAGAGAAAGTGTAGCTCTTTACCTGTTGCAGTGGGAGTCACAGCCAGGAGTGGCTCATTAGGGGAAGCTTTCTCTGCTCTGACTGGAGGGGGCACCGTTCTTCTGAATTCCCGCAGAGCTGAAGACCGGCAAAGAAACATCCAGTCAGACTATTGGAGGACTCAGGTGTAGCTTGAGGACTTGGTGTGGTTACAGCTTTTTCCTCCGATTCAAGAAGGATTTCCATGCAAGGTCGTTGGCCATCATGGAAAGGGAATGATGATACGGGGAACAGTTGGCAGATGGAATTGGCATTTGGATGTCCTGTTTAAATCTTCCTGTTAAGGCCAGCAACTGCAAACCTGATTTCCTCTTGGTTATTTGCTGATCACTGAAATCTCATCTTGGGTCCTGAGAAAAATGTTAACTTCTCAGGACGTAGGGCCTCAAGCGCTTTCTTCATTCATGAGGTCCATGAACTAGGTATATGGGAAGAAGACATGAAAGGGGCTGCAATGCTCTCCCTCTGTACTGGAAGGCTGTGGCTATGTCAGCTTTATTTCTCTGGTTAGACAGGTCATGGGGAACAAAAGGGAAGAACAGCTGGAGGAAATCATACCTGGTCAGCACCCAGCCTTGACAATGGTGATGCTAAAGGGGATGGGGAGGGGGAGAGCAGAGCTGGGAATCTCATCTTCATTTAGTTTCATGTGTGCTTTAAGTCTGGGGATACTCGTCAATATTTCCTGTATTCCGTAAAAGCTAATTTTCTTCTTGCATCTGCTGTAGAGTTACAGAAGTTGGGTTAGGGCATGTTAGCTCACAGAGTAGGTTGACCAGAAGCATGGAATCTGAGAGGTGATGATCTAACATGATCTGGCTTGGCAGACCTACAACATTCTATTCAGCCCCCCCAAAATATTCTGTTTTCTACCCCAACTTCCTCAATGGCCCATTTGCCCTTCCCTCAGTCTCACATTTTTGTTTGGTTTCGGTTTTGGTGGTGGTAGTTTTGTTTACTTGTCTGGCAAAACAGAAAAACAATTTTCCCTCAATGCTGAAGTCTCATCAAAAAGGAACATTTGGAGGGGTGCAGTGGCCCACACCTGTAATCCCAGCACTTTGGGAGGTTGAGACAGGTAGATCACCTGAGGTCAGGAGTTCAAGACCAGCCTGGCCAATATGGTGAAAACCTGTCTCTACTAACAATAAAAAATAAAATTTTATTTGCAGGCAAGATGGCCAAGTAGGAAGAGCTCTGGTCTGCAGCTTCCAAAGAGATCAATGCAGAAGGCCGTGATTTCTGCATTTCCAACTGAGGTACCCAGCTTATCTCATTGGGACTGGTTAGACAGTGGGTGCTGCCAACAGAGGGTGAGCTGAAGCATGGTGGGGTGTTGCCTCATCTGGGAAGCTCAAGGGGTCAGAGAACTCCCTCCTCTAGCCAAGGGAAGCTGTAAGGGATTGCGTCTTGAGAAACGGTGTACTCCAGCCCAGATACTACGCCATTCCCACAGTCTTCACAACGCGCAGACCAGAAGATTCCCTCAGGTGCTTACACCACCAGGGCCCTGGGTTTCAAGCACAAAACTGGGCGACCATTTGGGCAGAGACCGAGTCAGCTGCAGGAGCTGTTTTTCATACCCCAGTGGCATCTGGAATGCAAGTGAGACAGAACTGTTTACTTCGCTGGAAAGGGGGCCGAAGCCAGGGAGCCAAGTGGTCTAGCTCAGCAGATCCCACCCCCATGGAGCCCAGCAAGCTAAGATCCACTGGCTTGAAATTCTCACTGCCAGCACAGCAGTCTGAAATCGAGCTGGGATGCTCGAGCTTGGTGGGGGAGGGGTGCTTACAGCACCAGGGCCCTGGGTTTCAAGACGTTTCACAGGGAGACCCCCTAGATACTCACATCTTTACTCACAGTCATAAAGATGTTTCATAAGGAGACAAAATCTAGAAGAAATAGATAAATTCCTGGACACATACACCCTCCCAAGACTAAACCAGGAAGAAGTCGAATTCCTTCTGAAATTCTGAATAACAAGTTCTGAAATTGAGGCAGTAATTAATAGTCTACTAACCAAAAAAAGCCCAGGACCAGATGGATTCACAGCCAAATTCTACTAGAGGTACAAAGAGGAGCTGGTACCATTCCTTCTGAAATTATTCCAAACAATAGAAAAAGAGGGACTCCTCCCTAACTCATTTTATGAGGCCAGCAACATCCTGATAACAAAACCTGGCAGAGACACAACAAAAAAGGAAAATTTCAGGCCAATATCCCTGATGAACATCGATGCAAAAATCCTCAATAAAATACTGGCAAACCAAATCCAGCAGCACATCAAAAAGCTTATCCACCAGGATCAGGTCGGCTTCATTCCTGGGATGCAAGGCTAGTTCAACATACACAAATCAATAAATGTAAGCCATCAGATAAAGAGAACCAATGACAAAAACCACATAATTATCTCAATCGATGCAGAAAAGGCCTTCGATAAAATTCAATATCCCTTCATGCTAAAAACTCTCAGTAATCTAGGTATTGGTGGGACATATCTCAAAATAATAAGAGCTATTTATGACAAACCCACAGCCAATATCATACTGAATGGGCAAAAACTGGAAACATTCCCTCTGAAAACTGGCACAAGACAAGGATACCCTCTCTCAACACTCCTATTCAACATAGTATTGGAAGTTCTGGCCAGAGCAATCAGGCAAGAGAAAGAAATAAAGGGTATTCAATTAGGAGGAGAGGAAGTCAAATTGTCTCTGTTTGCAGATGATATGATTGTATATTTAGAAAACTCCATCATCTCAGCCCAGAAACTTCTTAAGCTGATAAGCAACTTCAGCAAAGTCTCTGCATACAAAATCAGGGTACAAAAATCACAAACATTCCTATACACCAATAACAGACAAACAGAGAGCCAAATAATGAGTGAACTCCCATTCACTATAGCTACAAAGAGAATAAAATACCTAGGAATACAACTTACAAGGGATGTGAAGGACCTCTTCAAGGAGAACTACAAACTGCTGCTCAAGGAAATAAGAGAGGACACAAACAGATGGAAAAACATTCCATGCTTATGAATAGGAAGAATCAATATCATGAAAATGACCATAGTACCCAAAGTAATTTATAGATTCAATGATATCCCCATCAAGCTATCATTGACTTTCTTCACAGAATTAGAAAAATCTATGATTAACAAATTAAATATCATATGGAACCAAAAAAGAGGCCATATAGCCAAGACAATCCTAAGCAAAAAGAACAAAGGTGGAGGCATCACGCTACCTGAATTCAAACTATACTACAAGGCTACAGTAACCAAAACAGCATGGTACTGGTACTGAAACATACATATGGACAAATGGAACAGAACAGAGGCCTCAGAAATAACACCACACATTTACAACCATCTGATTTTTGACAAATTGACAAAAACAAGCAATGGGGAAAGGATTCCCTATTTAAGAAATGGTGTTGGGAAAACTGGCTAGCCCTATGCAGAAAACAGAAACTGGACCCTTTCCTTACACCTTATACAAAAGTTAACTCAAGATGGATTAAAGACTTAAACTTAAGACTTAAAACCATAAAAACCCTGGAAGAAGACCTAGGCAATACCATTCAGGACATAGGCATGGGCAAAGACTTCATGACGAAAACACCAAAAGCAATGGTAATGAAAGCCAAAATTGACCAATGGGATCTACTTAAACCAAAGAGCTTCTGCACAGCAAAAGAAACTATCACCAGAGTGAAGAGACAACCTACAGAATGGGAGAAAAATTTTTGCAATCTGATAAAGGGCTAATATCCAGAATCTACAAGGAACTTAAACAAATTTACAAGAAAAAACAAACAACCTCATCAAAAAGTGGGTGAAGGGTATGAACAGACACTTCTCAAAAGAAGACATTTATGTGGCCAACAAACATATGAAAAAAAGCTCATCATCACTGGTGATTAGATACATGCAAATCAAAACCACAATGAGACACCATCTCACGCCAGTTAAAATGGCAATCATTAAAAAGTCAGGAAACAACAGATGCTGGAGAGCATGTGGAGAAATAGGAACACTTTTACACTGTCGGTGGGAGTGTAAATTCAACCGTTGTGTAAGACAGTGTGGTGATTCCTCAAGGATCTAGATCCAGAAATACCATTTGACCCAGTAATCCCATTACTGAGTATATACCCAAAGGATTATAAAGACACATTCTACTTTAAAGACAAATGCACACATATGTTTATTGCAGCACTATTCACAATAGCAAAGACTTGAAACCAACCCAAATGCCCATGAATGATAGACTAGATAGAGACAATATGGCTCATGTACACCATAGAATACTATGCAGCCATAAAAAAGGATGAGTTCGTGTCCTTTGCAGGGACATGGATGAAGCTGGAAGCCATCATTCTCAGCAAACTAACACAGGAACAGAAAACCAAACACCACATGTTCTCACTCATAAGTGGGAGTTGAACAATGAGAACACATGGGCATGGGGAGGGGAACATCACACACTGGGCCTGTCTGGGTGTGGGGGAGCTAAAGGAGGGATAGCATTAGGAGAAATGTAGATGAAGGGCTGATGGGTGCAGTAAACCATCATGGCACATGTAAACCTTTGTAACAAATTTGCACATTCTGCACATGTATCCCATAACTTAAAGTATAATAAAAAATTAAAAAATTTGAAGTATAATAAAAAATTAAAATAAAAAATAAAAAATTTAGCCAGCCATGGTGGAGCATGCCTGTAGTCCCAGCTACTTGGGAAGTTGAGATGGGAGAATCACTCAAACCCTGGAGGCAGAGGTTGTAGTGAGTGAGATCACACCACTGCACTCCAGCCTGGGCGTCAGAGTGAGATTCTGAAAAAAAAAAAAGGAGCATTCTTCAAAGATACTAAATGGACTTTTCCTTAAGTGGGGAGAAAACATTTTCCTTCTTTGGGGTAAATGCCAAAGAGTACAATTGCTGAGTCACATGGCAAGTGTACGTTTGGTTTTATTAAAAACTGCCAAAATATTTTCCACAGTGGCTGTGGGAAGGGAAGGGAAGGGAAGGCAAGGGAAGGAAGAGAAGGTCTAGTCACACCAATGACGCATAAGTTGTCCAATGTCTTAGCATTCTTGCTAGGATTTGGTGTTTGTTTGTTTTTTTTTTTAAGTTATCCATTCTAACAGGCATAGCAATAGCTTATGTGGCTTGAACTTGCATTCCCCTACGGGCTAATGGTGCTGATCCTATTTACATGTGCATATTTGCTGTTCACGTCCTTTCTTTGGTGAAATGTCAGTTCATGTCTTTTGCCCATTTTCTCATGGGAATTTTTTTTTTTTTTTTTGAGATGGAGCCTTGTTCTGTCACCAGGCTGGAGTGCAGATTTCAGTTCACTGCAACCTCCGCCTCCCAGGTTCGAGTGATTCTCCTGCCTCAGCTTCCTGAGAAGCTGGGATTACAGGTGCGTGCCACCATGTCTGGCTAATTTTTTGCATTTTTAGTAGAGTCGGGGTTTCACTGCGTTAGCCAGGATGGTCTCGATCTCCTGACCTCATGATCCTCCCGCCTTGGCCTCCCAAAGTGCTGAGATTACAGGTGTGAGCCACTGCGCCTGGCTAGGATTTTTTTTTTTTTTTTTAAATGTGTTGAGCTTTGAGAGTTCTTCATGGATTCTGGATATAAGTCTTTTGTCTGCTATATGGCTTGCAGATGTTTTCACTCAGTCTGTAGCATGTCTTTTCATCCTTTTAATAGGATCCTTCATGGATCAAGAGTCCCACATTTTGATGAAGTCCATGTTATAAGTTTTTCCACCATGAATTGTTATTTTGGCGTCGTGTCTAAGAACTAGATGTTGAACATTTCTCCTATGTTTTCTTCTAAAAGTTTTATAGTCTTGCATGTTACATTTAAATCTGTGACCCTTTGGAAATAATTTTGATATTAAGTAGGAATTTCAGGTTGAGGTTCAAATTTTACACATGAAAATTCCATTATTCCCATAGCATTTGTTTAAAAAATGTCCGTTCTCTATTGAGTTGCCTTTGCAGCTTTGTCAGAAATCACTTGACCACATTTGTGTAGATTCGTTTCTGTACTCTGTGTTCTGTTCCGTTGGTCTCTGTGTCCATCCCTTCAATAAACCACACGATTGTGATTACTCTTGCATTAACGTAGGACTTAAAATACTGTAGCACTATATTTTCAGCTAAATGAAACTAAATTCATCGTTTTACCTTTACCTTTGCGTATACATTTAAAAATCAATTTGTCTATGTAGACAAAATATCCTGTGCTGGGATTTTAGTGGATTTGTATTTAAGTTATAGATAAATTTGGGAAGAATTGAAATTTTTACTCTGTTGACTTTTCCCATCCATGAATATCTCTCTTCATTTATTTAGACCTTCTTTGATTTTGTTTATAGCATTTTTAAAGTTTTCAGAATAGAGAATCTTATATACCTAAGAATTTCATTTTTCAGAAGTATTATAAATGTAATATTTGCAACATTTAAAATTTCCAGTTATTTATTGCTAGCATGTAAGTATTGAATTTAGTATTGCACGTGACAACCTTGTATTATTTCTGGGTTTTCGTCTTCCCCAAGAAAGTCAATTTTCTATGCAAGGACGTCACTCCGGTTCTCCCTCCATGTTTGTCTGCTTAGTGTCCACCCTTCCAGGAGTAGGAAATTCCCTTATCTAGAATTCAGCCCTAACCTTTGGGCCTTAACAGTGTGTGTCAGCGTAGTGAGGGGGGTGGTTCAAGCATCCCCCACAGTGATGTGGAGATGTGGCAGAAACCCATTCACCTGTTACACTGGTATCTGGCTCCACAAAGAAACGTTTCATTGCTTTGACGTAAAAATGAATTGATGAATGAAGTTAAGCCCAGAAGTGGCTTCACAAAGAGGCTGTGTAAGCATCTGCCCATGGGACTCCCTTCCACGCACCGTCTTTCTCACTAGGTGTTGGGAAAGACAGAGAGCTGGGGCTGGGGAGGGCAGTGGGAAGAGGAAGCTCTGCTTAGGGACAGGGAAAGGTGCCCCATTCCTGACAGTTGTAGGACTCTTCTCTGCCTCCTATCTTCCCCCTCAACCTCCTCAAATCGTAGCCGCTGGAGAACCTGGACTCTGGTGGCTGAGGGCCTCCCTGTGAGTGAGGTGCGGGCTTCCCCGCCTGCCTTTGCACAGGAGCCTGTGTCACGTGGCACCTGGACCACATGAGGGGAGGGACCTCAGCAGAGGGGGTCAGGGTGGCAGACACCCTCACACCTCGCCAGGTAGGCTGACGTGGCTGGGACAACACCCCCAGATGGAACGTGTACTCTTCTCACCTTCCCAAATCCTTGAGATGTCAGCGGCTCCACCACACGGATCACTGTGGGTGGGTGAGCTGAATACGTCCTTCCATGAACTGGGAAGAGACCCAGAGGGAGTCAAACTATGCCCTTTCTTTGCCTCCATTCTCCTCCCAGTCCCTCCCCAGACATCTGCCCCAGAGGCAGGTCTTCAAAACGGAATTAACCCTCGACTGCGCCAGCAAGTATTTGCCGCCTCTGGGGTTTAAAGAGGTTCTCTTGGGGAGTCACAGCCCCTGTTGTGGCCTCTTTGCTGAATTGTTTCTAAATCCTCAACAAATGATATTTCACCATTCTAGGCCTCTAGGGACGGAGATGCCATCACCCTCCTTGCCACCTTTCCCATGATGGTTTGATGAGGCTGAAAACCCCGATGACCAGGGTTCCACTCTATCCTTCTCCTAAGCATTTGTTCTATTTCTGTGCCTTTAGGAGTGGTGGGCGTATGTTGTCAGGCCTATTGTAAAGTAACCATCCAAAGGTTGGTTACTTTACGTGACCCTTTGGATGACTTCTGTACGTAGCACTTGTGCTGTAAGAGTAATTCCTTTGTAGAAATAGGCTCTATGGAGAATTGTCTCCTTGGCCCCTTCATGTAGCTCACGACTTTTATTATCGAAATAAATGAATAAAAGGCTGCAATTGTGGATAGACACAAATATACTTGGACATGGCTATCTCTGATCTTGTGTGGCTCAAAATAACTTCCAGAGTCCTCATTTTCAGAGTGTTCTCACCCAAAAAGATACTAACTTAGGCATGGAAAGACCTATTTCTCCTGGACTCCTGGATGTGCCAACCATCTGAGGCAGGCAAGACCCACTGAGGTCTTCAGGATTTGTCCGGCCACCCCTGGGACTATCTGCCTGCTAGCAGGAGACAGTGGCCTGTCCAAAAGTGTGAGCTACCTGATGATGAACCAGATGCAAGGGTAGGACTGTCTTCTGAGAGATGTCTCCCCTCGGTCCTTCTGTCGCTTCAGACATTCCAGGTGGAAGGAGGCCCTTCGACCTGCAAAGCCAGCCAGAGAGCCAGGATCAGGGCAGGAAAACAGGACGCTGGCCTGTGACGGTTTACACTCTGGTGGGGTGCCAGGAGCAGTAACTATGGCCCGAGACACCCCTCCTCTCCCCTCCCCTGGTCTGAGACGTTTTCTGAAGCATCTGTCCAGGGCTCATCCCTGCACACCCTGCCTTTGGATTGTTGTCTCCTTGCTTTGGAAATCCCCCGACTCTGTGGGGCTGGTTTGAGGCAGGCCACAATGGTTTCTCAGTCATCCCTGAGTACCTGACCGGCGTTGTCTTGGGAGTTACCACTGGCCACATCTGGAGAGCGAGGGGTGCATTTACCTAGTGAGGCGGAGCGGAGGAAACTCCTCTGGGGATTGCCGGATGTCCCTCTTGTCCTCCTCTGGGAGCGTCAGTTGCCGATTTTCGTCATCCTGGTAGGACAGCCTGGAACAGAGAGCTCTTGGGGCTTGTTCCTGGAGGCTGAGAAGTGGCCGCCCACGGGGACAGCTGCACCCCCAGAAAGCACTTTGATCCTTAGTGAAGGACGCCCGCTTTGTGCTTACAGACAGGATTGGGGAATTGCCACCCCAAGAAGTTCTGGCCTGCCCCTGGCGTCTTCCAGGCCTGCTCAGTGGGAGTTGCCAGCTCCCCACCCGCAGCCTGTCTCATGAGCCTGCAGTCCTGACTTGGGGCAGTGAAGGCACTCTGGAGACAAAGGTGTTGAGAAAGCGGAAAGAATCCTAGGCCCATGAAGTTCTTTTGGGGAATGGTATTAATTTATATTCCCTAAAAATCAATTTAGAGACAGTTATCAAAAGGAAACTTCAGGTATTTCCCGTTTTTATATTGACTGTATTTCACTGAGTCAGAAAAGTAGAAGGCTTGTCACCTCCACCGCCCCGTTTTGCTGATAGGGACACGAAGGCACAGGGCAGTTGATCGATTTGTCAGGAGTCGCTGGTTGGGACTCTTTCCATGCTTTTCCTTACTCACTGGATTCTTCTTTCTATGCTGGGGAAAAGGAGGCGCTTCTGCTACTCTTCCCATCCAGTTCCTGAGCAGAAAGCACTGGACCCCAGGAAGCCACATGCTGTGCTGGCCTGGCTGCCGCTCTCCCTACACCCCCACAGTGGGGAGCCTGATGCCCCCTCCCACCAACTCCAGCCACACCTTTCCTGTCTTCAAAAGCCTGCAAGGCTAGTCCTTCCTCACTCTGACATTCTTTCAGGAAAGCTTCTAGATACTGTGTCTCAAACTGCTGTGAATTTCCCACAGTCGTAAGATGTTTCACAAGGCGACCCCCAGATACACACATCTGTGGGCCATGGAACCCGCGTTTCACAGCACGTGCTTACCTTTGTGACATTTGATGCATTCTGATAGTTTCTATTGTGCTGTGCTGCCCTGTGCTATTCTTTTAAGGGTTAGTCATAACCGACTAAAGGGATGTCACAACCTTCTGAAAGGACCTAGATCTGCAGCTAAAATACTCCAAAAATTCCAGCAAGGACAAAAATCTCAGGCCTGGCTTTGCCACCAGTGCCCTCTTCTGGCAACTTTATTATAAGCAGTGTCTTGAAACACTTGTGTGATTTTCAATAGATGTATGTGTGCACTGAGTCTCACCAGAAAATATTTTTATGGCTGTTGGTTACAGCCTAAAAGGTTTAAGAAACAATGTTTAGGAATTTTTCTGGTCAGGAGGCCAAACTAAAAAGGGCATCGTGTGTGTGTGTGCGTGTGTGTGTGATGGGAGCTCCCACTTTCCTAAGGAGATAACAGAGGCTGTGCAGATGTTTTCTCTGTGATCGCCTCTCCTCCCGCAAATTATGCCCAGAAGAGGGATCTCAGGGACCTGCCCCTGCCGCCTCACATCTGTTCCCACACCAGGGCTTGGCTGGGAGAGGGCAGCAGAGCTCACATCTCTGTGAAGAGCAGGCTGGGCTCACTGCAGGGTTCCTATGTTGTGGGTTCATCTTCGCTTCATAGGTTTTGTCCCGGGACCCCCCCTCCTGACACTCCATGGCTGTTTGGCTTTCCTGGAAGTGACACCTACAATATTCAAGACGGAGAAAAACATCAGGAACTGCCAACACTTTTCCCCTTTCCTCAGTAAGTAATGCATTAAACATGCACACATGTGACATGCACACACACACGCACACATCTGCACACACGTACACAGATGTACATATCTGCACACATGCACACACGTGCACATCTACACACACGCAGACAGGTACACATCTGCACACACACACGTGCACACATGCACACACGTGCACGTGCACGTCTGCACACACGCATACACACGTGCCCATCTGCACACACACACAAACGTGCCTATCTGCACACAGGCACACATGTGCACACACATACACACATGCACATGTGCACACACATGCACACCTGCACACACGCACACACACGTGCACATCTGCACACACATGCACACCTGCACACACGCACACACAGTATACATCTGCAAACACACATGCATTCCTGCACGCACACACACACGTGCACATCTGCACACATACATCCACACACATGCACACACGTACACATCTGCACACACGCACACAGGTACACATCTGCACACACACATACACAGGTACACATCTGCACACACACACATACACACCTGCACACACGCATACACACATGGACATCTGCACACTCACATGAACATACGTGCAATTGCTGTGGCCTTGTACTGCTGTGATGGCTGATGAAGCCATGGATCCATGGCAGTGTTAAGATTGGGGTGAGGGCACCATGTGGCAGAACGTCTGATGTGCATCCAAGGAGTCCTGACCTCAATTCACTTATCCCCTGGTCCAAGTCACTTAGCTCACCCCTTAGTTTTCCTTTATATGAAATTGAAGTGACATTTGTCCTGCCTGACTCAGAGGCCTATTGTGAGTCACAAATGAGGCAACAGACGAGACAGTGCTTTGAGACTGGGAAGAGCCAACTTTGACAGTGGGTCCTGGGCTGTGCCATAAAGGGCAGGGTGGGCCTGTGAGGAGGCTGCCCTCCCACCCCCAGCTGCAATAGCTGGGTCTTCGGGCATTTGTTTGGCACAGCTGAGATGTCCCTGGCATCCTATTTTGATGGTGCCCTTGATTCTGACACCAGTTCCCTAGAGTAAAGGCACAGGCAGGAACCCTACCTAGAGGGGTCTGCAACCCTCCCACACCAGGACGTGCCTCTCCCTGCTGGGACAGGGTCTTCTGCTCACACGGTTGTGTCTTGTTTAGCTCTGGGCCACAAGATCTTCCTTTTCCCATCTGTGCTCAGCTCAGTGCCTCCCTCTGTCTTGCTTCTGACCCACTTTATCCTCAGACCCCTGAGGGCATCAGGGAAAGATCCTGGTCCATCGTCTCAGAGCTGAGAGCTGGATCAGTGCCCCTGGCTTTGTGCCTCTCAGGGAGGATAGGGGCGGTTCTCTCTCGGGGAGGCCTACAGATCACCACCCGCCCTGCAGTGGAAGGAAAGATGAGAGGCGGGAGCTCCAGGAGGATTGGGAGGGGAGGGAGGTGGAGTGGGCTTTGGGGAGGCACCGGGGGGAGGAGCTGGAGACGCAGAGCAGCAGCAGGCAGGCAACAGCACTTCTGGGGGCCACCGGGCACAGGACGTGCTGGTCCATCCTCAGCACAAGCAATGCCAGGGCCTCAGCTGCTTTAGCCTTGAGCTGAGACACAGAGGAGAAGGCCCGGGAGCCGGAAGGCGGGCTATGCTTCTCTTCACCAAGCTGAAGCTTGGCACCCTGTGTGTTGTTTGTACCCACTGCAGTGGGCAGAGGGAAGCGACATTTCATGAGCACTGACTGTGTGCTGGGCACTGTGCTGGGTGCTCTGCATGTAGTTTGCTATGTGGAGAGATGTATCTGTGGGACAAGGAAATCCCCTGGGGTCTCCTCCCCCAGCTCCTCTAAACATCCCTCTCCCCTTATGTCACAGAGAACAAAGCTTCGTATGAAAATGCCCTTAGAGAGGGAGAATTAATTCACCCTGAGATGCTAAAGACGGACATGGAGCCCCCCTTAAGCAGAGGCTTCATGAGGCCAGAGGGGAGAAGGGGGTGTGGGGACCGAGTCAGGACCTCTCTGGAATGAGAGTCTCCTGACCTACTTTCAGGCAAGGCAAGTCAGAGAATTCCTTTCTGACCATGCTCAGGGGAGAAAGGAGGAGCAGGTCAGAGAATATCCTGGCTCCTGCCATTTTCCCCATTTCCTTCCATAGAAAATACTCAGGAGGCCAAGGGGCCATACGTTGGGGTAATGTGTTCTGGGCCCTGAAGCTGTCCTCCTACCTCTCTGACCATTTCCTCTCTCTTCCTTTGCGGACTTCTCTCCCAGGTGTCCATCTCTGTCCATCATGGGGACCCCGCCAGGGAGGGTGGGAGGAGGAAGCCAGAGATCTGGGGTGATCTGAGGGCAGCCTGAGAGGATTGAATGAGAGGGAAGGGGCAGGATTGAGGGCCAGCTGCATTGATTACATTGATTCATATGAAATTTCTGATATTTGATCATTTTTACCTCTAAAAATCATAATTTCATCTGGTTCAAACTAAAACGTCAAAGCTTGCTTCAGTAAGGCTCATGTCCCACTGGACTTGTAGCCAGACAGTTGGAGCGCAGGGCACTTACAGGAAGGTGACTGGAGGCAAGGCTCCTCTGTGCACTTTGCAGCATGGCAGTTACAGAGGACAGGTGCAGGGGACTCATGTGCAATCCTACATAGCCACGAAGTCACGCTTTTCCAGCTGAAAAGTGTACAGCTGACTGAAAACCCCTGTCACTATTGCAGGAGGACAGGGAAGTACAGCAAATCTCTGCATCTCCGAGACTGGGAAGCCTTCTCTGGGGCGACCTTGCAGAGCAGGCCCTGTAGTTCATCGCTGTGTGGATCTGCACAGCCGGCTGAAATGCAGAGCCACCGCTGGATCTTTAGAAACAGAGTTGTTAAATGGGTGGTTCTTCAAAGACATGCCCAGAAAGTTCTCTGCAAAAACAAAAGGCTTGCTGTAGGGAAGCCTCCACTGCAGGGCAGCGGATGAGCAGCTTACCACCTGTGGATCTTAGTCAAGTCAATCTCTCTCAGCCTGTTTCCTCATCTATAAATGGGGATGACAATGCCTACCTCTTGAGACTGTGCATTAGCTTGCTTGGGCTGTCATACTGAATACCACAGACTGGGTGGCTTAAACAACAGAAATGCATTTTCTCCCAGTTCTGGAGGCTGGAAGTCTGAGATTCAGATGCTGTCAGGGTTGTTTTCTGGGGAGGGCTCTCTTCCTGGCTTGTGGATGGCTGCCTTCTTGCTGTGTCCTCACGGGGTCTCTTCTCTGTGTACATGCAGAGGAAGACGTCTGTAATGTCCGTTCCTCTTCCTATAAGGACACCAGTCCTATCAGATTAAGGTCTCATGCTTACAACTTCATTTAACCTTTATAACTCCCTATAGGCCCTATCTTCAAGTAGTCATATTAAAGGTCAGGGTTTCCATATGTTAATTTTAGGGGGACACAAATCGATTCATGATAGACTGTTTTGAGTCTCACAGGACATAGATTACACTCTGAAAATGGTAGCTCTTTGGATGTGCATCATCCAGGAGGCCTAACAGGTTGCAGGGAATGAGGCTGATGAGGAAAAATCTGACCAAAGAGCAAGATACCCCCAGGTCCTTGGAGAAGAACTGAACATGAGCACCAGACCCCACTCGACACCAGACCTCGATTTATGCTTGACTCCACTGTTTAATAACTACCTGTGGCTTTCTTTCCTTAGTGCCACCTTCCCTCCCACTTGCTGGATTCAGTCACCTCCCCAACTGTGCCTTGTCTCCTTCCCTGCTAGTCAATGAGCTCAGGCCTCCATCCTTGATAGCTTGGCTGTGAACAGTAGCCTCCTGTCTGAACTTTTGCCTTCATCCAGTCAAATGCACTCACACCACAGACAGGCTGATCATGTACAATGTAGACTAGATCCTGTCACTTCCTTACTTGAAACGTTTCAGTGACTTCTATGATTTTAAGATAAACCCAAGCTTGCTAATAGGCTCACAGGGCCGACACCACCCACTCTAACCCCCATGTGTCCCTTGGCCTGGGTGCATGCCACCCACACATTTCACCCTCAGACTCAGATGCTTCTGGGTTTCTGCCTCCTTCTTTGACCACACCTGTTTGCTCCCACACCATTGCCCCAGACTCACTTTTCAGAGCCCAGATTCCAAGTCACACCACCCTCTGAGGCCTTTTTTGGAGTTGGGACAGGCTTCATGTGTCCATGGGGCACTGGTTCCTCCTGTCCTGACAGTTACCTCACCACACTGATTCTCTGTCCCCTTTAGGCTCTGAGCTCCAGGAGGCGGTTGGCTGTGCCTACAGTCTTGTTTATCGTGGTTGCTGGCACAGCATCTGGTCCAGAACAGATGCTCAAGTACTGGCTGAATAAATTTTCCTTTACAAATCATTTTTAATATTTCTGCTCCTATGTTCACAGGAGGCTTATTTGCAATAGCCCAAAGGTAGAGACCACTCAAGCATTCACTGATGAATGAATATATAAACAATGTGGTCTACTCATACAATGGAATATTGCCTACCCTTGAAAGGGGATGAAATTCTGACACGTGCTACAACATGGATGAACCTTGAGGACATCATGTGAAGTGAAATAAGCCAGACACAAAAGAACAACTATTGTATGAATTATCTCCTCCTCCTTCTCCTCCTCCTCCTCCTTCTTCTTCTTTTTTGAGACAGAGTCTTGCTCTGTTGCCCAGGCTGGAGTGCACTGGCTTGATCTCAGCTCACTGCAACCTCCGCCTTCCAGGTTCAAGCAATTCTCCTGCCTCATCCTCCCGAGTAGCTGGAGTTACAGACATGCATCACCATGCCCAGCTAATTTTTGTATTTTTAGTAGATAGGGTTTCACCATGTCGGCGAGACTGGTCTCGAACTCCTGACCTCAGGGCATCTGCCCGCCTCAGTTTCCCAAAGTGCTGGGATTACAGGTATGGGCCGCCATGCCCGGCTGAATCCACTTCTAAGAGGTACCTAGAGTCATCCAATTCACAGGGATAGAGAGTGGAACAATGTTTGCCAGGGCCTGGGGAAGGAGGGAATGGAGAGGGTTCATGTTAAATGGGAAAACGAGAATGTTCTGTGGATGGGTGGTGGTGACAGTCGCCCAACAATGTGAATGTGCTTAATGCCACTGAGTTGTGTGCCGAAAATGGGTTAGATGGTAAATTTTGTGTGATGTATATTTTACCACAATAAAAATAACTATACTGAAACAGTGTTTATGCAATTCCAAGTGAAAAAATAAAACCCCCAGGTAATGCTGTAGAGAGACAGAAGTGGATTCGGATCCCCTGTGGGGGGCTGTGGTCAAGATTCCAGAGCCCACGGTGAGCGGGTCCCATAAAGGTCTCCACCATGGCTGGGCTTCATGCCACTGGATGACCTCAGGTTACTCTTCCACCTGCTCCAGACCCAGCTGCTCATTTCTGTGCTCATGTCAACTGAGATATTTAAAAAGAACATCCGGGGCTTCATGAAACTCTTCTTAGAGTCCGCTCACCAGGTTGCCTGCTAAGCAGGAGTGCCTAGAAATAGGCTTTGCTGAAGCTCGGGGAGGGAAACGTCCTTAAAGGCCCAGCAGCAGATTGTGTCCAAAGATGACCACACCTGCAGCTCCCATCTGGCAGGATTTTTGCAAGAAGATCTTTTTTTTTTTTTTTTGAGACAGAGTCTCACTCTGTCGCCCAGGCTGGAGTGCAGTGGCCGGATCTCAGCTCACTGCAAGCTCCACCTCCCGGGTTCATGCCATTCTCCTGCCTCAGCCTCCCGAGTAGCTGGGACTACAGGCGTCCGCCACTGCGCCCGGCTAGTTTTTTGTATTTTTAGTAGAGACGGGGTTTCACTGTGTTAGCCAGGATGGTCTCGATCTCCTGACCTCGTGATCCGCCCATCTCGGCCTCCCAAAGTGCTGGGATTACAGGCTTGAGCCACCACGCCCGGCAAGCAAGAAGTTCTTGTCTCTTTTTGTGAGACGGAGTCTCGCTCTGCCACCCAGGTTGGAGTGCAGTGGCTGGATCTCAGCTCACTGCAAGCTCCGCCTCCCGGGTTCCCGCCATTCTCCTGCCTCAGCCTCCCGAGTAGCTGGAACTACAGGCGCCGCCACCTCCCCCGGCTAGTTTTTTTTTTTTTTTTTTTTTTAGTAGAAATGGGGTTTCACTGTGTTAGCCAGGATGGTCTCAATCTCCTGACCTCGTGATCCGCCCGTCTCGGCCTCCCAAAGTGCTGGGATTACAGGCTTGAGCCACCGCGCCTGGCCTGCAAGAAGATCTTGTCTCTCCTCCTATCAAGGGGCGGTGGCGTCCCTTTCCCTTCCCCGAGTCTGAGACTGCAGAATTGAGGTCGTGTGGCTTCTGCAGCAGTGCCGTGACAGAGATCCTGTCTCTGGGGACACCAGTTGCCATACAACGAAGAAACTCAAGATAAGACATTGAGTTAGGAAGTGTCCACGCTCACCACTCCTATTCAACACAGTACTGAAAGTCCCAGCCAGAGCAGTCAGGGAAGGGGAGGCGTGTATGGGCCAGGCGGGCATCGTGGGAGTGACCCTCAGCTCAGCCCAGCTGCTGGCCACTGGGGCTTCACGCAAGAACTCCCAGGCTGACGCTACGTGGGACAGAGAAGGCCGGTCAGGTGCAGCCCCACCTGCTGGCCCATGAATCGCTGGGAATAATCCATCAGTGCAGAAGTGCCTTGGTAGGATTTGCTGCAACTTCGGGAAGGAAACGTCCTTGAAGTCCCCAGCAGCAGACTGTTTCCAAAGATGAGACCATACCCGCAGCTCCCGCCTGGCAGGGTGTTTGCAAGGAGACCTCATCTCTCCTCCCATCAAGGGGTGTGGGAACAGAGAACCAAAACCATGTTTTCTACCAAATGGAACATAGAGAGTGTAGAATTGTAGTGTAGAGCACTCTGGCACGCCCCCTCCAGCTTGTATCCCTGTGATGCTATTAAACAAGAAACAAAAAAGCAAACACAAAAAGGAAATCAGCCTGCGGCTCCTTATCCCAGGCTGCACCTGTTTCGTCTCTCTGTGCGTGTGTCTGGTGTGTGTCGGTAGGCGCGCACAGTTGCCCATGCTGTTTGTCAAGCATGTAACATCTGTGGCTTTCCGCTTTTGACTTTGTATCATTCACCCACACACTTGACAAACGTTTATTGAGAGCTTCTCTATGCCTATCACTGGGGATTTAGGATTAAATGACTACCTACTGTTTTTTCACACATCGGGCTGTAATTTATATCATCATGGCTTGGAAATTGCTTTTTGAGTTAAATACAAATGGAACCAGGTGTGTCTCTCCTTGTCTTTCTAGAACTTTTAGCTCCAAAGACTTTATGGTAGCTGATACGACGATCTGTGGTATCAAACTATAAACCATTAAAACTATGGGGAAAGGAAAAGAAATATACCATGAACCCAGCGTAACAGAATTAGTCTAACTACACAGGTAGCTCTGCTATTTCAGGCAAGATAAAAACAAAGCACAACAGTGAATTAGTCATTCCTAGTGCTTTAATTACAGCAGCACAGCTTCTGCCTGAAGAAGGTGGAGGTCGGACCTCACCAGGTGGGAGCAGTTGAGGGTGAATCCGAGGCGAGGAGGTGAAGGCAGCGTGCAGGCTGGCGTCCACTCTGCCAAGGGGCTTGGCTGTGAAGAGGACAGAGAGGGTGTGTTGTGGTGACGATGGGTGGTCAGATGGGGGACACTCTTTGGCTGCAGATGGGAAGACTCTGTAGAGAGGTAGAAATTGAGAATTTAGAGGGAGGGGGCTGAAGAATGGTGCAGGGTCTCTGAGGAGGCCTGGGGCTGAGGCCTGGAATGCCCCCGGGACTGGCCTTCAAAGAGATGAGTCGCAGTATTTCTGCCTTGTGACAAGGGGAAGGAAAAGGAGGTTTGTGGGTTTGGAAGGGTAGAAAACCGGCGCTTCCTGGCAGGCAGTTTCTGTTTTTTTCAGTTTAAAGTATGAGAGGAGATGGGAGTGTGGGAGAGGGGGGTTGGAGGTTTGAAAGAAATGGAAACAGTGCTGATACCCTTGTGGGACCTGCTGATTGTCTATTCCAGGTCAGACTGCTGCACATCTGACTCTACGGGCAGACGGAAGGAAAAAGACGGGTCCCAACAGGAGCCTCCCCAGAGCCTTTGCCCAGGCTTCAGAGCAGGCCCCTGATCCCATAAACACCTGCCTACTACACTGGTGGAGATTTGGCCTTCAGGCTCCCCTGCACCTGCTTTTCTGTGAGTGGTGATTAGTGGAGACTTAGGGACAGGCGGGAGGCTCAGCTCATGGGGCTACTCGGGAGATTCTGCAGGGTGGAGCAGCTGTTGGGAGGGGAGAGGTTGTTGTCTGAGTAGGAGACCTAAGGAGGAGAGGGAACAAGAGCCAGCCCATTCTGGAGGCTGCCCTCCTGATTCCGCCTGTGATCTGCTTGAAGGTGATCTGATCCTTGGGAGTAAATTTAAAATATGCCGAGTCTTAGAGAGACTCTTTAGCACCAGCTGAGATCATTTTTCAATGAAAACCAAAAGCGCTATTGAGGAAAACACAACCAGCAAATAACATGTTGGCAAGGATGGGGAGAAATTTGAACCCTTGTGCATTGCTGGGATGAATGTAAAACGGTGCAGCTGCTGTAGAAAATGGTGCGGTGTGGCCGGGCGCAGTGGCTCACGCCTGTAATCCCAGCACTTTGGGAGGCTGAGGCGGGTGGATCACCTGAGGTCAGGAGTTCAAGACCAGCCTGGCCAACATGGTGAAACCCCATCTCTACTGAAAATACAAAAAGTAGCTGGGGGTGGTGGCGCGTGACTGCAATCCCAGCTACTTGGGAGGCTGAGGCAGGAGAATTTCTTAAACCTGGGAGGCGGAGGTTGCAGCAAGCGAGTTCTCACTACTGCACTCCAGCCTGGCAACAGAGCGAGACTCTGCCTTAAAAAGAAAAAGTGGTGTAGTGATTCCTCAAAAGATGAAACATAGATTTACCATATTATCCAGCAATTCCCTCTCTGGTTATTTACCCAAAATAAGCAAAAAGCAAGGACTTCAACAGATATTTGTACACTTAGGTCCACAGAAGATTTTATTTACAATAGCCAAAAGGTAGAAACAACCCAAATGTGCAGTGATTGATGAATGGATAAATAGAACGTGATATATACTTATTGCGGAATATTATTCAGCTTTTAAGGGGAAGAAACTTCTGATGCATGCTGCAACCTGAATGAAGCTTGAGGACACGCTAAGAGAAATAAATTAGTCATAATAAGATAAATATTCTATGATTTCACTTATATGATGTACCTAGAGCAGTCAAATTCAAGTGAAATTCTTCTGAATTTGACTATAGAAGGTAGAATCGTGGTTAACAGGGCCTGAGAATAGAGACACAACATACCAAAATCTCTGGGCTGCAACTAACGCAGTGATAAGAGGAAAGTTTATAGCAGGAAACACCTGTATCAAGAAGTTAGAAAAATGTCAGATTAACAACTTAATATTGCACCTAGAGAAACAAGAACAAACTGAACCCAAAGCTAGCAGAAGAAAAGAACCAAAATCAGAGCATATCTGGACGAAATTGAGACCCCAAAATCCGTACAAAGACTCACTACAAACAAAAGCTTGTTCTTTGAAGAAATCAACAAGATTGATAGACCACTAGGTGGATAAAGAGAGAAACTCCAAATAAGCACAATCAGAAATGACAAAGGTGATGTTACAACTAATCCCACAGAAATACAAAAAATCCTCAGAGACTATTATGAACGCCTCTATTTTCTTTCTTTTTTTTTTTTTTGCTGTGCTATTCACACTAGCAAAGACGTGGACTCAACCCAGGTACCCAGCAATGGTAGATTGGATAAAGACAATGTGGTACATATACACCCCGGAATACTATACAGCCACAAAAAAGAATAAAATCATGTCCTTTGCAGCAACATGAATGGAGCTGGAGGCGATAACCCTAAGCAAATTCATGCAGGAACAGAAAGCAATTACATACACCATGTTTTCACTTATAAGTGGGAGGTAAACACTGAACACACATAGACATAAATATGGGAACAGTAGAGACTGTGGACTATGAAAGGGTAGCAGGGGGGTGGGTTCAAAAACTACCTATCGACGGCTATACTCACTATCAGGGTGATGGGATTGCAATATTCCCATGTGACAAATCTGCACATGTACCCTCTTTATCTAAAATAAAAGTTTAAATTTAAAAAACAAGTATAGTGGAAAAAATAACATAAATACACTTCCAAATATTTAAACAGGAAAAAAAGTTTGTATTACGTAACATATATGCAATAAATAACAACTAATGGAAAAATAAAATAATATCTAAAATACTAAAGTTGGCCACATTGAAAATAAATTAAATTTATCTCTTATTTAGACTCCTGTCACTCCAAACAAGTGAAGTCAGCCAAATGGACCATGATGATTTCTCTCAGGGTAGTCCTGTGCGGCACTGATGCTTCTGTCTTTCCTGCTGCTCGTGAACTATTGAGACTCTGCCACCATTCACTGGTTCACACAATTTCTTTCCTTTTGCAGATCCTTGCATTATTCTTTAATTTCAATCACAAATGTCATCTCCTTTTCTTTTTGCTATTATTCATCTTGAGAAATTGCCATAGTATTTGTATCATATTAAGAACCTATTAAATCTCTTTGGTCTCTTGTAGCTCAGATTAGCAACTATGAAGCTACTTAGTAAAATCCTCTATAGTCCTTATTATTTAAAGCATATAATGGAGTTAACAAAAAAAAAAGCTTGTTTTAAAAATTATACTTTAAGTTCTAGGGTACATGTGCACAACGTGCAGGTTTATTACATATGTATACATGTACCATGTTGGTGTGCTGCACCCATTAACTCGTCATTTACATTAGGTATATCTCCTAATGCTATCCCTCTCCCCTCCCCCCTCCCCACAATAGGACCTGGTGTGTGATGTTCCCCTTCCTGTGTCCAATTGTCCTCATTGTTCAATTCCCACCTATGAGTGAGAACATGCGGTATTTGGTTTTCTATTCTTGCAATAGTTTGCTGAGAATGATGGTCTCCAGCTGCATCCATGTCCCTACAAAGGACACGAACTCATCCTTTTTTATGGCTGCATAGTATTCCATGGTGTATATGTGCCACATTTTCTCAATCCAGTCCATCACTGATGGACATTTGGGTTGATTCCAAGTCCTTGCTACTGTGAATAGTGCCACAATAAACATACATGTGCATGTGTCTTTATAGCAGCATGACTTATAATCCTTTGGGTATACACCCAGTAATGGGATGGCTGGGTCATATGGTACTTCTAGTTCTAGATCCTTGAGGAATCGCCACACTGTTTTCCACAATGGTTGAACTAGTTTACAGTCCCACCAACAGTGTAAAAGTGTTCCTATTTCTCCACATCCTCTCCAGTGCCTGTTGTTTCCTGACTTTTTAATGATTGACATTCTAACTGATGTGAGATGGTATCTCATTGTGGTTTTGATTTGCATTTCTCTGATGGCCAGTGATGATGAGCATTTTTTCATGTGTCTGTTGGCTGTATGAATGTCTTCTTTTGAGAAGTGTCTGTTCATATCCTTTGCCCACTTTTTGATGGGGTTGTTTTTTTCTTGTAAATTTGACTGAGTTCTTTATAGGTTCTGGATATTAGCCCTTTGTCAGATGAGTAGGTTGCAAAAATCTTTTCCCATTCTGTAGATTGCCTATTCACTCTGATGGTAGTTTCTTTTGCTGTACAGAAGTTCTTTAGTTTAATTAGATCCCATTTGTCAATTTTGGCTTTTGTTGCCGTTGCTTTTGGTGTTTTAGACATGAAGTCCTTGCCCATGCCTATGCTCTGAATGGTATTACCTAGGTTTTCTTCTAGGGTTTTTATGGTTTTGGGTCTAACATTTAAGTCTCTAATCCATCTTGAATTAATTTTCGTATAAGGAGTAAGGAAAGGATCCAGTTTCAGCTTTCTACTTATGGCTAGCCAATTTTCCCAGTACCATTTATTAAATAGGGAATTCTTTCCCCATTTCTTGTTTTTGTCAGGTTAGTCAAAGATCAGATGGCTGTAGATGTGTGGTATTATTTCTGAGGATTCTGTTCTGTTCCATTGGTCTATATCTCTGTTTTGGTACCAGTACCATGCTATTTTGGTTACTGTAGCCTTGTAGTATAGTTTGAAGTCAGGTAGCGTGATGCCTCCAGTTTTGTTCTTTTTGCTTAGGATTGTCTTGGCAATGTGGGGTCTTTTTTGGTTCCATATGAACTTTAAAGCAGTTTTTTCCAATTCTGTGAAGAAAGTCATTGGTAGCTTAATGGGGATGACATTGAATGTATAAATTACCATGGGCAGTATGGCCATTTTCACAATATTGATTCTTCCTATCCATGAGCATGGAATTTTCTTCCATTTGTTTGTGCCTTCTTTTATTTCACTGAGCAGTGGTTTGTAGTTCTCCTTGAAGAGGTCCTTTACATCCCTTGTAAGTTGGATTCCTAGGTATTTTATTCTCTTTGAAGCAATTGTGAATGGAAGTTCATTCCTGATTTGGCTCTCTGTTTGTCTGTTACTGGTGTATAAGAATGCTTGTGATTTTTCCACATTGATTTTGTATCCTGAGACTTTGCTAAAGTTGCTTATCAGCTTAAGGAGATTTTGGGCTGAGACAATGGGGTTTTCTAAATATACAATCATGTCATCTGCAAACAGGGACAATTTGACTTCTTTTCCTAACTGAATACCCTTTATTTATTTCTCTTGCCTGATTACCCTAGCCAGAACTTCCAACACTATGTTGAATAGGAGTGGTGAGAGAGGGCATCCCTGTCTTGTGCCAGTTTTCGAAGGGAATGCTTCCAGTTTTTGCCCATTCAGTATGATATTGGCTGTCGGTTTGTCATAAATAGCTCTTATTATTTTGAGATATGTTCCATCAATACCGAATTTATTGAGAGTTTTTAGCATGAAGGGCTGTTGAATTTTGTCAAAGGCCTTTTCTGCATCTATTGAGATAATCATGTGGTTTTTGTCTTTGGTTCTGTTTATATGATGGATTACATTTATTGATTTGCATATGTTGAACCAGCCTTGCATCCCAGCGATGAAGCCCACTTGATCATGGTGGATAAGCTTTTTGATGTGCTGCTGGATTCGGTTTGCCAGTATTTTATTGAGGATTTTTGCATCGATGTTCATCAGGGATATTGGTCTAAAATTCTCTTTTTTTGTTGTATCTCTGTCAGGCTTTGGTATCGGGATGATGTTGGCCTCGTGAAATGAGTTAGGGAGGATTCCCTCTTTGTCTATTGATTGGAATAGTTTCAGAAGGAATGGTACCAACTCCTCCTTGTACCTCTGGTAGAATTCAGCTGTGAATCTGTCTGGTCCTGGACTTTTTTTGGTTGGTAGGCTATTAATTATTGCCTCAATTTCAGAGCCTGCTACTGGTCTATTCAGGGATTCAACTTCTTCCTGGTTTAGTCTTGGGAGAGTGTAAGCGTCCAGGAAATTATCCATTTCTTCTAGGTTTTCTAGTTTATTTGCATAGAGGGAACACCTCTATTTTCTATATGCAAAGTAGAAAATTTAGAGGAAGTGGAAAAATTCCTGGAAATACATAACCTCCCAAAATTTCATTAGGAAGAAATAAAAATGCTTCACAGACCAATGCCAAGTTCTGAAATTGAGTCAGAAAAAAACAAACAAAAAAGCCTCTGACCTAATGGATTCATAGCTGAATTTTAGCAAACATACAAGAAAAGTAGGTACCAATCCTATTGAAACTATTCCAAAAAATTGAGAAGAGACCCCTTCCTAACTCATTCTGTGAAGCCAGCATGATCCTGATACCCAAATCTGGCAAAGATCACAACAAAGAAAGAAAACTACAGGCCAATATTTTTGATGAACAAAGGCACAAAAATCCTCAACAAAATACTAGCAAATCAAATCCAGCAGCACATCGAAAGGTTAATTCACCATGATCAGTGGCCTTTGTTCCTGGGAGGTAAGGCTGTTTCAACATATGCAAATCAATAAATATAATTCACTACATAAACAATTAAAAACAAAAACCATATGATCATCTCAATAGACACAGGAAATGCCGTGGGTAAAATTCAACGTACTTTCATGATAAAAACCCTCAACAAACTAGGCATTGAAGGAACGTACCTCAAAATAATAAGAGCCATCTATGACGAACGCACAACCAACATTATACTAAATGAAAAAAAGCTGGAAGCATTCCCCTTAAAAACTGACGTAAGACAAGGATGTCCACTCTTACCACTCCTATTCAACATAGTACTGAAAGTCCCAGACAGAGCAATCAGGCAAGAGAAAGAGATAAATGGCATCCTAATAGGAAGAGAAGATGTGAAATTATCTCTCCTCACTGATGATATGATTCTATACCTAGAAAACCCTAAAGACACCGCCAAAAGGCTCCCAGAGCTGATAAACAACTTCAGTAAAATTTCAGGGAACAAAATCAATGTACAAAAATCAGTAGCATTTCTTTCTTTTTTTAGATGGACTGTTGCTCTCACCAGGTTGGAGGCTGTGGCGCACTGCTCACTGCATCCCTCTGCCTCCCAGGTTCAAGTGATTCTCCTGCCTCAGCCTCCCGAGTAGCTGGGATTACCGATGTGCGCCCAAGCTAATTTTTCTATTTTTAGTAGAGACAGGGTTTCACCATGTTGGCCAGGATGGTCTTGACTTTGACCTAGATCCGCCCACCTCAGCCTCCCAGCGCTTGTTACAGGCATGAGCCACTGCCTGGCCTAATCGGTAGCATTTCCTTTAATCTTTTTTTTTTGAGACGTGAGTCTCACTCTGTCGCCTGGGTTGGAGGCAGTGGCCGGATCTCAGCTCACTGCAAGCTCCTCGGCCCCGGTTCACGCTTATTCTCCTGCCTCAGCCTCCCGAGTTGGGACTACAGGCCTCGCACACCTCGCCCGCTAGTTTTTGTATTTTTAGTAGAGACGGGTTTCACAGTGTTCGCCAGGATTCTCGATCTCCTGACCTCGTGGATCCACCCGTCTCGGCCTCCCAAAGTGCTGGGATTACAGGCTTGGTTTTCACCGCTACCGCCTTCCACCTTTTTTTTTTTTTTTTTTTGAGATGGAGTCTTGCTCTGTCACCCAGGCTGGAGTGCAGTGGCCGGATCTCAACTCACTGCAAGCTCCGCCTCCTGGGTTCACGCCATTCTCCTGCCTCAGCCTCCTAAGTAGCTGGGACTACAGGCGCCCGCCACCATGCCCAGCTAATTTTTTGTATTTTTAGTAGAGACAGGGTTTCACCGTATTGGCCAGGATAGTCTCGATCTCCTGACCTCGTGATCTGCCTGCTTCATCCTCCCAAAGTGCTGGGATTACAGGAGTGAGCCACCATGCCGGGCTCCTAATCAGTAGCATTTCTATACACCAATAACATTCAAGCTGAGGGCCAAATCAAGAATGCAGTCCCATTTGTAATACACACACACACACACACACACACACACACACACACCCACCCACCCACCCACCTTGGAATACATCTAACCAAGGAGGTGAAAGCTCTTTACAAAGAGAACTACAAAACACTGCTAGAAGAAATCACAGGTAACACAAACAAATGGAAAAATATCCCATGCTCATGAATTGGAAAAATCAATATTGTTAAAATGACCATACTGCCCAAAGCTGTCAAACCACCACCATTTTTCACAGAATTATGAAAAGCTATGCTACAATTCTTATGGAACCAAAAAGGAGCCCAAATAGCCAAAGCAATTTTAAGCAAAAAGAACAAAGCTAGAGGCATCATACTACCAGTCTGTCACCAAAACAGTATGGTACTCGTAGAAAAATAGATACCCAGACCACTGGAACAGGATAGAGAACCCCTATGCCCCAAAGCCACACACCTAAAACCATCTGATCTTCAACAAAGTTGACAACAACCAAAGAGGAAAGGACTCTTCACTCAATAAGTTATGCTGGGATAACTGGTTAGCTATATGCAGAGGAGTGAAACTGGACTCCTACATCACACACAAAAATCACATAACATACAAAATTACATCATGAGGCGGGCGGATCACAGGTCAGGAGTTCGAGACCACGGTGAAACCCCATCTCTACTAAAAATGCAAAAAATTAGCTGGGCGCGGTGGCGGGCGCCTGTAGTCCCAGCTACTTGGGAGGCTGAGGCAGGAGAATGGCAGGAACCTGGGAGGCAGAGCTTGCAGTGAGCTGAGATCGCGCCACTGCACTCCAACCAGGGGGACAGAGTGAGACTCCGTCTCAAAAAAAAAAAAATTACATCACATACAAAAATTAACTCAAGATGGATTAAAGACTTAAATGTAAGAGCTAAAACTATAAAAATGATAGAAGAAAAACTGGGATACACCATTCTGGACACCAGCCTTAGCAAATAATTTATGACTAAGCTCACAAAAGCAATTGTAACAAAGTCAAAAATGGACAAGTGGGGCCTAATTAAAGAGCTTCTGCTCAGCAAAATAAACTGTCAACACACAGACAACCTACAGAATGAAAGAAAACATTTGCAAACTATGCAACCAACAAAGGTCTAATATCCAGAATCTAAAAGGAACTTAACAAATCAATGAGCAAAAATATCGCCAATAAAAAGTGGGCAAAGGACGTGAACAGATGCTTCTTAAAAGAAGACATATATGCAGCCAACAAATATATGAAAAAAAGAATCAACATCACTAATCGTTAGAGAAATCCAAATTAAAACCACAAGGAGATACTATCCCACACCAGTCAGAATGGCTGTTATTAAAAAGACAGAAAATAATAGATGTTAGTGACATTATGGAGAAAAGGGAATCTTTATACACTGTTGGTGGGAATGTAAGTTAGTTCACCCACGGTGGAAAGCAGTTTAGAGATTTCCCAAAGAGCTTGGACTTACCATTGGACCAAGCAATTCCACTACTGAGTGTATACCCAAAGGAAAATAAATCATTCCTCAAAAAAGACACACGTACTCATATGTTTGTTGCAACACTAGTCACAATAGCAAAGACATGGAATCAATGTAGATGCCCACCAACAGTGAACTGGAGAAAGAAAATGTGGTATATACACACCATGAAATATCATGCAGCCGTTAAAAAAAGGAAAATCATATCCTCTGCGGCAACATGGATGCAGCTGGAGGCCATTATCCAGAGTGAATTAATGCAGGAACAGAAAACCAAATATCACATGTCCTCACTTATAAATGGGAGTTAAACATTGAGTACACATGATCATAAAGATGGGAGCAATAAACACTAGGGGCTACTAGAGGGAGGGGGTGGGAGAGGAGGTAAGTGTGGAAAAGCTGCCTATCATGCACTCAGTGCCTGAGTGAAGAGATCATTCATACACCAAACTTTGGTGACCCATAATTTACTCGTGAAACAAACCTGCACATGGATACCCTTAATCTAAAAGTTGAAAAAAAGGGAAAAATTGTTAAATTCATATATTTGTTCCTTCTCTCATTCATGCATTCATTTATCAAGCATAGTTAGTTCCTTATTAGATGTAATGTTCTGCTGGATGATATGTGCATTGCAAATGTGAATAAGGCTTGATTCCTCACCTTTAGGAAGAGGAGAGGTAAGATCTACAAATGTAATTATAATACAGTTGGGCTGTGTGGTGTCCAGAGGTGGACAGCCTAATTTATTACAGGCTGAAACAGAGAGAGAGGAAGAACTGCATCATGGGAACACAAACACTTCTTGCTTAGGTTGGCTGTAGAGATATGAAACTGAGAGCCCGTGATGGATCTAAAACTTGAGCAGGCTTCTTGGATGTGCTTAGAATTCTTGGCAACTTCTCTTCCTTTCTGACCCTGAACTCTCTTTGCCTTTCTTTTCCTCCTAAGGTGCTGTCAGAGTTCTCCTGGTCTTAGATTCCACTGGTCCCCTGAGAGTCAAAGGAGATGACTGCAGCGGCAGTGACTGCACTGATCTCTGTACTGTACTCTGTGGCCAGTGACAAATCTGGCTACTACATTGGGGCAGCAGCTGTGGTTTGGTTTAATTGCCATGTATGAAGTGGTGGGGTACCATATGCCTTGGACCCCCACCCATGAAGATTCCCAGTGCCCTGGCAAAATCACCTATCCTTGCTTGATGGAGTATTTTGAAAAAATTTTGGCAATCCCGTAACGGGAATTTGATACTTCTTTCTCTTCATAGTCCTATTCTTCCTTATGGAATTCATGGCTTAGCTTTGGCATAAGCAAGGTGAACAGGAATGAGTGGAGCTGGGAGCAGGTGAAGTGGAGAAGGGCTACATGGTGGGAATCCAGGAACACACCACCTCCTCAAAGAAAGTCATCCTGAACTTCCACCAGAGAAGATGCTTTTGCTTTTCTACCCTCTGTACTTTCTCCTGCAGGTTGGCACCCAGCATATGTTTCTGTCCCTTCTCCTGTTTCAGTGCCTGCCTGTGGTAGGCAAAACCAATAACCACTACAGCACCGATGGCTGCCCTGGCCCTTCTGTCTGCCTGAGGTGAGCAACCCTGGAGAAGCAGATATCCATCCACACCCTCATCACCTTGTCCTGCATGGCCATCCTCTTTATGACGCATTCAGGGGCCTTTTGAGTTCTAAGTTTTGGATGATTGAAATTTGGGAGGGACAACACCTTTCTTTTTTTTTTTTTTTTGAGATGGAGTCTTGCTCTGTCACCCAGGCTGGAGTGCTGTGGCCGGATCTCAGCTCACTGCAAGCTCCGCCTCCCGGGTTCCCGCCATTCCCCTGCCTCAGCCTCCCGAGTAGCTGGGACTACAGGCGCCCGCCACCTCGCCCGGCTAGTTTTTTTTTGTATTTTTTAGTAGAGACGGGGTTTCACCGTGTTCGCCAGGATGGTCTCGATCTCCTGACCTCGTGATCCGCCCGTCTCGGCCTCCCAAAGTGCTGGGATTACAGGCTTGAGCCACCGCGCCCGGCCACTGGACAACACCTTTCTTACTTAAAGTCTTTTCTCCCTCACACAATGCTTGTGTTCCTCTAAGTATTGTGTCTGGGGCAGGGCTTCCTCCTGCTAACCCTCTTTGGTTTTCTCCTTTAAAAGATAAACTTTTGCTGTTCTATTAAGAGTTTTCTCTGTCTACAGCCAAGCTAAGGCTGTCTGACTACTGGTGGTGGTACGCAGTTGAGAACCCTGCAGAGCTCTTTCATGTAGGCTATCTAATTTGATTCTCACCCAAAGCCTGGGACACTGAACTTTCTTCCAGTATCTCCAAATCCAGAACAGTCTTTATAGTCCTGGAACAAAGAGCTTTAGATTGATTTACTTGTATTCTAGCCTCTCTAGCATTGGTTTTAAATACAGAGAAGACCATTATTCCCCCGATGAAAATTCTTAGCTGCACTTTCAGGGTAGGATCACCCTGCTTCTTCCTCTTGGAATTAATTCCCCAAACTCTTAGGCGTGCCCTCAGTCTTGATGCCTCACTTGAGTTTCCGGTGAGGACTACATATACCTAGATGAGTACCACTGGGGAACAGGACACATTTTATAAGAATATTTACTGCACATATTGAGGCAATGCTGAAAGTCCCACCCCTTCAACCAAGGGTCTCCACTCTGAAAATTGGCTGAGGTCTGGCAGGGGGTTAGAATGAGCGTCAGTGGAAGCAGCCCACTGGGGTTCACCGTACTGAGAATTGTGCCTTTGCTCCCAGACCTGACCCGTCTATCTTGAGATAAGCTGCAGCCTAGCTCAGGTCTACACACAGGTTATTAACCACTCTTTGGGGCTCCCTGCAAAGTCCTGGTGTTTGCAAGCACAAGGGAGTTTGACTAGGCCTGGCAAAAGCACTTTGCATTTAGAGATGGGCAAAGTTGGGGATTAGAATGAGGAGGATGTTTCAGAGAAGGTATGGTCTGTCACCTCATCCTGTGTTAGGCAATCACCCTCAAAAGTAGTTTGAGTGACCATGCTATGCCCAAGGCTTGAGCTCCATCCAGGGGCTAATGTTGAGATGTAGAGCAGGGGCATCCAGCCTGTGCTGTTCAAGTGAGCATGATGTTCCCAGATCACCTGAGTGAAGAGGAATTTTCCTCTAGTGTAGTCATATACACATCAAGATGACCCAGTGATTTTCTGCGTCCTGGTGTCCCCATTGTAATCCTCTCCTTTTGCATGCAGACAGAGACTGTGACTTGCTTCTAACTAATAGGGTATGGTAAAGGACGTCACTCTTGTGATCATAGTATGTTATGTGGAAGTCCATTTGGGTAGGCTAGAGCAAGAGGTTGCCGCTGGCTTTTAGGAAGTAAGTTGCTTATTCAGGGATTCCACTTCTTCCTGGTTTAGTCTTGGGAGGGTGTATGTGTCCAGGAATTTATCCATTTCTTCTAGATTTTGTAGTTTATTTGCGTAGAGGTGTTTATAGTATTCTCTGATGGTAGTTTGTATTTCTGTAGGATCGGTGGTGATACCATTTTTTATTGCGTCTATTTGATTCTTCTCTCTTTTCTTCTTTATTAGTCTTGCTAGCAGTCTATCAATTTTGTTGATCTTTTCAAAACACCAGCTCCTGGATTCATTGATTTTTTGAAGAATTTTTTGTGTCTCTATCTCCTTCAGTTCTGCTCTGATCTTAGTTATTTCTTGCCTTCTGCTAGCTTTCGAATGTGTTTGCTCTTGCTTCTCTAGTTCTTTTAGTTGTAATGTTAGGGTGTCAGTTTTAGATCTTTCCTGCTTTCTCTTGTGGGCATTTAGTGCTATAAATTTCCCTCTGCACACTGCTTTAAATGTGTCCCAGAGATTCTGGTATGTTGTGTCTTTGTTCTCATTGGTTTCAAAGAACATCTTTATTTCTGCCTTCATTTCGCTATGTACCCAGTAGTCATTCAGGAGCAGGTTGTTCAGTTTCCATGTAGCTGAGCGATTTTGAGTGAGTTCTTTAATACTGAATTCTAGTTTGATTGCACTGTGGTCTGAGAGACAGTTTGTTATAATTTCTGTTCTTTTACATTTGCTGTGGCGTGCTTAACTTCCAACTATGTGGTCAATTTTGGAATAAGTGCAATGTGGTACTGAGAAGAATGTATATTCTGTTGATTTAGGGTGGAGAGTTCTGTAGATGTCTATTAGGTCCACTTGGTGCAGAGCTGAGTTCAATTCCTGGATATCCTTGTTAACTTTCTGTCTCATTGATCTGTCTAATGATGACAGTGGGGTGTTAAAGTCTCCCATTATTATTGTGTGGGAATCTAAGTCTCTTTGTAGGTCTCTAAGGACTTGCTTTATGAATCTGGGTGCTCCTGTATTGGGTGCATATATATTTAGGACAGTTAGCTTTTTGTTGAATTGATCCCTTTACCATTATGTAATGGCCTTCTTTGTCTCTTTTTTTTTTTTTTTGAGACGGAGTCTCAAGGCTTCTGTCACCCAGGCTGAGGCAGTGGAAGCGATCTCGGCTCACTGCAAGCTCCATTCCAGGTTCACGCCATTCTCCCTGCCTCAGCCTCCGGTTAGACTACAGGCGCCTCCGCCACCACTCGCTAGTTTTTTGTATTTTTGTAGAGACGGGTTTCACCATGTTAGCCAGGATGGTCTTGATCTCCCTGACCTCGTGATCCACCCGCCTCGGCCTCCCAAAGTGCTGGGATTACAGGCTTGAGCCACCGCGCCCGGCCAGCCTTCTTTGTCTCTTTTGATCCTTGTTGGTTTAAAGTCTGTTTTATCAGAGACTAGGATTGCAACCCCTGTTTTTCTTCTTTTTTTTTTTTTTTTTTGCTTTCCATTTGCTTGGCAGATCTTTGTCCATCCCTTTATTTTGAGCCTATGTGTGTCTCTGCACATGAGATGGGTCTCCTGAATACAGCACACTGATGGGTCTTGACTCTTTATCCAATTTGCCAGTCTGCATCTTTTAATTGGAGCATTTAGCCCATTTACATTTAAGGTTAATATTATTATGTGTGAATTTGATCCTGTCATTCTGATGTTAGCTGGTTATTTTGCTTGTTAGTTGATGCAGTTTCTTCCTAGCATTGATGGTCTTTACAATTTGGCATGTTTTTGCAGTGGCTGGTACCGGTTGTTCCTTTCCATGTTTAGTACTTCCTTCAAGAGCTCTTGTAAGGCAGGCCTGGTCGTGACAAAATCTCTTAGCATTTGCTTGTCTGTAAAGGATTTTATTTCTCCTTCACTTATGAAGCTTAGTTTGGCTGGATATGAAATTCTGGGTTGAAAATTCTTTTCTTTAAGAATGTTGAATATTGGCCCCCACTCTCTTCTGGCTTATAGAGTTTCTGCCAAGAGATCTTCTGTTAGTCTAATGGGCTTCCCTTTGTGGGTAACCCAGTTTTTCTCTCTGGCTGCCCTTAATATTTCTTCCTTCATTTTAACTTTGGTGAATCTGACAATTATGTGTCTTGGAGTTGCTCTTCTCGAGGAGTATCTTTGTGGCATTCTCTGTATTTCCTGAATTTGAATGTTGGCCTGCCTTGCTAGGTTGGGGAAGTTCTCCTGGATAATATCCTGAGGAGTGTTTTCCAACTTGGTTCCATTGTCCCCGCCACTTTCAGGTACATCAATCAGACTTGTCTTTTTCAGTCAGATTTAGTCTTTCACATAGTCCCATATTTCTTGGAGACATTGTTTGTTTCTTTTTACTCTTTTTTCCTCTAAACTTCTCTTCTCGCTTCATTTCATTCATTTGATCTTCAATCACTGATACCCTTTCTTCCACTTGATTGAATTGGCTACTGAAACTTGTGCATGCATCACGTAGTTCTCGTGCCATGGTTTTCAGGTCATTAAGGTCTTCTCTACGCTGTTTATTCTAGTTAGCCATTTGTCTAATCTTTTTTCAAGGTTTTTAGCTTCTTTGCAATGGGTTCGAACATCCTCCTTTAGCTTGGAGAAGTTTGTTATCACAGATTGTCTGAAGCCTTCTCTGAACTCGTCAAAGTCATTCTCTGTCCAGTTTTGTTCCATTGCTGGGGAGGAGCTGCGTTCCTTTAGAGGAGAAGAGGCACTCTGATTTTTATAATTTTCAGGTTTTCTGCTCTGGTTTTGTCCCATCTTTGTGGTTTTGTCTACCTTTAGTCTTTGGTGATGGTGACATACAGATGGGGTTTTGGTGTGGATGTCCTTTCTGTTTGTTAGTTTTCCTTCCAACAGTCAGGACCCTCAGCTGCAGGTCTATTGGAGTTTGCTGGAGGTCCATTCCAGACCCTCTTTGCCTGGGTATCACCAGTGGAGGCTGCAGAACAGCGAATATTGCAGAACAGTGAATATTGCAGAACAGCAAATGTTGCAATATTGCTGCCTGATCCTTCCTCTAGAAGCTTCGTCTCAGAGGGGCACCCAGCTGTATGAGTTGTCATTTGGCCCCTACTGGGAGATGTCTCCCAGTTAGGCTACTCAGGGGTCAGGGACCCACTTGAGGAGGTAGTCTGTCCATTCTCAGATCTCAAACTCTGTGCTGGGAGAACCACTAGTCTCTTAAAAGCTCAGTTGGAAATGCAGAAATCACCCATCTTCTGCATCACTCATGCTGGGATCTGTAGATTGGAGCTGTTCCTACTTGGCCATCTTGATCAGGCTCTGAAATTGAGGCAATAATTAATATCCCACCAACCAAAAAAAGTTCAGGACCAGATGGATTCACTTGGTCCTGAGGGAATCCTCCCTAACTCATTTTATGAGGCCAGCATCATCCTGATACCAAAGCCTGGCAGAGACACAACAAAAAAAGAGAATTTTAGACCAATATCCCTGATGAACATCGATACAAAAATTCTCAATAAAATACTGGCAATCCGAATCCAGCAGCACATAAAAAATCTTGTCCAGCACAATCAAGTTGGCTTCATCCCTGAGATGCAAGTCTGGTTCAACATATGCAAATCAATAAATGTAATCCATCATATAAACAGAACCAAAGACAAAAACCACATGATTATCTCAATAGATGCAGAAAAGGCCTTTGACAAAATTCAACAGCCCTTCATGCTAAAAACTCTCAATAAACTAGGTATTGATGGGATGTATCTCAAAATAATAAGAGCTATTTATGACAAACCCCCAACCAATATCGTACTGAATAGGCAAGAACTGGAAGCATTCCCTTTGAAAACTGGCACAAGACAGGGATGCCCTCACTCACCACTCCTATTCAACATAGTATTGGAAGTTCTGGCCAGGGCAATCAGGCAGGAGAAAGAAATAAAGGGTATTCAGTTAGGAAAAGTGGAAGTCAAATTGTCCCTGTTTGCAGATGACATGTTGTATATTTAGAAAACCCCATTGTCTCAGCCCAACATTTCCTTAAGCTGATAAGCAACTTCAGCAAAGTCTCAGGATACAAAATCAATGTGCAAAAATCACAAGCATTCCTATACACCAATAACAGACAGAGAGCCAAATCATGAGTGAACTTCCATTCATAATAGCTTCAAAGAGAATAAAATACCTAGGAATCCATCTTACAAGGGATGTGAAGGACCTCTTCAAGGAGAACTACAAGCCACTGCTCAGTGAAATAAAAGAGGACACAAACAAATGGAAGAACATTCCATGCTCATGGATAGGAAGAATCAATATCATGAAAATGGCCATACTGCCCAAGGTAATTTAAAGATTCAATGCCATCCCCATTAAGCTACCAATGACTTTCTTCACAAAATTGGAAAAAACTACTTTAAATTTCATATGGAACCAAAAAAGACCCCACATTGCCAAGACAATCCTAAGCAAAAAGAACAAAGCTGGAGGCATCACGCTACCTGACTTCAAGCTATACTACAAGGCTACAGTAACCAAAACAGCATGGTACTGGTACCAAAACAGAGATATAGACCAATGGAACAGAACAGAGCCCTCAGAAATAATATCACACATCTACAACCATCTGATCTTTGACAAAACTGACAAAAACAAGAAGTGGGGAAAGGATTCTGTATTTAATAAATGGTGCTGGGAAAACTGGCTGGCCATATGTAGAAAGCTGAAACTGGATCCCTTCATTACATCTTATACAAAAATTAATTCAAGATGGATTAAAGACTTAAATCTTAGACCTAAAACCATAAAAACCCTAGAAGAAAACCTAGGCAATGCCATTCAGGACATAGGCATGGGCAAGGACTTCATGACTAAAACATCAAAAGCAATGGCAACAAAAGCCAAAATTGACAAATGAGATTTAATTAAACTAAAGAGCTTCTGTACAGCAAAAGAAACTACCATCAGAGTGAACAGGGGACCTACAGAATGGGAGAAGATTTTTACAATCTATACATCTGACACAGGGCTAATATCCAGAATCTATAAGAACTTAAACAAATTTACAAGAAAAAATCAAACAACCCAATCAAACAGTGGGTGAAGGATATGAACAGACACTTCTCAAAAGAAGACATTTATGCAGCCAACAGACACATGAAAAAATGCTCATCATCACTGGCCATCAGAGAAATGCAAATCAAAACCACAATGAGCTACCATCTCACACCAGTTAGAATGGTGATCATTAAAAAGTCAGGAAACAACAGGTGCTGGAACACTTCTACACTGTTGGTGGCATTGTAAACTAGTTCAACCATTGTGGAAGACAGTGCGGCGATTCCTCAAGGATCTAGAACTAGAAATACTATTTGACCCAGCCATCCCATTACTGGGTATATACCCAAAGGATTATAAGTCATGCTGCTATAAAGACACATGCACACATATGTTTATTGTGGCACTATTCACAATAGCAAAGACTTGGAACCAACCCAAATGTCCGTCAATGATAGACTGGATTAAGAAAATGTGGCACATATACACCATGGAATACTATGCAGCCATAAAAAAGGATGAGTTCATGTCCTTTGTAGCGACATGGATGAAGCTGGAAACCATCATTCTGAGCAAACTATTGCAAGGACAGAAAACCGAACACTGCATGTTCTCACTCATAGGTGGGAATTGAACAATGAGAACACTTGGACACAGGATGGGGAACATCACACACTGGGGCCTGTTGTGGGGTAGGGGGAGTGGGGAGGGATGGCATTAGGAGATATACCTAATGTGAATGATGAGTTAATGGGTGCAGCACACCAACATGGCACATGTATACATATGTAACAAACCTGCACATTGTACACATGTACCTTAGAACTTAAAGTATAATAATAAAGAAAAAGGAAGTAAGTTGCCATGTTATGAGAAGGCCAATGCAGTGAGATACATGGCAAGGAATTGCAGGCACTCTTTTAGAGCTGAGAGTGGCCCCCAGCTGACAGCCTGTAGGTAAATGGAGACCTTGGTCATAGACAGCAAAGGAATTGATTCTGCCAACAATTTTTTTTTGAGACAGAGTCTTGCTTTTGGCACCCAGGCTGGAGTGCAGTAGTGTGGTCAGGTCACTGCAACCTCTGCCTCCCAGGTTTAAGCCATTCTCCTGCCTCAGCCCCCTGAGTAGCTGGGATTACAGGTGCCTGCCACCATGCCCAGGTAATTTTTTGTATTTTTGGTAGAGACAGGGTTTTACCATGTTGGCCAGGCTGGTCTTGAACCCCTGACCTCAAGTGATCCACCCGCCTCAGCCTCCTGAAGTCCTGGAATTACAGGTGTGAGCCACCATGCCCGGCCTCTGCCAACAACTTTAATAAACTTTGAAGTGGATTCTTCCCCAATCAAGTCTCAAGATGAGAATATTACCCAGTATATACCTTCGTTATAGCTTTGTGAGACCACAGGCGAAGGAACCATGATTGGTCTCCCATATCAACTGTGAGATTATATATGTATGTTGATTTAAGTTGCTAAGTTTGTGGAAATTTGTTACACAGCATTAGAAAACTAACACAGGGACTCTGAGGCCCGCACAATGGTACCGGAGCCAAGGGAAGCTGAGCGATCTCAGCATTAGGCATCTGTGGAGACATCCTTTTCTTTCCTCCCAGAAAACAATCCTCCTTCACTTCTTGCAGCAGCAAACCCAGCTGTACTGCAAGAGGCCTGAGCAAGTCTTAGCAGACTGTCCAAGACTGAGACTGCTCTGCTGCTGCAGCAGCTCCTGCTCCTTCTCTCTAGATAAGAAAATTCTTGCCCAGGCCAGTCCTGCAAAAATACTCATGGTCCTGAATAGATCCATCCTGTTGTACATTTAGGCTCAGCAAGGTGAAACTTGAGGTCCCAGAACAGTTGTACACACAGTTACAAGGGAGCAACCTGCTGGACTTACACAACCCCAGCAGGCACAAGACTCAGCAGTTAGAGCTGCTTGATGCCACCTTCCACACTCATCCTCAGCTGGGTATCTTTGGGCACTGAGTAACCTACACCACTGTGTGCATGGCCCTTGGAGTCTCCCTTTCGAAATGCAGTTGAATTTGTGGGTAGGCCAGCAGGCACCATGTGGGTGAGGGTTTACCCAATGCACGCATGGGGTTATGTAAAAGAGGGACTGCCTCTCAGAGATGTGGGACATTTTAGGGGTGAATCAGAACCAAGCGTTGCTGTATACCTAGTGCCTATAAAGTTTTTGATACATAGTAGAGACTTGACAAACACTTTTTGGGCACACAGGGTATAACCACAACTCTCAGATAATCTTGGTGCTTCTAGGCTTGTAAGTAGTGGTAATACTGCTCGCAGGCATGTTCATTGAGATACCTCAAAACTCAACGTCTGGTTTATGTCACAAGTAACCCTTTTATGTCCACTCTCTGGGGCTTATCCCGGTTACAAATAGTGGTTGGGTCTGTGCTATCTTGTTTCAAAGGATAGATGGAGGCTGCCTCGGAGGCTTCAGTTTAACTATAAAGGAAGGAAAGTTTGGACAGAAACAGCAGTCAGTCAGCAGCTGTGTTTGAACAGTTGATTGTCTAGATGAAGATTGTTCCAGGCAGTGACAATGGCAAGGGTCCTGATCCTTACTGAGCTCGTCTATTGGTCAGGGATCAATCAGGCACAGAAACCACAGTAATTTGAATGGTGAGACTTTAATACAAAGACTAATTAGTTACAAGTGGCTGACTACTTAACATGGTAAAAAGAAGACTTAGAGTTGTCCAGAAGTAGCAATTTCAGAAAGCAGCTTTTACCTCTAGGGCTGAGGGAGAGAACAAAGAGGGAACTAAATGATGTGGCTGCCACAGAAACCTGTAGCCTTGGATGATTAAAAAAAAACTTGCCAGAATGCCTGAGTCAGAGCTGATCTGTAGGAGCAGAGCAACTTGCCAGAGGGTGCAGGCAGGAGCCAGTCCATGAGTGAGTGCTACCAAGCCTCCTGAAAACCAAAGAACCAGCTGCTGCACCAAAACCTAGGACACCAGAAGGAATTCCCTTCTTTCTGCTATTGCCTCTCCGTGTCCTAGTATTAACTGTTGACAAGTTCTAATATCAAACCATCTGGTAAAGGAGAAAAGTTCATAGGGGTACAACTCCAGTGTAACAGCAGAAAAAGAAAAGGATGGATTTGGAGTTGGGAGGCAATACATTGATAACCGGCACAGTCTATCCGTTTGGCCACCCAACTTCTCTATATATCCTTCTATACATACACGCACTAATAAGCTGAAGCTGTCCTTTGTGCAAGTGAAGTTCTCATATACTTTCCAAGATGGAGACAAACCGTCCCCAAAGACATTATATCCATTGCTGGCTGCATTCTGTACTTCCAGGTTTAGTCACAGTCCTACTGAAAGTGTTGTTGGCTAATAACTGAATTGTAAAGTTAACCTTCAACAACTTGTATAGGACATAATAAGGAAAAGAAAAATAGAGAAGAAAATAGGTACTATATACAAATAAATATATACAAAAAGAAAATATGCAAACCTGCTATAATTCTTGTGATGAGTCACAAGGTTATAGTTGATATCTGTCTCCCTTCTCTAGGCCCCATTCAGTTTTTTCTTTGTCTTCATCCAGAAACTTAACTAGATGACTTCTTATTCAGGCAGGTTGACCCAAACCATCATTTCTGAAGGGTCTTGACTTTGTTTGTTTGCTTTAGTCTTCAACTAACATTTACTGTTGGTCATGAAAAACATGCTGGGTTCCAAATATCATTCTCCTTGTCCCCCATTGTATAGCAGCAACCCAATTTCCCACTGGCAATTGTGATAAATCACTCCAGCCAGCTGAGTAGCCCTTTCTTCTGCTTATTGGTTCAGTGGCATAAGGAGCCCAACATGGCCAAGTGGCCGTCTCATCTTGCAAACCAGTGGAACCATTATCGTAACCTGTAACTCCCACTTGGAAACTAAGACCTCCGAGCCAGAAGGGCTCCAGATTGCTGAATGGGAAGCCAAAAATTCTGCCAGTGTTTTCTTAGGTATAATAGCAAAAGGAGCTGCTGTCTCTTTCATCCTTTGATTCCAATACATGTATATTTTGGCTATGTGGGAGATAGCATCGTATATAGGGATCTCCTATTCAAAGCATATACTGCAGCCTACAAGGCAGACTCCATCCTTGCAAGGAATTGTCTCACACTGTAGTTGAGTTTTCACTGAGCCAGATCCGCTTTCAATCCAGCCAGTTCACTTGGTTGATGGGGTATTGTGGTTAGATTTCATGGACATGGGCCTGTTGTCACACTCCCTTTGCCACAAAATCTGTTTCATGATCAGGCAAAATTCTTTGTTGTTGTTGTTGTTGTTTTTAAAGATCTGTAGACAAATTACTTATTTTAAGTATCTACCAATTAGACACTATTGTAATGATAAAATAGACTTTAACTTTATTTTCTCAAAAATAGAATATTCTTTTTTCTTTTTTCCGAGAGGGATCTCTCAGCAGTCATTTAGGCAGGAGTTCAGTGGTGTGATTATAGCTCACTACGGCCTCAAACTCATGGGCTCAAACAATCCACCTGCGTCATTCTTTCTTTCCCATAGGTTATTGGGGTACCGGTGGTATTTGGTTATACGAGTAAGTTCTTTAGTGGTGATTTGTGAGATTTTGGCGCACCCATCACCCAAACAGTACACACTGCACCCTATTTGTAGTCTTTTATCCCTTGCCCCCCCACCCTTCCCCTCAAGTCCCCAAAGCCATTGTATCATTCTTAGGCCTTCGCGTCCTCATGATCAGGCAAAATTCTGTGAGCAGTACCACATCGGTGAGTGGGACAGTGGCCGAATTTTGCCCCGTATCTTTGGTTGCCCGGTGTGTTTGAGTCCACAGTTGGTGGTGCTGGCAGAAGCATTTAAGGCAGGAAAGGCAAATTCATTTCCAGAATATGTGTCTGCTGTTGTGAGGACAAATCTCTGCTCTCTTGATAGTGGAAGAGAGCCAAGGTAATCAGCCTGCCATGAGGAGTCTGGCTGGTATCCCTGACAGATGGACCCATATGGGCCTCAGTGTTGGTATGTTCTGTTAGTAGATTATGACTCATCAGGTGAAGTTCCCAGTTCAGTGGGGACGTCCATATTATTGGGGCCAGGAATAGCCTCCACCCCTGCCATGGCCATTTTGTTCTTGGGCCCACTGAGCCGTCAGTGGGGTGGTTGGGGAAAGAAGCTGACTGACATTCACAGAGCGTATAATTTTGTCCACTTGATTATTGAGAGCTTCCTTTGCAGTGAATGCCCTTTGGTGAGCATTCATGTGGGACAAAAATATCTTCAGGCTGCCAATTTGGAGAAGAAGCCCTCCCACATATATTTTGCTCAGACTTCTTTCTCACCAGTATTTCAATCCTGTTCCTTCCAAGTTCAAGACCATTCGAACTGTTAACAACTGCTTATGAGTCATGTAGATTTTTTTATTTCTGGCCATTTCTCAGTCCAGCAAATTTGGCAACCAACCATACTGGGCAAAATTCTGCCCACTTGAAGAATTTTCCTTCACCATTCCCTCTCCTGTAAAGTGGCTTTCCGTAGTGGAGTCTTACGCTGCAGCTCCCTACTTTTGTGTGGTCAATATATCAAGCAGAACATCTATAAACCAGTCTCAAGCTCTTTCTTCCTCAGGCAATTGATCTTACAGAACTCCCTATGATGCCCCAGGCCTGAAGTGAGAGAGAGAAGTTAATGTAGGAGGTGTTAATATCAAAGGAATCTGAGTCGCTGGTCTGTGTAACTTGTTTCTTGACTTTCCTTGAGCCCAGATTTTGTATAGCATTTCTACTTGATGATAGATTGCTGCAGTGCACACCCAACCTTATGACTAACATAAGATAACACAGGATTTCCGATAAAAAGCTCAGCCTGTGTGGTCCTAACATTCTATGACTAGATCTCTATCGAGAGCCAGTAGCAAGTCACAAGGTGTTTTTCATTTTATTTATTTATTTTTTTGAGACGGAGTCTTGCTCTGTTGCCCAGGCTGGAGTGCAGTGGCCGGATCTCAGCTCACTGCAAGCTCCACCTCCCGGGTTCACGCCATTCTCCTGCCTCAGCCTCCCGAGTAGCTGGGACTACAGGCGCCCGCCACCTCGCCCGGCTAGTTTTTTGTATTTTTTAGTAGAGACGGGGTTTCACCGTGTTCGCCAGGATGGTCTCGATCTCCTGACCTCGTGATCCGCCTGTCTCGGCCTCCCAAAGTGCTGGGATTACAGGCTTGAGCCACCGCACCCGGCCCAGAAGGTATTTTTCAAAAAGGAGAATATTCATCTGCAGAAGAGGGCATAGATGTATTTCAAAATTTGAGAGGTCTGCACTGTGATTAGTGTTCGCTGGAGACTCCAAAAACTTATTATTTTCCACAGACACTTAGAAAATATTGGATCAGCTTGATGATAAGGTAAGTGAAAGAGCAATTTGCATTGTAGCCTGGACTTGCTACTGAACTTTCCCTTGCGCTGATCCTTACTCAAAATTGTCAGCCTTTTTGGTGACTTGGGTAAAAGCCAGGACAAGGTGTTGCTTCCAAAATACAAAGATTCACTTCGCCAAGCCTCTAACGCCTGTGTGTGTGTCTGCGTCTGTGTGTGTACAAGTCTGCGTGCGTGTGTGTGTGTCTGTGTGTGTGTCTGGTGTGTGCGTGTCTGTGTGTTTCAGGTGTTCTGTGTGTGCGCCTCCTGTGTGTGCGTCTCATGTGTCTCCTCCTGTGCGGTATGTGTGTGTGTGTCTGCGTCTGTGTGTGTGTGTGGTCTATGTGCGTCTGTGTGTGTGTCTGCGTGTATGCAGGTCTGTGTATGTGCGCTCAGGTCCTAGGTGGTGTGGTCCAGGTGGTCCAGGGTGGGCAAGACCAGGTAAGGCCTCAGGTCCTAGGTGTGTCCTTGTCTGTGTGGTGTCTCTATGTGTCCTCTGAAGGGGAACAGTGGAATAGGGAAGGAACAGGGAAGGAAGGAATCCCGGATGGACCTTTGACTTCTGAAACTTCAGGAGCTGCTGGGCTTCCAATTTGTGTGATATAGATCCTCCACCTTCTGGGTCATTTATGTCTTGCTAAGACATCCAAATTATTTACTACTTCCTGCTTATCAGACTCAATCAGCATAATGGTATTGTGTGTGATGTTTAGTGGATTGTCAAATGATTGGGATTTCTCTGGGCTATATTATGGCAGAGGTGGAGAGTTGATGTAGTTCTGAGACAAGTCTGTCAAAATGTATTCTTGGCTCTGCCTAGTGAAAGCAATCTACTTCTAGTTATCTTTTGCAAATTAATGTGGAGAGAAAAAGCACTAGCTAGGTCCATAGCTACATACCAAGTGCCAGAGGCCGTGTTCATGTGCTCCAGTAAATATACTACAACTAGGACAGCAGCTGCAATCAAAATTTCCATCTGATGAAGTTTACAATAATCCACAGTTGTTCTTCAAGATTGGTTCAATTTTTGCATGGCCCCAACAGGCATGCTAAATGCAGATGTGTTAGATATCACTACTCTTGCATCTCTCAGGTCTTTGATGGTGGCACTGATCTCTGCATTTCCTCTAGGTATGTGATGTTCCTTCCATTTTGGTGAAGAGGGGAAGTTCTAGCTAAGTTCCACTTAGCTCTTTGTATCACAATCACACCTGCCTTATAGGTCAGAGAGCTAATGTGGGGATTCTTCCAGCTTCTGAGTACATTTATTCTAATTATGCATTCAGGAACTGAGAGAAGAGCCACAGGGTGGGTTCGTGGACCAACCAAGATCACCATGAGTGGAACCTGGGCTGAGACTCCATCCATTACAGGGGAACCATAAGCTCCTACTTTGACTGGTGGGACACAATGATGTCATGAGTCCTTAGGAATTAGCAGCAACTCAGAGCCAATGTCTAGCGATTCCTAAGGAGTCTGAGTAGTTCCCTTTCGCCATGCTTGGTCACTCCACTAAGCGACTGCAAATCTCTTGAGGGAAGTCTTGGAGGAATAGTTACTGCATATGCAATAGCAAAGCTTCAGAGTCCCACCCCTTCAACCATGGGACTCTGGGCCTATAAATTGGCTTAGGACTGGAAACTGGGTGAGAGACCATGAATCTTCATTGCAGTGACTCAATCCAAATCTGAAAAAAATTTTATTATTATTTATTTTAGATTTAGGGTGTACATGTGCAGAGTTTTTACGTGAGTATATATCGTGATGTTGAGGTTCGGGCTTCTAATGATGCCATTGCTCAAGCAGTGGACATAGTACCTGATGGTAATTTTTCGACCCTTGCTTCTCTTTCAGAATCCCCAGTGTTGCTTGTTTCCATCTTTGTGTCCATGCGTACCCAATGTTTAGCTCCTACTTACAAGTGAGAACATGTGGTATTTTGTTTTCTGTTCTTGCATTAATTCACTGAGGATAATGGCCTCCAGCTGTATCCATGTTTCTGGAAAGAACATAATTTCATTTTTTAAATGACTGCATAGTATTCCATGGTGTATATGTACCACATTTTCTTTATCCAATCCATTGTTGCTGGGCATCTGGGTCGATTCCATGTCTTTCCTATTGTGAATAGTACAATAAACATAAAAGTGAATGTGTCTTTTTTGTAGAATGATTTATTTCCTTTGGGTATATGCCCAGTAATGGGGTGCTGGATAGAATTATAATTCTATTTTTAGTTCTTTGAGCAATCTCCAAACTGTTTTCCACAGGGGCTGCACTAATTTACATTCCCACCAACAATGCATTGCCTTGTCTCCACAACCTTGCCAACATGTTATTTTTTTGACTTTTTAGTAATAGCCATTCTGACTGGTGTGAGATGGTATCTCATTGTGATTTTGATTTGCATCTCTCTGTAGTTATTGTAGAAATCTTAGATGTAATCTTAGATTCCTAGGTATTTTAATTTTTTGCTGAGTGTAAATGGGATTATGTTCTTGATTTGGCTTTCAGTTTAAGTGTTATTGGTGTACAGAAATGCTACTGATTTTTGTATATTGCTTTCCTATCCTGAGGCTTTGCTGAGGTCGTTTATTTGATGTAGAAGTCTCCCAGTAGAATCTTTAGGGTTTTCTAGGTATAGAATCATATTGTCAGTGAAGAGAGATAATTTGACTTTCTCATTTCCTATTCAGATGCTTTTTATTTCTATCTGTTGCCTGACTGCTCTGGCTAGGACTTCTAGTACTATGTTGAATAGAAGTGGTGAGAATGGGCATCCTTGTCATGTTCCAGTTCTTAAAGGGGAATGTTTCCAGCTTTTGCACATTCAGTAGGATGTTGGCTGTGGGTTTGCCATAGATGTCTTGTATTATTTTGAGGCATGTTCTTTTAATGCCTAGTTTGTTGAGAGGTTTTTTGTTTTTTGTTTGTTTTTGAGATGGAGTCTTGCTCTGTTGCTTATGCTGGAGTACACTGGTACAATCTCAGCTCACTGCAACCTCCGCCTCCTGGGTTCAAGCGATTCTTCTGCCTCAGCCTCCCAAATAACTGGGTTTACAGGCGCCTGCCACCACGCCTGGCTATTGTTGAGGATTTTTATCATGAAGGGACATTGGACTGTATTGAATGCTTTTCTGTGTCTATTGAGATGATTATATGGTTTTTGTTTTTAATTCTGATTATGTAGTGAACTACATTTATTTATTTGTATATTTTCAGCCATCCTTGGATCCCAGGAATAAAGCCCATTTGATCACGATGAATTAACTTTTTGAGGTGCTGCTGGATTCAATTTGCTAAGTACTTTGTTGATGATTTTTGTGTCTGTGTTCATCAGGGATGTTAGCCTGTTGTTTTCTTTTTGTTGTGTCTTTGACAGATTTTGGTATCAGAATGATGTTGATTTCATAGAATGAGTTAGGGAGGAATTCCTCTTTGATTTTTTGAAACAGTTTCAGTAAGATAGGTACCAGCTCATTTCTGCATGTCTGGTAGAATTTGGCTGTTAATCCATCTGGACTAGTGATTTTTTTTGGTTAGGTTTTTTATTATCAATTCAACTTTATTACTTCTTCTTCTCTCTCTCTCTCTCTCTTTTTTTTTTTTTGAAATGGAGTCTTGCTCTGTTGCCCAGGCTGGAGTGCAGTGGCAAAATCTTGGCTCACTGCAACCTCCGCCTCCCAGGTTCAAGCAATTCTCCTACCTCAGCCTCCCGAGTAGCTGGGATTACAGGCACCTGCCACCATGCCCGGCTAATTTTTGTATTTTTAGTGGAGACAGGGCTTCACCATGTTAGCCAGGCTGGTCTCGAACTCCTGACCTCATGATCTACCTGCCTCGGCCTCCCAAAGTGCTGGGATTACAGGTGTGAGCCACCGTGCCTGGACAATTTTATTACTTCCTATTTGTCTCTTAGGATTTCTGTTTCTTTCTGGTTCAATCTTAGGAAGTCATGTGTTTCCAGCAATTTATCTATTTCCTCTAGATTTGCTAGTTGGCATACATAGGAATGTTCATAGTAGTCTCCAAGGATCTTTTGTATTTCTGTGGGTTTAATTTTAATGTCACTTTTGTCATTTCTGATTGGGTTGTTTGGATCTTCTTTCTTTTCTTCTCTGTTAATCTAGCTACAGGTCTTTCTTGTTTATCCTTTCAGAAAACAAACTTTCCATTTTATTGATCCTTTGTATGGTTTTTTGGGTCTCAATTTTATTTATGTTTTTTTTTTTTTTTTGAGACGAAGTCTCACTCTATCACCCAGGCTGGAGTGCAGTGGCCAGATCTCAGCTCACTGCAAGCTCCACCTCCCAGGTTCACGCCATTCTCCTGCCTCAGCCTCCCAAGTAGCTGGGACTACAGGTGCTGCCACCTCGCCCGGCTAGTTTTTTGTATTTTTTAGTAGAGACGGGGTTTCACCGTGTTAGCCAGGATGGTCTCGATCTCCTGACCTCGTGATCCACCCATCTCGGCCTCCCAAAGTGCTTGGGATTACAGGCTTAAGCCACCGCGCCCTGCCTATTTATGTTCTAATTTTAGTTATTTCTTTTCCTCTGCTAGCTTTGGAGTTAGTTCGTTCTAGTCTTTCTAGTTCCTTTAGGTGCAAGGTTTGGTTAATTTGAGATCTATCTTCTTGCTGTAGGTATTTATGGTTCTAAACTTTCTTCTTAACTCTGCTTTTGACACATCCCAAAAGTTTTGGTATGTTGTGTCTCTATTTTCATTGGTTTCAAATAATTCTTTGATTTCTGCCTTAATTTTTTATTTATCCAAAATCATCCAGGAGCAAGTTGTTCAGTTTCCATGCATTTGTGTTGTTTTGAGAGTTTCTCTTGGTATTCGTTTCTGTTTTATTTCATCGTGGTCTGGGAAGATGATTGGTGTGATTGAGATTTTTTAAAATTGAGACTTGCTTTATGACTGAGTATGTAGCTGATCTGAGAGTATGTTCCATGTGCAGTTAGAAGAATAATATGTATAATGTATAATGTATATTATATATGCAATATGCATGTGTTGGTGTGTGTGTATATATATTTATACATACATATTGTATTAGTCCACTCTCTCGCTACTATAAGAACTGCCTGAGACTGGGTAATATACATAAAACAAAGGTTTAATTGACTCACAGTTCTGTATGGCTGGGGAGGCCTCAGGAAACTTACAGTCATGGCAGAAGGGGAAGCAGGCAGCTCTTACATGGTGGCAGGTGAGCGAGAATGTGTGATGTCAAACATTTATAAAACCATCAGATCTTGTGAGAACTCACTCACTATCAAGAGACCAGCATGGGGGAAACCACCCTCATGATTCATTCACCTCCCACCAGGTCTCTCCCTTAAAATATGGGGATTGGCTGGGCGCAGTGGCTCATGCCTGTAATCCCAGCACTTTGGGAGGCCGAGACGGGTGGATCACCTGAGATCAGGAGTTTGAGACCAGTCTGCCCAACATGGCGAAACCCTGTCTGTACTAAAAATACAAAAAATTAGCTGGGTGTGGTAGTGGGCGCCTGTAATCCCAGCTACTCGGGAGGCTGAGGCAGGAGAATCACTTGAACCCGGGAGACAGAGGTTGCAGTGAGCCAAGATCACACAACTGCACTCCAGCTTGGGCGACAAGAGCAAAACTCCATCTCAAAAAAAAAAAAAAAAAAAAAAAAAAAGGAAAAAAAAGGTGGGGATTACAATTCGAGATGAGGTTTGGGTGGGAACACAGAACCAAACTCTCTCTCTCTCTCTCTCACACACACACACACACACACACTAAAAGTGTACATTTAATTATCTTAATGTATGAGCTATTTTCTCCTGGGTCATACCATGTATCTGAAACATGCTGAGATTTGGCTTGTGTTGTGGCTCTACAGGCAACAAGGGTTAATTACAGTGAGTCTTGAGGAGAAATAACATCCCTTTCAAAGCATCTTCCCCAGATGATGATATCATAGGGTTTTCCCACAAAGGAAGGTTAGTTATGGTAGAAGTGGTCTACTTCCACTGTAAAAGGTGATCAGAGTGACTTGAAAATGTAAGATTCTCAATTCCATTTGAATCCTGCCAGATTTCCCGATTCCAACTTTCAGGGTCTCATTATTTCTCAATCAGTTCCCTAACGTTCCCATGAAAAACTTGTTAAGGCTGTGAATTCAAGTGCTACTGTAATCTAGCCACTTTCACAGTTAAATTTTGTGTTCGATTTTCAGCAATAGTGGCCCTGTGGTTATGAGACATGAGAATGTATTAAAACTGCCATGGAAATGTTCGGACTCTCAGACTGTGATCTTGAGCTTGTCCTTTTCTGTAAGTGCGGTAATGCATTCAGGAAAATCAGTTCCAAACTACAATAACTGTTGTCATCACTACTGCTGTTATAATCAAATTCAGTAGCCACTAGGGCTCCCAAGGCATTTGCTTCAGTTAGCACATCATCATAATCAGCCACAGGTAATAATCTAACTTACTTGTTGAAATGTCACTGTATGTCATGGATAACTAGCATCTGATTTCCCATTGGCAATGAACTCAGCACTTTCATCTAACCCAAATCCATGACTAATCCAATTCTCAAATCCCATCTTTGAAAATCTGTCTTCTCAGACCACTCCAAATACCAATACTATAGCAGGGTCAATCAGAAAACAGAAAACACACTAGTAATTTAAATGAGAAAAATTTAATATTAATAATTGCAAGTTGTAATAGGTGATTAATTATCAAAAGAGAAGTAGCAAATGCAAAAAGCAGCTATCTAGCTCTAGGGCTGAGGGAGGGCAAATTAAGAAGAAACTGAGAACTTAGAAAAGCTCTCCCTACCATCCACTTCAACACTGATTTGTACCTTTTTGGGAAGGAATGGCTGCCATTGGCCTGCACAGTCTGCCAGTGGTAAAGAAATTTTCCAGAGAGCATTGGCCAGAGTGTTGTCTCCTATGAGTGGCCTGCTGGGTAGAGGAGAAACTAGTTAGAGGGCATTGGCAGGCTGGAGCTGGTCTGCAAGGGCTCCTGAGATGAGCATGACCAGATCTCTCGCATACCACTGCATGGGCTGCCATGCTTAAAAATAGCACATAAATTTGGGGAAAAGTCCCTTTAGCTTGCAATGGCCTTGCAGCGTCCCCTCAGGGCTCACTATTGACAAAGCCTCTGTTGACATTGAGTCATCTGGCACAGGAGAAACGTTTACAGGACCTACCTCTAGTATCTCAAAGCAGGGGAAAGAAGGGTGGATTAATAGCTGTGAGGCAATAAACTGATACCTGGCACAAGAGTGAATAAACTTGGTGGTTTAATGGTTGGAAAGAAGGCTGCTGCAGCTGGAGGTGAGTGAATAGGGCAGGGACAATGTAGGAAATGAGGTCTGAGAGGCAGAGAGGTAGTTGGAGTCAGATCATGTAGGGTTTTATGGATCATGGCAAAGACTTTGGATTTTAATCCAGGTGTGATGGATTAAATCCAGGTGTGATGGAAAGCATTGAACAGTTTAGAGCAGGGGTGTGGTGTGGTCTAACATGTTTAAAAATATCAGTCTAATTATTATGTGTATACTTGACTTTAGGGGACAAGAGTGAAGAAAAGGGAGGCTCCGGTTTACCAAGTGCCAGGTAACTTATGCTGCATCTTCTGCAGTCTTCACTTTCTCTCCTGAGTTCTAACCAGCATGATCAAATGTCTTAGTTGGCCTGCAACAACTTAGGGTTCATGGGCTCTTTATTCTCAAACGTTATAGTTTGAGACCCTATTTTATATGGTCACCCTGGTTCTAACATATCTCAAATCCTCTCCTTTCTTGAAAACAAGCCTGAAATTTCAAGATCATTAGGTAGAATTTCTAGGAGTGACTGCTATATCATTGCTATCTTTGGAGAATGACTGAAGTATGGGTAATTCCTCAGGACCTCCCCGCCAACCGCCCCACCTACTGATAGGAGCCACTGCTACCAGACTGATTCCTGTTAAAATGCAAAGGCCACTGAGGGAGAAAACACACAGTTTGTATCAACACCTAAGAATCCTTTCTTCTTTCCTATTTCTTCATACTGGCAGGCCCTAGCCCATTGGTGTAATTCCTGCTGTCAAGTGTTGGCATTCCTCTAACTTAAGATGACATAAATAGGACTAAGGGACAGTCCTACTGACAACAGCCCTATTTTGAAGACCAGGATACCCACAAAGGATTTTGCAGAAGAAGCCTTTCAAGTTTCCTAATAAGATGTCCAAAATGCAGCCATGTGCAGAAGATCAAGCCATCTGTTACTTCTCCTGGACCTTGGAACAGAAGTCAGAGCTCCTGCTTTAGCTAACTTCATTGCTTCTCCAGCTAAATCAAAATTTACAGGTAGGTGAAACAGGAGGTTTGCCCTAAGACGCCTCTAGCTGTTTTACCTAACCCATTACTCTCCCCACCTTTTGTCATATTTTCCCTCCCTCTCCATTAATTTACCGTAAAGCTGACAGCCTTTGGACCTGTTTTCCATCAAGTCCTGTTCTCCAGTCTTTTATTTACACCCTCCAACCTTTGTTTTCCACTATAAGGGAATGGAATGATAAAAAACTATACATTTCCTCTCCCAGTGACTTTGCATTTTAGAAGGAATCAAAGTTGATACCAGTGGTCCCTTGACGTAAGGAAAAACTATGTGGGGAGCTTGTCTGACATGCATATCGATGAGCTCCAATACCTAAGAATCTGGTTTAAAAGTTCTGGGGCGGGACCTAGGAATCCATGTTTTAATCAAGCATCTCATGTGATTTTTTTTTTTTTTTTTTTTTTAGATGGAATCTCGCTTTGTCGCTCAGGTTCGTATGCAGTGGTGCAATCTTGGCTCACTGCAACCTCTGCCTCCTGGGTTCAAGCGATTCTCCTGTCTCAGCCTCTCGAGTAGCTGGGACTACAGGCGCCTGGGCCTCCCAAAGTGCTGGGATTACAGGCATGAGCCACCGCGCCCGGCCTCATGTGATTTTGAGAGTTGTTTCAGGAACCACACTTTGAGAGTAATGCCTCAAGTTAAAGGCAGAGTCACTGATGCTAGAGTTGCATGCATAAGCTGTGAGAAGTGAAGGCTTTATTGAGTCCCAGAAATCATGCCATACAGATAGTTGCACACAAATGTGTAAACTGTCTTCTGATTCTAAAATTGTGACACATGATATGTCAATGGGGGCATCATTGAAACACCTGGGCTAAGCGGTCACCATATCTTATGGGGTTATGTGAAATTTTGTTGTTATTAAAGCTGTTCAAGAGTGCCGACTCCTGCCCTGCCTCTCCTCCCTGTGAGATTCCCTAGGAAATTATAAACGTGAAATTACAGTCAACAAAACTATAACTACTATTTCATTATTAGCTGGAATAATGTTGAATACTGTGCAGCATAGAGCTCTGTAAATGCTGGATTGCAGCCCAGCAGTTTGGTTCATGGTCAGTTCGGGTCTTCTATTTGACCACTTTCCACAGTCTGAATTCTCAAGCTGATATATCCAAATGTGCTTCTGAAGAGCAAGAGATTGCCAGACTGCTGAGTCATTTACTTGGTAAGCCATATGATAATAGTGGGAGAGAGATAAAATAAGAGCTAGAGATAGAGAGAGAGAATGCTTGGCTCTGCTTACTATTACTATATAGAGGATAAAATGGGCAGAAGTAGATCTGGTGCAGGAAAAGGTGGCTGAAGGCCAGGATAGACCTAAGCAGCTGACACCAAATTATAAAGCAGAAGTGTGGCCCTACACACATGATGGATGACTTTTACTCTGGTGAAATGCTTCCATGGTTTTTAAATTCCTGGCATCGGCTATACCTCCACTCTTTTTACTCTCATTCAAGAAAGCATACCAAAATGAAAAAGAGAAATTTCTTTAACAGTCTTGCATCTGTTATAGTTGATTCAGAATGTCATTTGCAAACTTTGAAGCTTTAATGATTACTGGTAACAACATTTTACAACTGATGTTATCTACCAACAGATTTTGACCTAGTGTGCCAGGTCCTGGTGAATACACCTCCGACCTCTTCCTGGAGCCAAGGCAAGTAGCAATTTCAGATGAGGTCAATCCTCTGCTCCTCTCTCTAGTTCTTGAACTCTTCTTCTTTTTTTTTTTTTTTTCCCCATACAACTCGAGACTTCAGGGTTCAGGCTCTGGGTGATGGGGCAGAGTGGAAGGAGGTTCTAGTGGGGAAGTAGAAAAGTTGGCTTATGTCAACTTTACAAGCAGAAGTTGACTCTGTAATTCTCAGAATTCACTTGATCTTCAATGGGGAGAGGTTAGGAGGGTTCTTACAACTGTATTCAGCTAATATACATGTATTTCGGGGACAGATTATTTTTTTTAATTTTTAAATTGTGGTGAAATAGACAAAACAAAGTAGCCATTAAGTGGCATCAAATACATTCATAATGTTGTGCAACCATCACCACTATCATCCCCAGAACTCTCTTCATTTTGTAAAACTGAAATGCATATTTTGACTACATGGAGTACCTCGTATGAATGGAATCATACAGTACTTGTCTTTTTGGGACTGGCTTATTTTGACTTAGCATAATGTCCTCAAGTTTCAGCCATGTTGTAGTATATGGCAGAATTTAATTCTTATGATTATTTTGGGCCTTACATTTAGGTATTTGATCCATTTTGAATTAATTTTTGTATATGGTAGTACTAAGGGGTCTGATTTCACTCTTTTTCATGTTGATATACATTTTCCCAAGAACAATTTGTTGAAGAGACTGTTCTTTCTCCCATTGAATGGTCCTGACACCCTTGTCAAAGATCAACTGACTATATACAGGGTTTATTTCTGGGCACTCAAGTCTATTCTATTGGTCTATATGTCTGTCTGTATGCCATTATCATACTATTTTGACTACTGTAGCTTTGTAGTAAGTCTTGAAATCAGAAAGTGTGAGTCATCCAGCTTTGTTCTTTTTCAAGATTGTTTTGGCTATTTGATGTCTGTGAGATTCCATATAAATTTTAGGATGGGTTTTTCTACTTCAGCAAAAAATATCATTAGGATTTTTGGTAGGTATCACATTGAATCTTCAGATCACTTTCAGTGGCACTCACTCCTTAATAATATGAATTCTTCTAATCCATGTACATGGGGTACGTTGCCATTTATATCTTTCTTATTTCTTTCAGCAATGTTTTGTAGTTTTCATTGTATAAGTCTTTTATCTCCTTGGTTAACTTAATTCCCAAGCACTTTAATCTTTTTGATGCTACTGTAAATGGAATTATTTTCAAAATTCCTTTTCAGATTTTTCATTATCAATGTACAGAAATGTAACTGACTTTTGTGTGTTGGTTTTGTATGCTGTTACTTTGCTGAATTCATTGATTAGTTTAACTTTTTTGGTGTCTGGGATCCTCAGTATGTTCTACGTAGAAGATAATATCACCTGAGAACAGAGCTAATTTTACTTCATACTTTCTAGTTCAGATGACTTTTTCCTTTTTGTTGTCTAACTGCTAGGGCTAGAACTTTCAGTACTATGTTGAATAAAAGTGGTGAAAGTGGGCATCCTTGCTTTGCTCCTGATCTTTGAGGGAAAGCTCTTTGTCTTTCATCATTGAGTTTGGTGCTTACTGTGGGCTTTTCATATATGGCTTTTATTAGGTTGAGGTAATTTCCTACTATTGCTAGTTTGTTGAATGATTTTATCATGAAAGGATATTAAATTTTGTCAAATACTTTTTCTGCACCAATTAAGATGATCATGTGTTTCCCCCTGTATTTTATTAATGTGGTCTATTACATTGATCAATTTTCATATGTTGAACCATCTTTGCATTCCAGGAATAAATCCCACTTGGTTATGGTGCATAATCCTTTTAATATACTGCTGAATTTGGCTTGCTAGTATTTTGTTGAGGATTTTTGCATCAATGTTTATAAAAGACAATGGTCTGTATTTTTCTTTTCTGGTAGTATCTTTGTCTGGCTTCAGTATTAGGGTAATGCTGGCCTCAAAGAATGAGATATGAAGTGTACTCTCCTCTTCCCTTTTTTTGAAAGAGTTTGACAGGTACTGATGTTCTTTAAATGTTTGGTAGAGTTTGCCAGTGATGTCATCAGGTTCATGGTCTTTCTTTATGGGGAGATTTTTGATTATTGATTTAATCTCTTTACTAGTTATAGCATGATGTGGATTTTCTAGTTCTTTGTAATTTAGTCTGGGTAAGTCTTGTTTTTCTAGGAATTTGTTCATTTCATCTAGGTTATCCAATTTTTTGGTGTACAATTGTTCATAGTACTCCCTTACAGTCCTTTTGATTTGTGTATAATTGGTAGTAATGCCTCCACTTTAATATCTGAGTTTAGTAATCTGAGTCTCCTCTTCTTTTTTCCTTGTCTGTCTAGCTAAAACTTGTCAATTTTGTTGATATTCTCAAAGAACCAATTTTGGTTTCATTGGTCCTTCTCCATTGTTTTCCATTCTATATTTTGTTTATTACTGTTCTAATTTTTATAATTTTCCCTCCTTCTTCTAGCTTTGGGTTTAGTTTGTTCTTATTATAATTTCTTAAGTTGCAAGGAGAGATTGTTAAGTTTTTTTTTTTTTTGGTTTTTAAATGTAAGAACTTATAGCTATAAAATTTCTCTTTAGCACTGCTTTCTCTGCATTCCATAGGTTTTCGTATGTTGTGTTTTTGTTTTCATTTGTCTCTAAGTATTTTCCAATTTCCCTTGTGATATCTACTTTTTTGATTCAATGGTTAAGAGTCTGCTGTTAAATTTCCACAAATTTGTGAATTTTCCAACTTTCCTTCTATTTTGTATTTCTGATTTCATCCTGCTGTGGTTGGAGAAGATACTTTGTATGACAGCTTTTAAAATATATTGAGATTTCATTTGTGGCTTAACATATGGTCTACCCTGGAAAATGCCCCATGTGCTTTTAAGAAGAATGTGTATGCTGGTGTAATTGGATAACGTTTTCTGTATCTCTGTTAGATATAGTTGGTTTATTGTGTTAAGTCCTCTATTTCCTTATTTATCCTCTCTGGTTATTCTATCTATTATTGACACTGGAGTATTGAAATCTCCAATTGTTATTGTAGAATTGTCTATTTCTCCCTTTGATTCTGCCTGAAGTTTTTGTTCCATATATACCAATGATCTGTTATTAGGTGTGAAACTGTTTATAATTGTTATAATTTCTTGCTGTATTGAACCTTTTATTAACATATAATGTCTCTTGTAAGCTTTTTAAAATGTAAAGTCTATTTTTTCTGATATTAGTATAGCCCTTCCTGCTCTCTTTTGGTTACTATTTGCATAGAATATCTTTCCCTGTCACTCTTAGTCTGTTTTTGTGTCTGGATCTTAAGTGAGTCTCTTGCAGATGCATATAGTTGGCTCATATTTTTCAATACATTCTGCCAAACTCTGTCTTTTGACAGTTTAATCCATTTAAATTTAAAGTAATTACTAATAACGAGGGACTTACTTCTGTTATTTTGCCATTGTTTTCTAATACCTTCTTTTGTCCCTCATTTCCTATATTACTGTCTTCTTTTGTGTTGAGTTGATTTTTTTGGTAGTAAAGCACTTAAATTCCTTTCTGATTTTCTTTTGTGTATATTCTATAGCAACTTTCTTTGTGGTTACCATGGGGATTGTATTTAAACTCTCAAAATTATAACACTTTAATTTGAATTTATACCAGTTTAGTTTCAATAACATATAAAAACTCTGTTTCTTTACTACTCTGTCCTCAGTTCTTTGAGTTGTTGCTGTCCCAAAATTACATCTTTATACACTATGTGCTCCAAAACACAAACTAATAATTTTGGAAAATGCATTAGTCTTTGAAATTATGTAGAAAATAAAATGTTGAGTTACAAACTAAAGTTACAATAATACTATCTTTTAGATTAATATTTTTTTTAAGTACTAGTCTCTTAAATCAAGTAGAAAATAAAAGTGGAGTAGAAAAGAAAAAGCAGAGTTATAATTGCCCATGTATTTACCTTCATTGAGATCTTTTATTCTTCATACAGTTTCCAATTACTGCCCAGTGTCCTTTCATTTCACCCTGCAGGAGTGAATTTCTTGCAGGGTAGGTCTAGTGGTAATGAACTCCTTCAGCTTTTGCTTATCTGGGAATGCTTTAATTTCTTCTTCACTTTTGAAAGACAATTTTGCCAGATATAGAATTCTTGTCTGATAGTTGTTTTTTTCTCTTTTAGCACTTTGAATATACTGGCCCACTGCCTTCTGGTCTCAAAAGTTTCAGGTGAGAAATTTGCTGTTAATCTTACTCAGAATACTCTTGTGTGTCATAAGTCACTTCTCTGTTGCTGCTCTTAAGAGTCTCTATGTTTCAAAAACTTAACTATAACATGTCTTAGTATGGGTCTTTTTCATCTTACTTAGAGTTTGTTAAGCTTGGATATTTATATTCATGTCTTTGGTCAAATTTGGAAAAATTCCAGTTACTATTTCTTCATATATTCTCTATTCTCCTTTCTTTCTCTCTTATTCTTCTTGGACTCCAACAATGTGTACATTGATCTTGATGGTGTCCCGCAAGTCTTTTTAGGCTCTGTTTACTTTTCTCAATATTTTATTTCTGTGTTCCTCAGACTCAATAATTTTCATTGTCCTATCTTTAAGTTTACTGACTCTTTCTTCTTCCTGCTCAAATGTGACTTTAAATCACCCTAGTAAAATTTTCATTTCAGGTATTGTATTTTCGGCTTTAGAATTTTTTTGTTTCTTTTTAGGTGTTCTATTTATTGATATTACCATTTGTTCATACATCTTTTACTTGACTTAATAGCTTTCTTTAGTTTTTTGAACATCTTTAAAGAGAGTTGTTTTAAATTCTTTGTCTAGTAAATCTGCCATCAGGTCTTTTCTAGGAGCAGTCAGTTCCAGTTAATTTATTTATTTTTCCTTTCAACGGGCCATACTTTCCTGTTTCTTTCTTTGCCTTATGACTTTTTGTTGAAAACTGGACATTTGAATCTAAGAATGTGATAACTCTGGAAATCAGAGTTTCCTCCTTCCTTACGGTTTGGTGGTGGTGTTTTTGTCTTTAATTTTTTAGGCCACTCTGTGCCAAGCATCAGCATGAGGTGTAAATTTCAGGTCTTCTCAGGTGTTTTCTGAGCCTGTTGCTTTCCCTGGGTATGTGCAGTCACTTTCTAATTTTCCTTGTATATGCAGTTGCTTTTGAGTGTCTTAGTCTTTAACGTCTGGCTCCCGAAGAAGGAAAGAGAGAAAAGCGAAGGGGGAGGAGGAGTACTGGCTCTTCAAATTATCTGGAAATCACTTCAGCTGGTGGTGGAGGGGCTTGCAGCGGTGGGGAGAGGTGCAACAAAAGTAGCTGCCCACCTCTGTGTGTGCACCTCTGTGATTAGCAGCAGCAATAAGTATCCTGAACAAAGATCCCTGAAATTTGAAGAACAGGATACTTTTAGCCCACTCTGGCCTCTACACGCTGTGCAAGCTGGTATTGGAAAAGTGCTCAGCTGTCTGTATTATGAGATAAATAGTACTTTCTCATAATAATAATGGGCTCTGCTGGTACTATTTCCACCCAAGGAAGTCACCCTGCTTCTCTCTTCATGCCTGTCTCTGCAGTGCCCACCCTTCCAGGAGTAGAAATGGGCTAGGGGAGGAGAGTGGATTAGCTGCTACTGTACTAAGACCTGGAATTGACCAAAATTAACCTTGATTTACTGTCCGAGCCTCCCCCTGAAAGTTGCAAACCTTCATTAGACTCCAGAGTTTCAAAATATTAATAGTTACACAAACCAGATTCTGCCAGTGTATTTGTTGTCTATCAGGGAGGATTCTTGGTGCTCCTTACTCTGCCATCTTCCCACAATCTCTGGGACAAATTATTTTTAGTTAAGGGGTTATTCTGAAAGCTTTATCGAAGTCAGTTTAAGTTATAGTAATCAAAAAAAGAAAAGCAATCTTACATTTGTATAGTCCTCATAGTACTTTATATATTATCATGTCTCCCCGTCCTTTCTGCTCTCCTACATTCCATCCCTCTTCCCTTCTGTCCTTCTTTCAAAACCAATTTAGGAGACAGCTCTTCCTGTCTAATCCATGTGAATTAGCCATTTAATTCCTCTGATTTTGTCTCCTTTTTAACTGTTGGTCATTTTCCTGTCAACTCTTTCCTGAGAAGGAAGAAATAGGGGATGGATTAACTGCTGAATGGACTTAGGTATTATCATTGGATTCATATTTCCTGTGTTCTCTCCAGTCTTCTTCCTTTTGGAGATCCCAGACAATTGAGATAACTGAGTGAAGTTTGTTTTTGCGACCTCTAGGAAACAGGAGAAAGGAAGAAATATGGAAGAGGGAAGATACAATGAAGCCAATGTAGACATTGTTAAGAAATTTATTTGCAATTCTTATTTTTTGTGTTTTTTGTTTGTTTTTTAAATAACATCATTCCTTAGATAAAAATGCAATCTTACAGGAATATACAATAGCGTCTCACACAGAGATGACCCTGAAGCTCTCCTTGAAGGGTTGCCCCTTCTAGATTCCCTGGCCTTTCTCGAGGGTGAGAAGGCCATCAGGCGAGGCCTCTGACAATGGGATTATTTGAGGATTACAAACTGTACAATGATATTTACAACAGTAAGACTGTGAAGTCGTGGAGCCTGGAGGGGAGGATGTGGGGGTGTGTAGGGGTGTGGGGAACAGTGACAATGGAGGCAGTGCCCATCTTTCTGTGCCTCTCTGATAACAGGCATGATACAGATTGGTTTGGCGGATGAAGGTGGGTTTGAGCAGGAGGACACGAGGAGAGGGGAGCTTTATCTGGAGCCTTTCACTGGAGGAAAGTTTTGCATGGTAGCTCTGGTGGATTAAAATGAAACAGCAATATTATGAGAGTAATAGACCTTTCAGTGCTTCACCAATGGGGAATCTGTCACCCTATTTCTTAATGAGCGTGTGTGTTTTGCCATGGGTTATTCTCATCTACTACCATCACAGACTTGTCCAGACATGCTCATCTCTGTTTCCCATGGCCTCATTGCAAGGCCTCATTCCCATCAGGCTCTGGGAGAACAGCATGCATTCTGGGCAGGACAGGACATGGAAATGGGGTGGTATATAATCTGGCTGGGATTCAAGAGATGGATTTCAGGTGTGGGGATGGGCTGCAGCTGGATGCATAGGTGGCCTGAGCAGGAAAAGAGGAGGTGCGCACAGCTTTGGGATGCTGGAGACACCTCCTGAAGGAGATCTTTTTGCACAGGACTGTGTGTTTACAAATCGTCTTCCCTTGATGTGCAAGTTCTTTCCTTTCCCCCTTTTAAACATTGGTATAGTTTCTCCATGTTGGGAAGTCTTGGGGTTGGGTGCTATGTACAGGATCCAGTGACCCACTCTCTTTTGCTTCTTTTCACTCTATAGGAGAACCTTCTTTTTTCTCCTGGCCAGTGGCCAGGAGAGGTTTCCTCAAGGAGGTCCCTGAATCCTGCAGCCTCAGGTTCCTTGGCAAGGGAGTCACTGCTTGGCCTGGTGCCTGCTCACTTCTTTTTCCTAATTCCCTTGGTAATAAACTTGAGATCTCTAAGAATTCCATAACGGGAATTCTCCAGACCCAAACAGTGAATAAGAATCATTCTGTCCATTTCTACATTTCCTCACATAGAAATGACCCACTCTTAAAAAACCTACAAGCTCTTCCACCCAGAGCTTTTTGATAATGACCTTGGTTTGAGGTGCATGAGTGAATTTTAGAAATGAATGTACAATGTATGTCTGATTCACGCCAGGGGAAGTGGCATGGTGCCCTTTCTGGGATCCCTACAAAGTCAAATTCCTTAGATTCTGAGAATTGGGGTGCATGGGATGCCCTGAAAAGGTGGGGGTGTCCCTGTGTAGCAGCCAGTAACCTATCTGAAGGGAGAGGACTTGGCTCTGGTGATGTAACATTTCAAACCTCAGTGTAATTACTTAGTCTTCATCTTTTCCTCCTCATTCTTAGTAGAGATGTGGGAGAATTTTCATGAAAAATGCTAACTCTGACTCCTCTCGGTGCTCCACAGATGTGTTACCCTTCATCCACTCAGCTGCAAGATCTAGAGTGCCTGGACGCTTCTCTAATACCCCACAAAGACCACGGATCTTTGCCACTTCAGGTACTTTGGCTCAAACCTCTTAAAGTCATCCCAGGTAAAAGTGTTGATTGTAGTGTTCTCTCAATGTACATAAATAGAATGTATCTCATAATAACAGGAGGTTCTGATGGTACTACTTCCACCCGAGGGAGCCACTCTGCTGCGCCCTCCTTGTCTGTGGATACAGTGCTCACCCTTGCAGGAGCAGGAAAGTCCCTTATCTAGAGCTCAACCCCAGCCCTTGTGCCTTAAAGGTGTGTGTCCTAGGGAGGTGGTTCGAGCATCCCCCACAGTGATGTGGAGATGTGGCAGAAACCCATTCACCTGTTATACTGGTATCTGGCTCCACAAAGAAGAGTTTCATCGCTTTGACGTAAAAATGAATTGATGAATGAAGTTAAGCCCAGAAGTGGCTTCACAAAGAGGCTGTGTAAGCATCTCCCCATGGGACTCCCTTCCACGCACCGTCTTTCTCACTAGGTGTTGGGAAAGACAGAGAGCTGGGGCCGGGGAGGGCAGTGGGAGGAGGAAGCTCTGCTTAGGGACAGGGAAAGGTGCCCCATTCCTGACAGTTGTAGGACTCTTCTCTGCCTCCTATCTTCCCCCTCAACCTCCTCAAATCGTAGCCGCTGGAGAACCTGGACTCTGGTGGTTGAGGGCCTCCCTGTGAGTGAGGTGCGGGCTTCCCTGCCTGCCTTTGCACAGGAGCCTGTGTCAGGTGGCACCTGGACCGCATGAGGGCAGGGACATCAGCAGAGAGGGACAGGGCGGCAGACACCCTCACACCCCGCCAGGTAGGCTGACGTGGCTGGGACAACACCCCCAGATGGAACGTGTACTCTTCCCACCTTCCCAAATCCTTGAGATGTCAGCGGCTCCACCACACGGATCACTGTGGGTGGGTGAGCTGAATACGTCCTTCCACGAACTGGGAAGAGACCCAGAGGGAGTCAGACTATGCCCTTTTCTGGCCTCCATTCTCCTCCCAGTCCTCCCTGTGCTGACATCTGCCCCAGAGGCAGGTCTTCGTTAAAACGTGGAATTGGCCCGGACTGCATCAGCAAGTATTTGCCTCCCCTGGGATTTAAAGAGGTCTTCTGGGAGTCAGCAGCCCCTGTTGTGGCCTCTTTGCTGAATTGTTTCTAAATCCTCAACAATGATATTTCAATTATTCTAGGCCTCTAGGGACGGAGATGCCATCATCCTCCTTTGCCACCTTTCCCACGATGAGGCTAAAAACCCTGATGACCAGGGTTCCACTCTATCCCTGACCTACATTCTTGTTCTACTTCTTTGCCTTTAGGAGTGGTGGCTGTGTCTCTTCAGGACTCCATAAAGTAGCCACCATCCTTTGGGTGACTTCCAAAGTCCTCATTTTCAAGGTGTCCCTATTTCTCAGGAGATGAACTTGGGCATGGAAAGGGCTGCGTTTCCTGAGGTTGCCCCCCGTGTCTTCAGCTGCACAGTCAGGAGACATACTGGATGGAGAAAAGCTGGGAGAAAAAAAACAGGCAGCTTCACTCCAGATAAGCACCTGGACTTTGGAACTGGGAAACAGAATGAGAGTCATTGCCTTGCTCTTTTGAATGGATTTCCCAGAGTGAGACCTATTGGATTGAGAAGAAGGAAAGGGGTTATAATAATACCTTCTGAATCAAAGCTGGGAAAAATTCTCTAAGGTCTGGAAATGAAAGAGGCAGGGCTGGTCAGAGGACAAAGAATTAAGCTGACCAAACTGCAGACCTTAAACTGTTTCTTCAAGTCCCTTGGGCCCTTAGCCCCTGGCTGTTTTCTCCTGCCACTTGGGGGCTGTCAGGAGGGGTATGGAAGATGTGACAATTATGTTTTACAAGGTCATGGGGAAAATTCCATTTTAGGTGGAGAGTAGACATCACTCAGAAAACTGTGGATGCGGTTCATTGGTGTCACTACTTGTGCCAGTCTGTTCTGATGACAGGCGTTTTACACCAGTCTTATTCTAGATCGGAAGATCAGTCTCGGACAGTCCTCCTGTCCTAGACAGGGAACGCCCGTGTGTACCTGCGGGTAGAAATCTTCGGAACTTTACAAAGGGATGATACCTAAACTCAATTTCTAGAGGACCTTGGTGGCACTGAAAAGGAATCAAGAAAGTCCGGATGACTTGGGTGTGGATACCCATAAAGAAACTCTGTTTCTAGACTGTGTTAACCGGGGAGTATCAAGTACATTTCTCCACTTTTTCATGAATCAGTCCAGCAAGCTGTCGTAGAGGAATGGACTGTCCCTTATTTTAATTTCTAGCTTACTTATATATGTGCCAAGAGGGGCTGAGGGAACACTAGGACTGAAAGAGATTTAATGGGTCAGTTCTGGGGGAATGGTTGGGTCCAGTTTTCCCCAAAGCAGTCCCTTTTCAGCCATCACTGTTGACATACATTTGAAGGACACAGCACCAAAAGAGTGATGTTCTAGGGAGATACGTGAGCATCAGAGATGCCCCTACAAAATCTGTTCCCACCCCCACTGTGATCTCCGGATGCCTCTTCCCCTGTCCTGGCCTCCTCCTCAGCAGCCCAAACATTAGGGCAAGCCTGAAGGAAAGGCTGCTCCAGAGTGAGGAAGGGATGGAGAAAGGAGCACGCAGAGTTGACTTTCAGATGGATCAGGGTTTCACCCGTTCCTTTCTCGAGCCCCTGCTGTCCTTGCTGGGTAGAGCGGAATCCTGAAGTGAGGATGCCCCTCCCTCCAAGCAGCCTGACTTTAATTTTATCCTCCCGGTTGGTGTACACTTTCCTAAGGAAGCCAACGAGAAAAGTCTGTGTGGTGGGAGTGAAGGCAAAGCCAGCCACCTCCTCCGTGGGGGATGCGGATGCCAGCCCGGTGACTGAGGGCTGGTCAGAACGCCTCCCTACGCCTAACAGTGAAGGCTGTTCTTGGAGAAGTACCAAATCAGATGACCAGAGCAGAGTGGACAGAGTGAAGCCTGGAATAAAATAGGTCCTGGTCTATCACAGCAAGAGGCGGTACGAACATACCCAGCAAACGATTTTGGAAAAACTGAGGGAAACGGAAGCGAACACAAGATATGCAAAACAGTTATGTCCAAACCTGTTTGTGGAGAGCAGAATAATGACTACACTGGTGATACCTTTGCTCATTGTGCAAACTGAAGAAAACTTGTTCCCTTCCCCCAACCACATATAGAAAAGCACTTAAGAGTTCAAAGGTAAAGCTTGTCACACTCCAAATACAAAATGATTTACTTTACATGCAGCAAAATATACAAGAAGTGAATCCGAAAACCAACTTAATTCAATTCATTATATTCGCTTGGCACAATTGCAATTCAGTTTTAAAAAAATATTTGAAAAATACTGAAACTGACCTGAATTCAAGTATAACGGTTTCTTCAACAGAAACATTATCAATGCAATAAAACATTACACGGAATATAGTGAAGCAAAATGCCTTCTTGTGTTTTTCCCTTAAATTTCTGTGTCTTTTTTTTTAAAATACAGTTTTAATGCCAACACAACTCACAATTGTATTTTTAAATGAATATTATTGCATTGTTTTTGCATATCTTGTGGGACAGAAAATGCAGAGAGTTACTGATTCCCATTTCAGAAGCAGAGACAGTGCTTTGTTTTTGCTTTCAAATGGCCCCAGATTCAGATCTTCTCACAGCTAAACCAGAAAGGGGGGACTGCGTAGTCACTGGTGTGCACGGGCACATGGTGTGGGTGCATATACATAGGCAGGACATATGCACACAGACAACCCACCACACACACACGCGTCGCACACACTCGGAGACTCTCACGCATGCTCCTCTCCCAAACCCACCTGTACACCCAGCATTAAAAGGAACCCAACTCTATCACCCACATGTGCAAGACCACATCAAGTGCATTGCAATTACCTTTCCATGAGAAAACCGAACCAAACCAGAACAAAAATAGGTTGCTACCTAAGGAAATGATAACAAATTATTGGGCAAACACAATGGTTGGTAAAACTCTCCTGCAGCGGCTTCTATTGAACCTCCGTGGAAAAAGGAAACCACAACCGTTTAAATAATACAAGAAAACCAAACCGGATGTACATTGGCAAAAGTGAAAACAGAAAGGTGAGGGGGCTACAGGACTTTGTAAACACTCTTCTTCCTCCCCTCCCCCTGGGAAAACAAAATAAAAAATAAAAAACCCAAAACCAAAAAGAAACTGCAACATGCTGTCAAGAAAAGTGTCAAACCACAAAACAAAAGAGCGCTCAGCGGAAGCTCAGCACCACCTGGTTGCGCGGAGCCGGCGGCCCCTTCCCGGCGGCGCAGCTCCTCCCTTGCGCTGCCTACGGGCCGGCGGCTGGCCGGGAGCTCGGCGTGGCCCGTGCCGGTCGGGGGATCCCGTCGCAGGTGGGCAGGGGCGGGTCGGGGTGAGCGGCACCACGGCCGGCCCGACGCCCATCCCCAAAGCTCCGCGCCCCTGACGGCCGCCTCCTCCCTCTCCGGGCCGGGCTGGGGTCCTCCTGGAAGTCCTGCCCCGCTCCCTTCTCCAAATCCGCGGGACCCTGGCTCTAGGGAGACAGCGAGGCTCGTACAGAATATGTGCAAATGGTTTCTACAAGCAGAGTCGAAAGACACCCGTTTGCTGTAGGGTCCTTTGGGTGAGGGCGCGCGGGAAGCCGGGGTGCTCTCCCCGCAGAGGCGCGGCCGGGCCCGGGGCCTGCGGGCTGGGAGAGGGCAGGCGCCTTCCTCGCGCCCCGGGACCCTCGCCGCCTCCTCTCCCCGCCTCTGCAGACGCAGCCGGGCGCCTTCCTCCCGGAGGGCGGCTCGCGCACCCAGGCTCCGCGTCTTGTCCCAACAGAAATGAATGAAGACGCTGTTCCGGTTAACTCCAGGTCACGAGAACAGTGAGGCACTTCTGAAACGAACCCATTAGGAACATTGAAACAAATAAAAAAAGCCCGCATCTGGCAGCGCCCACTACAGGCTGCTGACGTAGACCCTGCTGTCCTGGAGCTCCTCCTCGCTCAGGCGCCCCCGCGCGCGCGCACAGCCCGCGTCCTCTTCGCCCCCGGCTCGGTCCTGCCCCGCGTCCCTGCAGTTCACAAAGGGTAAGAGGGCGCCATTGGGGCTCTGCGGGGCGCCCCCGCTGAGGATGTTGTCGGCCGCGCTCTCCATCTCCTCTATGGTCATGTCGCAGGCGTCCGCCAGCTCCTGGGTGGTGACCTCGATGAACTTGGGATCTTGAGCGAACTGCCCCAGTCCTTCAGAAATCAAGACCTGAAGGAGCGGGGTGGGAGCCATGAAGAACCAAAGGAACATTATTCCTGGAGCCCAGCTCTTCTCTTGAGGGCTAGAGCCAGGGGTATCTGGTGGGTCACTCGGGGAAGTGTGCCTGTGCACGTGGCCCTGTGTGTGTTGGGAGGGGCACCCACAGGGAACAAGTAGAGATGGAGCATCTGCCAAAAGAATTAGGGATGTGCAGGCCAGAGAAGTTTTGGCTGGGGTGGTCAAACACTGTCATCAAATATATAAAGACTTGCTAATGGCCCAGCACCGTGGCTCACACCTGTCACCCAGCACTTTGGGAAGCCCAGGCAGAAGGACTGCTTGAGCCCAGGAGTTCGAGACCAGGCCCAGGCAACACGGGGAAACTTTGTCTCTACAAAAAATTTTATAACAATTAGCTGAGCGTGGTGATGCACACCTGTGATCTTAGCAAGGCCAGAGGCTGAGGTGGGAGGATCATTTGACCCCAGCAGCCCCAGGCTGCAGGGAGCTGTGACTGCACCACCTCACTCCAGCCTGGGTGACAGAGTGACAAGCTGCAGTGAGGTGTGACTGTACCACCTCACTCCAGCCTGGGTGACAGAGTGACAAGCTGCAGGGAGCTGTGACTGCACCACTACACTCCAGCCTGGGTGACACAGCGAGACCCTGTCTCAAAAACAACCAAAACAAAACCCACAGTAGGCTTGGCTCTCAGAGGGACCAGGGAGGCCGCCCTGCTGCTACCTCAGCAGATCCCAGCCTGCCTCTCTCCCTTCTGACACCCACCGGACCTTTATACTATTCTTTCAGAGAAACCGTTCTCCCTGGTGAAACTGCTGAGACAGGCCCACTGCCCATTGCCTGCCACCGCCTTTCTAGGGGTGAGGTATGTGTGCAAACACGGCGCATGACCCTGCCTTGCTTCTGCTGGGAAGGGCCAGCCAGTGACCCTCAAACTTCTCTGTCCTCCCCACCGGCTGCTTAGTGCCTGGCTATGGGAAAATCGGCTCCTGAGCCAGGGGGTGGGGGGAAGCTGAGTGCAGCCTGGCACTCACTCCTCCCAGGCATCTGTCTGTCTTGCTCCTTGCCCACGCCACTTCTTCTCTCCTTACCCTGCGTAGTTTTTCTTTGGCACTCCTGACCTTCCTGATGTGTTATGTATGTGTGTGTTTATCATCTGTCTTTCCTCACCATGATGCGAGCTCATGAGAGCAGAAGCTCTGTTTCTCAGCTGTGTCCTTGTACCTAGAACAGCGCCTGCACATGGTAGGCCCTCACGGGAGGTCTGTGAAATGAATGCAGGATGACCAAGGCCACAGGAATATCAGACTTTGAGAGGTAAACCTTGGAAGCCACCTGGTTTAACTCCCCACCTCCTGCACGACAGCCTGATGTCCAGGTGAGCACAGTCTCTGCTTGGCTATGTCTGATGATGGGGGGCTCACTATTTTTCAGGCAAGCGCCTCTCATTTTGGAAGAGCTGTTGGGAAGGTCTTCCTCATGTGAGCTGAAATCTGCCTGCTGGTGGCTCACTGCTCCGGCCTGCCACCCTTTCCCCATTCCACCCGTTTCGAGGTGTAAGAGGTGTATTGCACCCTCCATAGTCACCTCCTCTCCCGGGTTTCTTCCCTAACTCCCTGAACCGGTTCTTCTAGGACATGGTTTCTAGGAACCTTGCCATCCTGGTCATCCTCTTTTGGGTTTGTTCCAGTGTGTCAAAGGTCCCTCATAATGTGGTACCAGGATGGCACTAGACGCTCTGACCAGGCAGAGCACCGTGGGACTGAAAGCTCTCTTGTTCTAGACTAGTGGCTCTCAACCTGGCTGTACATTCAAATCATTGAAGAGCTTTAACAATCATCGGTTAATTTGTCCTGGGTTTCCAAAGCTCCCCAGGTGATTCTCACGGGCAGTCAGGCCTGAGCACCTCGGATCTTGCCTGTCTGTGTATAAAGGCAGCCAGGCTCACATTTGCCTGTTGAGCAGCTGCAGCACAGATGCCTCTGGCCAGGATAAGTTGCTCAGTCCTTTCTGTTGCCCTCTGCAGTGGGCCTCACCTCAAGAGAGCCCATAGCCTCTTGTGCAGTCATGGCTTTCTGCATCCCAGCCCTCGTGCAGCCCTGAGAGGGAGGGTCTGTCCGCCTCAGATACTGACTGCAATGAATTTGGCAAGAGCCAGGTGCCACCTTCTCAGCTCCGCACGCCAAGCCCCCTTGCTGCCCGTGGCCTCTGCCCCTGCCCGTCTGTGAGTCACCTACCGCTTCTACCAGGCTGCTGGCACTGCCGTGGAACTGCCTCCCCGGGGCCCCAGCCTGGCTGGGCACCATGAGGGAGACGGGCCGGGCTCTCCGGGTGGTGCTGCTGTCCCCGCCACCGGGGGTGGTCTCAGCCCAGGAGCCGCAGTGGATGGACGGGAAGCTGCTGTTGAGTTTCTCACTGGACTCGGCGCCCTCCAGCCGCAGGGTGGGGATGGGCTGTGGCGGCCAGCCTCGGCTGCCAGGTGTGGCTGGGGGGGTGGCAAAAGGCCTGGGGAATGAGGCAGGGGAATGGCTTCTCTGGAGGAGGGGGCTCAGGCCTGCCACTGCCAATGCCTGTGGACACACAAGGAGTGCGAGTTAATAGGAGTGGCCGACCCCAAGCAAGGCAGGGCCCTGCTTCTGAGCAACCACTGCTTTGCAGCTGCCACGTCCAGCTAGCTCCACCTGCCTGGCATTCACATGCCATTGTTTCCCCCTCTCGGTCCCTTCTCAACCTGGCATGACTTTCAACCATCTCAAAATACATCTTAGGATCATCTGGGTCTGAAGTGATCTCCTTCTCCTATAACTTCTGAAAGCCGGGATTGGGTGGAGTTGTGGTAACCTGCTTTTAGCCCTGGCCTGGTCACCTGTCAGCTGTGCATTCTCTTGCTCTTGGTTTTGTCCTCAATAGAATGGAGAGCAGGGTGAGGCCTGCATGTCTGTAAAGCCAGAGAACAAATGCTCTCTATCCATCCCCGCTGTGGGGCGGGTGTGAGGTTCAAGTGCAATGAGGTCTGTGAAGAAGCACTGTGCACCCCACAAAGAGTTGGGAAAACCAGTATTTGTGGTTTTAGTTCTTACAGTTAATGGGGCCATTCATAATGCCCTGCCAGTCTCCAGCTCAGGTTGTCTTTGAACCGTTGTTAAATTTGGTGCTGTATTGTGGTTAAAAGATTCACGGCCGGGCGTGGTGGCTCATGCCTGCAATCCCAGGACTTTGAGAGGCCAAGGTGGGTGGATCACCTGAGGTCGGGAGTTCGAGACCAGTCTGACCAACATGGAGTAACCCTGTCTCTACTAAAAATACAAAATTAGCCAGGCATGGTGGCGTGTGCCTGTAATCCCAGCTACTTGGGAGGCTGAGGCAGGAGAATGGCTTGGACCCAGGAGGTGGAGGTTGCAGTGAGCCGAGATCGTGCCATTGCACTCCAGCCTGGGCAACAAGAGTGAAACTCTGTCTCAAAAAAAAAAAAAACAAAACCAACCAACCAACCAAACAAAAAAAACTGATTCACATGGTGTGCCCTCTGTCCCTGAATGTTCTTGAGCATCCTGAGGGTCGGGACCAGGCCTGCCTGGCTGTTGCCATGACGACCTGCCCGGGCAGAAGCTCTGCAGGGTGAGCTGCTCTGATGGGCTGTGCTCCCGGGAGAAAGCGACACCGTGGTGGGGAAAGCCCACCTGGAGGGTCACAGAGTACAGGAGGAGAAAGAGACGAAGAAGAGAGTTTCGTGCCTACCAGTACGACAAGAACAGATAAGTGAAATCGACTTCTAGAAATCTTTTAAAATAGCACACACAGTGTCCCCACATCCTTCCACCTCCTGCCCCGGCCCATGGTGGTCCTCAGCCTGGGGCTCCTGGGTGCCTGGGAATCTGAGAAAAGTGTAAGGCCATATTCATTATTTCGGAAAGCCCAGTGGAAGTCAACGCCACACAGGCTAAGAAAACCTGTTTATTTCTTGGAGCTGAAGTACTATCAACTCAGCCAGGCCACACTGGCCAGCTCATGCTGATTATGAGTTTTGATTGGCAGTTGAATACCTCTGGGTACAAAGCATAAGTCCACTTAAAACACAGGTCCATGCTATAAGACAGTATATCTTTAAAAAGGTCAGACTGTTGGGAAACCCAGGTTTAGGCCTCAGTTTGGCTGGGGTTCATAGACTGGCCTCATATGACACTGAAGCTGACCTCAGTTTGCCTGGGGTTCATAGACTGGCCTCATATGACACTGAAGCTGACCTCAGTTTGGCTGGGGTTCATAGACTGGCCTTATATGACACTGAAGCTGACCTCAGTTTGCCTGGGGTTAACAGACTGGCCTCATATGACACTGAAGCTCAGAGATACTACGGTAAGTTTGGTCCTGGCATCTTGGATTTCACTGTCTCAGCTGGAGTCAGCCATGCCAGGAGACATTTCCTTATAAAATCTCCCTGGACCTGCTTTCCGTGGATGTCATTCCCTACTCATGGCCATGCTGCTGGTGGGTTCTTTAATCACTTCTCTATGTCACTGGATGGACTTTTGTGCAGCACCATTTCCAGGTATGTTCAATCTCTAGGTACAAGTGCATCTTCCTGAATGCCCTGCAGCATAGGCCAGTGTCAGGGGAGTCAGTGGCATCTGTGGCAGCCTAAGAAGAAAGCTCAGGTGGAGACCACAGCTCTGGGTCCTCAGGATCACACAAAGAGCTCCTGTGCACCAGCACTTCCTAGGCCCCCACCCACGATGCTGCAGACCTTGCTGCGGCTCTCACCTGCACAGGAGTGCGAAGCCTTGCAGGCATGGCTCTTAGGGCAGGGGCAGGACGTGCCAGCCATCTGAGACAGGCAAGACCCACTGAGGTCTTCAGGATTTGTCCGTCACCCCCGGGGACTATCTGGCCTGCTAGCAGGAGACAGTGGCCTGTCCAAAAGTGTGAGCTACCTGATGATGAACCAGATGCAAGGGCAGGACTGTCTTCTGAGAGATGTCTCCCCCTCGGTCCTTCTGTCGCTTCAGACATTCCAGGTGGAAGGAGGCCCTTCGACCTGCAAAGCCAGCCAGAGAGCCAGGATCAGGGCAGGAAAACAGGACGCTGGCCTGTGACGGTTTACACTCTGGTGGGGTGCCAGGAGCAGTAACTATGGCCCGAGACACCCCTCCTCTCCCCTCCCCTGGTCTGAGACGTGTTCTGAAGCATCTGTCCAGGGCTCATCCCTGCACACCCTGCCTTTGGATTGTTGTCTCCTTGCTTTGGAAATCCCCCGACTCTGTGGGGCTGGTTTGAGGCAGGCCACAATGGTTTCTCAGTCATCCCTGAGTACCTGACCGGCGTTGTCTTGGGAGTTACCACCGGCCACATCTGGAGAGCGAGGGGTGCATTTACCCAGTGAGGCGGAGCGGAGGAAACCCCTCTTTGGGGATTGCCGGATGTCCCTCTTGTCCTCCTCTGGGAGCGTCAGTTGCCGATTTTCGTCATCCTGGTAGGACAGCCTGGAACAGAGAGCTCTTGGGGCTAGTTCCTGGAGGCTGAGAAGTGGCCGCCCACGGGGACAGCTGCACCCCGGAAAGCACTTTGCTCTGATCCTTAGTGAAGGGATGCCCGCTTTGTGCTTACATACAGGTTTGGTGAATTGCCACCCCAAGAAGTTCTGGCCTGCCCCTGGCGTCACCCCCACTCTTGCAGACCCAGCTTCCGTTTCACCTTGTGCATGGTACCAGTTAAGGTCACCCTGCCCTCAACTTTCGCTGAACGCCTGTACCCCTGGGGGTTGTACCACTCTGGGGGTAGTGAGCAACTCTCCATGTTATCTTCCTCTCCTGAGACCCTCTTAGATTCCTAGTTTGTGGAATTTCCTTGAGGATGGAGACTGGGTTCTTAAGGACCTAGCAGAGTGCCTGGTGCACCAAGCACTCTAGAATAACCAAAAAAGGTTATAATACATGCTCTTCTGATTTCTAGGGTAGGCAGTCGGCGTTTGTTTGTATTCTCTAAAAATCACCTTAGAGAATATTATCTCATAAGGAACTTCAGGTATTTCTCCTGGTTTTACATTGTCTGTGTTTTGCTGAGTCAGAAAAGTAGGCCTGTCACCCCCACCGCCCCGTTTTGCTGATGGGGACACAAAGGCATGGGGTGGTTGAGGGATTTGTCAAGAATCGCTGGTTGGGACTCTTTCCGTGCTTTTCCTTACTCACTGGATTCTTCTTTCTATGCTGGGGAAAAGGAGGCGCTTCTGCTACTCTTCCCATCCAGTTCCTGAGCAGAAAGCACTGGACCCCAGGAAGCCACATGCTGTGCTGGCCTGGCTGCCGCTCTCCCCACAGCCCCATAGTTGGGGGCCTGGTGCCCCCTCCCACCACCTCTAGCCACACCTTTCCTGTCTTCAAAAGCCTGCAAGGCTAGTCCTTCCTCACTCTAAAGTCCTCTCAGGAACTGAACAGACTGACATGCTGGGACGGGTCAGTAAGTGCTTCGTTCCCGCCCTGGGCCCCCGTGAAGCTCCTCCCTGTCTGCATCAGCAGCTCCGGGGTTCCCCGGTGGGGCTGAGGACACACCCTGCATGGTGCCTGGCCACGCTTAACGGTGCTGCTCTTCCAGAGTGGGACAGTGGCTCCCAGCAGGCGGCACAGCCCCCCAGCATGCCAGGTTCTTGACATGCCTGCCCTCCAGCTCAGAAAATAATAGAGAAGTAGGAGCTTCTCTCTAAACCCCTGGACAAGTGTCCATCCCAGGAGCAGGTACACCTGCCGCTGGCCTGCCCATCCCTCCAGGGGGCCCATTTTCAAGTGTCTGCGTGCAAGCCCATGGGACCCAGGCATTTAAACCCCATGCCTCAGTTTCCCTTTCTACAAAATTGAAATGACATATGCCCTGCCTGCCTCAGAGGCCTGTTGTGAGTCACAAATAAAGTAACAGATGAGATGGGGCTTTGAGGGTGAAAAGAGCCAGAAAAGCTTCTGAAACAATGTGTCTCAAACTTCTGTGGATGTCACCCACAGTCCTAAGACGTTTCACAAGGCGACCCCCAGATACACATCTGTGGGCCATTAAGCCAGTGTTTCACAGCACGTGCTTACCTTTGTGACATTTGGCGCGTTCTGATAGTTTCTATTGTGCTGTGCTGCGCCTGCTTTTAAGGGCTAGTCATTAGTGACCAAATGAATGTCACAACCTTCTAAAGAATCTAGATCTGCAGCTAAAATCCTCCAAGAATTCCAGCAAGGAGAAGAAATCTCAGGCCTGGCTTTGCCACCAGTGCCCTCTTCTGGGCAGCTTTATTATAAGCCGTGTCTTGAAACACTTGTGTGATTGTCAATAGATGTATGTGTGCACTGAGTCTCACCAGAAAATGTATTTATGACTGTGTCATACTGCCTAAAATGTTTATAAAACAATGTTCAAAAATTTTCCTGGCGAGGAAAGACCAAGCTAAAAAGGGCATCGTGTGTGTGTGTGTGTGTGTGTGTGTGTGTGTGTGATGGGGACTCCCATTTCACTGAGGAGATGAGAGATACGGTGCAGATGTTTTTTCCATGATCTCCTCTCCTCCTGCAATCAGCCCCAGAGAAGGGATCTCAGGCACCTTCCCCTGACTCCCCAGATTTGTTCCCACACTTGGGTCAGCCTCGGCAGAGGGCAGCAGAGCTCACATGTCTGTGGAGAGCAGGCTGGGCTCACTGCAGGCCTCCGCGTCATGGTTCATCTTCACTTCATAGGTCTCATCCTGAGACGTCTCCTCCGGACCCACCATGGCTGTCTGGCTCTCCCCGGAGTGGCACCTACAATATCCAAGATGAAGAAAAACATGAGGAACTGCTAACCTCCTCCCCTTCCTTCAGCAAGTAAAGCAGCACACACGCACACACATGCATGCATGCACACGTGCACAAACACAAGCACACACAGGTGAACAGGCATACGGTTGCTGGTGCTTTGTTCTCCTGTGATTGCCGATGGATCCGTGGAAGTGTTAAGATTAGAGTGAGGGTCCCGTTTGGGAGAAGGATGTCTGCTGTGGATCCAGGGAGATCTGAGTCCTGACCCCAATTCACTTACCCTCTGGTCCAAGTCATTGGTCCACCTCATACCTCAGTTTCCCTTTCTATGAAATTGGAATGACAGATGCCCTGCCTGACTTAGAGGCTGCCTCCCACTCACCCCCAGCTATGACACCTGCGTCTTTGGCATCTGGCATCGCTGAGAAGTCCCTGGCATCCTATTTTGATGGTGCCCTTGATTCTGACACTGGCACCCTGGGGTAAAGACACAGAGAGGAAGCCTCGCCTAGAGGGGTTTGCTCTCCTGAGCAGAGGGCAGTGAGCCTGAGTCCCTGCTGAGCCTGAATCCCTCCTGAGCTCCAGACCCTCCCACACCAGGCGTGGCTTTCCCTGCTGGGACAGGGTTTTCTGTTCACTGGGTCATGTCTTCTTTAGCTCTGGATCACGAGCTCTTCCTTTTCCTATCTGAGCTCAGCTCAGTGCCTCCCTCTGTCTTGCTTTCTATAGACCTTGCATGCTGGGCCCACTTTATCCTCAGACCCCCCTGAGGGCATCAGGGAAAGCTCCTGGTCCATCGTCTCAGAGCCGAGTGCTAGATCAGTGCCCTGGCTCTGAACATCTCAGGCAGGGTAGAAGCAATTCTCTCTCGAGGAAGAGGAGGACTGCAGACTGCCACCCGCCCCGCAGTGGAAGGAAAGATGAGAGGCGGGAGCTCCAGGAGGATTGGGAGGGGAGGGAGGTGGAGTGGGCTTTGGTGAGGCACGGGGGGAGAAGCTGGAGATGCAGAGCAGCAGCAAGCAGGCAACAGCACTTTTGGGGGCCACCGGGCACAGGACGTGATGGCCCATCCTCAGCACAAGCAACGAGGGCCTGAGCTGCCCTTAGCCTTGAGCTGCGACACAGGGACGAGGGAGCTGGGACGTGGGCTATGCTCCTCTTCTTAACCAAGCTGAGGCTTGATGCCCTGTGTGGTGTTTGTACCCACTGCAGTGGGCAGAGGGAACCGACATTTCATGAGCACTGACTGTGTGCTGGGCACTGTGCCGGGTGCTCTGCATGTATTTTGCTATGTGGAGAGATGTATCTGTGGGGACAAGGAAATCCCCTGGGGTCTCCTCCCCCAGCTCCTCTAAACATCCCTCTCCCCTTATGTCACAGAGGACAAAGCTTCATATGAAAATGCCCTTGGCGGGGGGATTTAATTCACCCTGAGATGCTAAAGACGGACATGGAGCCCTCCTTAAGCAGAGGCTTCAGGAGGCCAGAGGGGAGAATGGGGTGTGGGGACCCAGGACTTGAGTCCTCAAAGGCTGTGGCAGGGGGGTGAGGTTGCAGAGAAGGATGAGGCCCCCACAACAGGTACAGGCCCCCAAGACTAGATGCCTAGATTAGATCCTCTCCTATGCAAAGCCAGCCCTTCAGGCCAGCACCTAAAATCCAGCGCTGAGCACACTGCCCTGTGCACAGAAGGCAGCAGTGCAGGCCTCATGAGTTGAAGGACACCCCCAGTGCTGCTTCTGGGTGGCAAAACCAGCCAACCTTGCAGAAAGGAAAGCAGACAGGGAGATGGTCCTTTAAACTGGCCTGTCGTCTGACACAATTAAATGCCTGGGTCCCATGGGCTTGCATGCAGCCACTTGAAAATGGGCCCTCTGGAGGGATGGGCAGGCCAGCGGCAGGTGTGCCTGCTCCTGGGATGGACACTTGTCCAGGGGTTTAGAGAGAAGCTCCCACTTCTCTATTATTTTCTGAGCTGGAGGGCAGGCATGTCAAGAACCTGGCATGCTGGGGGCCTGTGCCGCCTGCTGGGAGCCACTGTCCCACTCTGGAAGAGCAGCACCGTTAAGCGTGGCCAGGCACCATGCAGGGTGTGTCCTCTCAGTCCCACCGGGGGAACCCCGGAGCTGCTGATGCAGACAGGGAGGAACCCCACGGGGGCCCAGGGCGGGAGGGAAGTCCCACTATCCAGCATGTCATAGCAGTGCATCCTAGAGGCCAGGGGATCAGAGGACGAGGAGAAAAGAGTGAGTCGGGGTAAGAGGTGCAGTCAAGACCTCCAGGAATGATCCTGTGCTGGGCAGAATGGGCCAGTGCTACAGACAGCGCCTCCCCACAGCGGGGTGCCCTCCCCGGGAGGCTGGCTAAGGGGCTCCAGGGAAGCAATGGAAACGCCATTCCCATCTCAGCTGGGAGAAAGGCCAGGTTTGGGCAGAGACTTGGTAAAGGGCAGACAGGATGGTTTCTGTTGTGCAGCCGGAACGCATACATCTGAGGATCACATTGGGCCACTCAGGGAGCATGGGAGAGGAGAGGGAGAACCGGTGCCGCAGGACACTGCTGACTTGCCCTGAGCCTGCCATGTCTGATCAAGGGCAGGACTTGGGAGACAGCACAGTGCCTCCTGCTCTTGCTGGAGTCTGGGGCAGCGACCCCCTGGAAGCTTGAGGGGCAAGTGGCCGACCGAGGCCTCCGTCTCCTCCACTGTCTCCTGAGGGTTGCAACACGTGGGCCCTGTGTGCCGCCTGGGGTGGCCAGCCTCCCACTTACCTTTTGGAGCTGAGCTTCCACGCCACCTCCTGCACCCGGATGGCAGGGGACAAGAGGGGCCCATGGCCCTCCACAGTGCTGACTGTGCTGGGGTAACCAGCGGGGTGAGGGAGGCGACCCAGGGCGGTGTTGTTGGCATTGTTGATGTTGGCGTTGGAGCCAGTGGACGAGTAGCTGCTGGGGGTGAAGGTGGAGTCTACCAGCTTCTCGTGGGACGGCGACTCAGTGTCGCCCTGGCTGCTGCCCGCCTTGTTGATGTGCAGCGGGCGCTGAGTGGTGAAGGTCTGGGGGAAGGCGCTCCGGCCGTCGCTTTGGTAGTAGCTGACGTGGTTGCCGAACAGGCCACCGGCCCTCTATAGGCAAAAAGGAGGGGCAGGTGGAGGAGAAGCCCCTCAGCACCCACTCCTCCCAGAGAACAGACTCCACAGCCAGGTCAGGGAAGTACAGGGCCTGGGAGGGCAGGCTGCCTTATTTTGGGGAGGTCCAGCCCTGCTGGGAGCCAGGAGCACCTGAGGACCTTCTTCACGCCTGGCAGCTTCAGAGAGGGAGGGACCCGGAGTCTCAAGGCTCCAGGCTCCCCTCTGTGGCAGCTGGGAGAACCCACCCACCAGTGGGGATGGGATTGAGCAAGGGGCTGTCGCTGGTACAAGCTGCCCTGGAGGTTTCCAGCGAAGCCCCTGGGCTGGGGTGAGTTTCCAGGGCACGTCCAGGATGGTGGTCCCTAAGAGCAGCCAGCACATCGTGGGGGCGGGGGCTGAGAGAGCAACCAGAAGATTCTAACCAGATTTAAAAAATGGAAATCCAATGTGGTCACGGAGCTAAAAGCTGTGTTGGCCAAACGGTTTTGAATATGAAGAGTTTCCTGCATGACGGTCTTTTTTCCCCTCGGGGACTCGGAGAGATTTAAAACCTGGAGCCAGTGTTTTTCCCCAGTATCATTTTCCTTGTCCTGGGGAAGTGGGCAAGTAGCTATTTGGAAGGTTGGTCCAACCCTTGACATCAGAACATCCCTGAGCCTTGGTGACTGAGCCTTTGGTTTCTGGGGTCTTGTCGGGTTGTGTCACCACCATGCCATGTCTCTGAGGCCACTCAGTGATGAATGGCTCCCAGTGATGAGAATAAGGATGAGGAAGAGACGGAGCAAGGGCCGGATGGGCTCAGCTTGCCCGCTGTGTGTTCCACAGCCTGGGAACTGGGCCTGGGGCCGGGAGAGAGAGGTGTGAGCAGGGCCCTGCACAATTATGGCTGGCAGCTTCTCCCTTGCTATAGAAGGATTTGTAACCAAACACCAGTGGGGTGAGGCAGGCAACACAAGTGAGTGATAAATGCCCCTCATTCCAGAACAGCCTTTTAAATTTTCACTATCGCAACTGCTGGGCAGCTTCAGTCTCCAGGAAAGGAGAGGGAAAGGGAAGGACTGGAGGGGTCTTCGAGACCTGGAGAACAGACGCTATGCTCCATCTCAAAGGGCAACCGCCACTAGGCTCCAGCCCTCTGCTGCCCTGTGGGAATGCAAGCTCAAAAGTGCCAGGTCTCCTGACTTTCCCAAGGAATGCCAGAAATCTTGATTTTGACCTGAATGTGCCAGGTTTTCAATTTTTTTTTTTTTTTTTTTTTTTTGAGACGGAGTCTCGCTCTGTCGCCCAGGCTGGAGTGCAATGGCCGGATCTCAGCTCACTGCAAGCTCCGCCTCCCGGGTTTACGCCATTCTCCTGCCTCAGCCTCCCGAGCAGCTGGGACTACAGGCGCCTGCCACCACGCCCGGCTAGTTTTTTTTTGTATTTTTTAATAGAGACGGGGTTTCACCGGGTTAGCCAGGATGGTCTCGATCTCCTGACCTCGTGATCCGCCTGTCTCGGCCTCCCAAAGTGCTGGGATTACAGGCTTGAGCCACCGCGCCCGGCAGGTTTTCAAATATTAACAAACAAAACAAGCCTGCAGATTAGATGTGCCCTGGGGTGACCACTTTGTAACTTCTATTTTTTTTTTTGAGACGGAGTCTCGCTCTGTTGCCCAGGCCGGAGTGCAGCGGCCAGATCTCAGCTCACTGCAAGCTCCGCCTCCCGGGTTCAAGCGATTCTTCTGCCTCAGCCTCCCGAGTAGCCGGGATTACAGGCGCCCGCCACCGCGCCCGGCTAGTTTTTTGTATTTTTTAGTAGAGACGGGGTTTCACCACGTTAGCCAGGATGGTCTCGATCTCCTGACCTCATGATCCGCCCGTCTCGGCCTCCCAAAGTGCCGGGATTACAGGTGTGAGCCACCGTGCCCGGCCTGTAACTTCTAATGTAGAAGTTTCTCCTAGGAAACATTTCACTTAGGGAGGCGGCTCCTTCCCACTTCGCTGAGAGCCAGTGACACTGGGAGCCACTATTTCCAGGGAGCCCTGCCATGGGATAGAGTCAGGCTTGGAAAAGGCAAAGGGGTGAGGAGACAGCGAATCAGGAAGAGCCTGGAATTGGCCCTCTCCTCTGGTGCAGCTCTTTCCCCTGGACGTTCCCCGCAAAACCCCAGCCCGCCCTCTTGCTCCAAACTGAACTTTATAGAGGCCGAGAGTGCGCCATGGCACCACCCACCCTGAAGATGTCATCTTCAGAAGCAGCGGACACAGCCTCCTTCATGGCCTTGTCCAGCTCCTCCTCAGCAGTGAGATCTCCAGAGATGGCCCGTCGGATCTCAGGCCCGATGTCGTGCAGCGTGCGCAAGCCAGCCTGGAACCCAAGGGGAGGATGGTGAGGACCGTGCTCCCTTTCCTCCAAGCTCGCCAGCCAGCCATAGCCTCGGGCCAAGGCCTGTCCCTCCAGGGCCCTGGCATCCTCCAGCCAGCCAGTCGACCCTCCGGAAGTTTTGTCTGCGTGTGAACTGGGGGCTGGGCTGCCCTCTGATGGAAGAATCCACTCGCCCATCCAGGAGGGATGAAGGCTCATTAGGAGGGGGCACCAGGGGTCAGGGGCTGTCACGGGAGCCTCAGTGAAGTGTTTGCGAGATCTGGGGGCTATGACAGCAGGCAGGACCATGGAGGGCAGTCGGTGGGTGGCAGGTGGGGAAGGGCACATCACCCCCTTCTCACAGCCATCTTTGGAAAGGTCTGGAGTTCTCTGAAAGGTTCCCTCTGCTGGGACCTGGCCTCCAGCCTGCTGGGAAGGGACTGGGACCCTGACTGGAGGTCAGAGGCAATGACCAGGACCTTCCTGGAGTGTGGGCCCACCCCCAGGCCCTCACCTGCAGAGACAGCGCGTTCCTCTGGGAGGGTTTGCCCACAAGGCCCTGCTCTTTGCGCTTCTTGAACTTTCGGAAGTACTCCTGGATCAGGAATGTGGCGTAGAACTTGCCAACGGTGACCTCATCATCTGAGACGTATGGAGAGGGGAGAGGGGGTAAGAGGGAATTCAGTTGAACTTCATTCATTTTTTTTTTTTCAGCATCCAAAACTTTCTAAAACTTTTTAGGTTTAATTTTTTTGGAGAGGTAGTACATTCACAAGGCTTAAAAAGAGAAAAAAAAATACATAAAAAGGCTTATGGTGAAAAGTCTCTCCTGCCACAGCCCTTATCTGCCTAGTCACCACCTCCTGTAGACAATCTAGTTTCTCGAGTATTTTCTCGGAGATTCTTAGTGCAAATTGGCTACGTAAATCGTCAAACATATTCTTAGCCCGTTTTTTTTTTAAGGAAAAGGTAGCCTATCATCAAAATTATTTCCCACTTTTTAAAAAAACTTTACTGATATTTGCTGACTCTTATTTGATTCCAGAGCTTCAAATGTCCCTCATCAATTGGCCCCTCTTCCAAGTCCAAAACAGTTCAGCTCAGCTTGGAGGGAGGGGCTGCTGGAAGGACGGATTTCTTCCCATGGAAGTTTGGATTTTTCTTTCAAACCAGATTGGGTTTTTGTGCCAGGTGGCTTGGCTGCATCCCTGCTGGGCTGGATACCCAAGATTACATGTGACATCATCAGTCCCTGTCCTGGGAGTGAACCTGATGGTGGAGACGCCGTAAGTTCCTACAGGAAACATTTCATGCCTGGTTAGGAGCCCCTTGGCTCCACCTCCTGGTTCACTGTGAAGAGATGCAACGGGCCCAAGAGACAGACCTAGGGGCTGGTGAGGGTTCTCCTACCTGTCCCTCCAAAACAGCCAAATCCATAGCAGTGATGACCCCTCCCTTCTCTGGCAAGCACCCCCTTTCCACGTGGGAGGGAAAAACCCAGGGTCCCCTCTCCCGCATAGTCGGGAAGGAAGAACTGCATGGTGGGACGAGCCTGGAGTCCTAGGTCCCCTGGGGCCTGGGTTTGAATCCTGAATCTGCTCTGGACTCTCCAGGTAACCTTGGGTCAGCAACTTAGCTTCTAAGAACTTTAGTTCACTGAGCAAACTTCACAGAAATGTTGTCAGGATTCAATAAAATGATGTATGTAAAATATCACATGGCACTGGTGAGATTTTCACTTAGCCCAAGTCTGGCTTTCGCTCTGGCAAGTGGTTCTTAACACAAGTGGTGTCGCCTCTTAAGGAGGGCACAGTAAATGTGTGGGATGGTTTTTAGTTGTCAGGGTACTGTGGGGGTGCCACTGGCATTCGGCAGCTCCAGACCTGTCCCTTGAAGTGCAGGCATGTTCTGCAATCGCAGCTTTGCACCCTGCAGGGCTTTCAAGTTTATGCCACACATCCATGATTCTGCTTAGGATTCTCTGAGCTCAGAACATAATTCCATTTTGCAAATGAACACAGGATATTGTTTTGCATGGTTTTAACATACCTAAAAATTTCCAGGAATACAACTGCTGTGTAAATTGACGAAAACTATACCTTGGAGTGTTTAAACTTGGCTGAGAGAGGTTCGCGTTTTGGAAAACTGGATTCCTGATGGCGATGCTCTTTGCGGTGTCTGGGTCACTCACTGTGTCATGTCATGGTTATTCTGCATACGTGTAAGTACGTGTGTGTTTATGTGTGGGGGGCTATTTATACACACAGTTATTTAATACACTGATTTACCCCTTATTTCAAAATGACAGATACAAAGTGTTGACAGTATTCAGTATTGTCTTACTTCCTGTGAACCCAATTGTCTTACTTCCTGTGAACCCAGTTGTCTTACTTCCTGTGTTGTAAGTGTGTACATGAGAAGATCTCATCAGTTAAATGTACCTTCTGGTATAGTTATGCCTGAGTATTTACATATTGGAAATATCTGCTTTTAATAGATTTTATGTTAGAGTGAAGGCATTATATTAATATTTTGGAAATTATATGTATAGGAAAGTTATATTATCTATAATTTTCATTCGGGGTCATAGTAAAGGCAGTATAAACTCTTTGCTATAAAAAGGGATTTGGAGCTTGACAGGGTCAAGAAACACTGCTCTTGGAAGAACAGAAAGAATTTCATCCAAGAGGGGAGGAATCTCAGGGGATTCTCCTTTCCGGGCCTTAGAGCAATCCTACAGCAATCAGGTTTATGGGAAACCTACACTTTGTGGAGTTTCCTTAGAAGTTCTGCCAAACCCCTAAGCATCAGGGACTCGCCTGTTACCCTATGTAAAAAGCAGGGTTGCACCAGATTTCCAGCCTGGCATTCTGTTTCTGAGTTTGTGCAGGGCATTGCACCTGCGTCCCTTCTCACCAACAGGGCCTCTGAGTCCCGCAGGAAGGGTCTGAAGGCAGAACTCCAGCAAGCCTAGGGGACTCAGGAAGCAAGTCTCAGGGGATGCTTCCACATTCTAAGGGTGCCACTGCTGGAGGAGAGGCAGGCCGAGGAAGGCACGGCCAGGTTGTGGCCGAGGCGCGGGGCCCAGGGAACACTCACCGCCTGCAGGAGGCACCACCTGGTCCAGCAGCTTCATGCTGGTCCGCTTCCAGATCTTCTTGATGATGGCCCGCAGCTCCTCATTGGCCTGTTCGAGGTTCCCTGCAGGGCGGAAAGGATCCTCAGCCCCTTGGTGGGCCTCTGATGGGCTGGGTCCCTCTGCGTAAGGTAGGAAGCCACAGATGGTGGCGTCTGCCCCACGCAACCTGACACATCAGTTTCTTTCTCGCTGGCTTCACTTCTCCCCAGTCTTCCCGTTTTCTACCTCCTTCCTCTTCCCCTTCCTCTCTCCACCTTCCTTCCTTCCCCCTTCCCTCTCGTGCCCTGTCCAATGCCATTCCTCTCCCCTTCCCCCTGCCTGTGGCTCAGGCCAGCCAGGGGGCCCCTCCTCCGGCACTCAGTGCTCTTCCTTGTGGACTGAGCCCAGCGCCCGGGCAGGAACAATGGCGGCCATGCGCTCACCAGCTGGAACACGTATGGCCCCGCCATTGGCAGTAGGGGGTCCCCATGGGTGGCATTTCTCATGGAACTCGTTGGGCAGCCACAGGGAACATGGATGATAGGAGGGTACATCTGTCAATGAGGGCTCTGTCCTGAGTTCCCCTGCTTAGATGCCTGCCCTATGCAGCCTCTGGGGCCCCAGCCTTACAGTGGTGAAAAAGGAAAACCGAGCCTCCTGACAGCTGTAAGGGCAGATGTGGGGGACAGCATTCTAAGATGCTCCTCACCAGGGTATACACGCTGCCAAACCCCTGGGCCCCTAACCATCAGAGATTTTACTCCTGAGATTAGATTATATGGCACACGGCACCCTAAGACAGGGAGGTTAGGCAGACCTGACCTAGTCACGAGCCCTTTAAAAGCAGAGTTCTCTCCAGCTGGCCTGGAAGAAAGCAAACACCCGTGTGGGCTGAACTTAGAGAGGCTGCTTCTAGGAGCTGAGGGAGTCCCCAGCTGTCAACCAGCAGGAAAGTGGGGACCTCAGACCTACAATTGCAACAGATGAATCCCATCAACAACGTGATCTCCCCCAGAGCCTCCAGAAGAGACCATGGCCTGATCAATATCCTGGATGTGCCTTATGAGAGACCAGCTTCACCACTGCTGGACTTCTGACCTGCAAAACCATGAGCTAATAACGGGGTATCTTTTTTTTTTTTTTTTTTTGAAGACAGAATTTTGCTCTTGTTGCCCAGGCTGGAGCGCAATGGCGCGATCTCGGCTCACTGTAACCTCTGCCTCCTGGGTTCAAGCAATTCTCCTGCCTCAGCCTCCCGAGTAGCTGGGATTACAGGCATGCACCACCACGCCTGGCTAATTTTGTATTTTTAGTAGAGATAGGGTTTCTCCATGTTAGTCAGGCTGTTCTCAAACTCCCGACCTCAGGTGATCCGCCCGCCTCGGCCTCCCAAAGTGCTAGGATTACAGGCATGAGCCACCGTGCCCGGCAACAGGGTATCTTTTTAAGCTGAAAAGCTTGTAGTGATTTGCTTTGCAGAATAGGAAGCCAACATGGGATGTTTACTGCTCTTGCACAGCCCTCAGAAGCTGGGAGAAAGGGTGGAACAGATTCTCCCCACAGCCTCCTGAAAGAACCAATCCTCCTGACACCTTAGTTTTAGACCTCTGGCCTCCTAAACTGAGAGAACTTTATCTTGTTTCAAGCTGCCCAGTTTGTGATCATTTGTTACAGCAGACCTAAGAAATTAACATACAAAAGGACCTTTCATTTTTTTTTATCAGCCTTAATTTATTCTCATGACGGTCTATGTAATTGTGGAAGTTCGCCGACAATTGTTTCATGTCATCTGAGTATTTTTCAATATCTTCCTTCTATGTTCCAAGAGAAAAGCTTGTTTGGCTTGGTACTGGACTTGGGATGAGAGCTCTGGTTCTCTGAGGTAGGTGTTAATTTCTCCCCAATTCCTTCCAGGCTGAGATGTCTGAAGGGTGAGGACTGATGCCAGCCTCATCTTCACAAATGTAGGTGCCTTCTCCCATTTCTTTCTAGTTATTTCTAAGACGTGACTTTGTCTTCCTTTCTTAAGATTTTAACAAGATTGTGGAGGGCCCGTGTCTGATGAAGGCTCACCCTTCGGTGGGGGCATTACGGGCCCTTTGGTAGCTGTTCTGAAAAGTCTTTGTGTTTAAAAGATAGTCTTTAATTCTTGACATGATTGTAGTTCGCACATGGCTGGCTTCTCCCCTTTTCTCTGGAACTCCTATTTCCTCAGAATTGGGTCTCTGCATTTGATTGATCAGTCTTTCGCATTGTTACTAGCTATTGGTCTTCCGTAGTTGGCAGGTGGCTTGCTTTGACAGTGAACCTTCGACCTTGCCGAATCCTTGCTTCCATACCTGCCTGTCTTTTGTTCCTCTAGGGAACAAAATCTTACACCCTCAATTTATATTAAGCTTTAAGTATTACAGCATATTCCTCCTGGCAGTCATTTATATCGCCTCTTCTTCCCTCGGAACATAGGGTAGTAACACTCCTTGCAGAAAATTTGGAAAGTAAAAAAACTAAAGGAGTAAGGTAGATGTCACTGCTGATCTTTCTACTCATGATAATCAATGTTAACATACAAACACACGTTCTTCCTAGTTTTCTTCCTTGTTATACACATATATGTGTGAATTAAATGTGTGTTTTGGCCGGGCGCAGTGGCTCATGCCTGTAATCCCAGCACTTTGGGAGGCCCAGTCAGGCAGATCACGAGGTCAGGAGATTGAGACCATCCTGGTCAACATGGTGAAACCCTGTCTCTATTAAAAATACAAAAATTAGCTGGGTGTGGTGACGCGTGCCTGTAATCCCAGCTACTCAGGAGGCTGAGGCAGGAGAATGGCTTGAACCAGTGAGTTGGAGGTTGCAGGAGGCTGAGATTGCGCCACTCCACTCCAGCCACTCCAGGTGACAGAGTAAGATCCATTTTAAAAAAAAAGTGTGTTTTTGTTTTCTGGTAGTCAGAAATAGGCCTATTTACACCCATTTCAGATTGAGTGATTGCATTGGCTACTGATGGTGTATTTTTTTAGCCTTTGCTTTTTTTTTTCAGTTTAGTAGCGGAACTTGTCCTATTTTTATTTTTTATTTTATTTTATTTTTTCAGATGGAGTCTCACTCTGTCGCCCAGGCTGGAGTGCAGTGGTGTGATCTCAGCTCACTGCAACCTCTGCCTCCCAGGTTCAAGCTATTCTCCTGCCTCAGCCTCCTAAGTAGCTGGGATTACGGGTGCCCACCACCATGCCTGGCTAATTTTTGGTATTTTTAGTAGAGATGGGGTTTTACCATGTTGGCCGGGCTAGTCTGGAACTCCTGACCTCAGGTGATCCACCTGCCTTGGCTTCCCAAAGTGTTGGGATTACAGGCGTGAGCCACCGTGCCTGGCTCCTATTTTTATTTTTTTAAAAATCAGCTAATTATTTTGATTTCTGTCTTGGTGGACTGGTTCTTGTTTCACTTCATTTCAAATGTTTCTGTTATTTTTTCTGAAGGATCTAACTGAGAGAAGGTCCATGTCTGGGTTATTCAATGAATTAAATTCCCAGGTGTCATCACCTTTCTCTAGTCTACCAACGAAGCAACTGAAGTAGAGACAGAGTAAATGGCTCATACTCATGTCATTAGTGAGAGAGCAGGGATTTAGATTCGAGTCTCCCATCTCCCTGCCAAGGGCTCCTTCTGTTGCCCCAGAGGAACACACTGACGGACAGCCTGAGCTTTAAGCTGGAAGTGTAGGAAGGGGAAGGAAACATACTGCTTGTCTCATCTGTGTTTTCTGTAATTACTACACCAGTGGGTTTGAATCATCTCTGTAGCTGGTTCAAAATGCAGATTTCTGGGCCCCATGCTCGGGGATTTGGCGTCATCAGATCTGTGTGGGTGCCTGGGACTCTGTAGCTTAAACGGGTGTCCAAAGCTGATTCTGCAGCAGGTGGTCTTTTGACCACGCTCTAGGAAACACTAGACACTCCAAGGCTGGACATGCTTGCAGAGAAATGGCATCTTCTTAGGTGTATTTAATACAGCCTTTCCCACAGTGGTTCACAAACTCTTATCCATCATAAAGTGAGCAGATTATCTCGCTCAGGCTGCTGCTAGCCCTTAGGGTGCCTCGTGAAAACTAGAAGGGCCCCTCCAGGTGGACACAGCCCTGAGGGAGCCCGGTTTGACTAGGTGGCACCGGTGAGGTCTGAATCCTCACCTGTCCTCTGGCTGAGAGCCTTGAGCCAGGCTCAGCCCACACAGTGTGTGCGATGACCTCCACCACGGCCACCACTTGTCACTATGTCCCCTTTCCCACACATGTCTTCCCAGCACAGTCCTATTAATTTAATGAATTGAGCATTTGAGACATCCACCTGTGGCCAGTGTAAGTCCTTTTAGACAGGGGTTGGTCCTGCTTCAGCTAACACCCGTCTCCTTCTGTTTTGTGAGCTATACCCTCTGACTTTTAAGATGCCACCAGAATGAGTCCCAGAGTTTCATGGAAAGCGAGAGTTCAAAATGAGTAAGCCGGAGTAGGCTGGTCCAACCTGCAGCCCACGGGCCACATGCGGCCCAGGACAGCTTTGAATGTGGCCCAACACATATTTGTAAACTTTCTTAAAACATGGAGTATTTTGTGATTTTTTTTTTTTTAGTTCATCAGCTATCATTAGTGTATTTTATGTGTGGCCCAAGACAATTCTTCTTCCAATGTGGCCCAGAGAAGCCAAAAGATTGGATACCCCTGAGCTCGAGGCAGGGAGACCATTCAGGAAGCAAATAAGTCATGAGCAGGCTGGGGCCCTGTGATGTACTGGAGCGCAGGTCACCCCTGTATCCCCGCTCGGATGCTGTCTGGGGCAGGAAGGTCCCTCGAGCACTGTGCAGGCTGCCGAGCTCCTCTCTGATTGTCTGCTAGACCTTCTGAGTGTCTCTCCCAGTGCCCACGGGTGCCCTTACCTTCTGTTTTGATCCTCAGAGCTGTCCTGACCAGGGCAAACAGGGTGGCATTGAACATGACCGTCCCGTCGCTGTTCAGAGGCATGTTCATGGAGACCAGGCGCTGCAGGGGAAGGGGAGCAAAGCCGGTGATGACGGCAGGTGGTGCTTAGGGGACCACAGAACACCGTGGCAGAGTGATGTGGTTTGGATCTGTGTCCCCGCCCAAATCTCATGTGGAACTGTAATCCCCAGAATTGGAGGTGGGGCCTGATGGAAGGTGATTGCATCATGGAGTGGATTTCTCATAAACGGTTTGGTGCCATCCCCTTGGTGAGTGGGTTCTCATGAGATCTGTTTAAGTGTGTGGTCCGTCCCCCTTCTCTCTTGCTCCCTGTCTCTCCATGTGATGCACCTGCCTCCCCTTTGCCTTCTACCATGATTGGAAGCTTTCTGAGGCCTCCCCAGAAGCAGAATGCTAGTGCCAAGCTTCCTGTACAGCCTGCTGAACTGTGGGCCAATTAAACCTGTTTTCTTACAAATCACCCAGTCTCGGGTATTTCTTTATAGCAGTGCAAGGATGGCCTAACACAGAGGATGCTGGGGGAGACACGCAGCTTGTGTGGGTGTTGTTGGAGTGGACAGCGAGTGAATGATCCCTGAAGCATTCCAGGGAGAATCTTGCCTTTGCCACAACCACTTGTGACTCTCCTCACAGAGTGGGAGAGGTATGATATTTGTCCTCATTAGACCTTCACTTCCACAGAACGATGTGAAGGCCACCCAACCTTGCGCCCTGCTCGAAAGTCTGCTCAGGCGTGCAGGTGCGCTCTCCAGTGGCAGCAGAGACGGGCTGCACGCCAGCACATGCTGGGAGCCCACCTGCCAGGCAGCATTCACCCACAGCCCAGAGAAGAGAAGGGATCACAGGAGCTTTGCCTGCAGGAGATGCTACATGTCCTCTCTGTGTATTGCCAAATACACTTCTGCATCAAGCTGGAGCAGAAGCCTGCTGACACTGGATAGTGCTGTCTTGCCCTCTTCTTTCCTAGCACACCCCCAGAACAGGCTTCCCTGGCACTGAGCTCTGGTGTGGGGCCTTCAGCATGCACTGGGTCACGATGAGCAAGCGCGGTGTGAAGCTCACCACGGCATCCATGCCGAGGGCATGCTCAAGGGGGCTATTCGTCAGCTCACACGGTGACCTCCTGCTAATCTCAGTGTCTAGAAGGGTTACACTTTTCCTGAGTGACCAGATCTTGGTGAGTCTCATGGATGGTGTGAACTGTATCGTGGCCACTGGAAAGTTTCGCACCCAGGCCTGCCTGCCCAGGCCCATCTGGAGGCCACAACGGATGCACCTTGGCCCCTCCAGGCTGCACCCCTGCCCACCCTCACCTTGCATGGTGTTTGTACCTTGCATTTATTTTATACTCCTTTTTTTCTGATATTTTCTATGCCCTTGGAAATCTCTTAAAATCTGTTTTTTTTTTGAGTAGAGGCACAAATGAGAAGAAACTCAGTAAACAGAGCACAAATAGAAGGTTCTGTGTTCCCTCAATCTGCGTTTTCCATGAGTGGATTCTCACAGAGCCGAATCCTCCTGCCATCTGAGTTTCCTCCTCTCTCCAGCCCTCTGGTCTCCCTTCGCCCACCTCTCTGTCAGCTCATTACTGCCCCAACAAGGCGTGCAGAATGGCCACAGAAGAGAGGAGGGGAGAGATGGAAATGACACTTTCTCTTTTTGGGGTCATGGTCTCACTAAGGAATCTGAGGAAAGTAGAGATCCTCCCCTGGGACACTTTGTATTTTAGTGATTTTATGTACAATTTTAGGACTCGCAGACCCCTGAAGTCAATGCCTGGGCTTTCTAATTGCCCTCCACCTCCAGGAAAAGAACGCCTAACCCCTCTAGCCTAGGCTGGGGAGTCTCCCACCCCAGGATGCCCGGATGGTGCAGTGGGATGGGCTGAAAAAGTCCTTTATCCAGGACTGGATCCCTGGCTCGCTGGGACAGGAGGCATTCACTCCGTTATTCCCTTATAGAGTCTGAGAATTTAGAGCTGGAAGGATCCTTAAAATGTAATCTTTAGGCACATACACTAGTATGTTCATTCCCTTAAAGGATCACAAGAAATGGGCACTTCGCCTCCCCTATTTTCCCTCTTCCTCCTATGAACCCGGTTATCTCTTACTTTGCAAGCCACGCGGTGAGGGCACAGCTTCCCAAAACCTAGTGGGGGCTGAATCCGCCGGAGGAGGGTCACCACATCCAGGTGTTTGATACGACCCCTAGAAGAGGAAGGAGGGGAGGGACAGGGTATCAGAGAGCCATGGTCTCTGCCAGCAGCGCAGGACGCATGCACCTGAGGGGTGGGGCCCACTCACATGGGCAACACGGCACTGTGTGGTGGCACTATTAGTGACACTCAGTGCAGAGCTGCAGAATTGCATGGCACAGCCCCAAACCAATATACATATACATGTGTTTAGGTTTTAATGAATACTTTTCTGCCCATGCTATGTTCAAAGTGGAAGGGATTTTAGCAGTGCAACGGAATTCTCAATACATACTTGCTGACTGAATAAACTAACCTTCTGACCAAAAGGTATTTACTGAGGGTCAGCCGAATGTGATTGATCTTTAGACCAGAAGCAGGAATGGAGTCGACATTTTCCCCGGCCCTGTGTATCCTAACTTGAACACTTAACTAGTTATTCCTGATACTAGAATTTCCTGTCCTTCCATTCAACTGAATGTAGTAGACATATTCTTTTCTTTCTTTCTTTTTTTAGATGGAGTCTTGCTTTGTTGCCCAGGCTGGAGTGCAGTAGTGCAATCTCAGCTCACTGCAACCTCCGCCTCCCGGATTCAGGCAATTCTCGTGCCTTGGCCTCCCGAGTAGCTGGGATTATAGGCATGTGCCACTATATCCGGCTAATTTTTGTATTTTTAGTAGAGATGGGGGTTTACCATGTTGGCCAGGCTGGTCTTGAACTCCTGGCCTCAAGTGATTCACCCACCTCAGCCTCCCAAAGTGCTGGGATTCCAGACATGAGCCACCACACCCAGCCTAGTAGATATATTCTTGACTTAATTGAAGGTGCCAGGCCTCCTCCTGCTGGCAAACCCTGGGGTTTGATGCAGTTTGGTGTTTCTAATTGATCCACCCAGTGCTGGTCAACCGTGAGCCCCTCCTGCAGGTATGGTCGGCGATACCCTCTCTCAGCTTAGGGAATCAGGCCTTCCCTCTGGGAACTTACTTGGCTTCAGGGTCATACTCTGCCCAGATTCTTTTAAACTCATCCAGGTGGTGGGGACCAAGGATGGACCAGTCCCTTGTCAGGTAGTCAAAGTTGTCCATGATGACAGCTACAAAGAGGTTGATGATCTGCGGGGAACAGTACAATGAGGTGCTGGGAGAAGATCTTCCTACACACCTGCCTCTGGAACCCCCTTGCCAGCCGGGGCCCACGGATGGCAGAAGCCAACATTTCTAAAGACCGGTAATCCATCCTACCAGCCTTAGAACCTGGGTCTCTTGGACATAAACTTGACACAGCTTCCCTGAGAGTTGTGTGTGATGAACCCACATCACAAGCTGGACAGCTTCCCTCCTACTGAGCTGCTGGGCAAGGCTGCACAGGACAGAGGGGACTTTATCCCCTTTTCCTCGCTCCTCAGAAAGATGCCAAAAAAGTATAGTTCTTTCTAGGCCTCCACATGTCCCCTGTGTCCTCTGGGACAATGCCAGCGTGACAAGAGCCAAGAATGGACAAGCAAGATGCTGGTGGAGCTCACTCTGGCCCAGGGCTTTCTGCCTTTCTCTCCATGTGGCCGGACACTCCTGCCAACTTAGTCTTCCCAAGCCAGCTCCTCTGATGGGGTTGCCCTGACCATGAGCTGCAGAGACGGAGGGTTCAGGCTGCCCTGAAACTGGGCACTCATGGCTGCTGGCTGTTGAGTTCCCCCTTGGCTTACCAGGAAGGCACAGAGCATGTAGAAGCTGATGAAGTAGAAGACGGCAAAGCTGCTGCCACAGGGTGTCTCACCCTCCGTGCTGTTGCCGGGCTCGGACTCTGGGGCACACTTCTTGCCTGGCATGCAGGCCAGCATGATGTCCTGCCAGGCCTCCCCGGTGGCACACCTACAGGGGAGGGAGAGCCACATCCATGCAGCCCATCCTACAGACGCCAAGGAGGGTCCTCTGCATCCCTCCCCGCTTGTCCCTTTCCTCCTTCCCCAGAGGGAATCACTAAAATGAACTTGATGTTCATCATTCCCCGAATGCTCTGATATGTTCGCTAAATATGCAAACACATGGCATTATTTTGAAGATTTTACATTTTATATACACAGTAACAAACTGCACCTTTTCCGAAAACTTGCTGTTTTTGCAATCCACATGATGTTTTTGAGACTTAGCCTTTTGGATGTATTTTAGTTCCAGTTCATTCACCTTAACTGCTGTATAGGAGTATGCTCTATGAACTTACCATAAAAAAATCCACCGTCCTGTTAAGGAATATTTAGGTTTTTCACTTTTTTCTTTTACTAGTACAAAAAACACTGCAATAAACATGCAGATTTATATCTTGGGTATCCACTTAGAAGTGGAATTGCCAGTTAAAGTACACGTGTCTTCATTTTTACTAGATATTCCTTGAACTCGAAGGGTTTGTCCAACTTAGACCTCCTATTACCAGTGTAGGAGAAATGACACTACAAACTCATCTGTTCATTAGTGAATTGTTTTAAATGATGCTCGTATAATTTGTGTGAGATAATATGTCATTGCTGTTTTAATTTGGTTATAAAATGATTAGTGGGTTGAGAATTTAGATTTTATCTTCCATTAAATTGCATGTTCATGTTTTTGCTTGTTTGATTCAGGATGTCTTCTTGTTCGATTGTAGGGTGCTTAAGATATTCTATTCTCTATTCTTTTTTAAAATTTTCAATAGTTTTTGGGGAACAGGTGGTTTTTGCTTGCACGGACAAGTTCTTTAGTGGTGATTTCTGAGATTTTGGTGCACCCATCACCCAAGCAGTAGCCTTTTATCCCTGACCATCCTCCCACCCTTCCCCAAGTCCCCAAAGTCCATTACATCATTTTGCAAATGGTGCTGCTATAAACGTGTGTGTGCATGTGTCTCTTTCATATGACTTCTTCCCCTTTGGGTAGATACCCAGGAGTGGGATTGCTGGAGGGAATAGTAGTTCTACTTTTACTTCCTTAAGGAATCTCTATACTGTTTTCCACAGTAGTTGTATTAGTTTACATTCCCACCAGCAGGGTAAAAGTGTTCCCTTTTCACCACATCCATACCAACATCTATTATTTTTTATTTTTTAAATTACAGCCATTCTTGCAGGAGTAAGGTGGTGTCTCATGGTGGTTTCATGTCTATTCTTAATCCTTTGTTAGTTATACGCATCAGAAATAGCTTCTTCCAATTTGTGGCTTATCTCTGGCATTATTTATGATGTATTTTGGTAAATCTAAGTTTTGCATTTCAATGAGGTCAAATTTATAGTTTTTCCTCTATATTTTGTGCTTTTTGCATCTTGTTTAAAAAATCATTCTCTGTTTTAGGTCATAAAGACATTCTTTTCTATGTTCTTCTAAAGGTTCTAAAGTTTTTTTTTTTTTTTTGAGGCGGAGTCTTGCTCTGTCACCCAGGCTGGAGTGCAGTGGCCAGATCTCAGCTCACTGCAAGCTCCGCCTCCCGGGTTTGCGCCATTCTCCTGCCTCAGCCTCCTGAGTAGCTGGGACTACAGGCGCCCGCCACCTCGCCCGGCTAGTTTTTTTTGTATTTTTAGTAGAGACGGGGTTTCACCGTGTTAGCCAGGATGGTCTCGATCTCCTGACCTCGTGATCCGCCCGTCTCGGCCTCCCAAAGTGCTGGGATTACAGGCTTGAGCCACCGCGCCCGGCCGGTTCTAAAGTTTTGTTTTTCACAATAACTTACTAACCTGAAATTTATTTTCATGTTTGATATGAGGTAGAAATACGCTTTTATTTTTCTCTGTATAGATAAGTCATTTTACTAATACTATTTATTGAATAGTACATCTTTACCTACTTAATTGAAATATTTCTTCTGCCATAAGTTGTATTTCCATAGGTGTGTAGGTTGTGTTCTAGCCTTTCCATTCCATTCCTTAGGTTTATTTGTTTATCTTGGTACAGAAGTACTGTGTTGTCTTCATAGTAAGTTGCCTTACGGTAAGTCCTGCCTTCTCACAGTGCAGGAGTCCTTCCAACCTGTTGTTCTTCAACATTTGTCTTGGCTATTCAGTTTCCTTTTCTATTCCATAGACACAGTAGAGTCAGTTCCAGGCTCTATGAGTAATCCTGTTGGGAGTCTTATTAGAATTGCATTGGGATATCGATTAACTTGGGGAATCCTGACATCTTTATGATATTAAGTCTCCTGGCCAGAAATGTGGCATATCCTTCCTTTTATTTTGTTGTACATTTAAAATGGTATAGTTTCAACATTATATTTTAAAAGCTATATCCATTTGCTGCTGATAGAGAGGGAATACAATTGATTTCATATTATGGAATATTTGCTGAACTCTATTAGTTTTAACAATTTTCTGTAATTTTTCTTGTATATACACACAGGCAATCAATTTTTTTGGCATTTAATTTTGTTTCTTCCTCTCCAATTCTTATCCTTTGATTTATTTTTCTTGTCTTATTTTATTGGGTAAGAGTTATAAAGTAATAATACTGAAAAAGTGACAGCATAAGATCTTGTCTATTACATTTACTAATTAGTTATTGCCAGCACAGGAAAACAATTATTTTTCTTTGTTAATCTTTTAATCTTCCACTTTATTAATTCTATTGTCATAAAAGGTTTTTAGTTAATTTGCATAGATTTTCTACTTGAATTAGCCTGTCATCTGCAAACAATGGCAGTTATGTGTACATATTTTCATATTTATAACTGCTTGCTTTTTTCTCTTTTTCTCATTGGCATTAGCTTTGTGTTAGTCTTATGGGATGAGTGAAGAGGTTTTCTACAACTTTCTGTTCCTGGAAAGTTTATATAACATTGGAATGATCCACTCCTTGACAGTCTGGTAGACCTCACAAATAAAAATATTGAATCTTGGGCCTTTTCAAAGGCTAAATTTTTGACTACCTTTTCAATTTCTGTTGTAGTTGTTTTTTTTTTTTTTAATTCTTAAGGTAATTTTATAATTCTTATTTTCTACATAAAAGCATCTGCTTCATTTAGGTTTTCAAATAGATTGGCACAGATTTGTTCATGATGTTCTCTGTCTTCTTTTTTGAAGTCTGATATTATTCGTCTGCTACTCTTAGAAAAATCGTGTGTGTGTGTGTATGTGTTTAGAGATGGGATATCACTTCGTCACCCAGGCTACAGTGCAGTGGAGCCATCTTAGCTCACTGTAACCTCAAACTCCTGGGCCCAAGTGATCCTCCCGCCACAGATTCTCAAGTAGCTGGGACTACAGGCGCATGGCACCACACCTGGCTAATATTTTTATTTTTATTCTTACAGATGGGGTTTTGCTATGTTGCCCAGGCTGGTCTCATACTCCTGGTCTTAATTGATCCTCCCACCTCAGCCTCCCAAATTGTTGGGATTACAGGTGTGAGCTGCCATGCCTGGTGAAAATCTTATTTTTGATAGACTCAGAAGCTCCCAGTGAACATAGCCTCCACGTCTTGGAAATCTGTTCCTGGCATTTTTCTTTGGTCTCCTTCATTCTCTTGGCCAAAAGTTCAGCATATTGTTTAACCTCTTCCTTATATTTATTTATTTATTTGGAGACAGAGTCTTGCTCTGTCACCGAGGCTGGAGTGCAGTGGCACAATCTCAGCTCACCGCAACCTCCACCTCCCAGGTTCAAGCGATTCTCCTGCCTCAGCCTCCCGAGTAGCTGGGATTACAGATGCCTGCCACTGTGCCTGGCTAATTTTTGTATTTTTAGTAGAGACAGGTTTAACCGTCTTGGCCAGGCTGGTCTTGAACTCCTGACCTCATGATCCACCTGCCTCAGCCTCCCAAAGTGCTGGGATTACAGGTGTGAGCCACCGCGCCCAGCCTTACTTATTTTTATTTTTATTTTAGTGTCCTGTTTCTTCAGAGCAATATGTCAGCATTTGTGTTGCAGGACATGTGGAGTAAGAAGATGCCGAGTCTTGGGTGCTTTGGTTCTAGGTTCCTGATATCCTTTGTTTAGGGGCTTACTCACTAGTGGACATCATCTTTACACAGAATGAAAAGTTTATTAGACTGTGCCATCTCTTTTGGACCTCAGGTGAAAAGGCACAGTAGTATCAGTCAGTCTAGTCTTTCTCTCTCCCCTATCATCTTTTTTCACAAAAACCAAATTAAAAAGTCAGATTGGCACTCACAATGCAACCCTGAACAATCTGTGCTTTCCTTCTGCAGTTCCCCTTGGTCTGTAACAGAATGCCCCATATGCAGTAGCAGGTGGACACAACCACAGGTCAGGACACACTCCTTCACAGGGAAACCTCGCGGGTCATTTGTACCATTGATCTGACCCTCATAAGCCTTCCATTCTTCACCCAGAGTGGCGCCGGTGACTTCTGAGGCCATATGCTTCTCATAAAAGGTCTGGTTTGCATCCACTGTCCACTTCAATGAGTTTCTGGCAGCCACTGGCTAAGAAGGAGACCTTCTGCTTCTTCTTGAAGCAGCTGATCACCTCTGAGGTGCCACAAAACAGAGGCATGAGATTCTCTTATCATTCTAAAAATCACTTCCACACCTGTAATCACGTTGCTTTTTGCATTCCTGATGTTGTTGTTGTTGTTTTTTTTTAAATTGGATTTGATGGTTTGTCTGTTTATTGGTCTTTTCAAAGGATCAGCTTTAGGGTTTATTGATAAAATCCATAATTTATTAATTTATGCTTTTACTTTAAAAAATGCATTCCTTCATATTCTGGGATTATTTTACTATTCTTTCCCCCATCTTTTGGCTTATTTAATATACATCTTTTAAAATAAAGATAAATACATTTTAGGCTCTGAATTTTTTTCTTTGGTGTTGATTGATGCATCTCATACATTTCAGATATGGTGCTCTGGCTCTCGTTTCTAAGTACAGTCCTGTGTCACTTAACAATGGGGAGACGCACGGTTAGGCAATTCTGTTGTTGTGCAAACAGCATACAGTGGATTCACACAAACCTAGATGCCACAGCTATTACACACCTCAGCTCTGCGGCACAGCCCACTGCTCCTAGGCTTCACGCCTATACAGCATGTGACTGCACCGAATATTGCAGGCAACCAGAACACAATGGTAAGTATTTGTGTATCTACACATACCTAAACACTGAGAAGGAGTAGTAAAATAGGCACAGTAAAAAAGATTCAAAGATGGTGCACCTGCAGAGGGCGCATACCATGAATGGAGCTTGCAGGACTGAAAGTTGTTCCGGGTGGGGCAGTGAATGAGTGGTGAGTGAATGTGAAGGCCTAGGACATGACCGCACACTGCCGTACACCACTGGAGACTAGAAACACTAGACACTTAGGCTACACACATTTATAAAAAGTACTTTTCTTTCTTCAGTAATAAATTAACTTCAGCTTAATGTAACATGTTTACTTTATAAGCTTTTTAATTATTTTAGCTTTTGGACTTTTCTGTAATAACGCAACTTAAAACACACATTGTACAGCTGTACAAAATATTTTTCTTTATATCCTTATTTTGTTTTTTTTTTCTATTAACCTTTTTTTTTTTGTTTATTTTTTGTTTTTTGTTAAAAGCTAAGACACAAACCCACACATTAGCCTAGGCCTACACAGGGTCAGGATCATCAATATCACTGTCTTCCACCCCCACATCTTGTCCCATTGGAAGGTCTTCCGGGACAGTAACACGCATGGAGCTGTCATCTCCTATGATAACAATGCTTTCTTCTGGAATACCTCCTGCAGGACCTGCCTAAGGCTGTTTCACGGTTAACTTAAAAAAAATAAGCAGAAGCAGTACACTGCAAAATAATGATAAAAGTATAGTGCAGTAAATATATAGACCAGTGACACAGTCCTTTATTCTCATTATCAAATATTATGTACTGTACATAATTGTATAAGCTATACTTTTTTTTTTTTTTGAGACAGAGTCTCGCTCTGTCGCCCAGGCTGGAGTGCAGTGGCTGGATCTCAGCTCACTGCAAGCTCCGCCTCCCGGGTTCATGCCATTTTCCTGCCTCAGCCTCCCGAGTAGCTGGGACTACAGGCACCCGCCACCTCGCCCGGCTAGTTTTTTGTATTTTCTTTTTAGTAAAGACGGGGTTTCACCATGTTAGCCAGGATAGTCTCGATCTCCTGACCTCGTGATCTGCCTGTCTCGGCCTCCCAAAGTGCTGGGATTACAGGCGTGAGCCACTGCGCCTGGCCTAATTTTATATTTTTAATAGAGATGGGTTTTTACCATGTTGGCCAAGCTGGTCTCGAACTCCTGACTTCAGGTAGTTTGCCTGCCTTGGCCTCCCCAAGTGCTGGGATTACAGGCGTGAGCCACCGCGCCCGGCCAAGCTATACTTTCACACGACGGGCAGCACCACGAACACCTGAGTGAGGCACTGCGCTGGGTGATGATGTATGGCGTCACTGGGTGATAGGAATTTTTCAGCTCCATTGTAATTTTAAGCAGACTGTCATTGGCTGAAATGTCATCATGTGGCACATGACTGCTGATGGTAGTTTCAGCTTTGAGTCACTAAGAAGAGTGCCAAAATTTTAAGTAGATTTTGGAGAGGTTATTGTTTTTATGGCTAATTTCTAATTTTGCTATATCAAAGTAAGAGCAGTTTTAGAATTTGTTAAATTCTTTGTGACTTAAATGTTGGCTAATTGTTGTGAATGTTTCTGGGGTGTTTAAAAAGAATGTGGTTTTTTGGCCATTTATTGAGTATAAATCTGTAAGATCAAGTCTGTTACTTGTATTACTTAGATATTCTTTACCCTTTTTTCTGTTTTGGTCTATTTGATCTGTCATGCTCTACTACCTGTATTAAATCTTCCACTGTGTGTGTGTGTGTGTGTGTGTGTGTGTGTGTTCTCCTTATACTTCTATCAATATGTAATTGATACATTTCCAAACTATATTGTTAGGCTCATGTAGTTTTATGACCGTTACATGTTTTTCATGGATTATACCCTTTATCAGTATAAAATCCCTCTCTGTCTTGTTTAATGCCTTTCACCTGGAATTCTATTTCTTCTGCTACTGCTATTATTACATCTACATTGTGAGCCTTACATGGTATCCATTTTTCCATCCTTTTATTTTCATTTTCTTTAGGTCATTTTGTTTTACTATACCTGTTATAAACAGGCTAGAGCTAGATTTTTTAAAGCCAGCATCAGAGTATCTATCTTGTAATAGTGAACTTTAGCTCAATAAGTTTAGTAATTATCTTTGTTCTTATTCCTGCCATCTCCTTTTATTATTCTAATTTCCATGTTTTATTTATTTATTTTTCTACTTTTGCTTTACCTTCCTTTTGCTGAATTGCTAAGTTTATCTACTTTTTCCTCTAGTGGTTTGGAATGTATACATTCCATTTCTATTTTTTTAGTGATTGACCTTTAAGTATTTAACATATATATTTATACACACTTTTCCCTTAGTTATGTACAGAATTAAACAGTATCTATTCTTATCACCAAACAAGAGAAGAATCTTAGCATGGTTTCATGTTTCTAATTCTTCTACCACCTCACTTCCTACCTTGTTGAGGTAACATAAAATATTACTTCCAAATTGTCATTAAGGTTTTGTACATTTTCCCCTTAACAATTATGTAGATTTTATATAAACTTTATAATGTCCTTGTTCAAAACTCACAACTATAAACTTCATTATTTTTTACTCATATCATTACTCTGCTCATTCTATTTCTTTGATTTGTTTTTCATTCTGTAGAAGTACAGCCTGAGTAATTGCTTCAAGGAAGACTTATGTGGGGCAGTAAACTTTATGGGTTCTTAAACACTTGGAAATGTATTTTGCTTGGCTACTTGAATGCTGATTAGATTGCAGATACAGGGCCAGGTTCAAGAATACATTTTCCTCATAATTTTGAACATATTATTCCATTGTCTTCTATTACATATATACTTTTGTTAATGAAAAGTCTAATGCTAATGATGATTTTCAAAGTAATTCCCTTTTTTCCTTTTTGGCAACACTATTAAAGAAGCTGTTCTTTCTCTATTCTGTGTTCTTGGCACCTTTGTCAAAAATCAATTGGCTGTAAACGAGTGGGTTCATTTCTCAGGTTTCTATCCTGAGCCATTGCTCTATGTGTCTGTTTTCATGCCAGTACCATGCTGTTTTGGTTACTATAGCTTTGTAACAGATTTTGATATCAGGCAGTGTGGTGCCTCCAGCTTTGTTCTTCTTGCTCAAGATTGCTTTGGCTATTCAGGGTCTCTTGTGGTTCCGTATGAATTTTAGGATTGTTTTTTTCCATTTTCATAAAAAATGACATCGGCATTTTGATAGGAATTGCATTGAATTTGTAGATTGTTTTGTGTAGTATTGTCATTTTAACAATAGTAATTATTCTAATTCATGAACACAAGATATCTTTCCATTTATTTGTGTCACAACTATTTCTTTTATCAATGTTTTATAAGTTCTCAGTTTATAGATCATTAAATTTTTTCCTAAGTATTTTAGTTTTTTGTTGCTATTGTAAAAGGGACTGATTTCTTAATCTCTCTTTCAGATAGTTCATTGTTAGTGTAAATAAATGCTACTCATTCTTGTGTGTTGATTTTGTGTCCTGCAACTTTACTGAATTAGTTTATCAGTTGTAATAGATTTTGGTGATCTTTAGGATTTTCTATACATAAGGTCATGTCATCAGCAAACAGAGAAAATTTCACTTGTTCCTTTCCTATTTGGATAACATTTGCCTAATTGCTCTGGCTAGGACTTCCAGTATTATCATGTTGAATAGAAGTGGTGAGAGTGGGCATCTTTGTCTTGTTCCTCATCTTAAAGGAAAAGCTTTCAACTTTTCACCACTAAGTGTGATGTTAGCTGTGGCCTTGTCATATGTGGCCTTTATTGTGTTGTAGTACATTCCTTCTATGCCTAATTTGTTGAGAGTTTTTGTCGTGAAAGGATGTTGAATTTTGTCAAGTGCTTTTCTGCATCTATTGAGATGATCATGTGGGTCTTTTTTCCCTCATTCTGTTAATATAGTGTATTACACTTATTGATGTGCATATGTTGAACCATCCTTGCATCCCTGGAATGAAACCCACTTGATCATGATGTATCATCTTTTTCATGTACTGCTGGATTCAGTTTGCTAGTATTGTGTTGAGGATTAAATAAGGATGACGCCAGTGCATGTGGACATAAGCATCCAGCACAGCAAATGGCACAGACAGGTGCTGGTATAGTGATAGATATCCGTAGTTATTGGACGAGAAAACTGAGGTTCAGAGAAGTTAGATGTCTCGCTCAAGGTCGCAAAGCATGTTGGCAGGTTGGCTTTGGGCCTGTTCAGACTCCAAGCAAGGCTGCTTTCAGCATGTGACTTTTGCTCCCCTAATGGTTTTGGCTGGTTTCCAGCAGGTGTGCCAGTGCATAGTGTGTTTCTCTGTGGAAAGTTATCATAAATGACAATGGACCCACTGGCCTCCTTGTCAGGCAGACACCAAGCACGCATCCTCTCCCTTCCTACTCCCTGGGAAACAGTTCCCTTTCCTTCTACCACCAGGCCACAGTGTGGCACCACACAGGTGTGTGTGTATCTGTGCACCTGTGTCCTCAGGGACCCACCTGAAGAGGAGCAGCACGGCCTGGGGGAAGGTCTGAAAGTTGTTGTTCCGGTTGATCTCCGTGGTATCATTCAGGGCAATTTTCCCAAACACCTAGGAGAGGGAAGGAAGAGGTGTTTAGTGATTTGTGGACAGAGAGGATCCTAATTTCCCACCATTGTTCAGTGGTCTCTTCAGGGGTCTCAGGTGTCCCTGGAACTGGCCGCCACAAGCTGAATAGTTTTCCCATGCAACCTGGCAGGCACCTGCTGCCCCACCCGGCCCCTGCGCACGATCCCCACACTGGACAAGCATGAGAATCAAAGAGCCCACAGCCTCAGGCAGGTCCCGACAGCCTGGTGGGAGCTGGGGCTGAGAGTGCTGGATGCTGGGACAGGGACCCTGCTTCTGACAGAACACAGGATGCACTGTGTTATTTTCTTTGCTATTTCAGCGCTGCACGCCCAAGCACTCTTTCAAATTTAGTTCTTGCATTTCGGAGTGATGTGGAGTGAGTGATCTGGGGCTAGGGCAGGCTTCATTCATTCCTGAAATCCCTTTTTTTTCCTGGTCTTTTAAAGCTGTGCTTATCTTAGAAACTGCCACCGTTATCAGGTATCAAGGTAGCTCTTTTAGTCTCAAAAGGTTTTGGCAACTGAATCTTGGGTCTTTCTGCGATGAGTAAGTAGGGGACTTCCTGGAGGAGCGGCCAAGGAAACGCTCTGGGCCACTGTGGGCGTCCTGCCAGGTTTGACCTTGGGACCTCAAGCTGGAGCCCGGAGACGGGAATGGAGAGCTCCAGGTTTGTGGTGAAAGGTGCAGTGGGCACCTGGGAGGGGAGGCCCCAGAAAACTGCTGCACGTTTGATGTGGTGAGCCTTGTGTTGATTTTGCCCTTCTTTGCTTCCTTCTTCTTTCCTCCCTCCCTCTCAGTCATTAGCTTCCAATGAATCTGGTTGGGGTAATTCTCAGGCCCATCAGACCTGGACACAAACAGGGGTGCTGGGCAGACACACCTTGCTGCTGTTTCTTGAGAAGGGGCTGTGTCTCTCCCGAGGCCCCTTGCATAACTCAGGAGTGTCTTTCCTCTACCAAGAGCAGAACCCAGGCCTCAGGGAGGGAAGCTCTCTGGGCTGTGTATTCTGTACCTGGCCACTCTCCTGTTACCTACAGGAGATCCATTTGGGGAAAGTTCCCATTCCTGTGGCTTTTTGGGCCTCAGAAAATGGAAGAGGAGGGAGAGGGACAGTCAGGAATGAAAGGGAGAAGGGAGGGAGGAAGGCGTGAGGGAATGTGGTGCTGGAAACTGGGAAGAGACAGAGCAGGAGAGGAGGAGAGCAGGAGGCCAGGAGCCCCGTGATGGGAGCCTCCCTACCTGCATCCCGATCACTGCGTAGATGAAGAACAGCATCACGATCAGGAGGGCCACATAGGGCAGGGCCTGGAAGGAAGTGCAGGAGACTCCCATGAGGCCGGAGTGCAGAGGCCAGCTGGGCCCCTTCCCAGGGAGCGCCGCATCCCTGTCTCTGCGGCCATCAGCTATTGCCCGGTTTGGGCTGGGGGACACTTCCAAGAGTCCCACAGGACTACGGGGAACCTGGGGGAAGGTCTGAGAAACCGGAACTGACTTCCCATTTCAGCTGGGTTTTCAAAGCAGGCCGCAGAGTAACCACATAGTGCGACACTCCCTGGGCAAAACAATCAAGAAAGAGCAAAGCCTCCTCCGACTACACATGTGCGGTATGTTTGTACGACGCGGGAGAAATCGTGGACAGCACCCAGCTGACTGTGGTTACCTGTGGAGGAGTGGGGTAGTGGCAGGTTACACCCTTCCTTCACACAGCTTCATTCTATCCCACTAGTTGTAGTGAGCGGGTATTACTATTGCAATGAAAACATTTAATAAGGAAAAATTTAAAAGAAAGATCATGGGTTCAAATCCTGTTTTTGCCACTTTCTATCTATGAGAGCTGGGGCACTTAACTTCTCTTCTATGAGAGCTGGGGCACTTAACGCCTGTGCCACCATCAGGCCCTCGCAGTCACCCAGTCTGCGTCTCTTCCCAGACCCGGGAGATGTCGGGGGGCAGGGCGAGTATGGCCACTCACAGCCGTGGGTTCCGCGTGCACCCAAGTGCAGAGTCAGCGGCAGTCCTGCTTCCACTGGGGCCTACTTTTTCGAATCCCCAGAGCCTGGGCCGACCCGGGCTGGGAGTGCAGGAGCCCCAGCTCACCATTAGGCGGGGGTCAGCCCTGGCGGCTCAGAGGAAGCCTGGCCATTGGGAGCTCCCTTGAGAGCCTTGGATGGTCAGTCCCTGGCTGGAGGCTGCCGGGGGCAGAGCGGGGATGGGCATCTTTCCTCTGGCTACAGCTATAGCCATGGGCACACCAGACCAGGCCCAGGCACGCCGTGTCCCCAGGCGGGGACTGGCCGGGGTGGGGCACACAAAGGAGCTTCCCTGACAGATTCTCGTCTGGGGAAGGCTGAGAGCGGCCCCTCCATGGTGGGAGAGAAGCCTGCGTTCCGCCAGCCCAGGGAAGCATGAACCGCCTTCAGGGGTTCAGCACTCATCTGGGGGAAGTCAAGTGGTCCAGCAGCTTTGCTTCTCCTAACTTCAACCCTACAAAGGCTCCTCCGAGCTGGCAGGGGCTGATTGTCATTCTGTTTTAACGGGAAAACAGTGGCTGAGAAAAGGAACGCATCACGTGGCCAGGCAGTCCTGGGCCCATTCGAAAGGCCTGTCTAGCCGAGCGGAGGACACCAGGGTCCTGCGACTCTGGCTGAGGACATAACAGGTGCTGTCAGCGGATGCTGCTGAAATGCCTGCGGGGAGGAGGGCGATGGGCCAGATTCTGAAAATGCTGAATTCGAAGGGCAATAGCGGTCACCAGGTTGTCCAGGCCCATGTTTTTCAGGTTTGTTCCTTACCACAAAACCCCTTGGTCCAGTAAATTCTTGTGGAGAAAGACATAAATGATGGTTAAAAGTAAGGCAGACCCTTTCCGCCTCCCCGTAGCTCCCATCCCTCCTTTACCACCTGGCCTTCTCGGGCTCTGAGCCTGCCTTGGAAACCACACGCTTCGTCTAAGCCTCTCAGTGCGGAAACAGGGAGCCAGGTAGAGCAGCTGAGTTCCGCCACACAGAGGAAGGAGTAGGGCCCCAGAGTGGAGGGCTCCTCCCTGTGCCAGCTGTGTTCTGGGCCAGGCGGCAGCCCTGGGATCCCCAGGCCGCAGGACATGAGGGGCGGCTACCTGGAAGGACTTGATGAAGGTCCACAGCAGCGTCCGGATGCCCTCCCCGCGGCTCAGCAGCTTCACCAGGCGCATGACCCGGAATAGGCGGAAGAAGGTGATGGAGATGCGCGAGTTTTCCTCTGCGTTCTGGAACCCGTCGGCAACAGGAGGTGCAGTTAGCACAGCAAGAGGGGGGTGAGAACAGAAGGGCCCCTCCGAGAAATACAGACCTCAGTGGCAGTGGCAGAAGGCAGGCCAGGGTTTGCTGCACTAGACTTACCCCTCAGCTGGGAGGGCAGCCGCCCACTGTAACGAGTGGACAGCTCAGTCCACTCTCTGCAGAGCTAGACTGTGCCCAGGCCGCTGGGCTGTGCTCCTGTGTTTTCACTCTCCCCACTTCCCCTTCATTCCTAGTTCTTAATGCCCTGGGTGGAGGAACAGACAATTCCATCAGGAACTACCACAAGCTTTGGAATCGTGTAGGCCCAGAGCCAGTTGCCCTGGGAGCCCCTGCCTCTGCAGTGCTGAGGAAGCAGCCCTAGCCTCTCTCCCGTTTGTCTGGGCAGAGAGTCCTGCATCCTAAGTGGAGCCCAGCACTCTTTGAGGACATGGGTTGGTGGATGGCCTCTCTCCCAGCTGTGGGTATGTGTGCATTTGAGGCCCTCTGAAGGGGCCTCATGCCCCAGCTGCTTGGGACTCCAGCACTTCCCTTGTATCACCTCCTTCTACTTTCCACAGCCCCTGTCCCAAAGGGAGGGATTAGGGGGCTACTCAGTGCTGAAGAGGGTCTGGTTTGCAGCCCTTGCTCTGAAGCTGTTGCCCTCCTACTCCCCTCTGCCCTGGGGCCTCTAGGAGGCTCCAACCCTCCAGGCTGTACAAAACCCTGGAAGGGAGAGGGGCAGCATAAGAGAGGGGAGGCCTCCCTTGCAAGTGATGCTCCTGCAGATGGGTGCTCAAAAGGCGTCAGGCAATCGCGCAGAAATCAATCATCCATCAATCAATCAGGACGAAATCGGAAATCGTCAAATCATCCGAAATCAAACTGGCGCGAAAATCGCGTCCAGAAATCATCAATAAATCGAAATCAAAACTTTTTTTGCTCAAAATCAATCATCAATCATCAATCAAAGCACTTTAATCAAATCAATCATCCGTAAATCGAAATCAAAAGCGCATCGCGCATCAATCAGGCCAAGGCGAGTGGAGGTGCTTGGGCTGCTGCTGTTGGACCCTGGGGGAACCTGGGGGCTTGGGCACAAGCCTGGCCAGGGCTCAGGACAGGCTGCCCTGCCATCCTCTGCCTCCAAACCTGAGAACATGAGCTGACTCCCCACTTGTTCCTCCTTCTGCCCACACCGGCCTAGTGAGCAGGAACCTAGGAGGGAGCCACTGCCAAATCCGGAGCTAGTGCAGCTCACCCAGCCCTGCGGGCACCGGGAGAGAATGGACCCTCGGGGCTTCCTGTTACTGTTCCCGTCCACACCTCCCTGAGGTGGGAGGTCTCAGGTTGTTACTGGGGCCACCTGGGCCCTCCCCACTCCTTGCTTTACCTTGCCTTTTATCTTGAATTGTTTCTAGGTCAGACTCTCTCTGGCAATATCCAGCGCTAAAGCCCTTCTAACTGCACTGCCTGCTCTGGCCGGCCCTGGTGTGACGTCAGAGGCCGCTTCCCTCACTATGCAGGACAGGAGATTATGAGGGAGGCAGGGAGACCCGGAGGCAGCCACCATCCTGCACAGAAGCAAGCTAGAGACCTCTCCTGCTTTCCAGACCTTCCAGACAGGAGAAGAGCAAAAATATTCCTTATGTTTCAAAATCAGAGCTGCCTCAGTTCCTCCTAAGGCTCCCATTGCCCTCAAGGCAGGGGACAGACTGGTGGGTCTCAGGACCTGCTGCACGGGTACCTGAGGGGCTGGGTTGAGAGCTGCAGGCAGCAGCCCTGTCCTGCCCTGGGCTCTGCCCTGCCTGTGTGTTCTGAAGCCTTTGATGCCCTTAATCTCTGTATTTCTATCACCTGTGTATCTACTTGAAATTCTATTTTCACTCCTTAAAAGGAGGTTGTGTTCCCCCAGAGGAGTATGCAGAGGAGGCTTAGGATTTTATAACTCAGCTGTCAGTTCTACCATGTTCGAGAAAGGAGAAAAAAAAAGAAAGAACAAGCTTAAGTGGAGAACTTCAGCTCCAAGTGTCAAGAGTTTGAGAAGTTGGTGCCACAGGGGCATCTGGGTCTGCTCAGTTAAAAAAACAAAACAAAACAAACAAAAAAAGAAAACACCAAACACCAAGCTTGCAGTGTGAATTCCATTCCACTGTTCAGAACCCTCCCCTGTGGCTGCAGTTTCCTAACGCTGCTGGAGACGGGGAACAAACACGTTGCCATTTGGACACACCAATTTGCTCTAATAAACCAAATGACAATGCAAAAAAGAGGCAGATCCAGACGGCTGATCCAGGAAGCAGCATCCCCAGGAAGCGGGGTAGAGCACCCCGGGCTCAGCCTTTCCTGTGGCAGCCTTGCCTGGCCCTGCCTGGCTGCACTGGCGAACACATCAACCCACCCAAGCTTGCCTCGGTCTGTGGACTTTGCGGCTTGGTCAGTCAACCCCACTGGTCCTTCTAAAAACTCATACTTGGCCCGGTTTGAAATGCGTAACGGCAGCCTTTTGGAGGAGCCTGGGTCAAGGAGGCTTCAAGGTCACACTGAATGGCGTCTCTTTTATCATGTTAGCCAAAGCGAATCAGAGACTCCTACCACAGCAGTGATCCAATCAACGGAGCTCGTTTTTCTGCTTCCAGCTTGCTGCAGAACAGTGGCTGTAGCCTAATTTTAATGGACTTCAGGAATTTAGAAAAATGCAAGGGGTAGCAAGGTTGGAGTGCCTGGAAATTCAATCATGCTCTCAGTAACAAATCCCAGCTTAAACCTTCTATGGTGGACTTCCACCTGAAAGCACAGGGAAGCTAGAAGCTGCAGACACTGATGAATAGGAATCATCGTCCGCCCTTCCATCCCCTTGCTAGAACACCTCTTTCTTCCCTCCTTACCCTGGAGCCCTCCCACGGCTCTCATAGGTACCCTCTGCAAATTTCTCACATCAGATTAAGGTCAGAGGCTTTGGCCCGTGGAGTCCTCAGGGCGTTTAACAGGAAATGGCCCTCAGGTCCCATTCTCTCCCAGTGGCTTGTTAGATAGTCAAGATCACAGTGAATTACCACCCCAAGGAAAGCTCAGGGGTAAAACACCACCACTGCACAAACAGCATCTTCACAGCTCACACGAGAAGGGAACAGGCAGGCAAGGCACACGGCAGACACGGTGGCCACATGCAGTGAGAGCCAGGCAGGGCTCCCAGGGACTCTGGAGATCAGGGTGGGGAGAGTAGGGGTGTTAGAGGGGGACACGGAAGCCGGGAGCATGGTCGGGAGGGTTGGTCTTACCATAGAGGGAGAGCATTGGGTATGTTCAGCTGGCTTTAAAGAAAGGCAGATAGAGATAAGCTGTAATGAGCCTCCTAGGAAGATGCCTGGTACTCTAGGTCTTGGCTAACACAGGAGCAACACAGTGGCAGAAGAGGGCAAAAGGAAACAAGTGAAAGAAACGTGAAAGCGTAGGCCTGGCAGGTCCTGGGGCATCCCCGAGACTGTAGGGTCTGTGTTGCTGGGTCTCATGTCAAACAAGGACCCACAGGCATTCTCCTGCCTAAGACCTTTAAAACTCACACCCGTAATATTATTACATAAGCAGATGAGGTCTTTGGGATTTTGTGGATGGAGGTTTGTCATTGTTTTGTTTGGTTTTGTTTTGTTTCAGAGACAGGGTCTCAGCTCTGTTGCCCAGGCTGGAGTGCAGTGGCATAATCACAGCTCACTGCAGCCCTGAACTCCTGGGCTCAAATGATCCTCCCACATCAGCCTCCCCGGTAGTTAGGACTACAGGCACGTGCCACCATGCCCGGCTAATTTAAATTTTTTTTTTTTTTTGTAGAGATAGGGTCTCACTATACTGCCCAGGCTGGTCTCAAACTCGTGGCCTGGCCTCAAGTGATCCTCCTGCCTTGGCCTCCCAAACTGCTGGGATTACCAATGTAAGCCACTGTGCCAAGCCTGTTTTAATTTTATTACATTGTTCACCTTTGAGGACTTGGGCTTTATGCACTTTCGCTTACCCCAGGCAGGACCAGCTGAAGGACAGAGGCCTCGCTAACCCCAGGGCCTATCCTTGCCCACATATATTTAAGCAAAGCAGCCCAAGGGCAGTGGCGTCTCAGGTTTAGGGGAGAATGACTTCAAGTCAACACTGAGGAGGGCCTCCAGAGGTGGCCTCAACTCACTCCATAATGGGGCTTGTTCTCAAAGCTCAGGCTCAGGCAGGAGATGGCCTTGCTTAGCAGTTAGTCTATAGATGCGGCAAGCCCTGGCCATTGGCATGAAATAATGAGTGTTGAATTGTTTTCTAAACTTGAAAGCCCTGCACACAATTTAGGATACGAACACCCCAGGAAGCTGTTCTCACGGGTCTGACTGCTGAACTCATTTGGGGGTAGAAGCTAAAGAAACTGGCGTCTGGTGAGTATCCCAGGGCCAGCCCTCTCCCCAAGTTCCTGGGGCCTGGCTCTGGGAAAATGCCCTTACTTTTTGGCCTCCAGCCCAGAGGGCTCAGCCCCAACCGATCTTGACCATCTGAGCTGCTAACTCTTTCTAGAAAATCAGGACTTGGCTTTTACCCTCCACTTTCAGATGGTTGCTCTTGTATTTCTGTTTTTAAGGTACAAACAAGGAAAATGTGTAATGGAATTTTTGAAGGATGGAAATGTGCACAACTAGACATTTGCTTGCAGCCTGGAAATATTTCTTGGGTAACAGATTTCTCAGCAAAAAAAAATTTTTTTTTTCATAGCTAGTTGGTAGGGTGTCCTTTTAGGGGATGGTGAAGATATAGGGTGAGGTGAGGCAAGAGAAAGAAAGGGACGCTTCTCTAGGCTTTTACAGAACACTCTAGATCTGGCTCTCTAGATCTCAGCTTCTGCTTCATGAAGATTCCACTTGCCAGGTCAATCCTTGTGACTGCACGGTGTGGGGTCCCTAGGATTTGGCTAGCAGGCTGAGCTTGAACACAGAGACAAACATAGGTAGACAGACACACGTGCGTGCGCGCACACACACACACACACACACACTCTCTCTCTCTCTCTCTCTCTCATACAGGCATGCACAGAAGAAATTTCTTGGCAAAGCACCTAAACCCCTTTTCCTCTGGTGTGTGATAGTTGCCCAGGATGGTCGGGTCTGGCTACCCTCTGGCATCGTTCTGCCCCGCTCCTGGCCCAGTGCTTGGGCTCTTTTGCTCATGGACAAGGAGTTCTATGTTTCTCAGGCTTCAGTGGGGCAGGGAGGGAGGCCGAGAGGGAGGTAACCTACACCATGTTAACTCCAGAGTATTGGGCAGAGTTCCCAGGAAGCTTGAGCCATTGCTGGCCTCTTGGATCCATCCTGCAAACCATCACAGCTGCTCATCACTTCTAAGAACCCTGGGCAAATGCTTGAAGGTCTTCTGGGTCAATCCCAGCCTGAACAGGACCAAAATGGAGATAATTCTGACAACACACCCAGGTATTTGGCTTACCTGGCCTAATTGAACCAACCTCTAGGCATCCAAAAAAAAAAAAAAAAAACACACAAAACCGGTTTCATTTTACTTCTTAAACATTCAGAATCCTTCATTTGGGATTTTTAGATTTTTAAACATTTAACTGTCTTTTCTCTTGTTGCATTTTATAGCTCCCATTTAAGACCTCGTCTATTTAAGTCATATTTCACTTCAAGACTTGACTTTAGGTCTGTTCTGATAATCTTGATAGTATTTTGTATTTTAATAACATGTATTGATTTAACATTTCCTATGGCATGTCTCTGTAATAGCAGACAAGAAAAAGTCAGGAGCAGCTATGAGGACAGTAGAAAGAGGAGGAATGAAGACTCTCTGAGATCTATGTGGCATTCTCCCACCCTGGTAATGACAACTCTCCTAAGGGACCAACTTTGGAAGAATCTAGAGACTCAAAGATTCACTTTTTCTTGAGCCTTAAGCCATACTGTTCACAGGGCATTTTTGACTAGCTGAGACAGTGTTGCCTCTAACACCACACAAACTTGTTTTCACATGAGGAGCTACGTTTACAAGGTCTGTGGTCTCAAAAACCAATAACCATTCACGATGAAATCAGAGAGCAACACCTGAGTGATTTCTACCTGGTAACAATAGGAAGCAGCCTAAGACACAGCCCCTACCCCCAAGGCCCCCAAGGTCTACTGATGCCCTAGACGTTTCCTACATGAACCTAAGTCATCGTTGGTCTTTGGTACCCTTTCCCCTTGGCAAGTGAATCCCCTTCTGAGATGGAAGGAGAGATTGGACTTGCTGGAGTTGGACATCTGTGGTATCCCAGGATCAGCACTTTTAGCTCAGAGACACGTTTCTGTGGTTTACCACTCTCTTTAAATATCAAGTATGGCGCCTTGAGAAACTACAAAGCATCAGTTCTACCTTTGCATGTAAATTCAGAATTTGTTGGTAGCCATCAATACTTGGGCCATTAATCTCTGACCCCTTCCCAGATTTGCTGCCGGGGTCTTTGAGTTAGTTTGTAGTTTCTCCATCTGTGGTCTTTCTGGGGGAAGAAAGGGGCTGTAGGATTCCCTGAAGACATACGGCCCCGAGCCTGGAGACTGCATTCCCCTTTTACAGCAGCCATCAGAGCTGCTTACATAACCTGAACATTCTGGCTGATTTTTAATACGGCACTGTCTCCACTAATGGTAGGCGTGGAGAAATTTCTGAGCAGCCAACTCTTTCATCCTTGTTTTCTAATGATCTGGTAATTTTCAACGATTGCACGATATCGGGGCAATTAACTTAATTTTTTTACGTAATTGATATAAATGAAATGAGGTTATTACTCCGTATCTGAGGCAGAGGTCGGGCGTTTTCAGAGAGAGAGAGCTCTGGTTAGTGGTTCCAGGTAACAGGCTCAGGGCAAATAGAAAGGAGAGCCGATTTCCTTCCTTCAGTATGCTTATGCAGATTGCCTTGGTTTGGCAGAAGTGGCATTGAGGAGAGGAGCGGTGCAGGGCAGCTAATGAGAGGAGGTCTCTGGAAAGCCGTCTTTCTGAATTAAGCTCAGGGTCAAATGAGAAGTAACACCTCAGTGCATGAAGTCTTTGTTTCTGGAAGGCAGTCACTGTGCACTTATTTTCATCGGAATGCCAGGTCTAGGCCACATTTAGGATGCTGAGGGGTGATAGTCAGGGAATGCCAGAGGCCAGCAGAGACAGGATCCTCCCAGGTGGAGGATTTTCCCACCAGGATGGTGTGGGTGGCCGCGGGATGAGTTGCCACATTACATGGTCTCTCTGGAGACTTAAAAGGTAGTTGAAAAATAGCTTTTCACCATACGAAAAAGTTTTTAAATAATAATTATTTTTTGAAAGCACAGCCAAGCATAAGGATTATAGAAATTCAGGGGCCGAGCAGTAGATCTCTAGGCTGGAATACCCAGCCCAGCTGTCCTCCACCATACTCTCCTGCGGCCAGAGAGCATTGTGAAGGGAGCATAAGCCATGGCTGCATTCTCCTTGGCAGGCTGACTTTGAAAGGTGCAGATGACCTCTGATCTCCTCCAGGGAAGGCTGGCTCTTGGCCCTACAGAAAAGGACTGCCCAATTCCAATGGCTGCCATTGAAATAACGCTATGACCTCAGTGTCACTGAGATTCCACGCACCTCTGAAACAGATGTCAAAAGTAATGTCATGGGATTGTGAGTCTCTAAATCGTGGTCCTGCTACAGAACCCTTGCTATATTTTTTTAAATGTCTTGTCCAGAACTTAGGGAGGTGGATCTGATATAAATTTCATTCCAAGCCACGTGAAGGTCTCGATCCAGCTGGTACCCCCTCCCCATGCTCCACTTCTCTGCTTGTACTACCTCTAATCTCAATTTGATCTGCAAGACACAACAGCTGGTTCTGTTGGGGGGTGTCATGCTGTGGAGGAAGACCAAGGGGTGGGCTTTTGAGACAGAGACCTTGGAGTTAATCTAGGTTGGGAGGAGGTGGGTCAGGCTGGTGCACAGAGAGAGCTGGGAATGGCAGGGGTCAGGGGCTGCTAGAAACATCTGACACCAACTTCATGGTCAGGAGCCAGCAGGTGTAGGTTAAGGGTGTGTATGTGGGTCCGCATGATCCTTTTATCTCCCCTTCCCACCAGGAGAAACACATTATCTCAGGAGGAGTCAGGAGGTGCTGACTCTTGGAGCCACTGGGGATGGCAGCAGGGCAAGATATTTTAAGGAGGCCAAAGTAAAGCATGTTTTAAACTGCAAGACTTCTACAGTTGAATGAACAGGTACTTGCTAAGAGAGGCGAAGGTTAAACACACGTCAGCTGGGATAGACAGGAGCTGAGGGTAGAGGCCAGTGGCTTTCAGACAAAAGAGCAAATGAATGAGATATGTGTCGTTGGAAGCAATTTTCAGCAGAATTCCCATTCTGGTTTGGTGTGAATGGAGAGAAGGAAGTGATGGGGGAGGAGCACTGAGCAGAGGAAGACAAAGGGCAGGGAATACACCAGGATAACGCTAAAAATGGACGGGGACCAAGGAAAGAACTCTGTCCCCGGCCACCTCCCCAAGGTCGGAAACCCACGGGCTTTCGTGTTTCTCCCAAGTGGAATTCCAGCTAGAAGGAGAGGGCCTTTCTTGCCTTCCTTGTGTGTCTGGAGTTACAGACACTGAGTTGAAATGCCCCTTAAGAACTTCCCTCAAGGGGCCTTTGGCCCCAAGGGGACTGGCAGCGGGCTCCCAGCATGGGGCTGCGGCTCCTGGCCCTCTTTCGCTCTTCCTGCTTTGTGTGCGAAGCTGTGGATGGCTGAGAGCTATGCCCTGTGCTGCTGGCTGCAGTGACCAGTTTGCTGGCTGGAAGTGGCTGAAGCCTCAGGGTCTCACTGTTATCATCTGCAACCTGATGGCTCTCAAGGTGGTATTACCCGCCAGAAACACACTAAACAAGACTGATTACACAATTGCCTGGGAGTTTCATCTTCCCCTGGGAAGGACAGCCCAGCATCTAGTCATTCAAACAAACCAACCTCCACCAACGAAAAGCCCATGAAGGATAAACGAACGAAATCGCTGTGCCAGCAGTGCCAACTGCATCAAAGAATTCCTTATGCCAGAAGGAGAGGCCACAGGATAGAGAAGAAAGGCAGAGAAACAGACAGTGGGTGAGGCAGGGAGGGGCAGAGACTCAAAAAGGAAACAAACAGATGATTCCAGGGTGGGAGCGCCAACTATGAGAGTAAATGGGCATGAACAGAAATGGCCGTGCTTCTCGAGGCACCCTACGTATCTTTGAGCCTGCCTGTGTCTCCTCACTACCAGCTCATGGCATCTTCTAGGTGCCTTTGCTTTACAAGATTTCTGGAAAAAACCCCAACAGCAGGTTGCTGAGCCTGTAGGAACTAAAGTGTCGGACACTGAAGTGTCAGGTCAGGTACAATCAGCTGTCTGGCCACAGCAAGGGGTGTGCTAGGCAACTTCCGCCCTAACATGGAGGGGAATAGAGGGTCACATGTGGGTTGATAAGATGAGAACAGGAAAGGAAAGAGCATCTGAGGAAAATAAAAAGTGACACGGTATGGGGCAGAAGGCAGAGGGCAAGGGGAGCCTGGACGGGTCAGAGCCGCATCAGGACCTCGGCAATCTCACACAGCTGAATTAAGAACCCAGATTGGATGCCTATAAAAAAACAGGTTCCCATGACCTTTTGGGTCAAACCTGCAGGGTACTTCTCAAGGCAAAGCTTTTGAGAAGACTCGCTGCACCGGGCCACTTCTCAGGCCCGTCTCTCTGTCCCCACCCCCACAACCTCAACATCACACCAGTTCACACAGCAAGCCTCGCCCTCGACCTTGAGATCTGGGGCCTTTGGCCTCTCCCAGGGGACTGCTGATGGTCAGATGCTTCATCCCACTTCTAGGAAAATGAGGGTGGCTCTGCTAACTCTCTCCAGGGCCAGCTGTACTCTTAAGCAGAGTAGAAAACAACCTAGTTGCTCTACAAAGAGCGACTAGGAAAAGGGAGGATGGGGAGGGACCTCACGAAAGTATCCTCCCCACTCAGGGGTCACACTGCTGAAGGCTCACCTGAGATACAGTCAACATTCCACCTGCAGACTGAGCATGGCCTTCTCTTCAAGGTACAGAGATTTATTAGAAGGGCCGCTCACTGAGCTGCTACCACCCAGCACGAATCACTGTGCTGGAATCACTTCATTTTGAAACAAGGCACCTTGGTAGCATTAGGTTTGTTGGGGGTGGGGGGTGTTGCTGAAAGTGGGAAGAAGCTGGAAGGGCCTCCGAGGGCAACAGGAGGCTGCAGCAATGAGAAGTGGGGCTGGAGGGAGGTGTCAAGGATAAGCTCTGCCCCACCCAGCTGTCCTGCGACCACGGAGCTTGATTGAATCTATCTGTCCTAGAGCCAGCTCAGGCCACACCCACCAATGTCACCTAGACAATGGCTGGCAACAGCACCCTCTTGAGCTCCCTACTGACTTGGAGTTCCGGTCAGCTTGCTGTGGAAAACCTGTGAGAGTAACCTATTTCCTGCCTCTGGCCTTTTGTGTCCTCGCCTAGAAAATGAGTATATCCTCAAGCAATATCACAGAGCAGATGCTCAAGGTACCTTTGAAGAATAAACAGATAAGGGTTTGGGCTAGGTGGGCTCTAAGGTGTGTACACCGTAATGTCCTTGGACAGATCTGCTTTCTGACCACATCTCTCTACCCTCCTCCCTCATCACAACTATGGGCGGCGGGAGGGCACTCAGCCTTGCCTTTCTTTTTTTTTTTTGTGACGGAGTCTCGCTCTGTCCCCCAGGCTGGAGTGCAGTGGCGCGATCTCCACTCACTGCAAGCTCCGCCTCCTGGGTTCACGGCATTCTCCTGCCTCAGCCTCCTGAGTAGCTGGGACCACAGGAGCCCGCCACCACGCCCGGCTAATTTTTTGTATTTTTAGTAGAGACGGGGTTTCACCGTGTTTGCCAGGATGGTCTCGATCTCCTGACCGCCCGCCTCGGCCTCCCAAAGTGCCAGGATTACAGGCGTGAGCCACCACGCCCGTCCAGCCTTGCCTTTCTTTTGCCTATTCTGGCCCTTCATGGCATGGGGCAGTGGGCGTGGTTACAGCCACAAAGGCAGACGGAGAGAGCCAGGCCCGCTGTCCAACGCAAGCACTGTGGGTTGCAGGCCGAGAGAGAGGGCTGGAGTCGTGCAGGCTGAGCTGACTCACCCCTGAGGGGGCGGACGTGTAGCAAGCAGCTCTGTCTCTGACTCAGGACTGACTGCTTTTCCTCCATCCTTCCAGGACCCAGACTCAGAGAGGAGCCCGGCTTGCTTGACTGTTGTGGGGAGCAGTGAGTGACAGTTACTGGAAGTCGTGCCTGTGGGCCTATGGTGGAAAGATGCTAAAGTAGAAAGGCTTTCAGGGCCTGAAGGTGGGGAAGACTTGGGACCAGCACCCCGACATGCTGATCCCTGGACACTCCCTGCCCTGCCTTGTCGCCGCTTGCTCCCTCTGGCTCTCCGTCCCTTTCTTCAGCTGCAGATGCAGATGCCAACTGGGTAAAGGGAGTGGTGCTGCTCCACGCCTCCTGGCCTTTGCCTTCTGGTCCCTGTAACCAGAGACACGGATCCTGGTGTAGCCTGCATTCTGTCTGAGCATCCCAGGGGGATCCCAGGCTTTGTGGATCCAGCATCCGCAGCATCTACCGACACAAAGAAGTCAAGTCAGACAGCTCCACCCCAAGTCCTGTTGCCAGGAGGCACTGAATGAGGAGTGCAGGAACCACTGGGCCCTGCCCTTCAGTGATGCCATGCCCAGGCCAGCCTGGCCCAGGGATTTAGCCAGCGGGCACTGTGGAAATACAAGAGCTAATTCTTGGACAGAAATGAGTTTGAATCCAAGGTTTGCCTCCCATTCACCATGTGGCCTTGGGCAGAGGTTTGTCCTGTCTGAGCCTTGATTTCCTCATGTGGAGAGCAAGCGCTCGGTTTTCATCCGATCATGTGTATGGTGTCCTCGGCACAATGCCTGATCCGTGCTCATCAGGTCGTGCTCATGTTGGTCCTCTTCTCCTCATGTTCACAGCCACTGCCACCTTCGCTTATTTCCCTGCTCTGGACACGTCTGTGCGTCGTGCAAAGCCTTCACCAATTCCTCCTGTGGGCTGTGCCCAGAAGCTCCGGGGCCAGTGTTCTTTCTCCTCACTGTGCCTGCTCTGCTCCCTGAAGGTCTTTCTCCTGCTCCTTTTCTCTGCAGAATCTCCACGTGAGCTCCACCAAAGCCAAGGGAGCCTCTCCTCCCTTGCTCTCCTTCAGCACTGTGGCTTTGCGGATTATCTCTATGCAGACGACTCCATCCCTGGAGGAATCATCCCCGTGAAGCCATGGGTGCCTGATGACAGGAAACACCACCTCAGAACCCAGCAAGGCAATGGGGGCAATGAAGCGTCCACCTCCAGCTGTCAGAAAATGCCCAAGTCAGAATCACTGCATGCTGGAGTTGCAAGAGACCATCCCAAACCTCTCACTCCTCACTTATGCATTCAAGGAAATGGAGGCCCAGAGAACGGAGTTCATTGCTCTAAGTCACCAGAGCTGGAAGCATAACCAAAGCTTCTTCATTCACAACTTGGGAATGTTTCTCTATGTCCATAATGCAGGAATTCAGGCTGCCCAGCACGTTCTATTGTTCAGTATATTTTAAAATACAGAATGAAAAAGAAGGGTGTCGGGAAATGCTGTTGGCCCAAGCAGTCAAATTAATTCCAGTTTGGGATGTTTAGGGAGCAGCTTTTGATGCTATAGTAACTTTCATGAACAACTGCAGGAAAATATGATTTCAGACCCAAGCACTGAGGACGACCAAGAGGCTTCCTGAGAGCAGCAGGACGTTGCACTCTTATCTCCCCGGCTACAGAGGAAGAAAAGCTCGGATTTAGACCCAGGTGATGCACTGGGAGAACGGCAGGAGCCCATGTTTCAGATACTGAGGCAGAATTCAGCATGACCGCACGAGGGGGCCTGAAGACAGTCCTCTTGTGACATCTGGCAGTTGTTCAGAGGCATCTCCCAGATGAACAGAAGTTGGTGGGTCCCGATCTCCTCGCACCAGAGGCCCTGGCCCAGGCCTCTCCACTCTTCTGCCTCTTGTCGCTTCTTCTTCTCTAGTGCCAGGGCTTTGGGTACCATCTTGTTGTGAATGACTCCATCCCCAGGCCTCTGACCAGTGTGTCCACCTGTCCACCTGACATCTCCCCTCCAAGGGCTAACAGATATGTCAAAACCGTGCTCTGGCTTTTCCTCACTCACACAGGCCCCGCCTCCAGCCGCCTCCTTGCCTAACTGCTCCATCCTTCTCTGACTTAGGCCAAATCTCCCAGTCCTCCTGGGCAATTCTCCTCCTGCCCCCATGCAGTCTGTCAGGAAACACTGTTAATTTTGTTTGCAAAACAGAGTGATGGGCTGACCATTTTCCACTGCTTCTACTGCCACAACTTTGCTCCATGCAATGGACATCTTCCACCTGGATGACCGCATTTGCCTTCCAAATGATTTTCCAGATTCCACCCTTGACTCCTACAGACAGCCAGACTGGTCTCTTTAAAAACCAGAGTCAGGTCACGTGACACCTCTGCTCAAAGCCACCAGTATATCCCCTTCTTGCTCAGAGTAAAAGCCCAAATGAGGACGCTGTTAGTTACTCCTCTGCTACCCTCGCCTCTCCTTTCCCAGCTCAGTCTGCACCAGCCAACTTGGTTCCTCCTGCTCTGCTACCTCTTCTCCCAGATCTCCGCATGGAGAATCCCAATTCCTTCATGTTTTCACTTTGTTCAACCGTCACCTCCTTAAGGAAGCCCATCTTATTTAAACCAGCGCCTGCCATCACTGCTCCCCAGCACCTTGGAGCCCCCTTATCAGGCACTACTTTTTTTCCTGAAATGTCTATCATCTTCTAACACACCGTACGAGTTCCTTATTTTCTGTCCTTGTTGCATTGTGACTTGTCTGACTATTCCCATCTACAGTGCAAATCTGTGAAGGCAGGGGCTTTTGGTTTGCCAACTGATGGATCCCAGGTGCCTCAAACGGTGCCTGACATATAGGAAGTGAGACTCTGAATGTTGTGGAATGAATGGATGATGGTTCCTGACAGGAAGGGCCCCATAGCCCGGGAAAGAGAAAAGGTGAGGGGAGTGCAAATGTGGGGACGATTTGGAGGAAAGTTAGGGTGGAGAAGGCATCTGGGGAGGGGTTTAGGAGTTAAAGACGGCAGGTGACAGGTACAACGCCCTCATGGATTACACTGAGGCTGACAATGTAGACTCTTTCCAAATAGACCACCCTGGGAACATATGTCTTGTGATGAGAGTATGACTCAAAATATCTGGGAAGGCCCAGAGCAGGGCCCAGGGATGCAGGATTTTCTGAAGGATCCCATGGGCTTGGGAGGAGAATGCTGGGGCTGTCCATAAGGGCTAATGTCCTAGAGGCAGAACCATCTAGTGGGAGGGAGTGACCTCTGAGGATAGGCGGTGTTGCTCAGTTAAGCTGCCATCCCTCACACTGGCTGCTATGTGAGCGCAGGGTCAAGCCAGACTGTGCTTTCAGAGCAGGCCCCTGCAGGCCTCAAAGTAATGGACCGTGGTATGTGTGTGTGTGCTGGTTTTGATCCAGTTGTACCTGTTGGCCAGCTCTGTGGGTCTAAGCATATCTGGGAAACAGGGCTCTCGACTGTGGGTTGTAGGTTATAATTAGACTAACCAAAAGGTCTTGGTTGGAGACTAGGCCCTCTGAGTGACACCAGCAGTAAATTTGGAAAGAATGTCATTTGCTTGGGTGCCACGGTTTCTCCCATTCCACAGTGCGTTACCAGTTTATATAGAGTTTTTAAATAGATGCTCTTATTTGAGCTTCAAAACACACTGCTGTAAATACCACATTCCTCTGACAGATGAAAAAACAGAGTCTTTGGGCATGTTGGTAACGCTTTGACAGGAAGCAGCAGCAAGACTCAACAATCTGCCAGTGTTCTGACTTCAAGTCCAGCTTTCTCCTCTCCCAAACCGCCTTCCTGCCTTGGGGGATGTTATGTTTGTTCTTTTGGTTCAGAAGCCATCAGTTGTGTGGGAGAGGGAGAAAGTGGCTCTGAAATAGGTGTCGGGTCTCAGGACACCTCCTCTTGCTGTCAGTCACATGCACGGTTGCCACCCTGTCCCCCGACAATCCTTCAGTGGGACTTCAAAGCCACGAGTGCCTCGGGCTGGAGCATCTCAGTGTGGGAGGACACAGGGCAGTGGAACTCTCAGCGGGGCTGATTATCGCTTATTTACAAAGTGGAAAAAAACGCTGTGGTTATTTAAGATATCAATTACAGAACGTAAGTTCTGAGTAAACTGTGGCCGGTGGCAGTACACCGGGAGGGACAGGTGAGGTTTCTGTTTACCAAAAGGCATTGTGGAGTACAGAAACCAGGAATTCTGGCCTAGCAGGAAGTGAGCTGGCCCCAGGAGGGCTAGGCTGACTCTGAGGCACTGGAAAGGTACTTAATCTCTCCATCATCACCTTTAGCATCAGCAAATTGGGGATGAGAGTTCCTACCTGTCAAAGGGTAGTTTAGCGTTAAGTCAGATAAATGCAAAGTGATTTGTACATAGAAAACCACTATTCCGATGTCAGGACCACTATTCCGATGTCAGGAGCTGCTACATGGGTCCAGGTCCCCTCCCTACTCCCAACAGAGCCCCCTTTTCTGTATAAATTTTATAGAAAATGCTTTTTTGTTGTTTTTCTTTTTCTTTAAAGACGTGAATAGTTGGGGAGAAAATGGCAGACTGAGTGACAGGGGCCTTACCGACTGTAGGAAGAACCCACAGGACCCCTGGAGCAGCTGCAGTGGGGCCTCTGCACAAGGGGGCAGCTTGCAGCCACCCTTCTGCGTTTTCCTGCTGTGGGGCTCTCGGCTCCTCTACATAGATTTTTGTGTGGCTCTGCACTGCTGCCTGGAAAGGAAACCCCCTGAGGGCAGAGCCCACTGCTGTCCTGTCTTTCCTGTTTCTCTCCCTGCAGTGTCTGCCAGGGCTGAGCACTGCATGGCACAAGCTCTGGGCACAGAAGCTCTGGCCTTTATGTGCATGAGTGGGAACAGCAACTTGGAGCTCATCCAGCTGCAAAACTGAGGTCCATTCAGACAGGGGAGGGGAGTCTCAGAGCATGAGGAGGAAGATTGATTTAAAAAATGATCTGACGATTTACTGGGAGAAGTTAAGAGAGAGTGCACATACACACATACACTCACACACATACACACATGCGTGCGTGCACACACACACATACATACACATGCACACACATACACGCTCACACACACTCAGACATGCACTCACATATACACACATACACACACGGGACAAAGACAGTTCTCAGAGACACAGGGAGACAGATGGGCCATGGTCTCTGGAGCTATAGTGTGAGCAGGGTTGGGGCACCAGGCTATGGCGGGGGACATAGGACAAGTGTAATAACTGCTTTCCAAAGTCCATCTGCTGGAAGAGGAGCAGACGGGGGCTTCTAATCTGGAAGAATCTGGCAGGCAAAATAACATGGCAGTGTAACTGACTGGGAGCAAAAGATGGAGTGGAGAGGGGAGTAAGGGTGCATGGAGGAGCTGGGGGTGGTGGGCTGGGTAGTTCCAAACATCTTAGATCAAAACTCTAAAGCGTCTACTCTGTGCTGTTATTCAATGGTTCAGTGCATCAAAAGTCTATGCAAACATTACCAAGTCTCTTAATTAAGGAAAAATAATGACAAAAAAATTAAACAACACATGTTAAAGACTGACCGCAAGAAGGCTTGCCTATAGATAAAGAGAGATTTAAACATGCCAGGTAACAGAAAAGACATGTGCAGGAACTGATAGGAACTGTATAGGAGGAGGCACCTCTTGGGAGAAGGAGGTGGCAGGAGGCCTTACAGAGGCTGGGGATCTGTCTGAGGCTAGGGAGCCAGAGGCAAGGGTGTGAGAGGTCAGGGGTCGAGGGCAGGAGTGGCAGGTGCATGTGGGAGGGAGGTGCTCACATGGGGCCTGGTTCCACAGCAACTAGGAGGAAAGGTCCACCCAGAGCAGCTCTCAGTAGGTCACCTACTACTTCTAGAGAAGAGTCCAGACATGACTGGTTCTCCTCATTCCTCTTCCAAACCAGCCTGCAGGGACCTGGATGCCTGCGTGGGCTGCTGATGTTAAATGGAAACACAGCCCATTCAACCCAAGATGATGGGTGGTCCTTGGGCGAGGGGGGGCTATGGCTGACTATGTAGGCTGACTCTTAGCCTTAACGCAGGGTATTCTACTTTGAGAGAGCTCTCTTCTAAGATGCTGTGGGGAGGGAAAGGAGAGAGTAGGGAAGGCAGTGGCTGGAGGAGAAGGTGGAGGTCAGAAGAGGTTTGGGTCCCTGCCCCAGCAGCTGCCCACAGTGGCAAACATCCCCTCATGTTCTCACTCCACGGCTCCCAGAGCTGCTTCCTCCAATACAGTGTGACTCATGCCAGGCTGATTGTACGGGAGAGAGAGAAGATGCAGCAATCAGAACTTAACAGAAAAGGGAAAGGCCTAATGCGTTCCAAAGTTAAAATAAATTTTTTTTCAAAATAAAGCAACAAGGAAAAAAAACCTTCAAACCAATTGAAACAAACAAATTAGAAAAAAAAAAAAAAAAAAAGAAAGAAATAAAAATAAGAAGGTGGGGAGAGGAAATAAAATGAAGGAAAAAACCGGGGAAAGACAAATGAGTGTTAGAGCAGGCACGGACAGTTAGGTACAGACGCCATGTACTTACGTTTACCTCGGTGATTGCTATATCAACAATGCTACCCACAACAATCAAGGCGTCAAATGTATTCCATGCATCACAGAAATAGTGCTGCATGGGGCAGAGAAGCCGAGAAGAGAGAGAGAGAGAGAAGAAAAAAAAAACCAACAACAAAGGAGAAAAACAAAACAAAAGGGAAGAGGAAAAATGAAAAAAAAAAAAAGGCATGGAAAAAGGGAGAGAAGAGAAAAAAAATGAGAAAAGAAAGAGGTTACGTGGGCATATTAAACACTCTCTTACCACTCTACAGTTCTGGCGGCTCAAACCTGGATAACCTGGTTTTCGCAGGGTGCAGAGGCCTGACAAAAGCTGGGTTAGTTCAAAGGTGGCGTGGGGCTGTGGCCGCCCCGGGGAGCCGGGCGGTGTGTCCCCTGCACCGCCACTCCCTCTGCTCAGCTCCACGCCCCAGCCCGGCACCGCCGGGCAGAGCTGAGGTAAATGGAAAAAAAGGAGGAGAGAGGCTCCCACTTTTTTTCCCCACAGGACGACGGCAGGTTCAATAAAAGGCATGACTGGAGGCGGGTAAAAACAGGAAATTAAAAAAAAAAATAAAAGAAGGTAAACAGAGAGTGAGAGAGAGAGAAACAGAGGAGGCAGAGAAGGAGGAATGAGGAGGTTTCCTGGGGAGGGCAGAGTAATACTCACATTAGTCTCACTGAGAATGACGTCAATTATGCTGCCAATTACGATGAGGAAGTCAAAAACATTCCAGGGATCACTAAAGTAACCCTACATAAGGGAGGGCAGGCAGGATGGGGATTAAAAAGGAATATTAGACAGACAAGAACAGAGCAACACCACCATCAGAATCATCGTCCAGGCACCTCTGTGTTGCCTCTGGAGTTCCGGACGCCCTCACCATGGCCAGGAGCCCAGGAGCCCAGGAGCACCAGCAGGGAAGGAGCAGCAGGGAGGTGACACTAACCCTACTGCCCACATTCCCTCCGTCACACGGCCCCATCCTACAGATCCACCCACCCTACCCCTTCTCCACAGAGGCCCTGTCCACTTCCCACCAGAGGCAGGAGTGGGTGTGGGGGTGGTGCAGTGCAAGTCACCAGGGGACAGGATGTGGCTACTATGCTCTCTTTTCAGTCCACACTGAGCATCTCCTTCACCCCCAGTCCTCTTCTAGCAGAAGGGCCCATCTGGACGGAGGGAACACAGGTGTGTGACCCCTCAGAGGGTAATGGGCTCAGTCCTATGGGTGAAGCTGGGGATGAAAAAGGCTTTGAAAACCACAGCCATCAGTGTGGGCCGCAGGGTGGCAGGTTATCTGGGCTGAGAAGTGACTCATATAAAGCTCAAAAATAAAAGAAGGACCAAATTGTTAAAATAAGATCCATAATAAGTGCAAGTTTTGCAAATCAAATCAGGGTAACCCTAGTTCCTGCACTGGGTGCCCAGTGTTTCTAGGGACAGTTCCAACCCTGGCAAAGACTTTCCTAAGGGAAAGGAGACAGAGGCAAGGCTGGGCTCCTACTCTGGAAGTGGGTTATGTGGCTCTTGACAGGGCTTTCTGAGGCTTTCTAAGCACCTCCCCAGGTTCTTTCATGGTCATTTTGAGGTAGGGTCCTGCTGAATGCGAATGCCACTCAGAGGGCATGCGGTGATCAAAGCCTTTCCTGAGGATGGGTTTGCTGGGGACAGGCTGGTGGGTTGGGGGAGGCTGGCTGCCTAGAAGGGGATGAAGGCAGTGGTGCCCTAAAGGAGAGATTCTGGCACAGAAGGGGAAGGCCCGTGTCCTGACTTTACTACTTGATTCTGTAGCTGTGGATTTTATTTTTCACCATATTTGGAGAAGAGAAGGGATGAAAGTTCTTAAAAGACTTTTTTCATGTACTTGGACAACTGGTCAACCAAGGAATGGGCTGTCCCAGAGGCCCTATAGGACCCCTGGTGTCCTGGATGAGTGGACTCTTTAGCAGATGGATTTCTTGGGTGTGAGAGGTGTAGGAGCCTGCAGAGCAATGTTCTGTGACTGAATGGGGGACATACACCCCCAGCTACAGGCAGTCATGTTCCCCATGGGTAGAGGAGGAAGGACCAAGTACTACAGACATTTGTTTTCTTTAAGTAAAAACATTTACGCCTTTAGTTTAGATATGGTCTGCAAAGGGGACAAGACAGGGCTGGCCACAGTTTTTCACTGGGAGCAGCATTTTCCTGCCCTCTGGGCTTCCAGGAGGTGGAATTCTAGAGGTCGGACGGGGTATGAAAGCATGAAGCATCCTCCGAGAGGTTCCCAGATCTCTCCCCAGCTCACTTGAAGGCTGCCAACTTTTCCTCTTTATTTTTTACTCACAAAGCCAAGAATCTGTGTTCTTCCCTTTCCTCCCAGCTCTATTCAGCTCTCTTAACTTCCCACTTCCCAGCCATGCCTTCTTTCCAGAGGGACCGAAAGACATGCTGTCCTGGGGCTGTTATTCTTAGCGTGGGAGGTCAGGTCACAGGGAAAGGGGCCTTTCGGTTCCCAGGCATTTCTGCCAAAAGAAAACAGAAACACCACCACAGAGACTCCGGACAGCCAGGATGGGGGAAGCGGAGATTAGCTGACCAGGGCGTGGGTGAGGTGAGGGTCAGCTTCAAATCAGGCTTCCTTGTTGGCTTCCCAGGGTATTTTTCTGAATATAGTGGAGCCTATGAGGCAGAGACACCTCTTTCTCCCATTTAAGTCACGTGCTATGAGCAGGAAATAACCAATTTGCTCTCGGGTTCTCGGATATCATTCACAGGGCAAAAGGAGAATAGTGATTTTGGGGAGAGGGAAATAAAGAGTGAAGACCCCAGATGAACTACAGCTATGCATACGTCTCAAAATTAGATTTCGGAAAACACTGGGCGGCCCTCTCGATACGAATACCGTCTTTGTGGGTTGAGCTGTTTCAGAAGGGAAGGGCAGGGAAGTCAAGGAAGAGAAGCGAGAGAAACAAGAACAAGAGCAGAATCCAGGAATTCTCTGCATCAGCCTAGAAAACGTGCAAGAAAACATTATCTGGGTGTGGGAGCAGGAGGAGAGAGAGAGGATGGTGTGAGTGTCAGTGCTCAAGAAAGGAGGGTGGGTTGGAATCTTCGTCCACCAGAGAGACCTGAAACAAAATGGGTAAGTTGGCCTTGGTCTGCAACACCTCTGAGATGGAGAAAAGGAAGAAATGGACAGAACAGAGCAAAGGTTTGGTGTTGAAAACCAGAGAAACACACACAGTTAATCAGCGGGCGCACAAGGGTGAAGGGCTGAGACCTAAAGGAACCCTGTCAACCGCCTGGCTGTGCACCCCTGGTCACCGTTTCTCCCGGATTTCTTCGTACATGTGCAGACAGAAGGCACAGCCCCCTCCTTCTTGACCACAGCCCCCCTCCACCCATGGCTCCACTGGACTGGCATTGGCTGGGCTCTGTTGGAGTTAATGCCTCGTGCCTCACACTTGCCCTCAGCAGGCTGTGCTACTGCAGGCTTTACACTGACATCTCTGTTTGGTGGCACACTACCTGGGGGGCTGCAGAAACCAGCCAGGTTCCTTGTCGCCGAGAGCTCCTGTGCACCCAGCCCTGGGGGATTTCCGCAGAGCTGGAATGCAGCGGGTGAGGGCACATGTCCGGGGGCAAACAGGGTCCCTTTAAGAGGCAGCTCTTCACCCTGACCCATCCTCCCACCGTCCTGCCCTTGGTGCCCAGAGCCCCTCAGTCCTCCAGCTGGACCATGACGACAGTTTCAGGTCCAGCTTTCGGGCCTCCATCCCCATTGTCCCGTTGTCCCCTCCTCCCACTATTTCAACAGCCCCTTCCTCCCACCTGGACCACACCCTGCCCAGAAACAAGGCCCAGGTCCTCCCTGCTGGTCCCCAAGTCCCCAGGTGGTTGGGTCCTAGGAGGACTACTTTTCCCAACGCTCTCTGGAGTGTAAGGGCCTGAGGCTGTCTCCTCTCTCTTCTCTCTGTTTTTGTCCACCCCCTCGGTTGCTGGAAACCATTAGTAATGGGGGTTTTAAGGCTGTCATGGGGAAGGGAGGGTGGGGAAAAAATCATACACGTCTTACAAACTCAGTCTTACAAACTCAGTCTGACCCGGAGCCTGGTTACACATGCTACCTCTTATTTCTCTGGCGACTGTGTCCCAAATGGTTGAGAAGTAAGGGGTTGGAGAAAGGCTTTCCCTGGCTCTCCTTGAAGTGGCAAACCAAACCTCCTACCGTCCAGCTCCTCAGAGCCACGCAGGGCGGGCTGCCCGGAAGGGAAAGCGCTTTTGCAGCTGGAAGCCTTGCCCTCGCCATCCCCCAGTCCCACAGGTTGAGTGGATTTCCCCCTTCCAACTCCCACTCTGGAGATGTGTTCCTAAGATGGGCCTCTCCTCTGGCCCTCCCAGGGCAGATCCTGTGTGCACCCCAGGCTCCCAGTCCTCAGGCCTGAGTGCCGCAGCACCTCCACTCACTGATAGGCGTGAGCTGAGAAAATGGACACCAAATTGATACTGACATCAGAAAAATCATTGCTGGGGAGGAACAACTGCTGCAAAAGCATCAGGGGATGCATTTCCCACGCACAGGAACTGTGGATTTTCTTCCATTTTGGTTATCCACGCCCTGATTTGGCTCCATTGTTGGAGATATGCCAAGTTGAAAGAGGCTGCATACTGGTTAAAAGCAGGATCTCTGGAGGCAGATCTGGGTTCAGACACTACCTCTGCCACTGACTAGCTGGGCGGCCTTGAACAAATACCTTAACTTCCCTATGCCACTGTTTCCACACCTAGAACATGGGATAAAGCACAGAGCTGAGGTGAGGGTGAAAGGAGACCGTGCATCCAAAGCACTCAGAACTTGCCGTTTCTCCTGCTCCCACCCACAAGGCCCGTGTGTCCTGACGTTTCATTGCTTTCTTCTGGTCCCAGATACCGTGTCTTAACTGTGGGGCCATGGACCAGTGGTACTTGCTGGCTGGAAAATGCCTACCTCCAGAGGTTCTCTGCTTTTTGGGGATAAGACACGCCCAACTCCCAGTGGAAAAGGGATGGGATGAAAGAAATCATGGGCCTATGTAAGAAATCGTGGGCCTCTTGCCAACCAGAGGCACACTTCCCAAGCCCTCTGTTTGCAATCGCTTAACAACAAGAAGTAACTGGAGTCCAGAGTCCAGAGGCTTCCACCTCATTACAGCTTCAAGGGCCATTTCAAGAATCTCATCATCACTGGTCGGCTGGAGATTGAGCTTTCTGGAAGGGAGGTAATCATAATCTGATTATTAACCACACTAGCACCAGCCCTATGTCTTGCATAGGGTTAATGTGAGGACCAATACCTGGGAAAGTATTTTGAAAAAATCCTTTAATATCTATTCTTTATATTGACTCTCTCTGGCCTCCTCGGGGATAGCTGTTCTGGATGTGTGAATGTTCCAGAGAGAGGATGCCCGGCCCTCTAATGACCAAAATCTTTGAATTTCTACCTTTTTAAAAAAAGTATTCACTTTAAAGACAGGGTCTCTCTCTGTTGCCCCAGCTGGAGTGCAGTGGTATGAGCATAGCTCACTGTGGTCTCAAACTCTTCAGCCTCCTAAGTATTACGCCCCTCTAATTGTTTAACTTTTTGGGGAGATGAGGTCTTGCTATGTTGCCCAGGCTGGTCTAGAACTCCTGGCCTCAAGTGATCCTCCTGTCTCCGCCCTCCAAAGTGTTAGGATTACAGCTGTGAGCCACCGTGCCCGGCCAGCCACTGTCATTATTTAGCAGCATTGCTCTGCCTAGTGAGGTAGGAGTCACAGGTTCTATTTTGGGTGTGGGACTAAACACCAGGCAGACAAAGCCTAGGTGTGTGAAAAGAGGAAGGAGGAAGCTGAAGGTTCTGGAATCTTGAGTTTTCCTTTAGTCTGTCTCTCAGGCCTTTTCTGCCCATCCTCCAGGTCACTAGTATTCAAACTCTCCTGAATGAAATCTGGCTGATACCGTTTGAGATTGGTGACAGGGTGCAGGCTGTCACGGCTGCATTTTGTAAGACTGGAGGTCATGTAGACAATGAACTGCTAGGTTCTTAGGAAGCACTCTTTCCACCGAGGAAGGCAAAGGCCACTCTTCTTTAATCAAGAGGGGCGGTGGCAGGGGCCCCGTTTTCTGTCTCTGCTACAGGAGAGCTGCGAGGGGACTGCTGTTGAAGCGGTGATGGGTGCATGCCTTTGCCTTTGAATTCCGGATCCTTAGCTTCTTCTCTGCCCAGAGCACAGGCCGCCCTGCCATCTCCTCAGAGGCAGCACCAGCTTTCCATCAGGCTGGCGGCAAGAAGGCGTCCATGAGGAATTGCGCACACCTTTCACTCCTCACCTGGGGTGGTGCTGTCAGTCTTCGGCATTTGGAGGGCAGAGGTGCTGTCACTGCTGTAACTCATTTCTCTTCTCTGTTCCTTCCTGCCTGCCTTCCTTATCTGCCCGAAGAAACACAGGGGAGGCAGCCAGCTCCTGAGTGCCCCGGCCCTGTGGGGAAGCTGACTCTGAACACCTGGTTTCCCCTCCTAGGACACATGGGGCACGGAGCGCGCTGGCTGGAGGGGCTGCAGGACTTCCAGGCTGGATTAGAAGTGGGGCTGCTGAGATTGAGACGGAGAGTGGAAAAGGACAAAGGGTCCTCTGAAGGGCCCCTGCAGACAGGGTTAGGAACATCAGTCAGCAAGCAGCTGGAGGCTGCCAAGGTGGGGCGGGGCTGAGGGAGGAGCAACAGATGGCTTCACCAGACCTAGGGAAGGGGGTCCTTGCAGGAGAGCAGAGGTCCTGCATGAGTGAGCAAGCACTGGAGAGAGCGCAGGTGTGCCAGGCAGGGGGCTGGGCAGAGGTGGCTGTGAGGGAGGGAGCCGTGCCCAGTTCCTGGAAACACTGATCATTTCTGGGTCCCAGAAATGAGAGCTGAATGAACCAGGGAGAGGAGCTGGGTCCCACTGGCAGCTGGCGGTAGTGGCAGTGAAGTCTCAGTGCGTGTCTATGTGTCTATGCAGAGTTGATCCCAAGGAAAACAATGGTAACCGACACCAAGCAGAGATAATATAAATTGTATTACACCAGGATGCCATTTAGACATAACAGTAATCATGGAAATTAGTGGCGCCTAATGGAGAAGGCATAACTGGAGCACAGAGCTGCCAGCAGCCTGGGAGGAGGTGGGGATTTCTGCCCTCCTCTGTCAGCTCCCATCCTGTGATGTGTTAATTCAGAAGCACCCCAAGACACACTCTGCACGGCCAGCTTGAGACCTACTTGGACTAAGGGCAGGAGTGGGCAGAGGGCTGGGTGCCTGCCTCATGAGAGGACCCTAGGTGGAGGCGAGGGGGGCTGCTTTCCTATTTGCAGGAGGAACACACACTCCTGAAAATGCAGACTTTTAACTGGACACTTTCTGCTCCCATTTTTCTTTGGAATTAAGGCTTTTCCTCCCCAGGACATTTTTGAAGGCCTTCGTCCATTTATTTACTCATTCATTTATTTATCTCATCAACACATAATAAGCACTTACTAGAGGCCTGTAACTAAGCAAGGCTTGGGCATACAAACATGAATCAGCCTCCCGAAGCCTGCCATCTTCCCCGCCGGGAGCAGATGAAAATATGGGGTTATTGGTTAAGCTCCCTTTGGGGGCCTCAGGAGGCTCTTTTTCTGCCTCAGTTTGCACCTCGGTAGATTGGGGGATCCCAATAGCTGCCTCGCACTACTCATGCTGGAATAAATGAGCCGTTTTCTGCAAAGGTGCCTTCAGGACTAGGGTGCTGAATCAACGCCTCCTTGGAGAGGGGCAAGGCTGGGCAAACACACGGCCATGCACACCGGCAACTTTAAGCTCAAATGAACAGCACCAACCATGCACTCTGAGGAAAGGAAGGCAAGACACAAGTAGCATCAGGTGTGGCTGGAATAAGGAGGAGCAATCTCCCCTTTGCTGCAGGAGGGCTTGGATCTGTGGCAGCCCTCAAAACCTCCTGCCTGCCTAGAACTCCTTCCAGTCCAATCCAGGGGACCAAGGCCATGGACAGAGCTTTCCAAACCCCGATCAGAGAGGTCCCTTCCTGCTCAGCACTCTCGGAAAGCTCCCACAGCCCATCCTGTCACCCCTGCCCTGTGGCGTCTCTAACTTAGCGGGCCAGTGCTCCTCTGCCAGGGGATCTGGCCAGCAACCTGCATCCACACTCTTGAACAAGCTGTGAATACAATGATAGACTGCCTTTACTTCCCACAGTGAGCCTCGGGTTGTGCAGGCAGGTTACCTAACCTGTCTGCCTCAGCTTCCCTACCTGCAGCATGGGAATAACCAGAGTACTTGCCCTTGTAGGGTTTTTACTATTTTATTTTATTTTTAGAGACAGGGTTTAACTCTGTCATCCAAGCTGGAGTGCAGTGTTGCAATAATATTTCATTGCAGCCTCCACCTCCTGGGCACAAGAGATCCTCTTGTCTCAGCCTCCCAAGGAGCTGGGACTACAGGTGTGTGCCACTGTACCTGACTAATTAAAAAACAGAATTTTTTTTTTTTTTTTTTTTTTGTAGAGATAGGGTCTTGCCCAGGGTGGTCTGGAACTCCTGGGCTCAAATGGCTCTCTGGCCTCGGCCTCCCAAAGTGCTGGGATTACAGGTGTGAGCCACTGTGCCTGGCCCCCTCGTAGGGCTTTGTGAGAATGATATGAGTTCATACCTGCCCTGTCTGGTACCGAGAAAGTGCTGACTGGTTGCTGCGGTTGCTGCTATTACTGTCGTTGTTGGAGTTCTTGCTGAGAGGCTACCTTCCTGCACACCCACAGCCTCTGTGCCAGAGAAGGTCCTTCCTACCTCTAAGTCAGGCTGGCCCAGCGCAGGGCCAGAAGCACTGGCAGCACCTTGGGCTTCAGTGGGTTGGGTTACTGCCGACGCACCCGGTAGGTCTGGGAATCCCTCTTCTTCCTACCAGCCCGGCGTGTTCCAGTTTCTTTCCCTGTGGCAGGGCCGGGGACGGAAACCACAGTGTACTTTCCCACCGGGCTTTTTTACACAGTGTGAATAATTTTCTACATTAAATAATTAAATGTAGTAGCTAATACTACCCTTCCCACACAAAGGCTTTATGCAAGTCATATAATTATTTTTTATCCTTCGTAGTGACTTTTAAGCTCTCCAGCACCAGGCAGGAGAGAAGCCTGTCACAATGTTGCAACAATATGCAAATCCCTGGGTGCAGAGCCACAGCGGGGAAGGTCCTCCTGGCAAAGCTGGGGCCTGCCTGTTTAAGGAGCGCTGCGTGGTACCAGGTGCCCCGTGGGCACTCTGCAAATAAATAATAATCAGGGGAATGCAGGAGCTGGGCCCACACAGCTTTGGCCTCTGAATTCTGTGCCGATGGCGAAGGCTGGGGCGAGAGTTGCTGCATTTCATCCCCAGCTGCTGCCCTTCTTTCCCGGTCCCTTTTCTACTCCTTTTAACGCATTTCTCCACCTTGGGGTTTCTGTGGACGGTGGCAGACGCTGCAGTTTCTCAACAGATTGGATAAATAGGTTTCATCTAAAAGTCACTAAGAGGCTGAGTCAGCCAGCCTGAGGCTACGTGTGGATTCCTAGCGAGGGGGTGACACTGGCCACCACGGGGCGCTGTGGAGCTCTGTGGGGACATGGAGTATACAGTAGGTGGGGAGACTGTTCCAAAAAGAAGAGCATTGGGTCCAGAAAGGACTGAAGACCTAGCCCAAGAGAATGTCTAGGTTTCCACAGGATTTTTGAAATAAAATTCTTGCTTGCTCTTCAAGTTTTTCAATGTGAATATTCCAGGTTAGTGAGGAAATGCAGTCATACAATCCAAGATATGGTCATATTTCTAGTGGCACTGTTATCCTCGCTGAGCCTCGGCCACTGGCCAGCCACCGAAGACTCCCCCACTATCAGTGTCACTGAACATCACCCATGAAAGGGGCTCCTCGGATAAATATTTCCCAAACACGCCACAGGGCCCAAGGATGCCCCTTCGCTGGGCCGAACCCTCCTTCAGCATCCTCAGTCCCACCCACTAAATGTCAGTTTTACCTCCCCGAATCATGGGGATGCCCCTACGGATTTCCAGAACCGTGTTCTGTAGAACACTAGGTCTGTGGGGGTGTTAATCGGCATTACAAACAACCAGTGAAACAAAACAAACCCCCAAACAAGGACCCCATCCTCCAATAAGCCTGGGAGGGTTGAATTTCAGAACTTTGGCCTGGGGTAGTCTCAGGGCCCTCTGCGCTGAACTGTCTGAGCACACTTAAGCCAGAATTTCCCTGACCTGGGCGGCCATGCTGCTGAGTCCTGCTGAGCATGGCACGATGCCTGCTCCAAAGCCACCGTCTTTGCCTTCTAGCTCTGCCTTCTTTTCCAGCGGACCACCCCAGAGAGTGACAAGCTCTTGTGGTGGGTGGAGAACTGAAGGGGGTGTCGTCGCTGGATGCTGGAGCTTGTGAGCCAGGGGCTGGAGTCACTTTTGCAAGGAGGGGCACCCCAGAGGAAGCTGCTTGTCTTTGGTTGGCCTTCATTCAGTGACACTGACAGAGATGACAGGCACACGGTGTTACTGTGCTAGCATCTGGAAGGCGGTCAGTGTGGATGCCACCAAGAGACAGTCCTGCTCAAAGACTAACAAGTCTTGCTAGAGGGATGAGACGTTTCCATCAAGAGCTCTGATTAAATGCCAGAAAAGAGAAAAGGGTGCTCTGGGAGCTCAGAGGCAGTGGAGACTGCTTCTAGCCAGGTTGATCTCGGGAGGCAGCTTGAAGGATGCAGCACTGGAGCCCGGCCTGGAAGTCCAGCATAGGGTGTTTAGGAAAAGGTGAGGCGTGACCCAGAGCATGGGTGGCCCTGAACAGGAGACGAGGGCTGGAGGACGGGGCCGGCCAGAGCAGCTGCCTCTGCGGACAATGGGGAACCACAGAGAGGCTCGTGGGGGCACTCAGGACGAAGCAGAACCGTGAGGAACAGCGAGGTTTCTGCAGAGACCCAGAGAGGCTACGGCAGGGGAGGCAGAGGAGGGGAGGGATGGGAGGGAGAATGCCAGGCAGGAACCAACAGTCTCGATGTTTGAATGTGACCCAATCACAGCCACTTTCCTTTCATCCCAAATCCTAAACTCTTGTCCCACTAGACTGCCACTGTTTTTTTTCTTCAGTCAGCATCTTAGACTGTTCTTGAATACCTTCCCAAAGAGCAGGCCTGAACACAGAGCACTGAATGACCAAGCCCTGGGCTCCTGCAAAAGATTTCAAGCCTTTCCCTGTACACTGAAAGACTACATAGAGATGCACATGTCTTCCTCAAAAGTGACTCCAAGAGCAGGGCATTTCTGGCTGTGGTCAGGGTTATCCCCACGAGGCTGAGAACAGCCACGGGCCCTGAAGATCTGCCCTGAGGCCCCACAGAAGGCCCACCAGGAGGTGGAAAACTGAGCCGGCCAGACTTCTGAGCCTCAGGCTGCCCTGACCACTGTAGGGACGGAACACAGGTGAGGTGGCGGGTGGTGGGCAGAGCGAGGAGAGAGGAAAGATTGTGGAGGAAAGAAAAGAGCTGTAAGAGAACGCTTGTCCCTAGCTTCAGCACTGGACTGGGGGCGGGGTACACTCCCCCATTATCTGAGATTTTTATAGCAAAGAACCTCGTAGCCAAAGAGAAGTGCAGAAGGTCTGTCTTGGAAATTCCTTTTATGGAATCACGAGGCCTGTAAATTCTATTCTGCACAGCTGGGAAAAGGAGAAGGCCCTAGTTCTGTCGCAAACATGTCCAGCAAGGTCTGGGAAGGCCTGGCTTTTGAGCTCCTCCAGGGCAAAGATTTCTAGTATGGGAGAAGGAGGGGCACAGTCAGGGACATCTGTGATGCTCAGGAAGGGAAGACGTGGGTGAGGGCAAAGATGCACACTGAAGACCCCAGATCACATTATGCAATCCCCCACTGAATGGCCCATCCCTGTGGTTTCCAAGGACAGTCAGAGGAAGTCCACACCCCTCACTGTGGTCCTGAAGGGCCTGTGCACACTGGCCTCTGTCCAGCCCTTTTCACGTCACCCTCTGGACAGCAGGGCAGCATTCTGGCCTCCCTCTGCCTGTCCGCTGTTTCTAGAAGGCCTGGAGGACTGTTTCTTTGTTCTTGGCAGCTGGCTTAACTCATCCCTGCTCTTATCCTGGGAAATGGTATTTTCTTCTCCACCCCTCATTTCAGCTGGCTCTTGGCCTCCAGACCCCTTTCCTTCTCCTTCCTCTCCTCTCTCCAAGTTTCCTTCCAATTCTGCACGTTCTCCAGCACTTCTCCCAGGACATGATTCTGGACAGGATTCTTGGAGTTTCTATCTTCAGAGGGAATAGATGGCGCTGACTCCTAAAATACATCTCCAGCCCAGATCGCCTGTCTGAATTCCAGATTTTCACAGCCTACGTGACATTTTCTAACCTAATATATCCCCACATTCTCACTTTAAACTGGTTTCTTCCTGTTCTTCTCTATGTCAGCAAATGACACCACTCTTCCATCCACTCAGGGAAAGCCAGGAACCCCGGAGCCGTCTCTGATTCCTGTTCCTCATCCTCACATCCAGTTCACCATCCAAGGATGTCATGACTCTGCCCCCCTCGCTCCGTCGCTTCCACGGCCACCTGCCTTCCCAGCATCGGGCTCCTTGCTGCTCCCCATCTCACCACACCAGTCATTTGTCAATGAGCAGTCAGCATGCTGGTTAAAAAATGGAAATCAGATTATATAATCTCCCTACTGAATGGCCCATCCCTGTGGTTTCCAAGGACAGTCACAGGAAGTGCACACCCCTTACTGGGGTCCTGAAGGGCCTGCGGCTCCAGCACAGTCCTTTTCACCGTCGCTCTCGGTTTCCAGAATGAGCTGAGCTTGCCCCTGCCTCAGGGTCTTTGCTCTTCCTTCTGCCTGAAATGCTCTACTTCTGGCTCCTTTTCAGCCTCCAGGGCTCAGCACAAATGCTGCCTTCCTGACCTCCTTGCTTTAAACAGGTGGCTCTTCACCCACACTCTTCCGTTTCCCCACCCCGGCCCTTACCCCATCTGAAACCTTTGTTTACTGTGTATTGGTGTGTCCTGCACTACTCTGTGAGCCCTGTAAAGATGGTACTATGCTTCCACATCATCACTGAGGCGCTCAGGAACTACTTACAGAAAGAAAAGATGGAAAAGGAAGTACGGATAAGGGGAAGTTACAGAGGGGTGCATTTTAATTCAGTATAAAGAAGGATTTCTGACAGAGCTACCTCTAGAAACAAGGAGACTCGGATGGCAGAAAGCAGGATGGTGTAGAGATTTCTGCACTCAGGGAAGCTCAATGGTCTGGATCTTTTCTGACACGAATATTCTGACTTTCTTTTCCCGGCTCATAATTCTCATTCATCCATTCAGGCATCAGACTTTCACTGAATGCCTCTCATGGCACAGAGAAGAACATGAAACAGCTTCTGCCATTGATGAATTTGGCAATTTTTGTGTCCCCAATGTGTAAGTCTTCCCACTGCACATATGTGTGCAAACACACGCATGTGAGTGTGTAGCAGGCTTGTTTCACTTTCCTGAGCCCACCTGTCAGCTGACTGCCCCCTCTCCTGAAAGTGCTTGTCAACTCAGATTTGGAAACAAAATCCAAAGGTCCAAAGCAATCTAGGGAATGCAGGGGCCACAGAGAGAATGGCTGAATGGGAGGGAAGGGCGGCAAGGGGCCTCGGAGAAGGCGGCAGGACGCAGGAGTGGAGTGAACACTTTTCATTGCAGAGGGTGGTCACTCGAGAATGGCTTTCTTTCTTTCTGTCTCGGATCTTCTTAGAAGGAAGACAGCTAACATTTACCGAGGGCCCACTGAGTGCACAGCAGCAACCGGGCCTGTCCACATTTCCTGTTTTAATGGGGTTGTTGTGGAAAGAGTGGCTTTTGAGTCACCTAAACCCTCAACAGAATCCCAGGATTTTTACCACGATTAAATGCATTCCTATTTGTTAAGGTGCTTAGAGCAGTGTAGGGTGCATACTAAGCAGGATGGTGGTTGTTACAAGCTAACAATAACAACAAAAAGCCAGCTCTGGACTCCTTACCTAGCCTTTCTCTGACCTCCAGTTTCTTCAGATGTAAAATGGGAGGCTATAATATTCGTCTTATGGATTGAATGAGATGAGGAAAGTAAAATATCTAGCTTCATGTCTGGTTCTTCATTGACAATATATGCTGTTTGCTTCCCTCCAGTGCTTCTAAATGTTACCTGAGCTCAGGTGTAGGCATTGATACCAAATGGGTCAATGCGTTTATCGACTGCTTCTTTTTATTTTTTATTTTTTTATTTTTATTTTTATTTTTTTGAGATGGAGTCTCAGTCTGTCGCCCAGGCTGGAGTGCGGTGGCGCGATCTCGGCTCACTGCAAGCTCCGCCTCCCAGGTTCACGCCATTCTCCTGCCTCAGCCTCCCGAGTAGCTGGGACTACAGGCGCCCGCCACCTTGCCCAGCTAATTTTTTTGTATTTTTTAGTAGAGACGGGGTTTTACTGTGTTAGCCAGGATGGTCTCGATCTCCTGACCTTGTGATCCGCCTGTCTCGGCCTCCCAAAGTGCTGGGATTACAGGCTTGAGCCACCGCGTCCGGCCGACTGCTTCTTTTTAAGTTGAAATATGAATGTCAGCTGACAGGGAGGTTTCCTAGTGAAATGAGAGGGTGAACTGGGGACGCTACAAGTCCCAGGAGTGGGCCAAAGTCGCCCCAGGCAAGTGTGGCCTTACCTACCTGCTTGTACTCATGATTCGTCCCCGGCACCAAGCATATCGCCTAGCACGTGAGCTGCTCCACAAAATATTTTGGGGGTTGTTAGTGAACTTTAGCCTGCAGCAAAACACTAGCCAAGTCGCACGAACAAAGAGTTCTTGAAATAAAGACCATGAAGAATGGCAAGGCCTAGGCACCCAGAAAGAGAGGGAATGGTGAAAAACTGAGCTGAAGGCTTGAAAAGCCGACTAATGGGTTGCATTAGCCACACGAAAGGGGAATGATAGTTTAGATGCTGGTAGCATGGTTGATGCTTGCACAACCCACCTTCAAGGATGCATTAAGATGAGCCTTAAAGTTATTTTATGGTGTGAGGCGGACATCAGACTGAAGGGATAGAATACGTGGGCTCAGGATGAAAGATGCCAGAATACCAATATTACAAAAGGGCCCATTTAAAATGGTCACGGGCAAGAGGGCACACCCAGGCTGGAGGTGAAGTTCCTTGACGCTGAGTTAGAGAGCTGGGTGCAGACTCCCCAGGCATAGGGATCCGGCTGAGTTTCATCTGAATGGCACTTTCCCTGAAGCCTTCATTCCTCTGTAGAGATGACCTCACTCAGTCTCACCACAGTATGCTAAGGCAGTCTTCCTACTGTATGGAGAAACAGACATGGAAGGAACAAGTGCTTGTAGGAAGCTCTTCCTGTCCTGTCTGCTCAGCCCTGGCTTCTTCAAGGTGATGCTGAGGTGGGATCTAGCCTTCCTGGGTCGCAATCTACCAGAATTTCCTCTCTGGGTGGGATCTGGGGGCAGTAGATGATGAAGCAAAGAAATGAAGCAAAATATATTTTGTAAAAATTAAAACTTCACAAAAATTACTGCATCATGCAGAAGTGCATGGCCAATGTAAAACCGTTGGAAGAGGATGATGCCTGGAGAGTGGCACAGGTGGAGGCAGAGGTCAAGTTGGAGAGAAAGTACATTTCAGCCGGCAATGTCATTACTGCCAAAAACATGACTGAAAAACAAACCAAGATTCCCAGAAGATTCTCAGCTTTCGAAAAGAGGAAGGGGCCCCAGTGTGCATCCTTGCCTCCTGGCCATCCCACTTTCGCCTTCCTTCTCCTGGTCCTTGACTGAGCTTTTAAGAACAAGTTCTGAAACGTCTCTCAACAGTCCACGGAAGAGTATGTGGACATTGGCATCTTTCCTGCCTCCGGGGAAGGCTCAGCTCAGGCCGGATGGATTTAGGCCTGCAGGGTTCCCCTGGCCCCTCAGGTAGACACATTGGTGCCTTTAGAAGAATTCTGGCTCTGGCATTCTTCCCACTGCCTCTGCCCTGGCTGCCCCAGGGCTCCAGTGGGGCAGTTTGGGGCCTTGTGGCCTTTGCCACACCACCTCTCCTTAGGCTGGTGAGCCGCTGCTCTGACACAGGCTCATGCACTCTCTTCTCCTGTGGCTGTTTCTGTCGCCACTGGCAACCTTCAGGAGCCTGTTTTTGGTGTGCCATCCACTTGCCTCCTCCCGGGGACAGAGAACACGTCTGATTACCATCCAGACTGACACCCTGGCCTGGGCAGGAAAAGAGGCCTGGCTTACAGTTTGTAAAGTGGTTTCTCTTCCCTTGTTCAGACAAGCAGATCTGACCTTTGACTTGGGGGCCGAGTTGTCTGCTGGGGGTGCCCTCCCAACTTCTCCACCTGCCAGGGGAATGTCAGAATCTGGTCCCTTTCCTGGGAGCGGCTCACTCCTGGAACCAAAGACTCCAACACTAAAACAGGAGGTCCACACCTGAGCACTCTGGACCCTCAGCCTCTGAAGTCCCCTTGCATCTGCACAGGGTATGGATGCCCCTGGAGAACCCCAAGCTGGCTGGGGGAGGGACCACAGCATCTTCAGGTCATGTGACAAAAGCTATCTACCCAAAGAGGCCATGCTGAATCTAAAGAACAGAAGTTTCTAGACACGGACAGAGCTGACAGAGCAGATGAGAAACTGGGCTGTTTGTTCACTGTGGAAGCAAGTGTTCTTCCCCAGGCACCCACCTCCCCGTTCCAACTTTCCCTCTGTCCATCCATATGCGAACCTAGAGCCCCAACCCAGCTCTCATCAGTGCCTTTTGACACAAGCCCAGTGAAAACAAGGTGGCTGGTGACGACCTTTCCATTTGAGCCACATCCTCCGGGTATCCCCAAAGATTTCTCCCCTCCGCAGGGCCTGTGCCCACCTACGTCAGGGCCAAGAATCATTCCTACGAGCAGAAACCAGTCCTAAGAACAGCAGAGCCTGCAGAGAAAAGACTGCTCTGGAAGCCACGGGATCTCTGGCCCCACATGGGCACACTAGATACGAGGAGGGCTGCCTCTGGGTGTGGAAAGTCCAAGGCCAGCAATAGCCTCTGTCAGCTCAGAGCCTTCACAATGCAGAGCAGGCTGGTTTTGGCACAGGAACTCCAGGGTGCCCGCCACTAGGAGGACCATTCCAGGGCCTCCTGGCTCTCCCTATAGCTTAGCTGGCACCTGTGCCAGGGAGACCGGGGCAAGGCTGGGCCCGGAGCTGTGCTATGAAGGGTGGCCCCAATGAGAGCCAGCATTTGACCTCCAGGGTCCTGAGCAGCTCTGGTTCTGGCAGCATCTCATTCACCAGGCTACCGACTAGTCCGGACTCATCCCTCACCTTCGTTTAGGGAAGTGCCCAGGGCCTCGTTCATGGATTCCTCAGGACAACAGGCGGGGGACCGAAGAAACCTCTCCTCTTTCTGTCTCTCTACTCTCTGAGAAGCAGCCAAGGCCAAGGCTTCACTGCCTTCATTTCCTCTTTCCTGAAAGATAACGGGGGCTTCAAAGAAGCCCCCAAAGCAGACAAGACTGTGGCAACTGAACTACTGCCCCGTTCTTAGCTGATACTCTGAAAATGCCAGCCATATCCTCTGTGTGTGGGGACAGGCAGGAGCTACAGCCCCAGACGACTTACATGGCTGTGGTAAGGCCTGCCGGGCCCAGCAGAGACCAGCGGGCAGGGCAAGGGCGTCGGCAGGAAGGCTGGAGAGGAGCCGTGGTGAGGAGGCTGTCCCCACTTTGGAAGTGGCATGGAGGCCATGAGGCGGCAAGTCTGGCCAGCAGCTGGACAAGGCTCTGCACCCCAGAGGGGATCAGCTAAGAACCCGGAGGGGCTCAGGGCTCTCAGATTTCAGGGTCACTAGGGCAGTAAAATGCTAATGGGGAAATCTAGACAGAAGTCCAATCGACTGTGGAAAAGAGTGTCTGGATGCCCCATGGCTCACCGGAACACACGCTATGGGGGCCCGCAGCGGCAAGACTCACTGGGTGGGAAAGAGTCTGCAGGGAAAGGGCCTGGGTGCTCGCAGCGGCCACCGGCTGGGGAAAGCCAGGGATGGCTGGGGTAACTGATAGTGGGAGAAACTCACTCGGGCCAGGGCGAGAGACTGTCTAACGCAGTCAAGAGGGGCTCCATTATGTATGTGTCACCTTCTGGCAGAAAATCACCAGAAGAAAGGGTAGGGGGGATGAGAGAAACCATCTGGCTTCATGAAGCTGAAGCAACCGGGCTGAGGAGGCCCAGACAGAAAGAGGAGAGTGGAGACTGGGAACTGGTGGGAAAGGGGCCAGGCCTCCCGAGGTTTCAGCTGCTTATTCAAGAAAGCGGGGGTTGTTTGATTTTTCCTTGTAAATTTGTTTGAGTTCTTTGCAGGTTCTGGATATTAGCCCTTTGTCAGATGAGTAGATTGCATCAAAAAGTGGGCGAAGGATATGAACAGACATTTCTCCAGAGAAGACATGCATACAGCCAACAGACACATGAAAAAATGCTTGTCATCACTGGCCATCAGAGAAATGCAAATCAAAACCACAATGAGATACCATCTCACACCAGTTAGAATGGCAATCATTAAAAAGTCAGGAAACAACAGGTGCTGGAGAGGATGTGGAGAAATAGGAACACTTTTACACTGTTGGTGGGACTGTAAACTAGTTCAACCAATTATGGAAAACAGTGTGGTGATTCCTCAAAGACCTAAAACTAGAAGTACCATATGACCCAGCCATCCCATTACTGGGTATATACCCAAAGGATTATAAGTCATGCTGCTATAAAGACACATGCACACATATGTTCATCACAGCACTATTCACAGTAGCAAAGACTTGGAATCAACCCAAATGTCCATCAGTGACAGACTGGATTAAGAAAATGTGGCACATATACACCATGGAATACTATGCAGCCATAAAAAAGGATGAGTTTGTGTCCTTTGTAGGGACATGGATACAGCTGGAAACCATCATTCTCAGCAAACTATCGCAAGACCAGAAAACCAAACACCGCATGTTCTCACTCATAGGTGGGAACTGAACAATGAGATCACTTGGACTCGGGAAGGGGAACATCACACACTGGGGCCTATTATGTGGAAGGGGGAGGGGGGAGGGATTGCACTGGGAGTTATACCTGATGTAAATGACGAGTTGATGGGTGCTGACGAGTTGATGGGTGCAGCACAGCAACATGGCACAAGTATACATATGTAACAAACCTGCACGTTATGCACATGTACCCTAGAACTTAAAGTATAATAATAATAAATAAATAAATAAATAAATAAATAATAAATAAATAAAAAGAAAGCAGGGCATCAGAAGGGCCAACGAGTGCCTTCACTCTGGGTCCACTCTCCCCTCTGGACCATTCTCAGGATGGGAGAAAACCGAAAAGGGAGATTGAGACTTTGATTCCAGAGAGCTGCCAGGGTCAAGGCCTCTCCAGCATCCTCCTCTCAGGGAGGTGAGTACCGGCTGCTCCCTGTGTGGGCTGGCTCCAGCTGAGGGGCAGAGGCGAGTCTCAGCTGCTTCACCCCTCCATGGTCCAGGTGGGAGCTTGTCGGGAGGGGACGAGTTAGGAGCCTTCCATGGGGTGAACCCCTGCCTTCCTGGGCACACCATGTTCCACTGAGGAGGAAAGGCTTGGAGCCCAGCCTCTCACTCACTGCCTCCTGCAGCTCCTCCTCCCCCAGTGCCCTTGCTGAGACATCCTCGACAGCAAACCTCAGGCAACTAAGTGACATCATCACTCCCACTAACAGCAGCTGACAGTGGAGTAGCTGAGACAGACACTGCTTCCCGCGCCAGGCTCCTGTGCATTGCCTCCTTGGTGACGTCGGAGCTGCCCAAAGCGGCTGAAGCCTCAGGACCACCCAGCCTCATCCTGTTGGCCATAAAGGATTTGCGGTGCGGCTCCCTCTTCTGCCATTCTCACCTCCAGCAAAGTGCAATTGGGAGTTTTAACTGGAATGGTATTGAGCCTATGGATCAGTTTGAGGAGAAATGATACCTTAATAATATTGAGCTTTCCAATTCAGGAATGTGGCAGATGTCTTCAGTTATCAGCTTTTCTTGAATTCCTTTCAATTTTATCATTTTCTCTGTAGAGATCTTAGCCATTTCTATTAGACTTTTTCCCTAGATATTGCATATTTTTCAGTTCAAATCTATAAGAGTATCTTTAAAATTTATTTTCCTGTCTTTGCTGACAAGCATCAGTTCATGATAGAACAATCTAGTTATTTAATTACCTTCAGAATATTCCAGCCAGCACTTTTCATGCTGCCCAACCTGGTCCTGCACCATCGTGTGGGGTGCAGGGGACATCCGGTTATCTCCAGGTCGTGGCCTCTCCCTTCTATGGAAGGAGGTCCTTCTGGATCACTGTTCACTGTTCAAATCAATGCTGCCATGATCCACCTCACTCTCTTCAAACCATCCCTGCAGGTTCCTGAGGCTTTGTAGGGGACCGACTCAATCTAAACTGGTTTATGTTGATCCCTAGTTTTTTTGTGTGATTTTTTTGTGTGTGTGTGTGAACAGAGTATGAATTTAAGGAGTGGGATGGTTAGATTTCAGGCAGGGACTTACTTGAGTAAATTTATTTTCCATGGAGTGGTGAGGAGAACACACAGAAATGAAGAAATTGGGAACATCCATGACCATGAAAACAATGAAAGAATGAAGCAAGAATACAAGTTGATTGGCTGATGGAACAACCAACCAGCCAGTTGCAGAGACGAAACATAAGCAGTGACAACTTCTGACTGTCTTTGACATCCTTGGTTCCTAGCCATCCTTTCACGGCAAATGCTGATGCTCATCTGGGTCATACACAAACAGCATGCCGGTGAAATAAAAAGTGCAGCACGGAGTCCTAGTTAATGGTGGGAAATGAAAGTTGTCATGGATTCAGGTCATGGTTAGAAACCACTGGTTCTTGGGCCAGATCCAGCTGAATATTTCTTCCAGAGCTTCAGGTTTTTCCAGTTTGGTTTTCTGCCTGAAAATTTTGGAGCTGCTTTTCCTGGAGTCTATTTGTGAATGAAGAACATAGCTCAGAAAGAATCCAGGGACCCAGCTGTGCTCCACGATGCTCCCAACTGGGTGGACACCTTTATCCCCCTCTTGCCAGAGCCCTTTTAGGGAAATTCACAGGGAAAGATCCATTTTCCTTTCTCTTTACACCACAGGAGTGTGAAATGCAAATGGCCCCAGGATGGCTCTCTTTCTTCTTGGGTAAAAGTCTCTGTTATCTTGCCCCATCTTCTCACAATAGAAAACCAGGGACAGAGGAAATTAGGAGGCACTTTATGGTTTAGACCACCCGCAATGGTTAATTCCTAGGAAACTGGCTTGTTCCTTGATTTGCAGGATTTAGGTGGAGTGCCTTTTAGACCGAAGCTCCCGCACGTGTCAGTTTCAGGCACTTCCCAGGGAAGGTTGTCCGTATGTCTCCCGTGCTCAGGAGGCATGATTCAGAGAGTCCACTGCAGGCTCCCCAGACTGCCTCAGACATCGTCAGAAACACATCTGAGTCAACTGTGGAATGACTCAAGGCTTTGAAATATTTAAACCATATGTCTCATGACACTGGATGAAAACGACGCCAGTTTTCCCACTGAGAGGATGTCACCCGAGACCGAGGCTCGGCTCGGCAGTGACTGCACTCCTAGCCTCAGCTGGTCATGCTGCTGTGGGTGGTGAACTGTCAGAGCTCCTGGGCTGCAGGGCTTGGAACAGGGCCATGCATGGGCAGAGACACCGTGTGCCCTAAGGAAGGTGTCAGGGCAACCCAGGGGTCCTCTCTAGGTCAGGACAAGATCTGTCCTCCTAAATGGGACTTGTACAGGAAGGTGAAAAAGAGTGTACTTGCTTCTCTGGAGGAGGCAGGAAACCACTGTTCTATCACCAAAGGATGTCCTTTAGGAGCCTTACTCTATGAAAATCAGCTGGGATCCCCAGGCACTCTTTGAGTGAGAGAAGCACCTGCATTGTAGGAATACTGTCTTGTCTTTTAAGTCCTTCCAAGCTTGTTTCCTTCTTCCTGAAAAATACCTGCACAGCACTTGACTTGGGAAAATGCTAGTTAACCTCAGTGTGGTGGAAAATACAGTGAAGTCAGAGGTGCCAGATTCCAGCCTCCGTTCTGCCAGTTCTTAGTAGCGGAGCACTTAATACTGGGCACTTCATTGTTTGAGCCTCACTTCCCTCCTCTCTACAGAGGGATGCTAATACCCACTTTATAGGGACGTTTTGAGGATGACACGCGATGATATATGTGTAGCACATGATACGGAATCAAAAGTGTGAGTTGAATATTCATGCAAAGAAGGCTACGGATATCTCCTCAACGAACATGGATTCGAAGGCCAAGCCGGACCTTCCCCCACTCCCAGTTAATCTTCAGACCAGTAAAAACTTGAATGAAAACAGAAAATACAGCTCTTGGCCTCCTGTTGATCTGTGTTGCATCTGGGAAAACTACTAAAGCAGGGAGGAGAAAGCTCAGTAAAGCTGGAGAGGTTGTCTCAAGTCTGCAACCGCATGATGCTCCTAGAACTCGTTCCTTCTCATCCTTCTCCAAAAGGTGTTATGGTAGCCTGGGGGCTGCTCAGTTGCTCTTATAGCCTCTCTCAGAAGCAGCTGTCCTGGTGGTGAATCCCGGCCAGTGGATGCCGGGGATTCTGATCCATCTACAGAGGCCCAGGGTGGAAGATGTGGCTCACAGCAGTGACTGCTCCTCCACCACTGAGGACAGCGGGGGTGACTGGCTAGGAAGGGCACACATGATCCAAAGGACAGGAATTCTGACCCTGCCTCATTCAGCAGAGCAGGCCTAATCTTGCCCTTACACGAGGAACAAAGCAGAGAAATTTGCAGGTAATTGTTCTTCCTGCCCCAGAGCGTGTAAGCAGCAATGCCATAGCCTCTGAGGCAGGGAACAGGAGTGCCCATAGGCTGTAGCCCTGAGCCCTGAGCAAATCCAGCCCTGGCTGAATGTTTTATACGAGGCTGGTCTGTGTGGCTGATGAAATGGGAGGAGGGTGGAACAGAGGCCTGAGTGGATCTGGGGGGCTGGGCCCGGAGAGGTTTGGTCTGCCAGTCTATGGGCATAGTTTCTTCTAATAACAGGTTATGTACTAGAGGATGGGACATAGGAGAAAGACCATCACCTGCCTCTCCCAGGAGAGGCTCAGAGGTTCAGCTCAGCGAGGAATCTGCGGCTTGTGCATCCCAGCCAGGGTCAACACCAAGAGCTGAGAGGGTTTCCTGGAGTTGGCCTGGTTCAGCTCTGGGCAGGTGGAGGAGTTGGAGCACTGACCATTGGAGCAGGGATGGTCTTTCACCGATGCCTTTTTCCCTCTTCCCCTGATTCTGCCTTCAATACCTGCACCCCATCTCCCCGTCCTGTCCACCCTGACGCCTGTGAATCAAAGGTCTTTCTCAGAGGCCTACCTTGGGTTTGAAGGCAATGAGCTTCAGGATCATCTCCACGGTGAAGAGGCCAGTGAAGAGCATGTTGAGGATGTTCATGGCGATTTTGAACAGGCAGCTCTGGCCGTAGTGCTGCATCAGGAGAGGGGAGGAGCTGTGAACATGGGGCAGGGAGGTCTCTCCTCCTCCCCACCTTTTGCCCACCCTTCTCAGAGGCCCTTGTCTCAGCAAGACCTTCCTTGAACCCAACTCCAGAGGGCCACCCACCTCTCCGTGGGCAGTCAGGAGGACTCAGGAGAACTCCAAGCTCTTCCCTGCTCTACCATCTCTGAACACATCTGTGTTCATTTCCCCAGTTGGCTGTGATGAGTTTATGGAGACTTTCGGCACTCAAAAGAGCTTGGGAGGCCGGGCACGGTGGCTCAAGCCTGTAATCCCAGCACTTTGGGAGGCCAAGATGGGCGGATCACGAGGTCAGGAGATCGAGACCATCCTGGCTAACAGGGTGAAACCCTGTCTCTACTAAAAAATACAAAAAGCTAGCCGGGCGAGGTGGCGGGCGCCTGTAGTCTCAGCTACTCGGGAGGCTGAGGCAGGAGAATGGCGTGAACCCGGGAGGCGGAGCTTGCAGTGAGCTGAGATCCTGCCACTGCACTCCACTCCGGGCGACAGAGCAAGACTCTGTCTCAAAAAAAAAAAAAAAAGAGCTTGGGAACAAGCTCTGTCCCTGAAGACGGGTGGATGCAGAACCCACCTCCACACGCCACGCCTTCCCGGCAACAACGAATGCATCCAGCTCACTCCCTCCCTTCTCCATCTCCTCCCCTCTCTCCATTGATCAACCCAGGGTGCCATGGATTCTTCCCTAAGGCCCAGAGAGGAGCACATCCTTGACAGGGAACATTCGTCTTTCTCCAGCTGCCTCCCTTGGCGGCCAGGAAGGCGATGCACTGAGCTGCCTGCCGCTCCGTTACGCTTTCCATCCCCATGGCATGCCTCCCTCCTGCAGCACCATGGCTGTGCTCCCCCTTGGACTGACCTGCATGGCCAGGCAGATGGTGTTGAGCAGGATGAGGACGAACATCAGGTACTCGAAGTAGGTGGAGTTGACCACGTACCACACTTTGTACTGGTGCTGGTTCTTGGGGATATACCTCCGCAGGGGCCGGGCCTTGAGGGCGTATTCCACACACTGTCGCTGGGAGGGTGGTGGAGGATGGGGAGAGTGGGGTGGGGTTAGTTACCTGGAGGGTGTGGGGGGAGCTGGCAGAGAGGTGTGGGATGTGAATGAAACCACACACTGCGGGGTGGGGTTCTCCAGAAGTCAGAGAAATCATTGGCTGCTCTGGCTCACTTATAGGTGGGAGATGTTATTTGGAAAATGTCTCGATTTTTCCACAGCCCCCTTAATCAAGCAGAGAGCCCCTTCTTGTCAAATCCCCATATCAAGGTCCTAGGCAGGGACCATACATCTCCTTTCCTCCACCTGGTGATGCCTTCATGTGCCTCAGCCGGGAGTCGGCATCGCTAAGAATGTGCTTGCTGACCCACTGACAGCTGGGCTTCTCACTGATTACATCCCATGCCACAGACCTTCCTTGGGTACTTCTCTCCTCAGTTTTTCTTTCCTGTCCTAAATCCAGCAGGCTGGAGTGCGGTGGTATGATCTCGGCTCACTGCAACCTCCGTCTCCCAGGCTCAAGCGATTCTCCTGCCTCAGCCTCCCAAGTAGCTGTGATTACAGGCACGTGCCACCACGTCCAGCTAATTTTTTGTATTTTTAGTAGAGATGGGGTTTTGCCATGTTGGCCAGGCTGTTCTCAAACTCCTGGCCTCAAGTGATCCACCCACCTTGGCCTCCCAAAGTGCTGGTATTATAGGCATGAGCCACTGAGCCTGGCCAACTAAATCAATCTTTCTTATTTGCCAGTGTCCATAAGATGGAAAAACACAGTTCACTGACAGGGAAGAAGATTCTGGGCTAACTAGATTCTTGGGACTCTGGCAAAGAGCCAGTCCATTTCTCTGCACTTTGCCCAGGCTTCCAGATCAGGAACTGGGGAATCTCCCCGGCATCTTCTCAAACCCGCAGCCCCGCTGTCCAATGCCTGAGCCTTAACGCTTTTACCTCCTCCTATTCTTTCCATCGCTACCATCATTAACCTGATATTAGATCGGGGTCTAATCCTCTCTCATTTCCACTTTCTAACTGGCCTCCCCTCTTTCCTGTCTTCTTTCAATCCAGGGTCCATGCAGCAGCCAGCAGAGTGAGTCTACGCCTGAGATGTAGACTTGGAGACCCACAGGGGATTGGCTGGCCTGGTGAGGGTCACAAGGGGCACACCATGCTGCGTTCCTTCCCGTGGGCACTCCATATTCACAGACAGGGATGTGCTTCCCCACGGACTCCTCCCAGGGGGAGCCGAGCTGGGGAACAGACCTGAGGCACTACACCTACCTCCCACCCTAACAGCTTCCTGACTCAGCCACGGCACTGCCAGCTCTCCACGGCTACCAGAACCTGTCACGATACTTGGCATCGCCATCTCACTCCCACTTAAGCCTCTTTCCTGCCCCCACCTCCCACAGAGTCCTCTGGGTTTTACTTAAGAAACCATATAAGAGTGGTTTCCTGAAGCCATCCTGTTCCCCACCCCAAAGCCCTCACTCCCTCATAGTTCTAGTCTCTCTCCTCCGTATCAATGGTGCCGACCCAACTGGGTCCTTCTAACTTGTTAACTTCTAGATAGGGCATGAGATTTTTTGTTTTTTTGACAAAACCTTTCAGAGTATCCTTAAGTAGAAGCTTCATAGATATTTGTTGGCTGAGCACATTTGCCAGATCTGGGGTTTGCGGGAATATGCATTTCTTTTGCACAGGTCCCTCAAAAAGACCGAGAGCCCACTCTGGTTGAGAAGCAGAGACGATCTCAGTATCTGCATGGCCTCTCCCTGATGCAGCTCCTCTGCGGGGTGGGCACAGGCGGCCATTCCCTCCACGGGCCCCGCTTCCCTCCGCTCCTTCCTAGAAAGCTACCTGGTTCTTGTCCAGCTCACAGTTCTTGTACTCCTGCTCCCCCTGCTCCTGGAAGGTGACGATGACGAAGCCCACGAAGATGTTCATCATGAAGAAGGCGATGATGATGATGTAGATGATGAAGAAGATGGAGATCTCCACGCGGTAATTGTAGATGGGACCCTTGTCTTCGGTGTGGGAGTCGATGGAGCGGTACAGCAGCCTGCAGGAGGAGACAGGTCCCACAGAGGAAACTGGAGAAGCAGGGTCCCCTCTGCGGAAGGATGGCACCACTGCTCCAGGGATCCCAGGGATCAGGGTGCGGGAGACAGCTCTGGGCTGGAGTCCCAGCTCGGCCACTTACTGACTGTGTGACCTTGGGCAAAGCTCTTAACCTCTCTGAGACTCAGATTCTTCATCTGTAAATTGGAGACAATAATTCCCGACTTTCCTACCTTGCAGGGAAGTTAGAATAATGTATAGGAAGGTGTTTTGAAACTGTGAAGAGCTATTTAAATGTAACATGAGTCATGGGCATTGATTTCAAATACTGGAAATATTGGTAAATATTGAGACAGCTTTGCAAACTGGCATGGACTCAGAGGATGTTAGAGGGAATGTAAAATAAATCTCTCTGAGAGCAAATATCCACTTAGATGAAAACACTCACATGACCCATGCTACTCCGATCATTACCAATGGTCTGGTTTTAGACTTAAGCAGTTTACATACATATGCCATTCATTTGAGCCTGGCTGTATGCCCCATGGAGCTTGTTATTCTTCACGGACAGGGATTATCTCTTTGCCTTCCTCCGTGGCCCTGCACAGCACTTGGTTATTCTCTATCACCTATATTTTACCGCATAATAATGATGACTCTCACCTAAGATCCATGCATTGCTGTTGACTTAGATACATTTAGAATTTTCTGACTTTCAGGTTCTAATTTCACTGGAATACACATTGGGAGAAAAACAGGTGTCCATACAAAGATATAAGGACCTGATGGGAAGGTGCCTGGTAGAGGTGACACAGTGTGCAAGGGCCATGGGCTGCTCTAGGCACAAACGCATTGCCTCAGCAGAGGACGTGGGGCCCAGGCTTCCATCCCTTTCTCACTATCCTCTGCAAATACAGGCAAGGCTTTTCCTAAGGAGACCGGGGTCCAGTTAATAAAGATATCTCAGCCATCTTTACCCCAGTGAAGGGCACGCTGGGAGTGGTAATTTTACATTCTATGGTGACCACAGGGCCTGCACCTGGAAAAGCTCTCCCTACACCCAACTCCCAGATGCCATAAGGGTAATGACAGAGACCTCTGATATTGTGGCTCATGCTGAGGTTGGAAAGAAGGCTAAAAAAAAGGTCATTTTTGGTGGGAGTTTCTTGACACCTTCTAGAGAAGGAAGAGTCTGTGTTTCAGCAGTGACAGTGGACTGTGAGTTGTTCTAGAAAGATACCTCACTGCTTGGGGAGGACCCAGGTAAATATGACCTCCAGAAGGAGTGCGGGACATGAACAAAACTTGGGTTTGCGCTGGAAAGTCAGTACTGGCCCTTGAAGGTCAGGGTTCATGAGGCCTTGGTTTGCATACTCACTCTGGCCACCCTTCGAAGGTGGAGACGGTGAAGAGGGCCATCATGGCGGCCAGAACATTGTCAAAGTCAAACTTGCTGTTCTCCCAGCTGCGGGGTTGGATGATGGGGTGGTCAACCTCCCCGTCTTTGTACGTGATGTAGTTGCCCCTGAGAAAGGAGAAGCAGTTTACTCTGGGGTCTCCCATCTTCCCTCACGCCTGCCAGTCACCCTGAATGCTGGGTGGGATGGGACTGCCTGGCTTGACCTTCACAGTTCCAGCCATGGGAGGAGCTTCAGTGGGTAGAAAATTCAGGAAGAAAAAATGCTACACATTGTGTCAGCGGGGCCAGATTACACACAGGCAAAAGTCCAGGTGCCACTGCGGTCTTAGAAACTGAGCTGTCCCTCCTTTCTCGTCAAGCCTCCAGCCTCCTGGGGCTGACTGGCCGTGGCCCTGGCTGCCCTCCCACCTCCACTCACTTGCATTCCGCTTCTGTCTGCTTGGAACTGTCTGAACAGGTGTACAGCTTTCCCTGGAAGGCAGAGAACAGAGTATTAGAGATGTTCAGTAATCAATGAGTCAATCCAAAAACAATTAGTGAGCACCTCCATAGCCCAGCACTGTGCTAGGGACAAAAAGCGTAGAATCCAGCCAGGTGCGGTGGCTCACACCTGTAATCCCAGCACTTTGGGAGGCTGAGGCGGGCGGATCACAAGGTCAGGAGATGGAGACCATCCTGTGAATGGTGAAACCCCGTCTCTATTAAAAATACAAAAAATTGGCTGGGCATGGTGGCGGGCGCCTGTAGTCCCAGCTACTCAAGAGGCTGAGGCAGGACAATGGCGTGAACCCGGGAGGAAGAGCTTGCTGTGAGCTGAGATCGCGCCACTGCACTCCAGCCTGGGCGACAGAGTGAGACTTCGTATCAAAACAAAACAAAACAAAACAAAACAAAACAAAACAAAAACAAAAGTGCAGAATCCAGATGCACAGGGCCTGACTCACATGCACAAAACAGTGGCGAATACAGACACCAGTGCTGCAAGTAGCCCTGCAATGCAAAAACGGGAGCTCGGGTGCATAGGAGCTGTACTCTCCAGGAAGGTCTCGCCAGGGAGGGAGAAGTGGAGCTGGACTCAGAGGGATGAATTAGATGGGAGTTTACACAGTAGGGGTGGTGGCAGGGGAGAATGCTCTAGGTGGGAGAAAAGCAGAACTAAAAGGGTGAGGACAAAAAAGACCAGAATCCAAGGAGGGCACTGGCCTCGTTGTAGCCGAGGGGTGCTGCAGGAAACAGCGGGAGCTGACTTTGACAGGTGCGGGGCTCTGAAAGCTGGGTGGTGTAGCAGGGACGTGATGCTGTTGGTAATAGGTCACTGCTGCAGGCTTTAAGCAAGTGACTGACACAGAGCTTCCACAGGATGCAAGTCCCTCTCCCTCTCTTTCTAGAAGGAAGGGCAGTGACCTGAAGGGCAGGTGAAGTGGAGAGGGTGAGGGGCCTCTGGCCTGGTGGCCCGATACCTCCTTCTAGCGCCTCCCTCCCCTGGTCTGAAGCTGGAGTTGGGCTGCAGGTGGAGGTTACATCCAGGCCAAGTCTGGCCCAGGCCACTGTCTTGTTCGTCCAGTATCTGCCAGCTCCCTTCCCCGGGAATGCTGATGGGAGGGGAGGAAGCAGGACCACAGCGGAGCCCAGACTTTACCTTGAAGAGCTGGACCCCGATGCAGGCGAACATGAACTGCAGCAGGGTGGTGACAATCACGATGTTCCCGATGGTCCGAATGGCGACAAACACACACTGAACCACATGCTGCAGTGGGAAGGGACAGGGAGAGAGATGTGGCTTCAGGAGATGCCAGGAGCCTTTCCAGGACGTAGCGGGGGCAGCCCGTTTGCCACAAGCGGGAGTCATTGGGCTGAGAGGGGCAAAGCCACGCTCCGAGAGTCACATGGGAAGTGATAGACCCTAATGGGATGCAAAGGCCCCCACTGGGCTCTCTGTGACTACAAGGACAAAAGCCCTGCTAACCTCTCATCTTACAGTGGAAGGAATATAGGGATGGCGGCACCGCAGGGGTCCAGGGTTTTCATGGGATCTCCCTTTGGCATGTTCTGCTTAGGGAAGACACTTTGGATGACTGCCTCTGTTACTCTTCTTACGGATCCGGGACATGCAGTGGTACCAGTGTCCAGGACCCCATATGGCAGCCACTTGGCCTGACCATCATCTCCTCCTTCCAACCCACCCCTCACCTCTGTGGAGCTCCCACTCCCCAGTGGGCTGGCCGGAGCCTCCCTACCCATGCCCTCAACTTACCTTTAGCCCCTTGGCCCTGTTGATAGCCCTCAGGGGCCTGAGTACTCGCAGGACTCGCAAGATCTTCACGACATTGATTGCACTGGACCTGGGAGAGGGAAACAGGCAGGGTAGTAAGCTCCTCCTGTTTCTGGGGGGAGCAAAAATAATGTGGTAAGGGAGTGTGCTGACAGGTGAATCCCACGCAAACCTGAGAAAACGTAAAGCCCATCTTGGGGAGGTTTGCATTCTGGGACCACTCTCTACTCCTGTCTCCCACCCCGTGGTGAGAGCCTGGAGCTTGCCTATAACCCTGGGGCTTTCCTGTGGGTGAATAAATAATACGCAAAGTGGCTCAACGCAGGTCATTAGCAATGTACTGTGCTACTTCCAGGGGCACCCACAGTGTCACAGAAGAAATCCAGAGCGAGGCCATGGGAATTCAGAGCCCAGCACAGGCACTTGCTAGCCAAGGCACTGAGGACAAATTTCCTCAATTTTCTGAGCTCTAGTTTCTTTATCTGTAAAATGGGTCTGTAATCAGCTCAGAAGGTCTTTGCAAGGGTTATATAAGAGTTCCATGTAAATCACCTAGCCGTGTGCTTGATAAACTGCCTAAATGGTACCTTTTATCATGATGCCTGCTGAAGACATCATTACACTTAAAGGAATGCCGTACTGATGGTGGGATCTCGGGCCTTGTGGCTGGAGGTGATGGGCATGGGGAGGAGATTTCGTAGTGTTTATCTCCAAACACATACCCTAGACAGTTGCCCCTGGCACCTACACCTGAAACCCACCCAGAGCACACTCAGGACTCCAAGGAAGGGTGGGCTTTACCGTTGGGGCTCAGGAAACACCACCCCGAAACGACTGCCTCAGAAGCAGTCTCGGAAGCACAAGTTTTTCTCTGAACTTCTCTTGCCCTCCTGTCTCAGTCCCCTTCTCCTCCGAGGCTAGCCATAGACACTAGAATCCCTCTTCTCCAAGATGGGTCAAGAAGCCAGAACCCAGAATCCCGTTTCCTCAAAGCCAGCCACACAACCTAAAAATATTACTCAAATTTTCCCTCTGCTTTTCTGTATAAAAACTGGCCATAAAAAATCCTCAGATCTACCACGTGGGAGTGTAGCTCCTAAGACTCCTACTGCAGACAGGATCCTGTCCCCAGCCCAGAAGGAAGGAATGCTTCACAGAGAGGCGAAGAACCTACAGACAGGCCTTGCTGGGTTCCCCACTCAGTCCATTCACGTTAGATCCTACCCTTCTTGTCCAGTCACATTTCTACATGGCTGTCCATACTTTTTTGGAACCGAAGCATAAAAATGGACAATTTCCCCTGTATCTTTGGGTCTGCATTCTGAAGGCTCTGTGTATACACGTGAAATAAATGTGAATGCTTTTTCTCCAATTAACCTTTCTTTTGTCGGTTGATTTTTCAGTGACCCTTCAGAAGGCCCTTTGGCTCCTACACTGCACTACAGGTTCCACACTTCTGGGATGCTGAGGCCAAGCCAGAGCTTCTTGGAGTCTCAGGATACTGCTTTTCCCCAGTGCGATGGAGACAGCAGGAGACAGACCCCTGAGCAAGATGCCTGGATGGTTTTTGGAGCTGTCCATTCTACCCAGGTGGGGCTTACTAACCACACCACCTCGGTGAGCAGCCGTGGAGTACATCCTAACCCTCACGGGCTAACTACCTCAGACAGCCTCTCAAGCTTTTAGAGAGCCTCATACTTGCCTTGGGACCTAAACAATGAATGGCAGGCCAGCAAGTGCTGATTTCATGCTTCGTGTGGTCAGGATGATGTGCTCAAGAAGGGGCTGGTGGAAAGATCCGATTTCTCTGGTGCATAGCTCTTTTATTCCAAGAGATGCAAAGGCTTCTCCTGTCTACCACTGTGTCTCTCCTACAGTCTCTCTGGGAGGGAGTCAGCTTGCACTGAATTACAACGGGAGGGGTTTAAAGGTCAGATGGGAAACACACAGGCTGAAGAGGAAGAATTCCTCATTCAAGGTTAAATAGTGATTGAGTGGCCACGCTGGGATTCAAATCTAGACTTGTAGGCTCCCAGGCAGAAAATACGGGGTAATATAATTGATGATCACAGACAAGGGTCTCTCCCAAGGCCCCGGTCCCTGCATGATCTCAGCCGACCATGGAAACACGCTTGGGAGGAGAGATCTGGGAACCATGGGACTTAGGCCTTTCTCTACCATAGGTGTGACCTTGAGCAAGTGTCATGATGTCCTGAACCCCAAATTTCCCATCTATACAATGATGATAATAACACTTGCCCTGTCTCCCCCATCGTTGTGTGTGTGTGAGGACCATAGAAGAACGTATATGTGGAAGTGCTTTGAAAGTTAAAGTGTAGGATTCACACTATCAGCTGTTAGAACTTGGTAGAAACTAGTAATCAGATCCTCCACACCTGAACGAGGTCTGCAACCTTGGCTGTACAGGGGAGTCACCTGGAGAGCTCTGAGAACTCACACCCAGACTGTACCCCAGCCCAGTGAAATGAAACACACACACACATTCACACACACACACACACACATGCATATACATCCACATACACACCCATATAGACACATATGCAGACACAAACCCACAAACACATGCATACAAGCGCATACATACACACATACACACATCCACAAACACACATACACATATACACACACCCCACACATACACACACATGCACACATACACACACATGCACACATACACCCCACACTTACACAGACATATATACACATTCACACATACACTCATACATGAGGTGCTTTGGCTGGAGAGAGAGGGGAGAGAAAGGGAGGAGGGTCCAGGTCAGGAGAGGCCATGGCAGTGGCAGACTATGGGTTGCTGAAGGTCAGCCTAGGGCACTGGGGCCGTGGTGGAGGAGGCAGGAAGGTCCTGGGGACAACCGTTTCTCAATAGCTGAGCCTGGCCCCGCCTGTCATGGCAAAACCCAGGTATTTAAACATATTCGCGCCTGATCAACATGCCCCAAGTGTCAGACCACCGAGGACACGGATCCAAGAACTCAAAGCCGCCATGCACAGCTTCGGAGGCCCCACCCCACTCTCATCACACTTCGGAGGCCCCACCCCGCTCTCATCACACTTCGGTGGCCCTGCAGGCCGGCCCTCCAGGGTTTGGTTGTCCTCTCTGGCACCCCTTGCTAGCAGCATGGCCTGTCGTGGGCTGAGGGGGTCCACTCACTGGATGCCAAAGGAGATGAGGGACACGCTGACCACCAGCAGGTCCAGGATGTTGAAGTAGTTCCGGCAGAAGGAGCCCTTGTGCAGAAAAGCCCCATAAGCAGTCATCTGCAGGGAAGGATAGAGAAACACCAGTGTGAGTGGCCCTAGCCCGAGCCCAGAGACCACACCACCCCTTCCTCCCACAGCATTCCTTGGGCAAGTCCCAAGCACCATCCACGGGGAACAGGAAGGACAAAGACGGCAATATGGTGCCAAGAAAAGAGCTCTGCTACCATGCACACTATCGCCCAAGAATCTCCCAGCCCAGGACTTCTGGGTGGCTCCTTGCACCTGCCAGGCCACGCCAGGCTCTTTAGTCCTACATTCAAAGCCTTTTCACATGGGCCCCACCATCCCATTCTAATTTCCCGCTGTTCCACATCCCAAGTCCATGGCTTCGGGCCTGCAGGGTCCTTTCCTGATGCTCTCGGGCTGGGAGCACACGTCCCAACTGCTTCTCTGAATGCTTGAGTCCTTAGGCCAGCTGAGAGCACCAGGCATCTGCAGGGAGTGGGGCGGGGGCTGGGGGGCATGCCCAGGAGGGTGACCAGCCATCCTGGTTTGCCCAGGTTTGCTTTATCACCAGAAATCCTGTATCCCAGGAAACTCCTCAGTCTGAAGCAAACTAGGCCAGCTGGTCACCCTGGTGCCTGGTGAGAAGTTCCAGTGGTGACTCTGGCAATTAGCATACCTCCCCTTCCTGGCCTCAAAGGGTGCTGACGATTGATGCCAACTGTTCTAAACTCAATTCTCCTGTCTTGCTTCGAGACTGCATCTGGAGTTTTTTAAGGGCAAAAAACTGTGTGATCAGAGGGGCTACGAGGCTCCGTGGCTAAGAGCACAGGCTCTGAGGCCAGGCGGCCTGGGCTGGAATCCCAGCCCCATGGTATTTTATTTGTGTGGCCTGGAGCAAGAAACTCAACTTCCCTTAGTGCCTCTGTTTCCTCACTGGAAAACGAAGATACGACCCACCCTACAGGGTTGTAAGCATCAAGCGGGTACTTTTGTGTAAAATACTTAGGACCCACCCTGCACACAGTGAGCCCCATAAAAGGCTGAGCTGTCACTCCAGCCTGGATTTGTATTCTGGATGCTTCCTGGATGAGGAAAGTTCTGTTCTCTCATCATCAAGTGAGGAAACTATCCCCTGGCTTTGTGAAAGCCCTTTGGAAACTTTTTAAAAGAGAACACACAAGATGATGATGACTGTTACAGGACTTGGCCATTATTACCACCCTCTGAGCCTGGTGTAAAGCTGTGCACTGCAGGCTCTCAACAAATCGCCTTTATAGCCTTTCTCATTTTGCCGACTTGCATAAGGGCCCGTGGTTATCCAGGATAAGGGCGGTGACAGGCAGCAGACAGGAAGCATCGGCCAAAGGGAAAAATGTGGAACTGACGGTGGAGAAGGGGAGCGAGGCTCCCTGGTCATCTGGGGCCCAGTTAATCTCTTTGGAATCAGAGCGTGCCCAGGGCAGAGTGTCCGCAGAGCCATTCAAAAGCAAACACAGGGGGAAATGGGCAAAAATAGCTCTTGCAACCTAATTCTTTCCATTTATCTCTTGCAGCAGGGGGTCCCACAGGACTCAGGCACCTGTGTTGGGCAATGATTTTTAGAAGTGGGTAGATTATATAAAAGATGCAAGGGCGTATAGTTCCAGAAGGCCCACCATCTGGAAGGCTTGCTTCTCTGCCTCTCAGTGAAGACCTGGGACCCCCAGAGACTGGACTCAGGAGGCTCCCATAGTTCACATTAACTGAAGAGCCCTCTGTGCCTGCAGAAAGCCCAGTACTTCCCCAGCCACCTCGCTTTTAGTGTTAGGAAGGCACCGGGTCCAATTCCTTCTTGCTCCGGGCTTGGATCTTCCGAGGCTACCACTGAACTCTGACAGAACCCTCTGTCCTCGGGGAGAGCATTCCTCAGAGGGGTGGACTAACGAGGCTCAGAGTGCCGACTCTGTCCTCTGGTTTTGGGCTCCTGTTTCGTCTGGGGACCCTCAAATGAGACCAACACTTGAGCAAGTGCATGTGTGTGCATATGGGGGCGGTGGGAGTGTGCACCCAGGGCCAGAGGAAGAGTGGCTGTACAAGAAAGGGCAAACGGACGTGGGGAAAACAGAGCATTCACTTGAGAGTCATCTGTGCCATTCAGGGCATCAGGAAAACCCAGGCTCAGGTACCCAGTGTGAAGTTGTCCCTCTTTGACCCTGTTTTTCTGATTGCCAGCCACCTGGGTCCTGCTTGCCTAATTCTACACCATTACTTGGGAAGCGGCCCTTGCTGGGGTGCTTCTATCCTGAGGAAGGAAAGGAATGGGACGTGGCTCGCTGGCTCTGCCTGGAAGGGTAGGAAAGCTCTCTGTTCAACCATGGGCCATCCCTGCCTCTCCAGGCAGCTCTCCTAGTTAGGAAACCTGTCTTTTTAATGTGATTTCTACTCATGGGTCCTGATTCTACCTTCTTCCTCTTCTATGTGACACTCCCTTATATTACTCAGGCCAACTGTTGTGGGCCTACAAGCCTTTCCTTTTTAAGGCCAAACATCTCCAGGCCCCTCCACTGTTCCTTGTGCTAAATGTCCCCCTTGGACAGCCATGGTCATCTGTGCCACAACATGACACTGGGCCTTAGGCCAGGAAGAGGGACCCAGTGGGAAGGAGGTACAGGGAAGTGTTCCGGCATCGGGGTGTCTATCGAGAAGCATGCTGAGCACAGAAGAGAGTAGAAGAGGGAGGGGATGGAGGGGAGGGAAGGACCTTGCCATGACAATGGTTGCAAAGAGACCTTTCACTTTGGCTTGTATGGCAATCCCGAAGGAGAAATAGCACCATTGAAATCCACAAGGGCAGCTCTGGAGAAGGGCACTGCGAATTGGGCCTCAGAGCTTCTCTTGTGCTAGGAAAGACCTCTGGTGTCTGTGTGCCTCCCTGCATCTGCAGTCCAGGAATCAAAGCAGCTCACTATGGAAAAGAGGTTTTGCCGCAGCGCGCCTTAGTGCAGCCACACAACTTTCGGTTCCCTCTCCCGACCTCCGGGAGCCAGAGCCTGCTCAGATCTACTCTCCATGAGCAGAAAAGAAAAATCTGAGCCACATACTTGGCTAGCGGGAACCAGGGATGGAAACTGGGGACACCTGAGTATCCTGGGGACAAGGACACAGGGGAAGGCACACAAAAACTGCCCCATTCAATTTGTATTTGGATGTGACTGAACTGTCATGTCCATCAACAGGCTGGGCCATGATGAGGGAGTCTCATCAGGGAAGGAAAGGCCTGCAGCTGGCAGTGGCATCGGTCAGGTGTGGACTTCAGCTTGCACTGGCCACAGCGATAGGATGACAAGGGATTCTGGACTCCTTGGGAGGGCGAGTCCCAGCCTAGTCTCCCAGGAAGAAGCTAAAGCTGAAGCATGGACTTCAGAGCCTTAGTCCTTCTGTTTGGGGAAAGAGTAGAATCTACCCCCTTGCTCAGAGAGGAGCACACGTTCCCTGAGGCCATGGAACTCACACCTTGACTCTCAGATGAACTGGCTTGGCCATGCATTGGTTTAGAGACTCAGAAATATACCGGGAAAATGGAGGCACACTCTCTCTCATCCCAGTGTTGCTCTGTGGTGGGCTCTGCCTGTTCTGAGGGTAGCAATATTGTAGCAGTTCCCTTAGCAGAACTGAGCCTGGCCAGCAGCAGGCGAGGGCTGGGGGCTGGGGGCTGGGTGCTCAGGTTCCTTGCAGCACCTGCTCTCACCCCGCTGTACTCAGCTCTCCAGCACAGTCCTCCCTCCCCCACGCTCAGCGCAAGGGGCACTGTGACAAAGCTTTGCAGCAGGTGACTGAGGGGTTGACAGTAGGTCTATAGCTACCTGCTGAAAGCCCTCAGCTCGGAGACCAGCTCCACATCTCACAGCAGGCCTGTGATCACTGTTACGTGCCCCCAACCCCAGCTTAGACCCAATGTCTGCTGCAAGTACAGAGGACGGTGCTAAGGACGGGCATCCAAAGAGAGCAGCCGAAGTGATTCTTTCATGTCCCAGGAGGTTTCCCACTTTCAGAGTGTATGGAGCAGGAGGAGGGAAGGAGAGTCCTACGTGGGCTCAGGTATCAATTAACCAGAGCTGGTGCGTGTGGGCATGTATGTCTGGCGCTGCTGACGGCTGCAGCCCAAACCAGTGAAATGGCAGCCTTGATGTTGGCACAGCCAACACGTGTCCCTTCCAGGGCACGGACTGCTTAGGGGTGGCTGGAGGGAGGGGCTGCAGTGGGGTAGGCTGCTCCTGGCTTCTGAGTCTGGGCAAAGTGCATCACACAAAGTGAGGGGCACTCATTTTTCCAATTTCAGGCTTGGGAGTAAAAAAAAAGAGAGAGTGAAAGAAACAGAAGAGAGAAAAGAGCCAGCCAGACAGAGCAGAGATACACAAAGAAAGCGACAGAGGATGCATTGCCCAGGTTGCATTACCTTAAGGATAATTTCTAATGTAAAGATACTAGTGAAGACATAGTCTGCATTGCCTAGGATCTGAAAAATAAGCATAATTGGATTAGTGGCTCTGAGAGTGAACCTGACACCAACAGGAAGGAGCATGTGTGTTAGCGACAGACAGCGGCAGAGACCTGGTGCTGGCACAAGGGGGACAGGAGGAGCAGAGGGGGATGGGGGCTTTACCTTCAGAGCAATTTCAATGGTGAAAATGGTGGTAAAAACAATATCAAAATAAAACAGAATCTGCAAAACAAAAAGGAACAGGGTGAGGATGGGATGGGGAAGGGAGAAAAGCAGGATGGGAAGAGAGGTCAGTGGATGTTCACCAGAAAAGGGGCCACACTTCAAAATGAGAGGCATGGCACTTGAGCCTTTGCACAGGGACACAGATGGAAATGGGGGGCGAGCAGCACGCACACAGCGATCCTGAGGTGGGGCTAGCCTCAGGCAGCACAGCGGCTTCCCTTGAAGCCCCCAGATAAGTGAGGTGAGCTTCCAGGGCTGGCCTCAGCTGGTACTGGATCTGAGCAGCATCTGGTTGGATGCTTTTCCCATTAATCCAATTTACTTACAAACCCAAATCGGACCACTGAGATGCTTGTCAAAAGGACAGAGAATGGGGTTTGTCTTTTTGCAGGGAGATTAAAAATGCTTCGCTCATGCGGGTGGGACTGAGCTGGCGAGCTTCCTGTATTGGTAGAAATCTACTCCTGGGTTATGTCCTCTGGGGCAAGGGAGGTGCATCCTTCAGGTGAGGTCTGCACAGGCTGAGGACTGGCTGCAGGACTGCATACTTATTCTATTTCAGGTGATGGATCAGGGGTGGGGCCAACACCTGCTAACCTCACTAAGACAGCCCGGGACCAAGCAGGCCCCAGGAGTGCAGAGTAGTTTGGCATGGGTATGGCTTTAGATCAGTGGGTTGTCTTCATGCCCACTTGGTTGGACTTGACAAAGTTTTGAGGTTTTGAAATACAGCAATTCTTAAACTGGCCTTTAATGTTGTTCAACAGAGCCTTGGGTGGGTCCTCACATTTGGTGTACTCTACTGAAGGTACCAAGACTCTCTTTTAGGTAAGGTCAGCCTCATCATTGGCACCTATTTGCCAATGCTCCCCTTCTGGTCAGAGTGCACTGGGAGCAAGGGAGGGCATGTAGTCAGTGGCCACATTTTACCAAGTTTGCAGGGAACTAGAACTTCCTGGGGAACATCCACAGGCAATGGAAGTCCTACCCTTTGCCAATGATCAAGCCAGCCTGAGCATTTGGGTACATGCTCTCTTACTTGTTTGTGGTCCTAGGGTGGTTTTCTATCAAAGCCCTACTCTCTTAATGAAATGTCAGTTGTGGATCTGATTATGACATCTAGAATTGGGCTCCGGATTGAACAATGATGTCAGCAACAGAAGCTGTGGGCCCGGCACAGCCCCGGAGGGAAGGAGTGCAGAGGACACAGGCAATGCATACATGGTTCCTGAAGGAGGTGTGCTGGACCGGGTCCTCAGCAGCCAGGGAAATGCTGCTGAGCAGAATGAAGAAGAGGATCAGGTTGGTGAAGATCGTGTCGTTGACAATGCGGTGGCACTGCAGGCGAAACCTATATGGGAGGGGGGACAGGAGGAGAGACAAGTCAAGGCAGACAAGGGGAAGCAGCAGTCGGCTCTTGGGAGCCCGTCCCTTCAGCTCTTCCCAGCAGCTGGTAACAGGTGCTTGTTGGCTTCAAGTGACCTCTTCAGTTTGAAGTCTTACTGCCGCTTGGTAATGACAACCCCTCACCCGCATGGTGCAGATATCACCTTTGATATTTTAGAAGGTTACATCTGAGACCTTTGAGAATCTCTGAATTCCCAAATCCTGCTCTGACATTCATAACTGGCTTTTGTTTGGGGACTTATTTTCCCTATCATTGAAAAGAAATCACTTTATGAGATCTGCTCTATGCTTATGCACAGGGAACAATAGGACTGCCCAGAGCTGGGTATGCTGAGGAGCCGGCCAAGCCGGCTTTCTGTAGGTGATCTGCTCCTGTGTAAGAGCTTTACATGTGCAATTCACTTCCACGCCCCAGCACAATGACCCAACTGAGCTTCTAGGCACTCAGTGATAGTACCAAAAATGCTAGGTTCCTAAATGTGAAAGTGTCTTGTACACCATCTCATCTTGACAACAATGTAGGAAGGAAGGGATGGGTGTCATCATCTTCATTTCACAGGTAAGAACACTGAAACCCAAGTAGGAGAAGCTTGCCCAGAAACATAGCCTTAGTGTTGGGGAGCCAGGGCTTCAACCCAGGCCTTCAGACTTCTGCTCCTGGCATTATGGTTGACTAAATGCTCTGAGAAGCCCTCCTGCTGCAGAAGCACCAAACCCTCGAGGGGCCAAGCTCTCTGAGACAATTCTGGTTTGTGAGAGTTAGGAGATGGCTGTAAGAATCATCTGCTTCAAACTAACAACCCCTCCCGCCAACCTCCACTGAGCTGAGGCTATGTATGGAGAGAGAGCCAGCCAGGAAGGCAGAATTGCTTGAGGATGGAAGCCAATAACAGCAGTGCTGTCAAGAAATTGCAGGTTAAGCCAGTCTTGACATGGGGCAGGAAAGCCTGAGCCAACACCTCCAAGGGGCATCTGGAAGAAAGCCTCCCCAGACCTACTTTAGTCCTCAGGACTCTCACAAATGAAGAAGAAGTGTTGGGGTCACAATCAAAGATCATCGGATGCACCAAAGGACAAGTCACTAAGATGGGAAATCTGAAGAAACACCGGATAAGTGATTTAGATGCCAAAGACTGGGGGTATTGGAAATACTAGATATAGACTATAAAACAACTATATTTGAAATATTTAATGAAATAAAGGACTAAATCACAAAGATGAGGCATCAATAGAAACTACTAGATTTAGAGCGATGAATCTGGAAAATCAAGCAACAAATGGAACCAACTAAAACAAAAACATATAATGGTCAAGATAAAAAATTGGTTTAGACAGTAATATAGATTAAGTTGAAAATAGAATTAAGAAACTGGAAGATACAGCTGAAGAAATCTCCCAGAATACAGAAAGACAAGGAGATGAAAGATATGTAAGGCCCTCTAAGAAATAGGGAGAACAGAATGAAAAAGTCTAACAGATGTCCAATTGGAGTGTCAAAAGGAAGAAATATAGAATTAAAAAGAAGTAAGATTTAAACATTATGGCTGTACATTTTCATTAACTAAATAAAAATCTAAATCTATAGGCTTAGGAAGCAGAATGTATTCTAAGCAAGATAAATGGAAAGAAATCCACACCTTGACACATGGTAGTAAATCTGTACAACCACAAAGGCAACAGAATATGTTAAAAGCAGCTACAAATAAAGGTTAGGTTACTCACAAAGAACTCATAGTTGGAATGACACCTGACTTTACAGTGGAATAACACCTTTCTTGTGCTGCAGGACAAAAACTGTCTAAAATAGTGTTCACAGCAAAACTGTCTTTCAAGAGCAAGAAGTGAAAACAGTTATAGGTAAGCAGAGGCCAAGTGAATTTGCCATTATGGAACTAAAGGAGCTTCTAAAGAATGTACTTTAGTAGGAAAGAAAATGTTAGCTAAAGGATGGATGGAAATGAATAAAAAAAATGGTGAACAAATAAAATGGTAAGGTGTACATATATCGAAACACACACTATCTATATGATAATAAGACTCACTAACTTGTTGGGTTACAAATAAAAGTTGGACTAAGATACTAATGACAACTCCATGTAAGTAAGGAGCAGATGAGTGAGTTAAAATAATCTAAGGTCAATCTATTGTACAGGAGGAGATTCTTATATTGTTTAACATCACATTTTGTTAAGTTAAATAGAATTAGTAAATTATCAAGGGTAATCACCCAAAGAATAGAAATAGAGTTTAAACATTTCAAAAAGTGGAGAGAAAAGGCCGGGCGCGGTGGCTCACGCCTGTAATCCCAGCACTCTGGGAGGCCGAGGCGGGCAGATCACAAGGTCAGGAGATCGAGACCATCCTGGCTAACACAGTAAAACCCCATCTCTACTAAAAATACAAAAAATTAGCTGGGCACTGTGGCGGGCGCCTGTAGTCCCAGCTACTTGGGAGGCTGAGGCAGGAGAATGGCGTGAACCCGGGAGGTGGAGCTTGCAGTGAGCCAAGATTGCGCCACTGCACTCTAGGCTGGGTGGCAGAGCGAGACTCCGTCTCCAAAAAGAAAAAAAAAAAAACCAAAAAACCAAAAAGTGCAGAGAGAAATAAACACAAGCCTTCTGATTCAAAATCCAGGACTGTTTCCTAAATCAGTGTCTGTTTATACAATTTGCAGGGAGCTGGGAGAGCCTCAGGCTCCATCCAGAGGTTCAGGTAAAACACAGGAAACGGCCAGGCTGGTACGAGAGAGAGCAGGAGCCCACCTTCCCCACCATCGCTGCACACCTGTTGTTAGAGCTGAAGATGAAAAACGCGCTGGCTTCTGGCATGGGCACTGCCTTTTCCTTAAGGTGAAGCTCAGAGAGTGGGCGTGGGCGAGGGCCGACAGGCATCTCTGGCTCCTCCTCATCCTCTTCTCCTGTAAGAAGAACAGCACCATTCTAAATAACTCCAGCACTCCCACTTACTTTACCACTTTCAGAGACCTTCCTACTGGCAGACATGATTATGGCTCTGAAAATGTAGGGTACCAACCAAGACAGACATTCTGCCGTCTCCCTGTGGGTGCTGCTGCAGCTCATCTCTGTTGGAGAAGACGTAGCTGGCAGTGCACAATAAGGGGGACTGTAAGCAGGGTGACCAACTTGTCCTGGTTTTAAAACTAAAATTCCCACATCCCAGGAAACCCCCTAGTTCTGGGCAAACTGGGGTGGTTGGTCATCCGAGTTGTAAGGTATGAGAAAAGGTGACCAGGTAGGACAGGGCACTGCCAGGTGTTACTCATCTATCTAGGCTGCAGGTTGGGGAAAGGATATGGCTTAGTTGGCTTGTGGAATCCCTTGCAAATAACCCCACCCTTGGAAGTTCCAGGAATTAAAAACCAACACTTTCCCAATTTCTGAAACAAAACAAAACGACGACGACAACAAAATCATGTGCTGTCGAGATAACAGGGCAATGCTACTGACCACAACAGGCCCTTCATGCAAAGGTTTAGACACTGACACCAACTAAAGAAGCACCTTTGTTCTCCCTGCCAGTGGCCACATTTACTGTGGAAGAAAGTCAGGCAGCTTATTTCTGCGCTTGCAAGCACAATGCTCACGGGGGGAAGCACTGCATATCCTGTGCTGGTCAAATGTGTTGAAGACGCTCAGAAGGGGAAAGTAACAACATGGGAGTGAAGAGCAGACTCTCCAGCCAGTCGCCTGGATCAGAATCCTGGCTCTGTTTTTCTAGCTTTGGCCTTTTACTGAGTTTCTCTGTGCCTCAGTTTCTCCATCTAAGGTGGAATAATAATAACAGTACATCTATACCTCAGAATGGTGCCAGGCACATAGCAGCCGCTATGGGACAGACTCGAAGCCTGTAAATTAATGCTCAACATCTTTCTCAGTCAGATCCTTACCACCTACTATTCCCTAACAAACTGTCCACTCACATGAAACTATTTTCTGAACACTTCACTACAGTGCGTTGAACAGTTTCCCTGCAAACTCATGCCTACCTAGAACTTTGCAATGTGACCTTATTTGGAAATAGGGCCTTTGCAGATGTAATTGGTTATGATGAAGTTATTCTGGGCTAGGATGGGCCCTAAATCTAACAACTGTTCTCCTCATAAAGACAGGCACAGAGACACAAAAACACACTTTGCGAAGAAGGCCATGTGAAGACAGAGGCAGAGACTGGAGGGATGCATCTACAAGCCAAGGACTGCCAGCAACCACAAGAAGTTAGGAGAGGTAAGTGAGGATTATTCCCAAGAGCCTTTCAGAAGGTGCTTGACCCTGCAGACCCCTTGATTTTGGACTTCCAGCCTCTAGAACCAGAAAAGGATGCATTCTGCTATTTAAGCTGCCCAGCGTGTGGTCACTGGTTATGGTAGCCCTAGTGAGCTGACAAGTTCACTGTGTGCTCCGTCCTTCCTCATGCTCTCTCTCTCTCTGAGCTGCTCTTCATCTCCCTCTCTGCAGAGCACACAAGGACCCCCAATCCAGATAGCATCCTCCATCCAGCTTTCCTCAGTACTCGCGCTCCAGGGAATGACCTTTCCACGAATCCCAGCAGAACCTCTGCCTCCAGTGCCTTGATGACTGATTTTAAATGTCTGTCCCTTCTCTCTGTGTGCTGGAAACCCTGGAAAGAAAAGCTATGCCTGGCACTAGAAGCCCTTATTTCTTGATGATGATTGAACTTCCACACCCTTCAGAAGGAAGGGGACTCTGTATAAGACGAAGGTGAAGGGGATACTAGTCTGGCTGGAGAAAGATAGTTATGGGACGCTTGTCTCACGGACGCAGCCGGGCCTCTGCATGTTCTCCCTCTTCTGGTTCAAACAAAGCCAGGTATTGCAAAGAAAAAATGCCTGGCACAGAAAGCAATTCTTTATCAACCAAAAAGCATTCAAGCATTTAGGGACCCAAGGCTTTTTTGGAGGACCAGTACCATACAGACATCAATCAGATTCTTTCCCTAGGGTGATCAGAGCTGACCAGCAAGACAATTGATATTTTTTCAGCAGAAGAGAGGTCCAAGATGAAAAACTGTCTACAGGCCAAGAGTTGGAGTTCTTGTGACACCCTACCCTTGGTATGTAAAAGAAAAGTCTTCTAATTAAAGTCGAATAAGTAAAACCAGAATTGGCCTAAATCATGATATTTCAAGTGAAATTTAACTGAGAAGGATCTTAAATTCCTGCCTAGGTGTTTGTATTCTTTTCAGTTTTGCTCGAAATGACCCAACACTTTCTTCTCCATGGTAATTTGATAACAGGTAATTCTGTGCTTATTTTAATCATTTATGTTTACAGAAACCCCTATTTACTATAGCTTTGTGCCATTCGAAGCTCCTAATGGAAAATGGTGTAGGCTCTTCCATCTGTACGAGCTCCCTCCCTGTTTATGAAGCTCCATGCTGAGCTGCATTCCTGGGGAGAAGCAAGTTAGCTGGTCCATTCAGTCACAGAGCAGCTGAACGTCAGGCACAGTGCTTAACGGGAAACGATTTCTGAAGGACAAACTCCGATTTGTAAAGGAACACAACTTCAATAGCATGCGATGCTTAGCAGGTACTATGGATACGGAGGGAGGCTGAGAGATCAGGAAAAGTCAGGCAAAGCTCATTTTGGTGTTGGCAACTGAACCGTCTAGTCTTCTACTCCCAAATGCCAGTGGAATACATTAGGGATCTTTCTTCTCTCATTTTTGTTCTTGGAGGATTGGAAAAAGCACGGGAAGTGAGGCGCTGCCACACTCTGGAGTTGCTGCTGCATTTTGGACAGCAGGTCAGAGGATTCCAAAGTAAAACCAGGATAGCACTCGAAGCCCCGCCCTTGGTCCTTGGCAGCCCTTGCCCCTCTCCATTTGATGCTCATTTTTCACTTCTGTGATTTTGCTCTTGGCCACATAAAGTAAAGACATTTGTAAGATCTGGTGCCTACAGAGTATTGAGCCCAAGGCTGAGAACACAAAGCCATGGTTCTTGTCCTCAAGGAGCTTAGTTTCTAGCAGGGCACAAGAGTCCCTGCTACCAGCTGAAGGGAGTGCCTGGTTGGTAAGGGCCAGACACCCAGAGCAGTGCGTTGGGGCACAAGGAGCACAGGTGGTGGATACAGTTTCTGCACTGGGGATCTTCTCTTCACTGGCTCAATTAGAAAACCTCAGAGTCACCCTACGTTCCTCTTTGTCTCTCTCCAACATCTAACCTATGAGTGAATCCAGCTGGTTCTACCTGTAAAATGTATCCCAAGTCTGACCACTTCTCTGCATCTGCAGCACCATCCCCTGCCCAAGCTGCCATCTTCTCTGCCTGGATACCGCGCAAGTGTCCTCCCTGCCCCAGTTCTGCTCTCGACCGCCACTGCTCTTTATCCACACAGCACCCAGAGGGAATCTCTGAAAGGGTGTGTCAGACATCAGGTCAGGGCCTCCTCTGCTCAGACGTTCTGGCAGCCCTCCAGGGCACTGGATCAGACCCAGTCTCCCGTGTGGCCCTGCACCTTCTGCCCTGCCCTCCTGCCCTGCCCCAGCCTCCTGCTCAGGGCACTATCCCTTGGTTCTCTCTGCTTCAGGCACACTGGCCCTCTTTGGAGTCCCCACAGCCAGTGCATTCCCCGTGAGAGATTCTGCACTCAGGCTCTCCACCTGGAGGGCTCTTCGCTCTGATTCCGTGTCTAGTTCCTTTGAATCATTCAGGCTCCAGTCAAACGCTGTGTCCTCAGAGAAGCCTTTGCTGACCACACAGTCAAAGCAGCCTGACCCCTGAGTATCCCCTAACACAATCCTTGATTTCACTATCTTCACATCATGTGATGTCACCTTTTTGGTTGGTTTGCCTGCTGCCTGTCTCCTCACTGATATGTCAGCTCCAGGAGGGTGGGGGTCTCCCCTGTTTGCCCACCACAGGGACCCCCATGTCCCTGGGACCTAGCACAGTGCCTGGCACACAAGTAAGTGCTTCATGGGTAGTTCATGAATATCTACAAGGTTCCTCCCAACTCCTAGCATCTCTGATGATTGTACGATGCTGAAAAAACTCCTTCAGCCTCTCCAACTCCCCGATTCAAAGCTCAGTCAAGACCACCCTTCTGCATGAAGCCCCCAGACTCCACGACCTCATGGCTCTCCTTGACCTTGAACCCCTTGCAACAATGAAAGGCTCCCCCAGCACAGGCGCTGCTGACTACTCAGTGTCTGGTGGCACTCCTTTTTCAAATGTGTACCTGTTAACTTTAAGTCCTTAGTGGCTCTTGCAAACATCTACACGCTCACTCAAATAAATTGATAAATTAAACAAAAGTAGAATTAGCTTCCACTCATCTGGGCACAGTGATTTTCTTTCCAGTGAGTTGGGGTTTTTCTCTATAATTAGGGTATACCGATCTGGGAGGCTGAAACAGGCTGGCGAGCTTTTCAGATGAAACAGAGAGGGAAGGATTCTAGGGCTATGGCTGGCCTCGATGGCCCCTTGTTGAATTAGAAACAGGCCCCTCCTCTGAGTATTCATGGTCATGTGAGGGCAACTGAAGCTGCAGCCAGCAGAGTGCACTCCGGAGTCCAGCTCCCACTTGGCCACTCTGATACATCGCTTTGGGAGCAATCTGGACAGCCCAGGAGGGAGGGAGAGGGCAGGGGGCGAGCCTAGGAGACAGGGCAAGAGAGAGACAGGGAGGCAGCAGAAGAGCATGGCAGTGTGCTCCCTGGCACTGGCCCTTTCTCCCTAGTGGCCCGGCTGAAGGCAGAGCAGGAGGAACGCTCACCAGTGCTGCCTGCTAAGGGGTACCTGCACGAACCAGGCATGGCAGGGGCCAGCGGCCTGGAAGGGGCAGCGGTTGGGAGCACAATGGTAGATCAGGCTCTTCGCCATTCATGGTTTGGGAGAAGAGAAGCAGGAGGGAACCAGAGATTGACCAGAACAGAGACAACAGGCCACGTGATCTTCGGAGGAGTCTCTGGGAACTTCTGCTGCACCTGGCACTAAAGGATCCAGGAGCTGACTGGGCAGGCAGGGAAGGGAGGAAATGGGAAGGTGGGAGGAGCTAGGAAGGACAGGCTGATTTAGCCTTTAGGGGCAGGGCGATGTGTGGGGCCACCAGCTTTAAGAGCATACTGCCCTTTGGACCTCCTGGATGAGGACCTGGAGACCGGGGATAGTGTACAAATGGGCATGCTTGGGGCTGCCTTCAGAGGCCGGAGTGGTGGCTGGTGTGTGTGGCGGGGCAGTCAGGGTATGGACCAGAGGTTTCAACACAAAAGTAAAGAGACACATGTAACCAGCAGAAATGACGGGGAGCGGGACACATGCTCAAAAATCTCAAGAATCCTGAGGCCTCAGCGGAGGGGAGGAAGAGCTTTTCAGCTGGAAAGCGTAAGCATCCCCCGGTCCTCAGAGCCACCAGGTAGCTACGTTAGAGGCATTTCTAGGACGGTCAATGTGGTGACAAAATCCTTATTAGCCCTTTTTTTTTTTTTTTTTTTTTTTTAACGTTCTTCTCTTTGATTTCATTAGAGCGACAGAGAAAAGCCAAGAGTATAGTATTTAGAATAATAGAATTTGAGATTTTTGTTGAAGATGCAAGAGGTATATCTGCCGTACAGGCCTGGCTGCAGCTGGGTGCCTGTGTGAAAAGACCCTCATACCAGATCTGCCTTGTGGTGTATGCAGGGAGGCCCATCCTGGAGGCTGGCCCCATGGGAGGGCTCTTCTCAGGCCCCTAAGGAATTTGTTTTATTACTGTCTTTCATTTTAAACCTTAAAGATTCACGCAAGAGTAGAGTCTTGCATACTAAACCTCATATATATAAAACCAGCTTCAACAACTTTGGACATTTTGCTGATCTTGTTCCATTTATCTTCTCTGTCCCATTTTTTTGTTGTTGGAATATTTTAAAAGCAAAGCAACTCGTAAACATTTTAGACTCTGGCTATAAACACGGCAGCAGTTTGAAAACAGAACTACAAAATATTATACCAACAAGATTAAAAAAACTACTTTAAATCATTTAGTTCCAAGTCCATATTCAATTTCCCCCAATTACCTCTAAAATGTCATTTTAAAGTGTATTTGTTGCTTCAGGATCAAGATAAGATCCTCCCATTGCATTTGTTCAATAATTCTAGTACGTTGTTGAAATTCCCTAACAGTTTCACCCTAGAAGGGTTTTTAAGAACTTCAAAGGCTATTTAATGCCCTGCACATGAAAACACCCTTCCTGTTCTTTCTATCCAAGCTCCAGGAAACCACATCCTATTCCCTTGCAGGAGGAGGGGAGTGAGGATGGTGTGACCACAGGGAGTCTGGTTCCCAAGGACAACAGAAGATGCCTGTGAGTGTTCTAAGCAGAGAACCAGCGGAGGGAAAGCAAAAGGGGAAACCGAGCTTTGCTCATAAATGTAGGAGGTTCTCAGCCACCTAACTTGGTGAACAACCCAAATACAGCCTAACCTACAGGAACAAGGAAATGTCAGTAGAATCAATAGTCCCTTGATACATGTTATTAACTTCAAGCTTGAAACTGGCGATGGTATCTGCAATTCTAGGTCAGAGGAAGGTAAGCCAAGGCCTTGGACAGGGCATGGGATTTCAGGAAGCTGGGAAGTGAAGCCTGGAGGGAAGACCACTGACCTCTGACAGTAAAGCCCTTGAGAAGCAGATTGCCTGCTAATTTATGTATCAGATAGAAGCACAGGAAGATGGAGTCAGTAAGAGCGCCTTTTATAATGAGACCTGAAATCATTTTCTAAAGCAACAAGTGGGACATCTGTGGTGGCAGCTGTCCCTGCACTCGGCACTGCCTCCTGAGTAGGGGCAAGGCAGATTTGGGATTTACTATTAATATTAAGTGAGCATAATGTTGCAACATATGCCATACTAATACATTATATAAATTAATAATGATTTTACAACATGTAATGTAACAAAAATTTAAATGTACACAGAATCCAGCTTGGAAAGGACACAAAAGCACTGCTCAAATGTGATCTCATTATGAGGAAACCAGAAACAAAGCTGTCTCCCAGATGCTGACTGATGATGCTTAAATATAGAGACGGAAGACACTCAGCAGTGCAAGGTACTTATGGAGGGACACCGGAACCATGGTCCCCAATACACGGCCACTCCCACGTGGCTTTAGGATTTAAATCTCTGCCCCCAATCTCCCAATCCCAGGTTAGGCAGTGGGACTGGTACCTGTAGTCTCTGGGTTGGGGTAGGGGCTCTTATCCTCATTTTCATTTGGCTGGAGGTCATCCATGTTGATCTAGACAGTCACAGGGGAGAAGGAGGAAGAATTCAGTTAGATATGTCCACAAGTTAAGAGGCTTGCAGTAGCCTTGAAGTTGCATTTTAGTCAGTGACTTCGCTCGAAAATAGGTCCTTGTCACTTTGCATATCCCCTTCAAGACATCAGCAGATGGCTGGGATCCAGCCAATCTGCCTTCTCTTCCTCCTCCCAGCTCTCCTGTTCATCCCTACTGGCTTTCTTTCCACTGGGTGTCCTTCTTTCTCTCCTATTCTCCATGGGGTCTGGCCGGGGAAGGCTGTGGCCCTCCCTCCCCAGCACCAGCCTCACAGCTCCAGGAAGGAGACAGCTCCTCACCTTGGTGGTGGGTGGAGACTCTCCGTCAGCCGTGATGGATTTCAGCTCAATCTTCTCCTCCTTGGATTCCTCCACTGCCGGCTTCTCCACCATCTCTTGTTTCTTCTCTGGGCTGGCAGTCCTGGCCAGTCAGCAGCAGAAAAAATAAATGGCTGTTTACTGGAGTGATAGGGAACAGTGTAGGAGGGAACCGTCCTGTGGCCTTTTGGGGCCAGTAGGGGCTCCCTGGGTCTGAATCCATCTTCCTTTTTCCAGGGCACTTCTCGTGTACAGATCAGTCACAAGCGCTACGGGGCTGAGCCACACCTGCTCTGCCTGACACGCAATTGGCCTCTTGCAGCTCCAGAGATGCCTGGGCCGCCAAAGCAGAAAAGGATGGCGGATCTTCTCTAGGATTGGCTCCTGGAGGAGCTCTGCTCAGTGCCTGACAGCTGTGTGGCCTGGAACTGTCCCGTCTAGACAATGATAGGATACAACACAGGGCCCCGTCTTGCCTTCCTAACACTGGAGATGAATCATAAAGTAGTGAGGAGGACTCCCTCCGTAAGCTGGAGTTGGGTTTCCCAACTGAGTGGTTGCCTTTCTCTCTCCCCACCCTACACTCCCGCCACCTATCACAGCTTCTCAAAAGATAATCCCTACAGGTGGAGAATATGACACCATTGTAGAGACTATTATAATTCACCATGGTCCCTATCAGAGCGATGCTTAGGAATTAGGAGAAAGGCCCAACCTAGGGAGCCCCAAACCCAGAGTCCTCCTAGGAGGGACAGCCAACACAGACTGGCAGTCAAGCCTCTCTCTGCCACCAGTGGGATGACATTCCAGAATGGGAGTCCTGGAGCCCCAGGCCTGGGCAAGCTTAGAGGGTTACCTGGCCAGCTTCTTTCTCTCCTTCTCCTCTTCCTCCTCCTTCTGGGCAGATGTGAGGCTCTCAGCGTCAGCCAGGTTGTCCACAGCAATGGCCAAGAACACATTCAGTAGGATATCTGTTTGCGTCCATTCTTAAAGAAAATGACCCTTGGCTTGGGGTTTTGGTGGGCACAGGGGGCAGGGGGTGTAGGACGTGCAAGGCAGAGTTCCTCAGCAGAGAGCTTGACAGTGAGTCACTCTGAGGGAATCAGACCCCAACAGTGTTACTCCCCTCCCCTTGCTCCCCATCACCCTCCTAGCTACCTGGAGCTATCCGGAGGGAGGAGAACAGGCTAGCCTGCACACTGGAGCGGGCGGGAGTGAGGCAGCAAGCCCTGCCTTGCACTTTAATTGCTGGGTTTCATGATTGGTTTCCCCGCTGAGATGACTGGCTGTAATTGACATTATAAACAGCATTGTCTCTAGCAGGATGCAGAATGCTCTTAAGAGCGGTTTATTATAACTAGGCACTGAGGGGGTGGCTTGGCATCTCTGCCAACTCTTAATGTGAGCCTGCACACACAAAGACCCTTGGAGGGTCCGGCTGGAGCCAGCCAAGGCTCGGGAGTTCCCAATGGAGACAGTTCTTTGCCCTTTCTCCCCACCCCACTCCACCAACAGAAACGCTGTGGGTCAGAGAAGTGCAGAATCAAAGAAAGCATAGCTAGAAGGGGGCTTTCAGTTTGTGAAGTCTGACCCCCAGCCCCAGGCACCCAGACATTCCTATCATTTCACACACAGGGAAGCCGCAACCCAGGCAGGGTCTTGAAGAGGGGCTTGTCCAGAGAGGCGTCTGAATGTGGCAGGGGCTTTGCATGCATGATCCCATTAAAACTCCCCACGACCCTTTACGTAGTAGGTTCTATGATTCCATCGCCACATTTTACAGACACTGAGGTAGAGGAGAGGTCACCCAGCTGGGAAAAGAGGAAACCTTGTCTGCAGGTTTCCATGACTGTGTTCTCTGCACTGCCTTAACTGGGACTTGGCCCAGTGCTGTTCCCATGTTACCCCTGACTCTGGACGTGACTCTCTCAGGGTCGTGAGCTGGGGAAGAGAAGCAGCACCTGTGGTTTGTGACCCTGGAAACCCCACCCCCGAGCCAGGATCAGGAAGGAGCTTTTAGGGCTGTGTGAAGTCTGGGCAGCTCTGCTTGTGACTCCAGTCCTGGAGAGCAGCATCAGAGGGAGGGGTGCTGACCAAAAAGCAGGAGGGGAGCTGAAGGTCATCTGAAGGACAACGGCTCACCCTCCCTTACGGAGCGCCCCGCCTCTGCGCGGACGCAGCGGCCCCAGGGCAGCCGGCCCGTGTCCCTACCGCAGCCCGTGTGAGAGGCTGCGCAGCGCACGCCGCAACGCCAGGGGGCGTCGCTCACCTACAGGACGCCGAGCGCACGCCCGGAAGGGTTCCGGAAGGTGAACCTCACCTATGGCAAAGCTGCAGGTTTCCACCCAGACCCACCTCCGCCGCCATGGGGTTCTAGGCTGGGTGGTGTGAGCCCGAGCGGGACCGCCCGGACCTGCGGGGACGTGCCCGCTTGGCACTGTGCTGCAGGCTGGGGGCTGGGGGCCGCAGGGGTGGGGGGGGGCAGCAGCAAAGGATACAGTTTCCACAGATGAAGAGGATGATGAAGTAAATACAGACTAACATCCCTGGAAAAGAGGGGCCGCCATAAGCCATGATCCCATCATACATCACCGAATTCCAGTCCTCCCCGGTCAGGATCTGAATGACACATTCCCACCAATAAGGGACACAGCGTTAGACCAACAGCAAACCCGAAACCACCCTGCCCTGCCCCACTACGTCAACAGAATTGTTCAAAATTTCCTTTCACTCCTCCTCCTGGCCCCCGATCCTCCTCCCCAGGGGGCTCTGAGCTATTCCACTGTCCTTACACAAAAGGCCTGGCCACTGGCATAATAGGATTTGAAGGGTGACTAAAAGGGCTTTTTGGCCCAAAGATCTCTGACTTTCTCCACACATGCTTGAGCTGACCATCAGCTATTCCTGGGGGTAAGGCATCAGGGTCCTTGTGCAGTTGTGTGTTTGCTGAGACAGCCACATGCTACACCAGCTTTCCCCAAACATTCGTCACTTGAAGATTTTCATAGCATCTACATGTGATTCATTTTTACCTCAATCTACTTTTAAACTTAAATAGATGCCACTCTGAGTTTGCCCTAAGCCAAAATATCTATGAAATCACAAATTTGATGGGCCAGTAATATTTTTTTCCTGGGACAAGCATGGTGGGTAGGAAAGCCAGGGTTTCATCACCCTCTCCCCCGCTCAATAAGATCAGTCTGCTTTTCTTTGTTTATGTTTTGGGCTTTCATGGAGAATTTGAGTAAAGGATTCCATGATAAGAAGGCTTTCTTTTTTTTTCTTTTCTTTTTTTTTTTTTTTGAGACAGAGTCTTGCTCTGTCGCCTAGGCTAGAGTGTGCAGTGGGGGTGGGATCTCAGCTCACTGCAACCTCTGCCTCCTGGGTTCAAGAGATTCCCCTGAGAAGGCATTTTTAAACCACTTAGATTGTTTCCCCTAATGGTCCACCCACTAGTGGAATTCCACAGCAGATGGGGACAGGGGAAACTATAGAAAAAACTCAAGACTCTCGCAGGCATGGGCTCTCCAGGGCTGATCTAGGCTGGCTGTGGCTGCCTGGTGAAAGGGTGCAGTTTTCCATATTCCCCCCACCACCCTGCCACTCAACCACCCCGAGTCCGAATCCCAGGAGAGAAGAGTCCGTACCTGAAACACAGTGAGGAGGGACTGGGGGAAGTTATCAAATGTGCTCCTCCGGGTCTGCATCTCATCAAAGTTGAACTTTCCTCCAAAGAGCTGCATCCCCAGGAGGGAGAAGATGATGATGAAGAGGAATAGGAGAAGGAGCAGGGAGGCGATGGAGCGCACAGAGTTCAGCAAGGATGCCACCAGGTTGCTCAAGGAGTTCCAGTACCTGAGAGCCAACAGGAGGGAGGTCAGCACCCTGCCCCTTGCTGTCCTCCCCATTGTGCCTCATTCTCACAACTGCCCACTGCAGGTTCTCAGAGGAGCTGCCACTCTATGCTCTTTTTTTTCCCTGTCTGGGGGGAGGGGTGTTGGTGGTGGTGTGAGTTGCCACCCTGGAGGGAGTTAATTCGAGGTGCCAGGATGACTAATCTGTTGGGGAAGAGACGGGGGCAGTGGTCAGAAGCCCGTGACCTAGCTCTGCCGGTTACCTGCTACATGTGCCTCTGGCAAGACATTTCACTTCCCTGCCTTCTGCACCCCCATCTGAAAAAATGGAGGCAGCTGTAGCCCTTGCCTCATTAGGCTATTGGCAGAATTGTGTGACACGATCCACCTTTCCCCAAAGAGCCCCCTGGAGAGTGCTTGGCACACAGTTGATAAAGGTTGGTAATTATTGTTGTCGCTGTTGGTCTCTAAACAGAAAAAAGCTTTATTTTTTATTTTTATTTTTATTTTTCCCCATGAATGCCTGTCTGAGCTCAGCCTAGGCAGCAGCTTTCTAGCAGAGGCAGGAATTAGGTCACCCAAGGGTAAGAGAGAGTTCATGGCTCGGTGAAGTTTCCCAAGTTGACTGCGTCCTAAGAATTGTTTTTTTCAAGGGCCTTTGCTCTTGAGATTCTGATTCATTAACTGTAGTTTGGGGCCCAGATATCTTTGTTTTTAACGAGCGTCCTACAGGATTCTGATCAGCAGGTGAGTTTGGGAAATCCTAGATTGTAGCAAACCTGTCACACCCACTGGGGCAGCTCAAAGCACGAGTCCTCTGAGTGGGCAGGAGCTCGGTCCTGAGTGGACATGGGCTTTCAGTGGGATCCCTGGGGAGGAAGTCCCCACTCCTTACAGTCTTGGGGCCTCTCTCCACTATAAATACAGAGATCCTGGCAAAATCCCTTTCTCATGAAAAAGTGGGAGGGGAAACCTACTAATGACTGCCGGATGCTGGGTGGGCGCCTGGGTGAGGGTCCGCTCAGGATCAGGAAGTGCACCGTAGCAAAAGGACACGGCCCCGAAGGGAGCAAGGGCAAGAACAGGACAATCTCATTTCCCTCTGGCCCCCTCTGGCCCACCTGCCTCCTAGGTCACTACCTTGAGAGATTCCCAGCTCATCACCAATCCAGACAGTGGATTGCTTTTGCTGCTTCTGTGAGTGACATGGAAGCCACTCCCACTGCAGCCACAGCCTGGGCTCATCTCTGCAGAGAATGGTTCCATACCAAGGGACAGAAGCAGAGGGGTCATAGTTTGGATGGCAACATGAACTTTTCACCCACCTGCAGCCTCGAGGGCACCTTTGGCCTCCACAAATCCAGCTTTTCCTCACTTCTATTTTGCCTGCCAGCCATACCCCCTCTGTTGCAGAACATTAATATACGTTTATTTGTATCTGTTCTATACAGTCTTATCTCACCAAAATAGGCTCTAAATTTTAGACGGCAGAAGATGGCAGGGTTTTTTCCCCCTCCATCTTCCCCATCTCTGTCCTTAAATAAATTCTGTACAACCCACTATGTGTGATGGACTGCCTGGAGCTCCTGCAGGCTAGAGGCTGTAGTGATCTGCTTAAAGAAAAAAGTAAGAGAACCTCTCTGGGGGTAGGACACCCTCCCCTCTTACAGCTAAAGCAGTTTTCCCAAGCCTGCCTGGTGATCAACACCAGTAGAGGTGGCTGGGCACAGAGGTGGGCTGGGCACGGTGGTGGCTCATGCCTGTAACCCCCTTTGGGAGGATTGTCACTTTAGGAGGTCAAGGCAGGAGGACTGCTTGAGGCCAGGAGTTCGAGACCATCTTGGGCAGCACTGTGAGACCTCATCTTTAACAAATTTTAAAAAATTAGTTGGGTGTAGTGGCGCATGCCTGTAGTCCCGCCCACTGGGGAGACTGAGATGGGAGGATCACTTGAGCCCAGGAGTTCGAGGCTGCAGTGAGCTATGATTGCACCACTGCCTTTCATCCTGGGTGACAGAGTGAGACCCTGTCCTAAAATATTAATTAATTAATTAATAATAATAGAACAACAACAACAAAAATACCAGTGGGGTGTGTTAGCATTTCCTACATCCTGATTCCAGGTCCCTCCCTTGCACTGTGAAACCCTAATCTCTGACTCTGGGGCTGGGGTAATCCTCACGCAGCCAGTTCAACACTTGCCAATACACTGGGAGTTGGGAACCAGCAACTTTAAGCATATTTATAACAAGAATTTCCAGCTGTATCCGAGGGAAGAGTGTCTGCATGTGTGCTGAAGTCACAAATCCTCTAGAGATCCTTGGTATGCTCAACCGTCATGGAAGATTCTGGAAAACCCTTAATGGCCATGGAAGGTTGAAGCCTTCATTTTCATGAAGTAAAGAGGCATGTGGGAAATAACTCCAACTGGGATTATACCTGAGACTTAGGTATGTCTGACAGCCATGGGGACCAACGAGAGCTTGACAAACAGGTCATGGCTGCAGACGGAGAGGGCCAGGTGCCATCAGCAAGAAAGTCTGGGGGAGGCCCCAGATGAAGGGCAGCTGCGGGGGCGGGGCCCTCCTGACTTGGGAGCCCCTTGGAATGCCTGGGGCTCCAGGGAGGAGGCAGCTGTGGGCCAGGAACAGATCCAGTCTCTAAGAGGGGAGAACGCTCCTGGGAAGGCGGAGATGGAGCATGGAAAATGGCAGGGATCTCCCAGAGTGACGGCCAAAGGCAAGGACGCGCGTGTGGACACAGAGCTGGGTCTGGAGGAACACCCTCTGCCCACTCTCCCTGCCGCCCCTGCCTCCCTCAACCCCTGGGGTGTCTGGGAAAGTCTGAGCTGCACAACACCGGGGTTCGTGCTCTGATGGAGCTCCTGCTTCCTACCTATCACCTTCCCCATCTCCAGGAAACGAGAACCATAGCTTTTGGCTCAAAGCAAAGTCCTTGGAGTCATCTTCCCGACTCTCTCACACTCTGCATCAGCAAATCCTTCTGCGCCATCTTCAAAATGAGTCCTGACTTTGGCCACTTCCCACCGCCTCTCATCCTCACTGCCTGGACCCCCGCTCCGGGCAGCTGCTCTCCAGGCTGCAGGAGCAGCAGGTGTTGCTATGAGGTGAGACCCACGAAGCCTCAGTCTTGCTTCAATCCCTTCTCCTCTGGGTCAAAGCCAGAGTTCTCCCAAAGGCCTGGGAGATTCTGGCCCCAGAGCCTCAGCGACCACCCAGCTGCACTCCCCTCCCTCGGGCCCCCTCACTCTTTCTCCAGCTCCCACACACGCTCCTGCCTGGCCAAGGCCAAGGCCAAGGCCGTGCTGCTGTCCGTCTTCAGCAGACGTCAGTGGGGTTCACCCCTTCAGCTCCTTCAGACCTCACATCTCCCCTGGCCACCGCTCTATCCCTCATCACTCTCAAAAAATAATTACTTCTTTGCTTATTGTCTATTTGCCCTCGCCAGAATGTGAGGCCATGGGAGAGGGAACCCATCTGTTACATTTATATCCTTAGAGCTTAGAACAGTGCCTGGCCCAAAGTAGGTGATGAGCATTTTGTTCAGTGAATGAAAGAAGCTTACTGTTCGTATGACACATCGGTACTTCCTGGAGGGAAAGGCAAGGGGCCATGGAGTTGCATGGTTGCTTCTGTGCATGTGTGTTTGTGTGCGTGTGCACTTAAGTTGAACACACTTTGCCAGTGAGAAGTAGCTGCCTGCCCCTGCTCGCGTAGCCTTCCTATTCCCACAGCTTCCTTACATCCGTGGGGAGGGATTTTCTGAGATTCCTGACTGTTGCATTGCCAGACCATGCATCAGACTAATATGTATCAATTTGTCCTACAGAAAACAGAGTTTCTGTGGCTTGAGCAACCCCTGGGGTAGGATTTCCAGATCACTGTGAAGGTGTGTCACCTCTGGGGAAGAACTCACATTCTCAAATTCACTGGTCCCAGTTTTGAGGGCATAGATCAGTCTCCGTTTAAAAGATGAATTGGCACCAGCCTACTGTCTACATGAAAAACACCTGGGGTGAAAGATACGTCCTGGGGATCAGTAACATAGTGGAAACATGGCTCAGACAGACAGACAGACAGACAGAGACATGGTTGTTTCTGCTGTTTGTCTTCAGCCTACTGTTGCTTCCCATTCAACAGGGAGAAAGATGGGGTTGGGCCTGAGGCAGGCCTGCCACCTGTCCTTTCCTTTCCTTTGCAGCAGGATAAAGAGGGCAGGTTGCTGCCCGGGGCCTGGCATCATGAGGGGTGCTCAGCTTGCTGAGCAGAAGGCTTCCATTCCTAATGTGCAAATTATCAGGGATGTGTTATGTGCTCATCTAGAAGATGAGACAAAGGAATTGCTGAAATGACGACATGTCAAAGAATGCTGATAGAGTTCAGAGGAGAAAGGCTGAATTCCGGAGCCTGGCAGGTCTTGGCTGGTAGCAGGTTGAGGGTGGGGGCTCACTATCACTGACATGGATGAGATTTGAAGGTGTCCAGGTGGCAGCCTTTGAGGTGGGCAGGGTGACGTGAAACACCACTTAAATAAAGCAGCTGGCGGTCCTGCAGGTCCTCACACTCCCTCCTCTTAATGTGGTCTGATGGCTCGCACAGCTATGGCCTGAAGATTGGATGATGGCCTCCTATCCTAGAATCACCCTCTTTTTTGAGGAAGATTCACTGGTGGTAAACTAGAGGGGTTAATGGCACACTCACAATCAACTGAAGCTTTTTTCCTCATTGGTCAAAAATATGAAATACACACGCTCATACACCAAAAAGGCAAGAGCTTTGGAGAGAAGCAAGCAGCAGCAGAGCAAAGTGCTTCATGTCTGTTGGCCACAGACCTCATGGAGAAGTGGAAAAATGAAGCACTGTCTCATCAGAGTAGTGCACACACATGCCCACAGATGCACAAGCTCACACTGAGTACTGTGGGCTCTACAGCAGATGCCCAAGCTCACATTCAGTGCTGTGGGCTCTACAGCACCCGGTGCAGGTGTCCGGCTCTAGATCACCCCCGACACTCCGCCTGTGTCGCCATCCTTGGCATCAACTTTCCCTTCCCATTCTCTGGCTGCTGGAATCATTCTCGCCAAACTGTGCGTCCTTGCTCACCCCATCCCCCATCTGACCCACTCAGCTCACTGTTTTATCCTTAAAGTACAGCACATCTGAGGGCTTTTCATCACATCAAGTTCTCTGCCACCTAAATTCTCTCCTTCCCTCTACCTTCCTACTCCCAGCCTCCCTTTAAGCCCTCTCACTTGCTGACCGCCATGTCACTTCTGCTACCTCTTCCCTCTGCCTCTCCTGATTTAAGTTACCACCATCTGTTCAGAAACCCTTTTATCTCCATTTGTTTCCCCTTCTCTAGGTCTGTCTCTGGGTTTGGGGCTCTGTGGAATTCTTCCTCCTCTTCTGTAATATAAAGAGACCTGAGCCTTCCTTGAACTGGAACTTTCATCTCGTGAACCTTTTGCTTCAAAGAGCTCAGGGCCAGCTCCTTTACCTTTATTCTAGGTACAGAGCAGAGCATGGAGCTTGCCATAAATAAGAGATCTTCAAAATAACAGTAGCCACCACTTTCAGATGCTCTGCAAATGTTCCACCCTGTTCTCTCTGTGTTCCAGAGAAGGTCATAACTGACTTTGATACCTGCCCAAAATGCTCTCATCCTGAAGGCTAAAAAAAAATTCTTAGTTTCGGTGGCAAGTGATCTATTGTTAAAAGAGCATTTATAAAGCAATCTCCTGTGGTGAATCTGTGTGGCTGGGGCTTCATGGGAGGCAATGGAGGGAGGAGGAGTGAGAGTCAGCTGAGGCCACCTGGGGAAGCAGGTAGCATCCATCCAGCGAGTGAGCACAGGAGTGGGTGTCCTCAGAGCAGAGCTTCCGTCAAGTTGAGCCCTGGCCCCTTAAGACACAATAGAACTGGGAGGGATTAGTATGCTCAGAGGTGGAACTGTATATGCTGGGCTAGGCCTGGAGGAGTCAAGCAGAATTCTAGAGTATTTTGGTCTGGGATAGCCTGGGTCTCATCTACCAGCTCAGTTTCTACTGGTACCTGTCCCAGCTCCCGTCCCTTCTAGCAGGCTGGGAAGACCATTTTGTGGTTTCACTTTTGAGGCAAGGGCTGACTTGGTTAACAAGTTCAAAGGTCTTGTCTTCCCTGTTTGCAGCAGATGTCTTGGTCACATTGAGAACGGAACCTGCATGGGGAGTGTAATCTGGTCAAGAGGGCAAGGTGGTCTGGCCTGGACCTGGGGATGGCCTTAGCAGTGTGCTTCTCTGAGCTTCTGGGCCACAGGGCCCTAGTCACCCAGTGTCACCTAGTTGGCCCCTCCAACCACAGTTGTGTTAGGGCTAGGGAGTCATCCTCACCTGCATCTTCTTAATCTTTCTCCTAGTAGGTGACACCAGTCCATTTCCATTCCAGAGGAGAACCACCCATTGTGTTGACAGCCACACTGCAGGCTCTGGAGTCTGAGCTGCTTTTGCCATAGACTCCTGCCAGGGAACGGGGCCTCTGCCAAACAGACCTCCTTAATAATGGCCCTCAATGAGCTCAGAGGCTCCAGGGGGCCTGAGAAGAGTGGGGGCTAGAAGGTGATGGGAGAGCTGGGAAGGTGTGGGCTGGATCTGCTGCTCGAGGCCAGATGCTGGTGGGGACACGAAGACATTTCGAGCCTGGGGGATGTGCTAACGGCTCTCACCCGGAGCTCCGTAGGGCCCATATGTGGCCAAGATTCGGGAGCCAATCCGTCTGTGCTGAATCAGCCCCAGCTCCCACTGCAAGGCCTGGGAAGGGAGCTTCAGGGGAGGAGCAGCAGGAGAAACAAAGAGGGACTGAAGGTGTGAGAGGGAAAACAGCAAGTGCTAGAGGGGCCTCACTGCACGTGAAAACCAAGTGTGTCAAAAATGAGATGCGATTAGTAAGCTGGTATCACGTCCGATTGAATCTGTCTGAAGCCCTTCTCCCACCCCTCAGAATATGTCAGACTGGGCTGACAAAGAGTAGACAAACTGGATATTGAATCTGGGCAGCACTGAGAGCCACAGGTGGAAGAACCCAATCCATCATGAGGCTGGAAGGCCCACCGTACTGGGGCATTTACTCAAAGAAGACAAAGATTCTGGCCATGTGTATGCCCCACTGTTCTCAATGGGCAGGAATCTCATCTTCCTCAATCTTTTCTATTAAGTAATTTTCTTATAGTCTAGTACAGTCTTCCTGGCCTTTTTTTTTTTTTTTTTGTCTTGAAACAATAAGATGAATGATACGCATACGTGTAGCGTACTCCTTAAGGTGTTCTCAGGTTTTGACAAAACACAAAAAATATATGTAAAGAATTCATTTTCCTCATAATGATATATCAAAGACATCTGCTCCCTTCAGGCATCATGGATGAGTAGTAAGTCCACCATTCATAGAAGCATTTTGTAATGCAAGTGACCGAGTGATGCTATTATGTTACAAGGACAATATTAATTGTTTTTTTTTTTTTTTTTTGAGGCGGAGTCTTGCTCTGTCACCCAGGCTGGAGTGCAGTGGCCGGATCTCAGCTCACTGCAAGCTCCGCCTCCTGGGTTTACGCCATTCTCCTGCCTCAGCCTCCCGAGTAGCTGGGACTACAGGCGCCCGCCACCTCGCCCGGCTAGTTTTTTGTATTTTTAGTAGAGACGGGGTTTCACCGTGTTAGCCAGGATGGTCTCGATCTCCTGACCTCGTGATCCGCCCGTCTCGGCCTCCCAAAGTGCTGGGATTACAGGCTTGAGCCACCGCGCCCGGCAATTGTTTTATTTTTTAAAGAAACTATTCACGAACTTTGGAATTTCAGCTCTCAGTAATAAATTACTTACTGTACACCGTCCAGCTGCTCTGGATGTACCAGTGTGTCATGACCTCAGGGTGGAGAACCACTGATTGAGATCCCTGTTCCCGACTCTTGGGCAACGGGCCCTGGGTGAGGGAAGAGCAGCCTGGAATTCTAGAATTCTAGAAAGGGAGCCATGAATCCATGTGTCCACCAAGCATTATACTACTCTGAATAAACAGCCTGTCTTGCACTGACATTACCGCTTTTCAAACATACACAGATGTGTAGGAATTTAAACTTAAAAGCTTTACTGAATTCATAGTAGCTCTTACCTTGATGTGTTTTCTCAGTCAAAAACTATCAAAAGTACCATCTTGACAGAATTAGAGACCACAGTATGGAGAAGACAGTGGAGATGCAAGAATCAAGTTTTTTGGCTGGGCAAGGTGGTCAGCCAAGTGGGAGGCTCTCTTAAGACCAGGAGTTTCAGACTAGCCTGGGCAATATAGTGAGACCCCATCTGTACAAAAAATAAAAATATCAGCCAGACATGGCACTTATAGTGCCAAGTTACTTGGGAGGCTGAGGCAAGGGGGTAGTATCACTTGAGCCCAGGAGTTTGAGGCTACAGTGAGCTATGATTATGCTACCACACTCCAGCCTAGGTGACAGAGTGAGATCCTGCCTTGACAAAAGAAGAGGGAAGAGAAGAAGAAGAAAAGGAATAAGAAGAAGGAGGAGGAGGAGGAGGAGAACGAGGAGGAGGAGGAGAAGGAGGAGGAGAGGAGGAGGAGAAAGAGGAACAGGAGGAAGAGGAACAGGGGGGGAAGGAGGAGGAGGAGAAGGAGGAAGATGAGGAGGAGAAGGAGGAGAGGAAGAGGAGGAGGAAGAGGATGAGGAGGAGGAGGAGGAGGAAGAGGAGGAGGAGGTGGAGAGAAGGAGGAGAAGGAGAAGGAGGAGGAGGAAAAGGAGGAAGAGGAGGAGGAAGAGGAGGAGAAGGAGGAAGAGGAGGAGGAGGACGACGAGAAGGAGGAGAGAAGGAGGAGGAGGACGAGGAGGACAGGAGGAGGAGAGGAGGAGGAAGAGGAGGAGGAGGAAGAAGAGGAGGTGGAGGAGAAGGAGGAGGAAAGGAGGAAGAGGAGGAGGAGGAGAAGCAGGAGGACGAGGAGGAGGAGGAGGAGGAATAAAGTTTTCCAAATGCACATGAAGGGCAGTATTTTAGAAGAAAGCAGACCAAGAGCAGCAGTAGGAAATTAGGCCAGTGGTTCTTCAAGTGAGGTCGGTCATTGGACCACCAGCATGGAACTCTCTGGGAGTTGCTGGCCAAAATCGCTAGAGATGAGCTCCTTAATGAGCTCCTTCATGGGTTCAGCTAGGTTTAAGAATTGCAATCACTGGTTCAGACTACATTGTAAAAATAAAAAAAAAAAAAAGAAGACATTTCTTCTACATATGAGTAGCAGCCAGACGTTGCAAAGTATTTTCCAAGATATTTTAAAAGAAGAAGAACGCATGCACTTGTCTGATGGCAGGACCATGCACAGATGACTCATTTCAAGGTTCAGCTGAAGGGACCACAATGTCTACTCCCAGCCCATATTTTAGGCATTTTTCTTGGTCACTGTCACCCAGTCCCAAGGCTGGGGCTGTAGACAGGCTTATGGGATTTCCCAACCTCATCAGTCTCTTTGTTGCTTTCCGAAAACCCCCAGAGGCTTTGGAGACTTGAAAATAGGAAGATGACGGCCTTTGCCAAAGTCACTTTCAATTAGACAAGGATTTTTTTTTCTGTTTATAGACTTCATAGAGATCTGATAATACTACTACTCTTTCTTGTGGAGGGACTACAGGAAGCTCTCTGATTAAGATAGATTTTGAAAAATGGTTTCTTGGCAATATCTTCAGATTAGAAATAAATTGGTGATTAAAAATAGAATAAATGTTAAATCTTTTCAAGATGTCATAACAACATATAGCAGCAAGATTTCTTTTCTATAGAAATATATATATAAAACCCAAAACAGGGACTTTTGAGAATTATTTAAGAGGCATTGAAAACTCCAAGTTAAAAATAGCTTTTACCAGACCCCAGGAGGAGCAAGTAGAATCGGCAATTATCTAACAAGAACCAGGGCATAAAGATCCTTTAAGTCCTGTCTCAGGGATCTAGATAAGACAGGTCAGCTCTCAGCTCTGCGGTGCACAGCAGTGGTTAGGAGCACAGCACCTCAAGTCAGACCCACAGACCTGCCTTGCCTTTTAATCCCAGTGTTACCTCTGAACAGTTTTGTGACCTTGGGCAACTGACAACTCTCTAAGCCTCAGTTTTCTCATCTGCAAAATGGGAATAAGAATAGTAGCAGCCTGCCCTCATCCTCAAGTAGGTAGTTGGGAGGATGACTCAAGCTAACATTCGCAGGCCTCTGGCTCACCCTGTCTGGCACAGAGTAAGCACTGGTGCATGGTAATCACTGCTGTTATAAGGATTTCTATCACTTTTACTGTAAACCAAGGACTTTCTGTAATGCCAACATATTCAGGACACTTAGGAAGAGCTCTCTTTCGATGGGGTCAGACAGGGAAAGAAGGCTGTTGCTCAGGAGCATTAAACTTCTGGATTTTAATCGTGCGTATCCGTTAAGTCCCTCATCTGAGATTCAGCCTTCTCCAGGAGCTATCTCCTGCTCCCAATTTCTCACAGCAGGTAATTCCGGCACCCACCACACTTTGCCAGCTCATTATATTCTGTCTTAGATTTTCCTTTAATCTCTTCATGTGCACAAACTCCATCTCCCCAACCAGACTATAGGTTTAGTTCATGCCATACACCTTATTTTTTGATTTTTTCCATCTCTCTGAGCTCAATACACAGTATATACATGGTGGGTAAATAAGTAAGAATAAGAGTATGTGAATATGTAGGTCACTATTAGCTCTCTTCTCCTTCTTCCTTCTAATAATAGCAGTCATAATATTAGATTAATAATAAAAGCTTCTGCATATTGAGTCCTTTCTGTGCACTAAATGAAACACTTTAAATGCCGACCTCCCTGGACCGTCTACAACACCATGTGACCATGCTCTGGGTGTCTGCCAAGAGAATTGTGATGAGAAGAGTAATACCTAGGGACACTTTCCAGCCTCACTTAGCCAAGTTCAGAAACATGGTCTGAGCGATCAGCTCCAGATCCTGAGCAGAAGACATCAACCTCCATCCCTTTTCACCCATCACAATCCAGCTGATGGTTTTAGAGCTCCTGTTATCAAAGCTTCCCCAAAGCAGAGATTTTGGGAGCTCCCAAAGCAGAATTTTAAGGACAAGGGATTTGTACCTTTGAGGGGCACAGGCTGAAAATTCCTTCCAACGGTTTCCTGTCTGTCTTCTAAGGTTGACCATAATGCACATTAAGAAATGTATATTATACTGCAAGTCAAATCTGTATTTCAACTTTTTTTTTTTTTTTTTTTTTTGTGAGACAGAGTCTCGCTCTGTTGCCCAGGCTGGAGTGCAGTGGCACGATCTTGGCTCACTGCAAGCTCTGCCTCGCAGGTTCACGCCATTCTCCTGCCTCAGCCTCCCAAGTAGCTGGGACTACAGGCACCTGCCACCACACCCGGCTAGTTTTTTTTGTATTTTCTTTTTAGTAGAGACGGGGTTTCATGGTGTTGGCCAGGATGGTCTCGATCTCCTGACCTCGTGATCCGCCCGCCTTGGCCTCCCAAAGTGCTGGGATTACAGGCGTGAGCCACCGTGCCCGGCCGACCCTCTGATGTTTTTCTATTCTATTTCATTCTTTCTTTAAAAATGATGCTTGAGAGAATGTGAAGAAATTGGAACCCTTATACATTGCTGATGGAAATGTAAGATGCTTTAGTGTCTTTGGAAAACAGTTTGACAGTTCCTCAAAATCTTAAACATATTGTTACCAAATAATCTAGAAATTCCACTCTGAAGTATGTATCCAAGAAAAACAAAAGCGTACATCTATAGAAAGACTTGAACATGAATGTTCATAGCAGCATGATTCATAGGAGCCAAAACATAGTAACAACCAAATGTCCACCACTGACAAATGAATAACCGAAATGTAGTATATCTATCAATGGAGTATTATTCACCATAAAAGGAAACAAAGTACTGATCTATGCTACAACATGTATGGCCCTTGAAAACGTTATGCTAAGTCAAAGAGGCCATCACAAAAACACATATTATAAGATTTCACTCCTATGAATGGTCCAAAATAGGCAACTCTATAGGGACATAAAGTGAATTTGGTTCTGGGAGGGAAGATGGGGGGAATGTGGAGTGGGTATGGAGTTTCTTTCTGGGGTGATGAAAATATTCTACAACTAGAACCTGGTGATGGTTGCATAACTGCTAATACAAAAAACAATTAAATTACACATTTAAGGGGTAAATATATGGGGTATGAATTATATTTCAGTAGAGCTGTTTTAAAATGATGGTTGTGATCCAATAAATTGATTCCACCACTCCCAGTGGTCACAAGTCAGGTGAAAACCATTGTCCTAGAGAATGGTGCCCCTCGGCCCTGTCCTCATCACGAGAGTCACTGCCTGGCCTAGACAGTGAGGGAGATGGCCCGCTGTGGGTAGGTGCTGGACTGACATATGGAGGGGTGGCCATGTGGACAGAGGGTGAACGCCATCTGCAGTGCAGTGTCCACAGCCCTTTACAGTGGCTGGATCTTGATCACGTTTTCAGCAGAACCTGTCCTGCTAGAAGACTACATGTCTGAGCCTCCCTAATAGCTCAGGTGCCCAAGAACAGAAGCCCTTGCTGAAATTTCTGGAAGATTTCTTCCCATTTGTTTCATTGTGTTAAAATAGACATAACATAAAATTTACCATCTTAACCTTTTTTTTTTTTTTTAACTGTAGAATTCAGTAGTGCTAAATTCATTCACACGCTTGTGAAACCACCACCACCCTCTATCTCCAGAACCCTTCTCACCTTGCAGAACCGAAGCTCTGCACCCATTAAACACCGACTCCCCACTGCTCCCTCCCTGCAGCCCTGGGCGCCCACCACTCTGCTTTCTGTCTCTGTGAATCTGAGAACCATGTACAAATGGAATCATATAGTATTTGTCTTTCTGTGACTGGCTTATTTCACTTAGCATAATGTCCTTAAGTTTCATCTACTTTGTAGCATGTGTCAGGATTTCCTTCCTTTTTAAGACTGAATAATATTGCACTGTATGTACAGACCACATTTTAAAAATACGTTCATCTGTCTAAGGCAGTTGGGTGTGCAAATATCTCTTTGAGATCCTATTTCAATTATTTTGGGCATATACCCAGAAGTGGAATTGATGGATGAGAGGGTAATTCTATCGTTAATGTTTCTAGGAACTATCATACCATTCCCCACAGTGGCTGCATTTTACACTCCCACCCACAGTGCACAAGGGCTCCAGTTTCCCCATGTCATTGCCAACCCTCGGGATTTTCAGGGTTTTCGACAGCAGCAGTCCTAATGGGTGTGTCTGGGAGTGACTTCTGGGAGTGGAGAGGCTGACTTGGCCAGGGTGGTCAGCCCTTCTGCTCCTTTCTACTCTTCCCACCTCCAATTTGAATGTGATGGCTCAGTCTCCAGAAGCCAACTTATGACCCTGGAGAGGAATCAGCACCAAGGCTGGTGAAGCACAGGAGAAGCGACTGAGTCCCTGACCCTTTTCCGGAAGCCACCTCAGCTAGCTGCCTCTGGACTTTCTTTCCGTGGCTGAGTAAGTCCCTAGCTTGCTTACACTACTGAGTTGAGTCTCTGGTATTAGCAGCCAGAGGAATTTCCAAATGATGTGCCATCTAAATGAGCACAAACTCCCCCCATTGCATGTGAACTTCAGAGACACCCTTTGAGGAAGAACAGCCCTGCTCCCACCCAGGCCTTGCCACCTCCCTTGCCCTCTGGAAGAACTTCTCCCTAAGTCCCCTCTCCAAAGTGAGAGGAGATGCCCGGTACCTCGTGATCTTGAATATCCTCAGCAACCGGACGCATCGGAGCACGGAGATGCCCAGTGGGGACATGATCTTGGTCTCTACCAGGATGGTCTCCAGGATGCCGCCACACACGACGAAGCAGTCAAAGCGGTTGAAGAGGGACACGAAGTAGGCCTGCAGGCCCAGGCTGTACATCTTCAGGAGCATCTCTGCCGTGAACAGGGCCAGCAGGGCCTTGTTCGCCGTGTCTGGCAGGCCCAGGAGAGGGATGAGATCCGAGCAGGGCCAGAGGAGGGCAGAGAGGGAGGCAGGGAAAGGAAATATAGTAATTATCTCCACTGGAAAAAAGATCCCCCATGACACCGCTCCCATCCACCTTGGCCAAAACAGAAGTTAGGGCCAAGCCAGTGGGAAAGGGCTCTCTCGTCATAATCATAACAGACATTTACTGAGCATCTCTCATGCGCCATAGGCTCAGCACACACAAGCTCTACTCCTCATAGCAGGCCTGTGGAGATGGCACCACCATCGTCATGCCCATTTTCAGAGATGAGAAAGGAGGTTCAAAGAGGTGAGTAATCTGCAGGCCAACAGCTGCACTGTCTGAGTCCGACTTCTCCACCACCAGACCCCCTGCCTCCTAGGACTCTGGAATGCAGCTGTGGAGGATGGGGCCAGGTCTTCTCGACTGCCCAGCAATGATGATGAGGCCTGGCTAGCAGGACCCTCGTCTAGGGGCCCAAGGAAGGATAATGAGAACGAACGACCCATTGAAGACAGTTCCTTGTGCTCAGGCCCTATTCTCTTCTCTGCGTTTTTGCTCATTCCATCCTCACGTGTTCTGGTTAAGGCCACCTCGGGGCTGCAGGAAGGCCCCCAGGTATTTAAAATCCATGCTGGGAAGTTGGCAGCCAGGGGTCTGAGATAGGCAAACAAGCTGTAGCCCCTTTCCTCATCACCCGGGCCCACCAGTGACTTTGGGGCAGGCTGATGGTGTGGGCCCAGTCAGAGAAGCCGTGTCTGTTTTTAAAACAAGGTAGTGCATTTTACTGTGGGGCTTTAGAACTGCTAGGCCCTTGTTATCTCCAGCACAGCACCTGCCAAGAGCCCTGACCACTGTCTGCTTTCCCATCCACCTTCTGCCTGTGGTTATGCCCTCCCCTGGGCCTAGGGGCTGAGTTACCAGGAGGAAATCAGGGCAGAGCTGGGGCCGCCGCTCACCTTGGACTTCTGTGAGCCAGTGGGGCTGGTTGTAGTGCTCAGAGGCAATGGTGAGCGTGTTGAGGAACACCAGGAAAATCACCAGCCAGTAGAAGACATTAGACTTGACCGCGGCACGGCACTTTCTTCTGCAGAACCGATTCCACCGGCGCCAGTAGCGGCTGGAAAGGGGACAAGGAGAGAAGGGTGGGGATGGCTGTGAATTCAGGTTTCCTCCAACCCAAGATGCAGCCCCATGGCTCTTCTCACCCCTCACTGACCTGGCCTTGCTAGAACAGCCCAACCTGGTGGCAAGGAGCCCAGCTTCTCACCCAGCTAACCAGGCCCTGCCGCCTTGGGGATGCCCCTGAACTCCTCCAAGCTTTAGTTCTCCCATCTGTGAAACGGGAAGAGGGCCAACCTCATGGGGTTATTGTGGGGATGGATCAAATACCTTTTAATGCATCTGGCTGTTTTGAAGTTGAAGGTGCTCAAAAAATGGAAGTTTTTAAAAAAAAATTTTTGTAAAACGGCATTCTTAGAAATAGTGTTGCAAGCAATAAGAGCGTTCTTTTTTTTTTTTTTTTTTGAGACGGAGTCTTGCTCTGTTGCCCAGGCTGGAGCGCAGTGGCCGGATCTCAGCTCACTGCAAGCTCCGCCTCCCGGGTTTACGCCATTCTCCTGCCTCAGCCTCCCGAGTAGCCGGGACTACAGGCGCCCGCCACCACGCCTGGCTAGTTTTTTGTATTTTTTAGTAGAGACGGGGTTTCACCGTGTTAGCCAGGATGGTCTCGATCTCCCGACCTCGTGATCTGCCCGCCTCGGCCTCCCAAAGTGCTGGGATTACAGGCTTGAGCTACTGCGCCCGGCTAATAAGAGCGTTCTTAGTAACAGTTGTGGAGGGGCCCAGTACCACGTCGGGCACTTCTCATGCCTTCTCTCCAATTCTTTCAGTAACTCTGCAAAACATGCATCATGCTGATTGTTGTGGAGGAGAAAACCACGGCCCGGGGAGGCTGTGTACCTCGACCAACATCACAGCGGGCAGAGCCAGGCGTGGGTTTCTGCTCAGCCTCCTGGCCCTGACTCTGCGTGCTGCATCCTTATGGTAGAAGGGGTTCATCTGGAGCACAGGCTCTTTGTTCTTCTGGGTTATAGAATCTTTCCAGAATCTGATCAGCGTTTAGATCTGCCTTTCAGAAACATGGGCGCACACCCACACCCACACCTTTCCATGTGAGCCCATGCAGCACACAGAGCCCTTAAAGCTCACTCATGCTCCGTGGACTGTTCCCAGTGTCCCGGTTCAGGGGCCTTTGTCAGTGATTCTCAAACCTGGCTACACACAGAATTACCTAGGGAACCCTCCCCAGAACCCCACTGGTCTGCAAGCCCCGACACCAAACCAATTAAGTCTGATTCTCTAGGGGGTTGGGTATTTTTAAGGTTCCCCAGATGGTTCTAATGTGTAATGATGGTTGAGAACCGTTGGCTAAGATGATCCTAAAGAAACACCTTTTAAGATTCCATGGTGGAGGCGTTTTCGTTTTCCTGATACAGAGAACATATACAGCTCTATTTGGTTGAATTCAGTAGACAACACGGTTAATAAATGGCTGCAGTGTTGCAAGGAGAGAGGAACCACAGCTGAAGAAGTGCTGAGGAGGAGACTGCAGGGGCCATGCTAAGGGCTTGGGGAGGGGGAAAGGACATGATCAGGTTGGATTGGAACACCCCACAAAAACAGCCCCTCTGTCACCTTCCAGACCAGGGAGAGTATGAGGAATTCTCTTCCTGTTCTCCAGGTTAGAGATGATGAAGGCAATAGATTTATTAATGGCAAAGACGACACGGAGCTGGCGGCAATTTTGGAGGCAGAATCAACAGGCCCTTGAGATGAGAGGATGTGCAGAATAAGAGAGACAGGTATGGAAGGGAGGCCCACATTTTTAGCTGGGGCGATTTGGGAGAGCGGCACGGAGGGCCAGAGGAGGGGGAGTAGAGCTCCAGGCAGAGGGGTCAGCTATGAGAAGCGTGGGGTGCTGAGCTCTGCACATGGCTTTGGGGCACCTGTAGGGCTTGTACGCAGACCCACCAGGCATAGAAGATGCAGCTTCTGCTTGGGTAATGAAGGCAGGAGGAGAAATAAAGTAGAATCCTGGTGATAAAGTCCATGAATATCTGTATTTTTCCATAAAATGATCTCGTTTCTATGAATCTCTCTAGTCTAGACAGACATTCCTCTAAATAAGCATGCAGAATCTGCCTCAGGGCAGAGATTTCAAACCTCACACTGCAGCCCATTAGTGGGTCATGAAATCTATTGAGTAGGTCATGCCTGGCACTGAATAAAGGAATAGAGTGGAAAATATCACAGTGCCTGTCATATCATAAGGAAACTGCTTTTTAAGGTAAGCAGTAAGGAAAATATTTTTTACATAAAACTTTGTTTCTGGGGGCAGGGGTGTGTGTGTGGCATACTAAGTCTGGATGTGAAAACTGGCCCTCCACCTCAGCACGAGGAAGCTGAACTGAGGTCCTCTATTCTAAATCAGAGTCCATGGCATGAGTCTGTTTCTCCAGCCTTCCTGCCAGAGATGACCATCAAGCCTCAGTGTCACCTCCTGGGTCAGGTTATGCTGGTGGTAGAACAGCAAGTCCCATCTGTGTGAACCTGCTGGTCTATGAATGGCCTATTCCTTTCCAGCCCCTGGGCACGTAGCAGCACCATACGTGGGTGTGCCCCGGGGGCAGGGACAGCTCTGTGCTGTGTGCACTGCCCTCAGCCTTGGTCCTCTACTTCCAGAGCAGAAGGCCCTCCAAACATCAGCAAACTCCAAGATGCTAGCGACAACTAGTGTTCCAAGGTTCCAGGATGTGGACCTCAGCTGTTACGGATCCCTGCACCCACCCGCCGCAAAATTGCCTCTTGGAGTAGCCTGACTTCATCCACCTTTCTATTCTGTCCTTTTTCTACCGATGGTCTGCAGAAAATCCTGTTACCAAGCCTTTGCTAAATCTAGGATGAGGTTAGGAGAACGAAGAGTAATCTAAGAAGGGTACTCTTTCCTCAGGACTGCAGGGAGAACTTAGATTTTGGCCTGAGGAGCGGGGAGGGGAGAAAGGATTAATCCGGGCAGTGTTCTGCTCTGGCTTGAAGGTCGTCTCCAGTGAGGGCCACACCTTACACGGGACACTTGCCTACCACTTGGGGGAAAATCCACTACACAGGGAAGCAGGCCACCAGGTGTAAAATATGGTTTCTAATCTGTATACTGAAGAGATATCTGCACTCCTATGTTCACTGCAGCACTATTTACAATAGCCAAGATACAGAATCAACCAAAGCGTCCATCAGCAGATGAATGGAGAAAATGCGGTACGTGCACACACTGGAATATTGTTTAGCTATAAAAAAGAATGAAATTCTGTCATTTGCAACAACATGGATAGAACTGGAGGCCATTATATTAAGTGAAATAAGCCAGGCACAGAAAGACAAATTGTGATATTCTCACTCACATGTGGGAGCTAAAAATTAAAGCAATTGAACTCATGGATACGGAGAGTAGAATGATGGTTACCAGAAGCTGGAAAGGGTAGTGGAGATGGTAAATAGGTGAAAAAATGTAGTTAAATAGAATAAATATGATGTAATATTTGATCATACAACATAGGAGAGAAGGATGGTGACTACAGTCATAATTTATTGTATATTTTAAAATAGCTAAAAGAGTGGAATTGGAATGTTCCTAATGCAAAGAAATGATAAGTGCTTGACGTGAGGAATACCCCGATAACCCCGGTTTGATTTTTACACATTTTACACCTGGATCAAAACGTCACATGCACCCCATAAATATATACACCTATTAGTGCCCATAGTCATTAACAATTTAAAAAGTTATGATTTCTAAATGCACTTTGGGATTCTTGCATCCCCAGACATATTGCCCTGGATTCGAGGGAGGATGGTGGAGGGTGGACGGAGGGACAAAGGAATGAGACAATGAGTACCAGATGGCCCTCTTGAGAGGAGACCTCTGAAGTTTGCCAGATCTTGATACTAAACAGTCTTATCTTGCAGGGCATGCCACCGCTTCTTTCCTGTGATTGTGATTATTAATATTGTACAGAAATTTGGCAAGTAGTTTTTTCCCCTAAAAAATGAATTTTCAGGACAAACTCATATCTGATCTTAAACAGCTGACAGTGAAGTTTGCAAAGAACATGTTTTAAATAGATACAATCTCAAGTTCCAGAAATCACTGATAATTGTTATTCAGAGTCCAAGGCAATCAAGGTTGCTTTCTTTACAGTATGTAGAGCTGTCTTAGAGTGGGTTTAATATGAGAACTTGATTATGCCCCTCTTTCCTCATGCTTGGGGGTAGTGGGTATGGGTGCTGGGTGGTTAGGCCTGTCCCATGGGTCTGGAGCTGCTCTACAGACCCCTGAGGAGTGGCCAGAGCGGACACAGGACGGTGTCCCTTTAAACTGGGGTGCTCCTGAGCAGACCCATTTGGGAGAGTCACATGGATTTGGGCTGGGGTGGGGGTGGGGTAATTACTATCCAGAGAAAGTATTTAAAGATAATTACACACCTCCCACTCTTCAAAATATAGCTTTGCTTGACAACTGGTTTCCTGGCAACACTTCCTACTGTATAATAAATGTAATGGTTTATTAGAATGTGTAAATTTATTTGTGTTTACAGATGCATGGAGGATACAGAAATTAAATGATAAAATAGGGAGGAGAAATTTGCCTGCTATTCATGTTCCCTTCACACTAACTGGAAGTCATTTTCTCTAAAAATAGAACCTTCCATATGTAGACACAGGAGAGAGGGATGGTTACGAATGGGTCTCATCTATGTCTCTAAACTTTGAGATCACTGCATTCCCAGGGGAAACTTCTGCTCTCGCAGCCCCAGCTCCGCCTGCCCTTCTCCCTACACTGGACCTTCCTCTTGCCTGTCCAGCTGCATGGCAAGTCCCCCCAGCTACCGGAAACTCCACCTTTGCTCCATCCTCTCTGTCCTGCCCCTCCTGTGGGGCTCACACTGAGTCCCAGCTTCTCCGTGATGCATGCTTCTAGTCTTCTCAGCCTGGGCACTCTCCAGTGCTTACTGTCTGCATTACTCATTTTAGTTACACATTCAAGAAATAGTTACTAAACACCGACCATGGAAGGGTACCAGATACCCAGCAGCTAGCACAATGCCCTCAGGCCTCCTCTGTGTAAAACCTACCCGGAGACACAGACCACTAAGTGAGCAGTCACAGCAGGGCCTAAGTGCTGGGCGGGTCCACGAGGAAGTACACAAAAGGACACCTTAGGCAAGAAGGGTCCCCAGAGGAAACGACTTACCATTTCCTTGTATTGTCAGTTACCTTGTGTTTGTATGGTCCTGCCTCTCCACGGGGCTCACAAGACCCACGAAGGAATGGGGCTGTGTCTTACACTTGCTTACAGACCCACGGGACTCAGCCCAGTCCATCCTGCACAAGAACCCCTGGCTGACGGCATGGCTGAGCAGCAGAGATGAACTCTACGCAAATGGACCACCTCCCTCTGGAAGACAAGGCTGAAGATTCCCGGAGCTCTTGTGAACCAGGGCTCAGGGTAGAGCTGAGGAGAGGGCAGTGCTCATACCTAAAACAGTTTGCTTGATACGCAATGGCGGACAGGCATCTGGAATCGCAGACAACATCAAAATGATGGGCCCTGCAGGCTCCTTCAAGTGGCTAGAGTAAGTTTCCAATTTTTTTTTTTTTTTACCAGAACCAACAACAAACAGCACAGAAAATCATTAAGTTTAATTGTCTTGTAAATAAGTAACTTTATGAAGGACTATTAGAGATTGGGGCAAATTTGGATTTGTGCCTTGTTGCTGATGGCATGGCAGAATTGGAGAGAACACTGGAAGCACATTTCACTGAAGACTGGGCAAGCCAGTCCTCCCAATTTTAGAACCCCATGAGGTTCACTTCAGAACTCTGTAAAGTTGAGCTCCAGAAACTCCAACTTGTCTAATTAATCCCTTCAGGTTGCAAAAGACTTCCTGCATCATTTGTTTCCTAACTGTTTACATTCTGTTCCGAACAGTGAGCTCCAGATGCCACAAATCTCTTATTTTAACTAATTCCTCTAAGTGAAAACCTGGATTACCAAGGGAATACTCTACGATGCCTGTAATATACTATGGCTGTAATCCATTAACTGGCCAAATTTTCCCTAAAGGTTCCATTCCTATACTTCCTTTAAAGAAACATGACTTTGGATCATTCTGTTTTGCAAATGGAATAGGCCAGTTTGAGACTCAAATTCCATTATCTGTAATTGTTCAACTGTTTCACCTAACTTGAGAAAATGATTAGGAATCCTTTCAAAATGTTGGTGGCATTTTCAATCTATTTGTAGCCTTTGATATTCCCTAAGCAGACACCATCAGTGAACTGCTGAATCCAGATCAGACAGCTGCTGGGTGATACCTGCTCATGTGTGAAACCTCCAGGGCCATGTGGCCTTGTGTGGCAGCTGCTAGCAACATGCAGCTACTGTGCATGGGAAACGTGGTCAGTCCAGACTGAGATGTGCAGTACCGGCAAAACCCACTGAATTTCAGACTTAGCACAAAAGCATGAATGCAAAATATCTCATTAATACTTTTTATATGAATTACATATTGAAATAGTAATGTTTTAGAGACACTGGTTTAAATCAAAGAAATTTCCTGTTTCTTTTTATTTTTTAACCTGCCTACTAGAACATTTTTAAAAGTACATATGTGGCTTGCATTGTATTTCTGTTGAATAGCATGCCTCTAGAGTTATGCACTCTGTGGACACACTAGCTATACAGGAACAGAGTTTACTATTCCTGGGCAGAACCTCATCACTAGGATGGCACAGGGATTGGCAGCAGAGCCCCTGGGTATGAGTTCTGACTCAGCCATACTAGAGCCCTGTGACCTGGGCCTCTCAAAGCCTTAAGATCCTCATCTGGAAATGAGTTTCGATGATAGTGACAACCTACTAGCTGCAAACCTTTAGGAGAACAAAATCTGCTGTCTGCAATGCTGTGGTGTATTGTGGGGTGGCTGCAGAAGGAGAAGGCCTTCCCAGAGGCAGATGATCAGGGCTGAATGGCCAGCACGTAGCAAAGCCTCAGGGCCGAGGGAGACTCCAGAGGTTTACAGGCACCAAGGCTCTTTCCCTCTTGTTCAAAAGCACAGCTTGCACCATAGATCACTGGATGAATATAATGTTGCCGGAGTGTTCCAGGCAATCTCTAACTCGAGACACAAGTACGCAATTTTCCCTTCCATCCTCTGGATCATATTCATTCATTCATTCATTTATTAATTTATGATTTAACCACTTGCATGAAGTGAGAGTGATATTTTGGAAATATTTTCAAGTGTATTTTTAATCCCTTTACTCTTATTGTGTGGGGGCTTTGGAACTGTTAAAGCACAACATGCTTTTTCAGCTTTGACTGTCAAATTGGATATTTTGTTTGAATCTGTGTCAAGTCTATTGTCTTACTGGGGCAAGATCTTTCATTAATTAATTCACTCACTCACTCAGCAAATATTTATTAGGTCCTTGTTATGTACCAGCCACTTCTCCAGATATTGGAGATAAAGCAGTAAGAGCCAAGCATTACTGAGAGAGAGAATTTTTTTTTTTTTTTAAATTTTTGGAGCTCTTTCTCTGTAATAAGAGCCAGAGCTGATGGGGTGGACCCTAGATTTTTTATGCAGACGAGGTCTTGGTTTGAGAGAAAGAGGAACTGGGAAAAAAGCCTGTATTTTCCAGTCCTAGTGAAATGGGAGAGAAAGAATGTGTCAGAAGTGGAGCAAAAGTCAGAGACCAGGGTCCTCACTTAATTTTTAGCCCTTGGGCACCACACCTCAAGAGGTTGGTGGGGGGTTGCTTTAGAAACACCCAGATGGCCATGGGGAGGCCCAGGGACACTGGAGCTGGTGGAGTGCCTTGGCAGACCCTGGGAGGTCAGCCCTTGGCTTGAAGCTTATCCTGGCTGTTACAGAGGGCGTGATGGGACACCAGTAGGCCAACGAGCCTGCCGTAGTGCTGCTGCCTCCCCCAGTTCCTTCAGAGAGCGTGAGGGACTTCGAAGTGTCCGTGTACTCAGCTGAGGTGTAGAGGTGCTAAAGTCAGTGGGCCAACAGAACTCAAGGGTCAGAGAGCAGAGGTGGAGATTTCAAGGCAGAGGGCATGGACTCCAGCAGTGGATGCTCTAACCAGATGGACCTCAGTGGGTACCAGTTCAGACAGCAGTCCAGCCTAGCCCCATGCAGCAGAGATGAGCATCCAGAGGGCTTGTGTGGCTTGTAGGACCAGCCCTCATCATTCCCTGCTTCCTGGAATTGCAAAGTCCCTCTCCCCCACGTGTCCAGCTCCATCTAAGAGAGGAGCTGGGACAGAGGCAATCTGAGAGACAAATCACTTTACCTTAAGGGACAGTTTAAAATACAGCACTGGGCTACGTTTACTCAGCTGGACGAAAATGTCTTTATGCTCCTGCCTTGTAGTAGGTAGGGCCAGGGAATCAAGATCAGCTCAATGATGAAAAACAACCAGTAATTTTTGGTAGATACACGCTTTGTGGGAGTGAATTCACATTCTCCCTGCACGCGTCTGTCCACTAATTCATTCAACACACATGTACGGACATTCACCACTGGACAGGCACTGAGCTGGGTGCTCTGAAAGTAGCCCCTGTGAGGCATGCAGGTAGAGCCTCTGGGGGCAGGGGACTGTGAGCCAGTAATCCGAGTGTGAACTGCTGAGTGCTGTGACAGGGACATCAGCAAAGCACCAGGGAAGGGGGAGCTGAGTAACTCTCCCTGGAGTCTGCAGAAGGTATTTCCACTCCCAGCGAAACGGGAGAGAAAGCAGTAACATGGAAGCAGTAACATCTGAGGGTCTGAACAGAAGTCTGAGTTCTCCAGATGAAGGCCTGGGGGCATGGTGATTTAAGTGGAGGAACGGCTCCATGCAAGGCCCTCAACGTGCACCAGGACAGGGAACATTTAGATAACTGCAAGAAGTTCCCTGTAGGAGGAACAAAGGTTATTTTCACGGAAGTGCAGGAAGTGCGGCTGGGAGGCAGATGGGGGCTGAGGACCCTGGGTCCTTTTGTAGGTTTTGTCATTGTCAAGAGCAGTGACACAGATGGGTGTCATAATCCTATGTGCTTTCCATCATCATCATAGTTCACATCTCACCATGTTCTATAAACATGAAGTAGGTCATGACAGTCACAAGGGTTCACTTTATGTTTCTTTTAACTGGACTTCATCTTAGAAGGGAGGAAAACACATCTGGTCTGACAACTTCCTAGGGACACTGCTGCCAAAAAGATGGACGGTCCGAGATCATTCAACAAATGTCAACCACTGGATTATTTGTCTGATCTGAGCCATAAGCTTTTTCTTAATGGCCATACAGAAAGTAGTTACCCCCTAAGAAGAATACCCCTTACCCTACTGACAACTCGTAGGCATTACCTTGGGCCACCCAACAGGGTGGCTGAGGACAGAGCTGGTGGTAGAAGGAAGGAAGAGCAGTGTGCGTCTCACTCACCTGAACTTTGACTTGGAGATCCGGTGGCTGAAAGAGAAAAAGGAAATGTTACCAAACACACGTGCATTTAAAAGATGTTCAACAGTCCCAGGGAAATTTGATGTTCCCCAGGTAACTTCGTGTAGGTGCTGGAAGGAGGCATGGTGTGAATTAGAACATCTAAACACTATGTATTTGAATGTGGAGACTGAGGTCTGGCCCAGCTAGCATCTTCTAAGTACAATCCTTGCTGTAGAGGGAGAGTACCAGGTCCTCAGGGTCTGCCTAGAAAGTTCTATGAGGTCAGGTTAGGAAGAGCTGTATCTTGAGAAAAGCTGCAGAGGAAGAAAAGGCCTCTCCTGATGACAAGAGGACCCCAATAGCAGAAAAATCACAGGCAAGAACAGGTCGGCACAGACCTCACAACTGTCTGCCAGAGCCCAGCTAGAGTGGGGTTATGAAGGGAAGACCAGCAAAATGAGCCAGCCAGAAATGGAGGGGCCACAACAGCCCCCACCCAAGAGCTACAGAGGGGGCCTAAGGAGCCAGCCCCAGATTCAGAGGAGAAACCCAGGATGCTGACAGTCACGTGCAGTCCTGAAGACCTGGGAACTTCTGGGCAGAAGCTCAGGGTGGGCGTGAGGGTGGCTGCCTGGAAGGGTCATTGAACAGGGAGGGGGTTCCATGGAAAGGCGGAACCTTCAAGGAAGTCCTGAGCCTCCCTAGTTCACGTAGGGAAGAGTGCACGGGAGGCAGGAGGCTGGGAGAAAAGGGCAGGCGGGAGAGACTGTGAAAGAGAAGTGTGGAGGAGAGAAGGCTGAGCCAAAGAGAGAGAAACAGAGTGAGAGAATGTAAGCAGTTGAGGTAATTAGAAGGCACCTGTCAGCTTGGCTTTGGTGCTAGAAGGGCGTGAACGCTGGGGATAGTGCAGGTGGTGACAATGTTCAGATGGAGAAGCAGAAGAACAGAACGCAAGTTAGAGATGAAGAAGGCAACGGAGACAGTGGTGGAGCAACAAGGAGAGGCATGGGGAAGAAAGGCGAGAAGGGAGTCTGGGAGGCGACTGCCGCAGGCCTGCCATGTCCCAGCCCGGCACACAGCGAGCTGTGTCGCAGAGCAAGAACATGCCAGCCCCTCTCGTTATTTCTTATTAAAAAAAATTAAGCCAGAAGATGTGACAGGTGGCAAAGCCATCGTGCATGAGATAATTATATCTCTGGGGCGCTGCGAATCAGAGCCAAGTGCCTTTACTGCTCCGAACCGTTAGCTAATAACCTCATCCCACCCCCATAGACTGCCTGTGAGGGCTGGAGGGTTTAATCACACGTGAACAGTGTGTGGGAGGGGGACTAGGAGCCCAGGGCAACACTGTTATTTACAGCCACAGTTTAACCAGCAAATGAATGTTTCCCAGCTGCTAACTGGGTGCTGGGGAACCCAGGCGCTCTCTTCTCCAGCGGGCCCATGCTGAGCCCCAGACCTTCAGCGTCTCCCCAGGCTGCTTTTGGATGGTTGCCTCTCCTTGCTGTTACCCATAAGCTCAAGTGAGTGGGTGACCACGGCCTTCAGCTTTGTCACTCCGACTCCAAGCCTAGCCTGGCCCCAGGCCTTCTTTCAGAAACACCTCAGTAGTCCTGCCTGGGGTGCCCCCTGATGACGACCACCGGCCCTTTGCCATGAGGCATTCTCTTGCTCGCAGTGCAAGCGGGTCACAAGTGCAAGTGGGCTCTGAAAAGCTCCTCTCTGGGGAAACCTAACCCTGAGTGTTCGTCTCCAAGGGAAATGACCCTGGGAAGCAGGACTGGCGCTGGGGGTGCTGGAAAAGGAGGTCCTGCTTCAAGCATGGTCGTGGACTGCAGGTCCTTCTGTGGCATCCGGGCACATTCTGAGCAAGAAATGGACAGAGCTTTCTTGTCTGCTTTGTGACAGGTCCGGATGGATAAGCCTGGGCACCACACTTAAAGACTGATTTTGTTGCTATTGTTGCTATTCTCTGGGATTGTGAGCACAATTTTAGGTTCGCGGGGACCAAAACCTCATCCCCTTTTAAAGGCTGGCACTTTTGACAAGCAACCGCCGAATGACTAAGTTCCATGTTGGGCAGGCTCCTCTCCTGGAGAAGGGGAGGACACTGCTCAGTGGTGTTTGTCTGGAGACCGAGGGAAACTCCATGCCCGTGGGGAGCTGAGGTGAGAACTCTGTGACATCTGAACTCCTTGGTTCTTCCTGCTCCCTTTGCACACCTTGGAGTTAATGCTAGGACCTCTTTGCCTCCTGGGAGGTGGCCCAGGGTTCTGGGCTGGAAAGGTGCTCCTGCAGTGAGAGGACGCAAGCCAGGAGCCCGGGTGCCTTGGTGCCATGGTGCTGGTCCACATCCTAGGCCGGTTCACTGTGGCCAGTGCCTCCCTGCTACTGATCTTCACAATCTCCAAAGAACCCTGAGAACAGCTGGGGGCTCTGGCTTCTCTATGCCCAGTGCACTCAGAAGGCTTCCTGGCTTTCTCCACCATCATTGTTCCAATGAGGCACAATTCCTACCTCAGGCTGAGCGGATTCTTGTAGAAGAGCGAGGAGGGAGAGAAGGCTGGTGAGGAACACGAGACCGTCAGAACAGTTCCAGTGGGTGGGAACCGAAGTTCATGCAACGCCAGATACTTTCTCCACCCAGGACTCTAAGACAAACCTTCGGAGAGACCATGATTTTCCTTTGTGCTTTTCAGGTTCAGAATTAGAGACAGGCCCCAGACTCTTTTTCTCCCCTAGTTACTCAGTTTGCATTTGTCATTATCTGAGAAATATTTGAACTTCTTGAGAGCTATTTATATTTTCAGCCTCTCCCCTCTTCTTAGAGGAACGAGTGCCATATGTTTACTACCTGCTGTGTAAAATAGTATTTCCCTGAATTGTCCCAAATTTGCCTTTAACGTAAGTCAGATGGCACTGCAGTCATCATCCACATTGACAATGCGTCTGACTCAGCATCCTTAACTCTGGGACTTCCTCTCCAGCACAGCTCTTATTATTGGGAGGGTCACATCCTGCCCTTGCCACGGCATAGGATTCCTTCCACTCCTGGGTCCTGAGCTCAGATGCTCCATGGCTCTGGCCAGAGCCTCCCTTTCTATGATCCCTCCTGCTCTTTCAGAGGACCCAACCTTTGTCCTCACTGGATCCTCCCCATCACTCACACCCTTTAACACCAGGCTTGACTATAGTCATGGCAACGTTGCCCTCAATACCACAGAGACTCCACACCGCCTGGGCCTTCTGCTGAGCCTGCATGGCTAAGCCCCACCCTCGGTCACCCCGCTGTCTCTTTTTAGTGCTCTCAGGCTGCAGAGTCTGCCAAAAATATGGCTGACTGCACATTTATGATATCAGTCTCCACCGCGGCATCAGTGCTGCCCAGGAACCTTTGGGCAACCTCTCGATGACTCACTGGTTTCAGTCTCCGTACTGTCCTTCAAGTTCCTGTGGCCCCTGACCCTTGCTTTGGGAGATGAGATGGCTGAGCTCATTCGGAGTGACTCCTATCACTGACCCCTTCATCAGAGCCTGTTTCTGATTCTATCTTCTTTACAGAACTGTAGGCCTTGAGAGCTGGAAGGGACCCTTAGATACTATGTGGACCTACAGTTTGCAGTTTCTCCAGGTGTAGAATGCTTTCTTCACATGAAATCTTGCACCGCTGCAGGTGGTTTCCGCCCCCTGCCCCAGCCTCTGCTGAGACGTCAGTCCGACCCTTCTTTTTCCCAGAGGATAAGGCTGAGGCCCAGAGCAGAGCGCTCTGGCCAAGATCCCAGGGCTAGCTGGAGGTTGATGGGCACTAGACTCTGGGACTCCTCTTCTTTCATTTTCCAATTAGTCCCAGGCGCACAGAAACTCCTCTTTCCTGAGCAAGTTCAGTGCCTCAAACTGTCTTTGCTGTCGCCCTTCTCCTCTTCAGAAGCAATGCCTTCCTGTAAGCACCTGCTTCCCCTCCAGCTGGTTTCGCTTCTTCCTGCTCTGTGACCTCTTCCTTGCCTTGAAGCTTGCCCTAGCTTTTATTACAACGAAGGCCAGCACTTCCCACACTCATGCTACTCCTCTTCACATGCTCCCATCTTCCTCCCTGTCCATGGCCTCACTGCCTGACTGAGCACCCTGTCCTAGCCCATTTCCACCCCTTCTCCCTCACTGAGGCCGACTCCCAAGACCAGAGCCCTGCAACCCTTAGGGGGTAGCACCCCAGAACACACACACAGCACAGCCCCTCTTTCCCTCTGCAGCCCGAGCTGCCGCCACGCTACCTCGCGCCTGCGCCAGGCTCTTGTGGCTTCTCATTCCTGCCTGCTCTTTTCCTGACATCGCAGTGATCCTCCGGGAGCTCCGAACTAACCAAATCAACCTCCCGCTCAGCTCTGTTCAGAACGCCCTTCAGCGACTTCTCACGCTCTTCTGATGCAGACCCAAATGGTTAAGGGTCTGCCAGGCCCTCAAAAACTCACGTCCATCCTTCTGTTCTCAGCTGGAATTTTAATTCTGCAAAGAAGGCTTTCCTAACCTGCCAGTCCAAATCAGAAACCTTTGTTATCAGCCCGACCTTACACTTACTTTTCCTTCTCAACACTTACCCCAATTTAGAGTTGTCTATTTATTTGCACAGCGTCTCTCCCACACTAGACCGTGAGCTCCAGTATGATGGCGTCAATTTCCTCCCCTGTTGTGTGTCACCACCACCTAGCCTAGCACCAAGCTGGGCAGACTGTGGAACGAATGCACAGATCAACAGCTCTGTCCTGAAATTCCTCCCCCCGCGCTTCCAGGCTGGCGCTGCTGCCTCTTCTCCTAACGTTCCTTTGTCTGTTTCGCTTGCTTGGTCTTCTTTTTCTGTGTGTCCATTTCCCAAGATTCAGCCCTTGGTCTTCTGTTTTCCACTTCGCGCTGAACAACCCTGTCCTATCACCTCATTGGTGGTTTTCATCCCGGCAACCTAAAACATGTGCGGCCACCCCTGTTCAGAGCTGAGCCTCGGACCTCCGTATCTCGTGGTCTCCATGATACCTGCAGGTCACTCCAACTGGGCTCCTGCTTCAGATTTCACTTCCGCCTCATTATCCTCTTCCCTAACTGTGATGGCTCCTTCCTCTTCATTACCTCCACCTGCCTGCCCCTGCTGCCATGAAATACCATGCTGTAGTTCTTTCCTCCCTTCCCCCAACAGGAACCATCTCCATCCAGGCCTTCTTACTACATAGCAGTCCTCGTCGTGACCTCATCTTATTACATAAGACTTCTAACCCTTAGCTTTAAAGATCCTGGTCACTCACTGTCCCCTCAGACCATCACACTCAGTCTCAGTTCCCGTGCTGCTTCTCCTGCCAGGAATGCTGGCAGAGTCTTGGCCCATCATTGTCTGGGGCGGGGTGGGAGGTCGAGAGATGGGGAAAGACCACATTTTATTAGGGGCATATTATAATTCTGGCATGTGACTCAGCATTTTGTATGCACAGAGTACGAATGTGGCTAAACACGGGGATAACAGGGACCATTTCTGCAGCGCTCTCCAGGCTGCAGAGCACGTGCTCTGAGCAAACGACAGATCCACTGGAGACTGCCAGCCTCCATCCGCAGCGGAGTATCATGTTTCCTTCCTAACAGAGCCTCAGGCTCTCCTGAAATGTACTGTCCGGTGACTTCCTGGTGCCAGCTCCCTGGTCCCTCCTGGTATGTGACTCAGGCCTGCTCAACAGCCAGAGTTGGAGGGCCTTTGATCATCTCTCTAAGCCTCGTCTTGGTGGCAAGACGACAGAAAGGCCTAGAGCTGACGGACTTTGAAGCCTTCCTACGGGCCTTTCCTTGAGTTGCTGTTTGGGACCTACTGCCAGAAACTCAAGTACTTGTTTTGTACGATTCCAAAAGAAGAGGTTTGCACTGCTGCTTAAAAATGTAATTAGCATCGTATGTTAACAAGATTTTGACAAGAATTGCTTCCCGACAATGCTGAGAAATCTGCAGTGCAGACTCCCGGGTGCCGCTGTCAGAGTGAGTGATACTGAAGCCCCATGCTCCCTGGAGACAGCGGCTGTGAGGGCTGCTCTGGCCTCATCCTCATTCTCCTTCCCCCACATGGGCTCCGAGGCCATGCTCAAGGCCAGCATTGCTGGTTTAGACTCTTTCACAGCTCAGCGTTGTGAAAGGGCTGTGCTCGCCCAGGCTCTCCGTCATTCCACAGACGAGGAGGGAGGGGGGATGCTGCCTCCCAGATGGAGCGATTCAGAAATGCACTGTATCCGGGACTGGTCTGACTCAGAGCCTCTGTTTGCAGTTCTTCCAGCGGCCAGGGTGAGTTTGCAGTCGTGACGCCCCAAGGCAACAGAACAGCAGGCTCCACTGCACTTCTGCTTCCCTTACTGGCAGGATGACAGAGCTTCAGGTAAGGACCCACATGCTGGTCATCTCCCAGCGCATCTTCTCACCTGTCTGCTTCCCTCCCAGGTCACGTTTATCAGAATGGAAGGGGTGGCCAGCAGGACTCAGGACCCTAACCTCGTCAGCTCTTTGAAGAGGGGTAAAAGGGACTGGAGTGAAAGAAACAGACTTCGGGGCCGCCCCCTACACACACCCCCTCTATATTTCTCAAATGTGAAGAAAAGTAGCTCAAAACCCAAGAGTCAGCGCCCCCGAAGAAGTACTGAATTGAAGATGAGCCTTGATTTTAAGACTCACCCCCAGCCAGGGCCATCCTCACCCCAGAGCCCTCTGCTCCCCATCTTGGTTCCCACCTGAGGTTTGTTTCTTGCCACCGGCTCTAATCTCTGCCTTTCCCAGTGATGAGCCAGCCCATTGTGATTTCCAGATGCAGCTTTTCCACCCGTGCTCCAGAAAAAGCCCCAGCCCCTGGGCTCGCCGTGCCTACTCACGCCAGCCTGGCCCCGCAGTTTTCTCCCTCGATGTCACCTCCAGCCACGTTTTCGGTGTTGACGGACTCGGTCTCACTGGTGGGCATGCTCACTGCAAGAGTCAAAGGGAAGCAGAGCAAGGCATTGAGGGTGGGGAGAGAAGGGAACAGAAGAGCATTAGTTTGCAACACGCTCACCGCAAGACCCAGTGCGGGTTGGCAGAAAGAGAGCCTGTGTGCACCGGCTGGCTAATCCGCACAGATCCCCTTGACTGACACGCCTGCTGCTTGTCCAGGGCAGGTTTTGCTGCCAAGAACACTGCAAACTAATGGAAGTATGGGAGGATATCTGGTAATAACAGCATTTTACCTTACAGGATACATCCTGAAAAAACTGACCACTGAATCTCTCCTCTGCACTCTGTGGACTGGAAGAAGCTGCAGAGCCTTTTCCATTTGCAACTACCACTTGCCATAGAAAGAGGAGCTTTCGTGAAAATATATCATTTTCCTTACTTCATCCCACCCGCCATCTCTAAGGGGCTCCATCTCCAAGAACAGGGACCAGCCTGTTTGTAGAAAGGGCGTGCTTGCTGCTGGGTGGACAGAGGCCTCCCCTTTCCGGCAGTCGGTTACTCCCAGGAGCACGATTGAGACAGAGGGCTTGAGGGAAATGGCCATTCCCAGAGCCGCGCACTGAGACTCAAACTAGCCCTGGAGACATCAGGAGTGAGGAGTGGAAGTGTGCAGTCCACACGATTATGTTTACTTGTGGTCAGAAGACAGCCTGTACGGATACTATTTCCCCTTTCAGCCACCCTGACATTCCCATGTCAACAGGTTGACTTGGATATAAGCCGTTTAATTCAACTTGTCCACCCTCCTCCCAAGGCAGCTGTGGGCTGAATTCCCAGAATGATGGGAGTTTTCTAGCTTAGAACCCAGTTTGGTGGCCTGAAAGAAGTCATTATTATTATTATTATTATTATTTTTTCTTCTAAATAAAAGTTTAACTCAAATAATTCTTCTTCACCTTCCATCACTCTCTTACTATGACACAATGCGTTCCTTAGTTCTGTAACCCTTATTCTTTAGAGTGGCCATCGTATGCTTGGTCCTGGTTCTGCTGTTCCTCCAGAATAGAACCCTTCATCTGCTGAGAAAGCCACCCGCCCTCAGCAGATACAGAATCTGCTGTTAGTGAGGGAGCGGCCTCCGGTGACAAGTCCCCGTGAGGCTGCCAGCACCCAAGAAACACTTCTGCTGGTCGTACGGATAATGTTGATGGATGTGGATTTTTCCTGGTGTCCTTTCCTTTGGATTAAGACAAGCCAGGTTGGTGAGAAGAGAATCATTTCAAGCATATGGAAGATACAAATGAAGTCCACGACTTACCGTATGTTCGACTGTTGTGTATGAGAGACCTCTCTGACCTTTTTAATAAAATTGAATTTAAAAAAATCCAGATGTCATTTCATAGAACTGTAGAGCTGGGTGAGGCTTTAGAAACTTTCTGGCTCTAACTCGTCCTCCTCACTCTGCAGGAGAGGAAAGCGAGGCCAGAGAAGGGATGTGGTGCCCGCAGTCACGCGGTGTGTTCGAGGAGGCCTGGGACCAGGGCACAAGTGTCACACCCCCTGCACCATGTTCATCCTGAGTGCCCCAGTCTCAACCGCCTCTGCACTCTACACCCTTGGCAAAGACAAGCTTCTTAAAGCCTACTAGGCTCTGGGAGCACCACAGGAAGGCAGTGAGTAGCCAAACAGGGGCACTGAATTCCATAGCATTACACTCACTTTATAGTCTGAAGTCTGGAGGGGCTGGTGAGACCAGCCCATAGGGGTGGTTTCAGGCCTGGGAGCTGGGAAAACGGACCTTCAGAGCTTGCCAAGGGCCCTGCTCAAACCACACTAAGGAAGCCATAAAATGGAAGCACTCTAAGTCTTCCAATCCATCTATCTCCAGCCATCTCAGCCCTAAGATTTTTTAATTTTAATTTTTTATTTTTTAGCTCTCCACCCTCTGGACATCCTTGCTTGAAGGGCCAGGCCATGTAGAAAAAGTTCTGTGACTCTGTGACACTTGGTTCCCAGAGCCTTACGTGTGAGTACAGTGCTGTGGAGGTGGCGGTGCTAGGCTTGGAAAGACAAATGAACTTGGAGGCGCAGGCCTGGGCACTAGAAATAAGGACAGCACCTTCTAAATCGAGGCACTGCCTGTACTGGTTCCAACCGCGCATTCACAATGTCCTTACTCCAGGCCAGCACTGCCCAAAGGAAGAGCTCCTGGAGGAATAGCTCTGCCAGTTGTCACACCCACTGACTTTATACATATGAAGCAATGACAAGGCAGTGCCGTTGAGGGGGACAGGTTGCCATCCCTTCACAAACACACGGACACACACACAACATATATAGGTACACATATATGCACACACAGAACTACTGCGGCACAAGCCATCAAGAGAAACACCCTCCCGTTCTGTCTGGTATGCACCCATACACATTTACACACACACAGCACAGGGCGACATTACCATGGGTTTCTGTGGAATGACTAAACCAAGCAAACTTCCCTTTCTTCTGATCAAGCATGCCCGCCAGAGTGCCTCCTTTCACAGACAAGATGGTCAGTGTCAAGAACCAGGAACAAGACATCAACAGAGCACACGCAGTCAGCCACGGGCAAAAGAAAGAAACAAGGAACTCAGCTTTCACAGAGAACATCCATTTTTATCACAGAAAATAAAGAAAAAAAAATTCAAAGCAATAAATCAAAACATATAGGAAAACAACAAAATAGAACCAAACCCCCAACTCACATGAATTAACATCACAAAACAAATGATGACCCTGGAGAGAAGGAATTACTCCAGGAGAGAGAGGCTATCTGGCATATCTAATGAAAGACTTTGAGAGGGCTTCCTAGGAGGGGGCTGGCACTCATCCCTGCTGCTTCCTTAGGGAGCTGTTGCCCTTTGCAGGCTCAAGTGGGGTCACTGCTAAAGTCTAGCCGTAGCCCTGGTATCCTCTTCATCCCTACCCAATAGCCAGGTGACTTGTCTCCTCCCTCACATGGGACCACACTGCAAAACTTTCACCTGTAGTGGATTCAAGGGTTTCCTCGCTATTTGCACCCGGATAGAGTCACTCGCAGGTGGAAAAACAACCCATTGACCTGCTTGCTCCTTTGTTCAGTTCAAAATTCCATTCTTTTTATTTATTTATTTATTTTTTGAGACAGAGTCTCGCTCTGTCACCCAGGCTGGAGTGCGGTGGTGCGATCTTGGCTCACTGCAAGCTCCGCCTCCCGGGTTCACGCCATTCTCCTGCCTCAGCCTCCCAAGTAGCTGGGACTACAGGCACCCGCCACCACTCCCGGCTACTTTTTTGTATTTTTAGTAGAGACGGGCTTTCGCTGTGTTAGCCAGGATGGTCTCGATCTCCTGACCTCATGATCTGCCCACCTCGGCCTCCCAAAGTGCTGGGATTACAGGTGTGATCAATAATTCAATTCTATTCAGCAAAGACCCATCAAACGCCTAGGGCTCATACCCAAAACATATATGTGTCTGCTTTTAATTAGTTTAAATGGGCCAATAAGTTGTTAAATTGCCTGTCAATGGGTGGTCATTTGAGGAAGTTTGTAAATAAGGGAGAAGAATTCTGTGAGTTCTGCTGGGTCTGGGCTACAGCTGAAGAGGAGAGTGCTCCAGAAGAGTGTGAAGACACTAGCCACTGCACGGGAGAGTGTGAAGACCCCAGCTACTGCACAGGAGAGCATGAAGACACCAGCGACTGCATGGAAGAGTGTGAAGACACCAGCCACTGCATGGGAGAGTGTGAAGACCCCAGCTACTGCACGGAAGAGTGTGAAGACACCAGCCACTGCACGGGAGCGTGTGAAGACTCCAGCCACTGCACGGGAGAGTGTGAAGACCCCAGCTACTGCAAGGAAGAGTGTGAAGACCCCAGCCACTGCAAGGAAGAGTGTGAAGACCCCAGCTACTACACGGAAGAGTGTGAAGACACCAGTCACTGCATGGGAGAGCATGAAGACACCAATCACTGCAAGGGAGAGTGTGAAGACACCAGCCACTGCATAGCAGAGTGTGAAGACTCCAGCTACTACAAGGAAGAGTGTGAAGACACTAGCCACTGCACTGGAGAGCATGAAGACACTAATCACTGCATGGGGAAGGGGATGTTCTGTATGAACTTGGAGTTCTGGATGTCAAGTGCTTTAGCTAATTGCTCAGATAAAGTTTTCCCATTTCATTTGAAAGAACTGGCATGAGCTGTGCCTCTGCGAGGTCACTATGCAGGGTGCAAAAGGAATTGTGGTTTTTGCATTGTTGGAATTTGCCGTTTGGTATTTAAATATGTTCTTAAATAAATGTGGTTATGTTATACTTCATTTTAATGGGCATTTCTCTTTTTTTTTTTGGTTAATGATGTATTGCTGTTTATTTTATGTTTATTTTAGACTATGGAAATGATGTTAGACAAAGAGCAAATTCGAGTGATTTGGGTCATAAAGCAGTGGAGACAACTTGCAACATCAACAACTCATTTGGCCCAGGAACTGCTAATGAACATCCACCACAGTGGTGGTTCAACAAGTTTTGCAAAGACGAGGAGCATAATGAAGAAGATGAGGAGCATAATGGCAGGCCATGGGAAGTTGATGACGACCAATGGAGAGCCATCATCGAAGCTGATCCTCTTACAACTACACGAGAAGTTGCTGAATAACTCAATGTCAACCATTCTATGGTTATTTGGCATTTGAAGCTTATTGAAAGGTGAAAAAGCTCGATAAGTAGGTGCCTCATGAGCTGAGCAAAAAAACCCCAAAAAAACAAACAAACAAAAAAAACACCACATTGTTTTGAGGTGTCATCTTCTCTTATTCTACTCAACAACAACAAACTATTTCTTGATCAAATTGTGATGTGTGAGGAAAAGTCTATTTTATATGACAACCAGCAATGACCAGCTCAGTGGCTGGAGGGAGAAGAAGCTCCAAAGCACTTCCCAAAGCCAAACTTACACCAAAAAAAAGTCATGATCACTGTTTAGTGGTCTGCTATTAGTGTGATTCACTACAGCTTTCTGAATCCCAGCGAAACCATTACATCTAAGAAGCATTCTCAGCAAATCAATGAGATGCATCAAAAACTGCAATGCCTGCAGCTGGCATTGGCCAACAGAAAGGGCCCAATTCTTTTCCACAACAATGCAGGACCGCATGTCGCACAACCAATGCTTTAAAAGTTGAACCAATTGGGCTACAAAGTTTTGCCTCATCTGCCATATTCACCTGACCTCTTGCCATCCAACCACCACTTCTTCAAGCATCTCGACTTTTTGCAGGGAAAATGCTTTTCACAACCAGCAGGATGCAGAAAATGCTTTCCAAGAGTTTGTTGAATCTGGAAGCATGGATTTTTACGTAATAGGAATAAAAATCTTATCTCTTGTTGGCAAAAATGTGTTGATTGTAATGGTTCCTATTTTGATTAATAAAGATGTGTTTGAGCCTAGTTATAATGATTTAAAATTCATGGTCTGAAATCACAATTTCTTTTGCACCAACCTAGTATTAATGAGTGGCAGCGAATGCAGGCGGGAAGTCGGTCACCACTCACAGAAGGAAGCATGTGCCCTGCTGAACTCATGGGTGGCCCCATCACTTCCGGGAAAGGCATGAGGGGAGGGGCAACCCAAGTCTTAGGTTTTTCTATATTTCATCCTCTTCTCCTAGAACGCAGATTATACTCAATGGACTTCCTTGGATGTTGCCTGGTAAGGAGAATTTTGGAGACTGGCTAGTGATAGAAAAGGGCCATACCTATTTTTAACCTGAAGGGCTGTGTCTCACACACTCGTCTTTAAGGTACAAAGTGTGGAACGAACAGAGACTTCATACCTGGCAGGTTTTTTTTTTTTTTTTTTTTTTTTTTTCCCCACTTCTCGGAAATCCCACCTGCAAAAAGCACTGAGAGTTAGGAGCTGAAATGAGCCACTTGGTTCAAGTTTCCCTTCTAGGGAAAGGTATGTCTCAAACAGTCACTAACATGGGACTCTCATAATGAACGGTCTTTTATCTGGAGATGTAGGGGGTAGACGTAGGCTGCCAGTCTCCAAGTTTCTATCTGTGTGGTGGTTGTCTGAGGGGATGAGAGCCCTGCTTAGTGGTGGAGAGTCCAGAACATTGACACCTTCCATGCAGAAGCGTTATTCAGCTTTTGGCTCTGACATCCTAAGTGTCCTATCTTGTTCAATTTCAGAAGCGACTGTATGATCACTTTATAAACCTGAATTTGACCAGGGTTGGTCTTTCATGGGGACCAAGTTGGCAGTCACCTGTATGGAAAAATGATCTGAAGAGCAACTAAATAATCTCCCTGGATGGTTCACGGAAGTCTCAGATCTTTCTTTTGGGGCATGGCATGTAATCTAAAGTTCCTTTCTGAAATAAAAATATCTCACCTGGAAGAAGCACTCTATGAACACATTAGTGCCTATTAATTTGTGATAGTTTATCCCACAAGCACCTGCAGGAATAAAATGGCGAAATGGTGTTTGTGTTCCTATTATCAAGGGATTACATAGTGGTATCAAAGCTGATTCCTCAAGGAAAACTTCTAGGAAGCTGAATGTCCAAATTGTTGAAAGTTTAGAATCATGAATGCTGGATACTTACTCAATGGACGAGATGGAAAGCCTGACCCCTCCCTCGGCCATTCCAATGAGGAGTTGGTTGGAAACTAAGGGGCACCTTTTCTCTAAAGGCAACCTACTCCAATGTCCTTAGAAGTGAAGCTCGATTGTCTGCTCATCTGTAGGCAATGTCATACTAGTACATCCTTTATAAGGCACGATATGCTTTATCGAATGGATCTGGGAAGGAGAAGGCTGGGGAAGAAAGCTAGACAGGAAGCTTGTTTTCCAGTTTTCTAACTTCCCTCTTACCAAGTGCTGTGGACCAAATGTGTTTCTCTGGGCTCTCCAGTCCCCTGCTTCTGCTGAGAAGACTCCGCAAGAAAATGAGATTTCTTTGAAAGTGTAAGACACATCTGCCAGCAGGAGTGGCTGGCCTCTCAGGAGGTTTGCTAAGAAAATGCCCAGTCTGTATTCTGGAACTTGGCTGGTAGCTCAAATGGCTAACATCATTGCATTTTTAGTAATATTATCAACGGCTACAGCAAGTTGTATGGCCAACTTGCCAATAACTGATTACATCCTTTAATTAATGTCTTCTCCCCCCGACCCCACAAACATATACTCTTGGTGGCCACTCTTGCTTGAACAGTGCTTAGTAGGAGTAGGACTATTTCTATGTCTCAAGAGAGGTGCACGGTTATTGTCTTATGGCAACCAGTGTCTCCCCTGACCTGCTTTGGGAACAGTTGTGTGACTACTGGGGAGATTATAAAAAGTCATTTTCTCCCTGGGATAATCTCTTGAAACTGGAAGCATGCCAGCTGTGCTAGTGGGGGAGGACTAGAGCTAAGCCATTGTGTAGATTGCCCTTCCTTGGTGTTTGGGTTTGCAAACCCTCTGAGGGTTTACTCGCTGAAATTTGGGAATCCTCCATTAAACACCAGGTGGTGCTTTGAAAGTATGGCTGCAGCGATCAGCGGGCCAGCCTTTCTACAGCTGTGGTCAACAGAGAATGGGCAGGCTTAGAGCACACAAGCCTCACTTTTCCCCATAGGAAGTGAGCTCTCTATAAAACGAATGACTCTCTTGACAGTTCCCCATATTGCTGAAAGCAAGTCTCCAAGTAGTGAATCTGCTGCAGGCTATGCCAGTGTGCGAACACTCACGTTCTCCTTAAAAAGAAATTGGATCTTATTTAGCCACCATGAGGCCACCATGATGTGTCCAAAGATGACCAAAGTCATCCACATGAATAAAAAATGACTCCAGAAGGGGTTTTGGCAAAGGATTGAGAGTCAGAACCACTTTAGTTTTGATAAAAAAGAAAAAAAGGCACTAAGGTGACAGCAAGAAATCCACGAAGGAAACAGTGAGCAAAATCTTCTTTGGTGCCCGCTGCTGTAGTCTCGTTTCCTTCCTCCCTGCCACATCCTGACTCCCTTCCTTCCCGTCCCGAGACTGGCAGGACAGGGAGGACCATCCTGCTAGAGAGTATCCGGCCTGTTCCTGAGGCCCCCGTCTCAGAGCTTTTTATGTGTCACGACTGAGTGAGTGGCACCAGAGCAAAGCTCCACATGAGAGAACGAGGGATGGATGTGGGGCGAGATGAAACAATCTGCCTAGTTCCGAAACCTTTGGTCACCCAAAATAGCTTTGACTTTGTCCCAGGGATGGAGCTTTGTAATGTCCTGATGTGCCTGTCAGCAGGAGCGGCTGGCCTCTCATGAGATTTGCTAAGAAAAATGCCCCGTCTGTGTTCCGGAACTTAGCTGGTAGCTCGTTATCCAAGGTCAGAGAGCTCACCAGCTGCTGTCAATCTTACGCCTCCTCTGGGAGGAAGAGGGTTGATGCCTCAGGCCCAGACATCCCAGGCAGTGGCTAGGGGTATCGGGAGCACTGCTTGCCCCGCCCAAACTTCTCCAGGGTGGTGGCATGTCATACAAGGCCAACGGCTGAGTCCAGGTCACCAGTCTGCTAGGATCCAGTGTCCAGGCTTCCAGGCACTCCAGGATGGAAGTGAGGAATCGACTTTGCCATATACTTGGCCAGGTGCCCATCTTACTACATTTTTTTGCATATGAGTGGCATCATTTGTATTTATTTTCTCAAAGTACTAATCAGACTTACGGTTAACAAGCAAAAGGATTCCTCATTTCCTACCTCATTGACTCCAATCTGGTATCTAAAACGCCCTGTAATTTGGCTTCATCTTATCTGCTATGAGTTGAGTTATATCTCCTCGGAAATTCAGATGCTGAAGTCCCAGCCCCCCGTACCTCTGAGCGTGGCCATATTTGGAGACAGAGTCTTGAAGGAGGTCATTAGATTAACATGAAGTCATGAGGGTAGGCTGAATCCAGTGTGACTGGATCCTTATGAGCAGAACAACAGTGGCCACTGACAGGTACAGAGGGAAGACGATGTGAAGATGCAGAGACACGACAGCCACCTGCAAGCCAAAGAGAGGCCTGGGGACTGACCCCTTTTCCCTCGCGACCCTCAGGAGGAACCAAGCCCGCCAGGACCTTGATCTCAGACTTCCAGCCTCTAGACTGACAAAATCGGTTCCTGCTGTTCCAGTCCCTGGGTCTGTGATACGCTGGTAGGCAGCCCTGGCCGACTAAGACACTGTCGGTACCCTCTCATGTCCCGAGACTTCCTGCAGAAACTCCATCCACACTGGGTTGCCCTCCTCACCACCCTTCAACATGCTGGCTCCCTTCCAACCTCTGGTCTTTCCCATGCACGGGGCCCTACATCATGCCCTGCCCCTGGAGTGCCTGTCCACCTCCCTGCACATATTCCAGGGGTCAGCGCACTGCAGCCTGCCCTGTCTTTTTCAGCACAGTCCTCCCGGGACTGCTCTGCCCTGTGTGTGCCGTCTACCACTGTTCTCACACCACAGCAGTGGAGGGGAGTAGTTTCAGTAGAGGCTCTGTGTGGCCTGCAAAGATGTTCACTCTCTGGCCCTTTCTAGAAGAAGTTGGCTGACCCCGATCTATCCAAATTTCATCCCTTCTCAGAGGCCCAGTTCACATCTGTGGCAGCTCCCAGGACCACCCTCCTGCCCACCGCGTCTGCTCTTCTGAGCTCTTGCAACACTGGAGTCTGTGAGAATTTTAAGTAAAAAACTGGATCTGTGTTTTGGTTTCACCCTCTCCCTAGAATAACACTTCATATCATCATGGAGTTTTAAGGGGACTCCTAGGTGCTGGACAGTTGACGTCTGTCCTCAGACCCACTCTCCTCCCCTCTCCCCGGGCCTGGTGCTCCAGGAAGCTGACCTTGCTTCCCGCTTGGGCCGGCCAATGGGCAGCACTAGCAGGACGTCTGTGGCTGGAGCCGAGGAGAGAGAGGTGGGGCGTCCACTCCCCAACTCCAGCACACAGGGTGGGTGTAGACTGGCTGCTTCTTGCTGCCCAAGGCCACATGTCTGCGCCATAGCCCTCTCCACATAGCTGCTCTCTGACTCCAAGGATGCCCCTCACTTAGTTCCTCCAGCCTTTACTAGTAACAGATCCACACAGCTGCTACCCTGGGGTCCTTGCTGGCTTCCTTAAACCCTGTCTGCATCTTTATGAAACCCTCCTTAAGTCACCTAATTTAAGAGTACTTTCTGTTTCCATGGAGACCCTGACCGACATACCCCTATGGCACAGGCAAGGTAGATATTATCCCCACTGACAAAAGAAAGTGTAGTCCCCAAAGGCTGAAGTTAGGTGCCCAAGGGGAGAGCTAGTAAATGGCAGAGAATGACAGATCTTGAGTCCAGGCCTTTTTCAGCCCCATCAGGCGACGTTGCTGGAGTGCACATTTGCAGGCTGGACTGCTGCTGAGAGCTGGTGGTGCAGGGGCCTGTAGCAGGGTTGCTCCAGCCCCACAGCAGAACAGAACTGAGCGACCGGGTTGTGTTACTTCCCAGGAATGCAGGAACTGTGGCACGGCACGTTTCATCTGATTTAATTTTCTCTTTCGGAAAACAATAACTTGGAAAGTTATTCTTTATGACTCTTCTACGGTTGGATAGATCAAGCACGTGGCCACATGTATTCTCAAGTGGATAGGTGAAGGGACTCTTCATATGTGTCTGCCCAGTTTGGAGTCTTAGGAGTCTCTAATACCGTGAGTCCAGGAAAAACAACAAAGACAGTCCTCGTCTTGCCCTAAGTAGCTCCAAAACTTTGACAGGTCACAGTAAAACTTTGGTCTCTTACGAGGATGAATTGAACCGGAGGGTAAATTGAGGATTTCTTCTAAGGAAAAGAAAGGAAAGGAAAAGCAAAAGAGAAAAGAAGGTTGTAGAATAAGAGGAAAGAGGGGATGAGAGAAAAAGAGAAGAGAAAAAGAAACATGGTCCCCAGGCCACAGCAGCCTGCTTGGGTTGAAAGGTCACAGAGAAAGATGCCATCAGCTTCCAGAACCTTCTCAACAACTCCCTGCCAGCCCAGGCCCAGCTAGGCTTCCTCTGCCTAAGCAATTAAAACCTGGTTGATTTTAAGCCATCAGAAAGTAAATATAAAACAGGATTAAATATTAAGAAGCCAAACAAAGTGGCCCTATTAACAAGGCACAATAGACGCACGCTCTGCCATCATCATAATTATGATCACTGCTATAAACTGGGAGGAGGCATAAATGCCGCCCTTGATCTGCAGCCATAATCCAAAGAAGAAAGCCAGGGTTATTGTGATCTCAGCAGGCCATAAACATCCTGTGCTTCCAAGCAGAAAATCTCTCTGCACCATTATGGCACCACGGAGTCTGTCAGGCTGCTTTGGTTACTGCTGCTGGGTTGGTGGGGAGGTGGACGGGGCAGGGAGGGGGCAGGGGCAGGAAGTTTAGCTGCACCCAACAAACTTTTAAACTTTGGCACACACCCTCTCCCACCCCCACCCCACCTTTACTAGAGATGGCAGGGCAGCCTGGGACACACTCAGACCCTCGGGGACTATGGGGAAAACTGACTATCTGACCGCACAGGAGGGTGAGACACCCTAAGGGGAAAACACAGCTTGCCTGCAACCATTAGGGATGGGACAGGGATCTTCTAGACATGCAGTGTGGAGGTCTTTCTCTAGAGGACTCCTTTGGAAACCCAGTTCTCACTACTAAAAGGACGTTAGTAGTATCCTTTTAAGTGCTAAGTGCCACATGCCAGATTGTCACCCATGTGGTATGATTGGAAAGGGATAGAGAATGATTTGCACCCCCAATCCTCCTCCAACCCGGTTCCATGACACCTAATGGCCATTCCTTGATTTTAAGGCCTGGTCCCCCGAGTGTGCAATAGCAACATCCAGCCATTTCTATCTTCTTATTAACAATAACAGCTCAGTTTCTCAGTCATTCACTACATGCCAACTACTCTTCCATGCACTTTACATATATTAACTGATGTAACCCTATGAGGGAGGCATTAGATGTCCCCATTTTTTGGATGAGAAAATTGATGCTTAGAGAATTAAGTCATTTTCTCCAAGCAAGCGCCAATAAGATTCAGGATTTGAACCCAGGTATATCTGATGCCAAGTCCATCCTCTTAGCTATAATGTCTATTGATGAAATTATAAAGCCTTTTCCTATCTATCATGAGAGAGCAAGGGTAAGAGAGCCCTGAGGATGTGCTGGCATCACTAAGTGGAGTAGGAGGGCAGTGGGTGCAGGTGGTGGTCCTGGGGAGAAGGCACTTATTTTATGACCCTGCCCAGGGCCTCCCTGCCGGCTCCTCTGGGCAGAAGGAGGCAGTCAGCAGGCAGCGTGGTTAGGAGCATGGGCTTGGGGGCCAGGGGCCTGAGTTTGGATCCTGGCTCTGCCACTTGGAGCTATGTGACCTCACTCTTCTGTGGTTCAGTTTCCCCAGTGTAAAATGGAGATCTTAATCATAACATCATTGCAGTCAGAAGAGGTCTGTAGGATTGTAGGCCAGCCCTTCATTTGACTTTTTATTTTTATTTTTTCTGAAACAGTGTCTCACTCTGTTGCCCAGGCTGGAGTGCAGTGACATGATCTTGGCTCACCGCAGCCTCCAGCTCCCAGTCTCAAGTGATCCTCCCACCACAGCCTTGAGAGTAGCTGGGACCACAGGCATGCACCACCATACATGGATAATTTTTAAATTTTTTTGTACAGACAAGGTCTCACTATGTTGCCCAGGTTGGTCTCAAACTCCTGGCCTCAAGCAATCCTCCTGCATAGCCTTCCAAAATGTTGGGATTACAGGCATGAGCTACTGTGCCCCCACCTAGCTCTTCATTGTATAGGTGAGAATGTTAAGGTCCAGAGAGGGTCATTGGCTTGTCCAGAGTAGCATAGGCAGACGGTGGTGGAGTTCTGAACCTCTTTCCACCATCAGTGCTGCCTCCTTTTCTCACTCGCCATTGATGCACATCACGGAAAGGCCAGGAGCCCACCCTTGGTCAGAAAATCATCAAGGATGGACACAGGCCCCAGGCTCCCTCTCCTGTACAGAAGTCAGAGTTTTACTATGGATGAGTTTTGACGTTTGCACCCTGTTCTTTGCCGTTCACAAAGCTATGTACAGCTCACGATTTGCCCTCATTTTTCTCTCGTCTCTTGGGCCCCATCTTTCCTGCTTCACTGCTTTCTGCTGCTGATGACCAGGTCAGATTTCCTGCAGTGAAGCTCCACAGGGGCCCAGCACTACCTTGAAGGCTGTGAATAGCCACAGAGGGAGAACTGTCTTGAGTACGGAGCAAGACTTCCTCAGACCGGTCTCATTTGTGTCTTCCTTTCCAGCAGGCAAATAAATTGCTGCCTTAAATTTCTAGGCTGCTGCCATTGATGACATTTATGTGAAGTGAGTCATTTTAACTCCAACCCCATGGTGTCTCTTCAGCCCCATAATTTCATGAATGAGTTTATGGGCAGCTGTCAGGATATCGATCAGCTTGCCCCGCTATGTGGCACGTCCTTTGCTTTAATTCTTCTCCCAACTCTGCCTGCTGGATGCTTGCAGTTTGTTTTCCTCCTCCTTGCCCTGGTGCAGTCTTTGCTGCATCTGGCTACTTTATGTGTGTGTGTGTGTGTGTTTTTGTTTTAGACAGGGTCTTGCTGTCACCCAGGCTGGAGTGCGTTGGCGTGATCACAGCTCGCAGCAGCCTAAATCTCCTGGGTTCAAGTGATGCTCCTGCCTCAGCCTCCCAAGTAGCTAGGACTACAGGCCCACATAACCACACCCGACTAATTATTTTTTTTTATTATTATTTTTTAATAGAGATGGGGTTTCACTACATTGCCCAGACTGGTCTCGAAGTCCTGGGATCAAGTGATCATTCTACCTCACCCTCCCAAAGTGCTGGGATTATAGGCATGAGCCACCACGCCCCACCTCTGGCTGCTTTTCCTTTTTCTTTTTTTTTTTTTAAGACAGGGTCTCGCTCTGTTGCCCAGGCTGGAGTGCGGTGGCGTGATCTTGGCTCACTGCAAGCTCTGCCTCCCGGGTTCACGCCATTCTCCTGCCTCAGCCTCCCGAGTAGCTGGGCTACAGGCGCCCGCAACCACGCCCGGCTAATTGTTTGTATTTTTAGTAGAGATGGGGTTTCACCGTGTTAGGCAGGATGGTCTTGATCTCCTGACCTCGTGACCTGTTTGCCTCGGCCTCCCAAAGTGCTGGGATTACAGACGTGAGCCACCAGCGCCCGGCTCTGGCTGCTTTAATTGCCCACATCTTTCATGAGAGGTCCTGTGGCTTCATGCATTTCCAGGCTCACTGCTACAGGCAAAGACCCAGGGAGGAAGGGCTTCCCTCTCCCCTGTAGCAGGCACACCCCCTTAGGACAGAGGTTCAGTGCTCAGGATCATGTTTAAAGGGAACAATAATAGAGTTCTGTGATGGGGAAGAGCCAGTATGTCATGTTGTGTCACTTACAGAGAACAGCAGGAAAAAAAATGGAAAGGTTAAATTTAGATAAGGAGACCCTAAGAGACCTCACCACCACCTTCCAATATCTGAAGTCTTTTTACACGGGAGGATGACACAGCCTGCCCAGAGTAGTTCTAGAGGGCACTGCACCAAAGGAGGAGAACTGGAGGGGGAAGATCGTGCCCTAATGGATGAAACGGTTTCCAAATGGCCTGGCTACCTGGAGAGATGAGGATTTGCTCATTAGCAGAAGTTTCTAGGCAAAGCCTGGGTAAGCATTTGCTGAAGGGATGGGGGAGGTGAAGGTTGAGAGGAGATCTCTAAGATTTCTTTGCCTTGTAAAAAAAAATTGAGCTGTACAAGAAAGGAGTGGGTTGACTGGATGAAACAGTAAGTTGTTGGTTGTAAGGGGACTCTCGGCACAGAGAGAGAGGAGCTTGAAGCCCACACGTAATTCTCTCGTCTTCTGGAGGAGTCTTTCTCAGCAGGGACTTCACCATGTCATATCACTATCACTCAGCACACGGGACCCTTGGCCTGGCTCCCAGGGCCCTGGGTAAACCGCTTTCACTCTACCCATCAAACCACACCTTCCCTTTCCAGCATTCGCCCTCTGATCCATGCACTCAGCCCTACCCTCTGCCTCCAGAACATGCCGCACACGGTTCCTCTTGCTTTGACACCATTGACAGAGGGCTTAATGCACCCAGGGTGCTTGCCGGGAGTTATGTACCTGTGTTGGGGTCTCTGCCCTGCTGCCCCACTCTTGGAATTCCATCCCCACCACTCCCCCACATGCACAAAGCCTTCCTACCTACCCTCCAACTCCGACCACCTCCCTGAAGGCTCCTTGACCTACGTGGCATCCCAGAATGGTCCTTTTTCCTGAGGTATTTGCTATTTGTGCCAGGGAGCTTGGTGCTCTGACACATATGGTTCTTTGTTTAGAGAGTCCAGCAGCGTGTGCTGTTCAAGCACTCACATGACATCACCTCATTTAATGCTCACAACAACCCGGGGAGACTACTGGGGAAGGCGTCTGCAGCCACAGGTGAAGATGAGGAAACTGAGGCTGCTGAGAGCAGAACCGGGACAGGGGCGCAGGTCTTCTCCAGCCTCTGTTCCCTGCTGCTTCCCCGGCCCTGGCGCCTTTGACATGTGCTTCCGGGACAAGGAAGAGTGAGGCTGCCCTAGCCCCACCTAGCAGACTCTACCAGCCCTTGTATCCTGACTCCCCTGTCCTTTCCTCTCCACCGAAGCGCCCAGAGAGCACACACCTCTGCTGCACCAAGCCGCCTTCCCTGGGAGGGCAGATGGGAGTGCCCCAGGGCAGGCGCATGGCTGGGGACTTGCACTGGAGGCATCAGGGCAACCTGGAAAGACTGGCTGGCACTGGGGCACACACCCCAAATTCAGCTTTCTTTTGTTTCTCCTTCACGCTCAGAGAGGGGTATGAATGAGCATCTTGCGGCCAAGGGACAGGGTGTGCACTGCTTCACTCATTCAATGTTCGATCCATTATTCAGAGCCATTTATCCAGCCACCCACCCATGAGCTCCTTCCTCCCTCCTGGGTTATTTTGGGTAAGGGCCAAGATGTGGGGTCTGGTGGGCAGTGGTTTTCATGCCCACAGCAGCTGGGGCAGCTCTAAGCCAAGCACACTGAAGGAGAAACTGACCCCAAACCAAAAGTGCAAAGACAACAGATGGGGATGAACGCCGGCCTCTGTCACTCTCATTATTCCACTGAACAGCCTCTCCCTCCAGATCCTTCCTCTCAAGGCTGAGTCTGAATCAAAGGCCTTCTTCACCCTTCATCCCTCCTCCCTCTTCGCCCGAATCTTAGAACTATTCTGTCATTTCTCAGGAGAGCTGGGCTTGTTGGGGACGCTGATTGTTCTTCTTTCAGAAGAGAGAAACGGTCTTTGAAATCCAGAGAACAGGGACCACTGTCTTCCACAAGCAAAAGGCCTGGAGGCATGACAGGAAGTGGGAATGCTAATGATCCTGAAATCGACTTGAAATGTGAGGCCTGACCTTGGGTTCACCTGGGCCCGACTGCCTGGGGTATGCTGCCACCTCTCTGTGACCGCTCTCCTTCTGAGTCTTAAATTCTAGGAGGATTCACGCTGCAGGCTCAGTGGCCCAGGAAACCCAGAAGGAAGGAAAGGACACAGAGGTTCTGATTTGGGGATGGAGTCCTGGTCCTGGTGGATGGAACACAGGAAGGCTCTTGGGGTGAGGAATGGGAGTGTTGGGCTGTGTGAAGACAGGCATTGGAGGGCCCGTCCAGCCAGAGCATGGGCCTTGGGCAGATTCAAGCTGCTCTATCGCTTTCGCTGCTTATATTACAAGAGTAACAACTACCTGGATGGTGAAGTTGGGATGTGCCTGATTTGGGGAAAGCAGAAAGGGGACAGGTGGCCTGTTATTATCTCAATAATACTGTGGGGGAGCGGGCCTCCTTGCAGATGGGAGTGACCAAGCACACACGTCAGAGAGGAAGGAAGGGCTGTGTCGAGGGGTGGGAGGGAGAGAGGCAGACAGAGGCAGAGAGGTCCCTGAAGCCTGCCTGGGCCAGAGGCAAGAGGCAAGAGCCCCTCTCTGCTCAGTGCCGGCTCCTTGTTTGAGAAGGCGCATGGTGTAGCAGCTCAGCTCTTCCCTCATAGTCACTGGGAGGACGAAGGGAGATGAGGTGGGAAATGATCTCAAAAGCACAACCCCTCATGGAAAGTAAGGCAGGAGGGAGTGCAGGGACAGAAAAGCAATTAGTGTGAGTAATTCACCATGCCAGGATAATTCACCACACCATCGGGAGGATGCTGCTGCACCCCAGACACTGTCTTTCCACTGCCACTCAATAGCTGCAGGTGTCAGCTGGAAGAACCTTCCAGCAACTGGGGCTTGCGCAAAGATGGAAGGGTTTGTTGTGACTGGTAAGTTCCTACATGGAGAGTGTGTAGGAAGCAGGGTGGACAGACTCCGTAGTGAAGGTGCCATAGAGGAGTTTCATGCATAGGTGGGGATGACGGGAGAGAAGCAGAGAGCCTCCGGACACCTCCCAGCACTGAGGTTCTACTGTTCAGTGCTCTCAAGGTAAAGATAGACATTGTCAGGGTAGAGGCTCTGGGAAAAGGGCAGGAGAGTGTGGGCCCCGAGGAAAGAGTCAGCTGCGGGATGCATGCTGGCAGAGAAGCTGCCCAGAGTCCTTACGCAGTGGACACTTCCTCTCTTGTGACCTCTGCTGCCTGGCCAAGATGGAAGAAGCGTCTATTTGCAAAATGAGGGCATCCTCTCCTCAGCTCAGTCACACACTTGTTCTGGAATATGAGACTCCAAGAGAAAGACAGGGCTGGAGGGGGCTTCAAGGGGATTAGAATGCAGAAAGATTAACAGACAATTCGAGATCCTTTGGGTATTACTTTTACATATGAGGAAACTGAGGCCCAGAGAGGAAAGGGTTGTTCAGGGTCACAGGGTCAGTTAGTATCAGAGCTGGGACTAGGAACCAGGTCTCCATACTCCCTTTCTAGAGCTTCTTTCCACTCCACTTCTCCTCCTATCACCAGGCTCATGATTCTGGGGGTCTACCATGTGCTTGCCTCTCTGACAAAAGAGAAAGAGGGAAGGTTTTTGAGTCAGATGGGGCGTGCCTGGGCGTGAGCCTGGGTAAACCTCCTGTTAGCCAGCTGGCCTCGGGCCAATGATCTGAACCTTGCTTTTCTCATCTGAGAATGGAGATCATACCAGTCTCAGAGGGTGAAGTGAGGGCAAAGATAATATGGGCAAAAGGAGGTGCTTGATAAGCGGTAGCTGTCATTCCTCATATTCAATATTAGAGCTCTGAGTATGTCGGATGCCTGGACACTGGGCATATGTACTGGGGAATACAAAAGCAAGTGCAGACCAAGAGAAGAATGTCCTTAGGACCCCTTGCTTTGTACCTAAAGGTCACCTGGAGACGGTACTCTTACTGGAAGGGATACAGCATTCTCAGGGCCCCCCCCTGAAGATGTCACAGTTAGCCACGTTCCCTCTGGGGCCATCAGCTTCTCAGATGTGCTCCTCATTGCTGTCATTCTCATCATGCAGTATTCATGAAGTTCCTACTGGGTGTCAACAGTCACTTACCTATGGCACGGTCCCTATCCTGGAAATGATCTTTATGATTAATCACGAAAAAAAGTTGAAGCACAGCTGGAAAAAAGAGAGCTGCATTCAACTCCCTTTTGTGCCCCCTTGAATTTTTTTCAACCCTAAAGTAAGCCAAGGCCCTGCCAGGGATTGTGTTCTGTTCTCTGAACCCACTCTCTGCCATTCAGGAAAGGTCACTTGTGACCACAGTTTGGGCTCCATGGTGGTCCTTCTGGCCTTGCTCTGGCTGTTCAGTGGGGTCAAGAAGAAATCTTTAGGATGGCCACTGCTACAGATCTCTGTAGTTTAACTGGAAAGAGTTTTTACTTCTATGAACCAGTAATACCAGTACCAGGGCAACATGGGGCCTCAGCTTCTGTTGGGTTTTAAATAGATTTTGGTCTAAACATATTTTTCAATACGCAACAATTGGGTTAGTCTAATGACAAATAAATGTCATCCCCTTCCATTGCCAGAGCAACATGCCATTTCCATTAGGAGTAATGTTTCCTGGCCAGATTAAGGCATGGAAAATAATTTTTGGTCATCAGCAATTCCCTTCAGTTTCACTGATCTGATTAAACTTAGCAACGGAAAAAGGAATTTACAAATTAGATGCTGTCCTCTATTTATTACCAAAATGGTTGCTTTCCACTACATCCAGGAGATACGGTTGAGATCTCATTACGTCTCAGCTTGTGATAACATTTATTCCATAAATCTCCATCGCAGCCAGTGAATGAAATGAGCATTATGCTGAAGACCACATAATGGATGAAATAAAACCTCTGCCCCCTTTGAAGGGTGTTGTCCTTTCAAGCCTTAAACGTATTCAGCTTTCTAGTTGTAAAGAAGCAACTCAGAATTTAGTCTTGGTATTCTCTTATTTCCTGATGGCTTTTCTTAGCTGGCTACCTGGCCTTCTTGAGACAGATTAAAATGAGAAATATTTCTGACACTTCCTTGGACATGTTTGAAGAAGAAAGAGGAGGCGAAATGAGTACATGAAGAAAAACATCATGGGATAATCATATCCTCCTTGAGAAGTGAGAAAGACATGTTGACAGGCAAGGAATGGAAGATTAAAAATTAATGTGTGTGTCTGGTTAATTACATATCCTCTGCTGGATATGTTGGATCAGATCTGGCCCAACCTGGTTTTAGATCCGACATAGTGACAAAGCAAGCCTAAGCGATCCATTCCCAGAGGTAGAATTCCAAGGACTTCCAAGCCAAGACCCTACTTTTATCCCCCAGTTTCCAAACCCTTTTCCAACCAATATTCATTGATCGCCTATGCGCCAGGATATGTATGGGATTCTGGTAATACAAAGTCCCCACACTCAAGATGTATTACCCAGCAGATGGGATCAGATACATGAAGGCCACAGATAAAATGCAATGAATACAGCAGATAGGCAGATACTACAGTTCACGTACAATAAGTACTATGATGCAGTCGTGGGATGGGGTTTCTGGGAGCATGAAGGAGCGGGTAAGACCCTGCTGGGGGGAAGAGGTGGTGAGGATAGGAAAGGCAGAAAAAGAAGGGATGGTTGACGGGGCTTTGAAGGTGGGGTGGTGAAACCAAGGGCTAACCTAATGAGGTCCACCAAACCTAACTTGCCTCACTGGCTTCTAGTTGATTTTAAAACATATGCAGCTAAAAGTCATGTAGCTAAGCAATATATAACTAAACTTCCACAAGCCTCCCTACAGATGACATCTCTGACGTATAAGTCACCACGGTAATGGTTGCTTCAGTCATTTTTCAAGAACTGGGGTCAGCTTTTGTCCAGTTCAAGCTAGCTGAGACCACTAATCCTCCAACTGGGCCTGTGTGAGTGTCCAGTGCGTGACCTTTTGACATCAGAGGGCCTAAACATCCATCTTCAGATCACGCTAAGGATGCCATTTTGTGAACTTGAATCCTAGGAAAAGCTGTGAAGCTTGACTAACTTGCACAGACCACCGACTACCTCACTTTTCTTTACCCCCCAATCACCTTTCCCCACGCCTTGGACCTTGCTCCTCTATCCCATAAATATCCCCAAAACTACCTGCTCTTCCATCTCCTTGCTTGGCTGCCTTGTGAACAAACCCTTTCTCCACTGCAAAACTTGTGTCTCAGTGATTGGCACACTGCATGATGGATAGGGCAAGCCTTGCTTGGTAACAGTGCCAGTTCAGAAGGCAGATGGAGGGGCTGGGCTTTCTGTGCAGAGAAATCTGGGTGTGCACCCATGTGTGGAGGATCATTGGAAGAATGGGCTGGCTTTCAGGGTGCAGGCAAGCCTGCAGGAAGAAAAGCGCAATTCCAGGAGTCTGTGGACTGTAAGATTCTAGAATCAACTGAATTCCTCTGGGGTCTGATGGACTGAAATGATCAGGTTTGGCCCAGGCTTTTGGAGCTAAAGCTGACGTGGGTCAACTTAGAACTACAGAAAAAAACACCAGAGCTGGGAGGGGCTTTTACTGACCTAAACCCCCTCCTTTTACAAACAAGGAAACTGGGAGAGGCCAGCTGTAGACTGGCTATTAAGCGGGGCCGTGAAGTCAGGCTGTCTGCTTTTCTCTGGCTCCTGTTAGTTCCTGTACGGCACACGACAATTGTTGAGGCTCAAAACTCCGGCATCCTGTTGGGAGGGTGGGTCATTCATCCCAGATTGCTGTACTCTCAACTCATCTAATCAAGGGGTAGGACTTCATAGATTAATAGAATTAGTTTACTAAGGAATTACGGAAATTATAATTAATGGCAATGATTTTATACCATGTAAGAGGTACAAGAAGAAACTCTGCAGTTTTTATGGAAGCTTGGGATCTTCTTGATGAAAACCTAGGATGGGTTAGCAAACGACCCCTTAGCTTCCTAGTCAATGCAGAAGTGGGCCAAGGGGCTAGGACCCACCACTGACAGGACTTTTTATGCCAAGCAGACCCTCTCCCCTGTGGGGACAGCAGGGATCTTTTTCTCTGCCTCTGCCAGGCATAGCAAACATCATGCCAAGCTTTTTACTCAAAGCTGGACCCAGCTGATCTTAGCGAATACTAGTGAACACATTGAGACTCTAATTCTGAATATTCCTGACAAGAAAGGAGCCCTTAATTTCTTCTTGCTCCTGTGTTCGGGGTGTGTGCCTGTGTTAGTAGGTGTGCATTTGGTTATTTTCAGACAATTTTGTTAACATAATAACTGATATTGGACACCATGATCATATCTTATGAGTCATGGCCATGAGAGACAATGGTTGGACAGGCTGATTTGAAGCTTGGAATTAAGAAGGTAAACAAAGGCTTTTTCCTTTAAAGCCAGCCTGTCAAGCAAATAATTAAGGCTTTTCAACTTCATCAGTAAGTTGCTGAGAGTCGATTTAGTCTATTACTTCAAGCAAAAGACACAAACAAGTCCCAGCGCAGTTGTAATCATTCTTTAACGGTGCCAGCCTCGGGTTTGTCTTCGCTTGACCTCTGATCTTTATACACTGTGATCCCGCACACAAGGTACTCACTGAAGTCCTTAGAGTAAGACTTGGGCCATGTTAGTCAAAACCAGCCTCAGGATTAGCAAATAAGGTTTCAGAACACGATTTAGGGAACAGCAAGGGCTCCTCTGCCCAGATATTTTTAAAATGTCTTAATATCCTTTTTTTGTAGAATAAAACAAAACACTGAATAACTTTATCAAAATTCAAATACACCTATTTAGAAAGGATAAACCTTTAAATTTCTCTTTTGCCAAAATTCAAATATATCTATTTAGAAAGGATAAACCTTTACATTTCTCTTATCAAACCTCTTCTGTCCAGTGGCTCAGCCCTGCAGATCTTGGCTGGGGTTACTTTTCCTCAGCGGGAGGAACTAATATGTATTAAGTCTAAATTGCAATGGATGTATATTTTTATGACTGAGTAAATGGCCACGCTTTTTTCTTTCTTCATTCTCTTCTTAGGCTCTCTGCAGCTGCCATGCAGAAGTGAACATGCTACTCTATCACTCCAGGCTACCTTCACCGGAGACCATTCATTCATGGGCTGTGTTCAGAGACTCTTGTGCAAACACGTTTCTTGCCCATCATTTCCTTTGAGGAGGGGTGACTCTGGATGGCACCCCATGTGTGGGCCCTGCTGGTGAATCAAACTGGGTGCAGGAGGAGGAGAGTTTATGGCCTTATCAGTAAAGTGCAAGTTTAGGTTCAAAGCTCGGTGTTTGGAAATGAGGACAACTTCCTGTTTTGTTGTGGAAGGCCCTTGCCCTGTTCCCATGATGCTACCTTTGAGCATGTCCTGTGATTTTTCCAGAGACAGTGTTGAAACCTGCTCATACCTCTAAAAGAAATGGAATCTGGGAGCACTGTCGGCTGGGAGGTGGTCACTCCAGTTGTGATGTGACAAGGCCCTGGGACAGCAGCACAGACACTTGTCTTTGGGCCAACAGCCCCTCATGGGGTAGGGTGTGGCTCGGAGATGCATGATTAAGCCCAGGGAATGAGGACAGACTCAGGGACCTGGAGCCCCCTTTATACCCCAGGGTGTTAGGATTCTGTAATTTTTGGATTGCGATGGAGCTAACCACATGTCTAAAGATGGAATCCAGCACCTGGTACCAGGATATAGAAAGAAAATAATACATACACGAGCCAGCCCTTCTCTCCCCAGCTGCCCCTCTTCTCCTCACCCTCACCCCAGCCTAACGCTCCCAATTGCCTTCTATTTTGAAGAATTCCATCTATCTCCCCAACAGACCACCCTTTTTATTAGGCAACTCCTTAAGCAGATTCTCTGTTGTTTCTGGTAAGGCTTCAGTTCTGTCCCTCCAGCAGTGTGGCTTCAACACAAAGTGACCACAGTGATTAATAGTCCAGTACTTACAGCAGGTATTATAGTTATTTAAGAAGACAAAGTCTCCTGTTACATGAGAGTAGAAATCTCTTCTGGAAACACTGCAGCTGTCACCAGAGGCATGAGTATTTCCATCTGGTGAAGTCATCCTGAAGGATGGAGCCATCAAAGCCCATGTTTGGGGTTGTTACTCGACTTTTTCCCCAGGAGGCACTTAATCACGAGGGCAGGGATTTAATGAGGCTGAGTTACTTGGAATTCTCAACGTGTCACCTTTTAGGGTAAGGGGACCGCTTGTGAGTGTGTTTGTGGTCATGGGTATTAAACAGGCCTTGGAATCCGAAGGGGCAGAGGGTCATGGCAGGGATCCCGCCACGGAGCAGGCAGGACAAACTGACTCCCAGGAAGAACTCCTCAGAGGGGCATGGCACTGTGCAACCTCCTCCATCAACCCTGTGGCTGAACAGCACAAGCTGCTTATCCTGGAGCCTCCAGGATAGGTGTTCAGGGCCTGTCAGCCCTTAGGACCCTAATCCCAGTGGACGCAGGCTCTTTCCAATCCTTCCTTGCCTGTCCACTCCCACTCAGGCCTTATCAACCACTGACTGCCCCCCTGCTCTGCCTCCAGCTTCTCTCTGCTTCCAGTCCATTGTCCACACCCAGCTGCACAGCGAACTTTCGATGGTAAACTGGTGCCTTGTCATCCCTCTGCTTAAATCTCTTCGGTGGCTCCTCCTTAACCACAGGATGGAGTCCCACTCCAAGGCCCTTTGGGACCAGGTCCCGGTCTTTCCGGCCTGATCTTTCTTTTTGGCTTCTCCCCTGTGCACCCTGAACTAAATCACCAGGAAACGGGGCAATTCCATTTCCTTTCCTTCTTTTAAAAAATATTTCGCTTCTACAACTTGGCAACTGTAGCCCTCTCAGCTTACAAGGTCCGTCTGTGATCTCTTGGCCATGTGACCTGCTGCCAAACTGCACCAGGGACCCTGTCCTGTGCCCACCCAGCCCCAGTCCTTCTGCCCCCAAGCACTTAGCTAGCGGCTGTTCGCCAGCTCCCTAGAAGTCAGGCGGAACTGGGAGCTGCGTTCTGCCCGATGGTGTGTCGGGAACGATGCCCACACTCCCAGGCCTGGCTGCTGAAGCCTCCAGCAGGCCCTCTATGCTCCCTCTTCTGCTGGCCCGATGCAGAGCAGACAGGGGAGACCGCGAGGCCCCGGGGGTGGCAAAGCCACAAAAGGGATGCAGCCTTGGGCCCTGAAGACTGGTGCGGCGGAACTCTCCTCCCTCCAATCCCCAGCCTACACTCCACTGTGGAGTGAGAAGTAACCTTTACTGCACTAAAGCAACTGAGATTTCATTTGGGGGCTGCTCATTACAATGGTCCACCAACCCTGACTGATTCAGCACCTTCATGAATCACTCTCGGGGCAGGCAGCCCCTCCCACCCTCTTCCAAACTCTGCTCTCCCTCTTCCGTGTTTCTCCAGCCCCTGGTTCATGACTGCAGTTCATCACTGTCACCTGTCTGTTGGTGCATCTGTCTCCTGAACTAGGCTGTAAGCCCCCTCAGGACAGAGATGCTGTCTATTTATCTTAGTATTCCGGGTGCCCTGTTGGGACGTAAATGCGCGTTAATGTGCCCATGTCTCTCTCAAGCACTCAGGATGTTCTGGCATGCATGTGGCTCGAGGAGGTTCCCCCAGACACCAGCTACTGCTCTGAGGCCAACGATTCCACTTTCTGTGCCCTTTCCACTAGCTCCAGGGTTCCACGTTCTATAAATCATCCTCCCATGCCATGCACCCGATGACGGAAATACAATACGCGGCTAATCTCCCTCCATTACTGGATGATAATTTTCCACATCAGCAAGTAGTGAGAAAGGCTGGAGCCATCACTCTCCCCTCCACTGATAGCCTCTGACAGTGAAGATATCTTGATGCGGCATGAGCTTCTTATCCCCCAGTGTTTACAGAAAAGGAAGCGTGGAATGGGTGGGGGAGCCACGGGTAACTGTAGTGCAGGCGGGCTGAGCACTGGTTATTGGAGGAAATGGATCAAAGGGAAATTTAGGATGATTCATCTCCCCTTCCATCCCTCTGCTGAGCGACTTTAACTCCCAGGTGTATAGATATATTTGCAAAGCACCAAATTAAAATCAAATCAGCTCTTTACTGGGTGCCTACTCTGGGCAAGGCCAAGTGGACACAGGTAGGTCCATTCTTCAAGTGACCCATGGCTTTAGGTAGGTGACAGGACTTCTCCAAAGATACCACATGTCAATGATCCCCCCCGGGGCCCCGTAGTGCTGAGGTCCTGGGATTGGAGACTTGGAAGTGATGACGCTGTAGCACTGCACGGCCCAGAATCATCAGAGACGGTTCTATGACATTCCTCTGTACTTGCCAAGGCAGGAAAGTGGTAAAGCTACAACTCCCATTCCCAGAGCATTCTGGCTGATCAACACCCTCCTCTAAGCCAGTCCAAAGCAACCCTGAACTGAAGGAAACTCGGATAGGTCACAGAATTGATACATCTCCTTCCAAACAAAACCGCCTCATAAACCATTCCAAAGGGATGGCGCTTGACCTCACTTCGCTTTTTCTTTCCATGAGCAAGGTAATGCCATAACTTCTTTCCATGCTTCAAATATAGTTCTCAGAATCATAAAGTTCAACTTAAAAAAATCAAACCCATGCCCTACTACCTGTACAACCGCCCCCACCCCCACCTCCGCTCTTTACCTCCTTCCTCCGTCCACCTGCTTTGCATATTAGGCTGAAGCGATAAATGCCACAACCAAGGAAAATTCACAGGCTGTTCTGGCTGGGGGACTGGAGGGCCCTCTTCTGGTTCCTCCTGGTGGGAAGAGAAGGGCAATTCCTGAGGGGGCTTGTGGTAGAGACCAGTATGGAATGGAGGGAGCAGAACCGGGAGCAAGGCCCACATAACTGTGCAACTTACAAGCTGAACAATGTGAATAAGTTTTCCAAGCCTCACTTTTTCCATCTGCAAAATGGGGCAAACAGTACCCATGTGAGATGATCTTGAGCAAGATAAAAGGAGACCATCCAGGCCTTCTCCACATTCCATGCAAGAAAAAGTCATCCCCTCTCATGCCTCTGCCGCTGTCCTTCCTCTGTCCCCTAGCCCAGAAGAGCCCCAGAGTGCTGAAATGTGTCCATGATCCAAACTCAGAGTCTAAAAGTTGACTCCATACCAGTGAAACAATGACCCATTCTATGGGGAGTATGTGGGCACGAGGCAGCTTTGTCCCTGTGCTGTCGACTCCTGGCTTCTCTTCTCCTGGGACTATACAATTCTAACTTCTTCCAACTGTTCCTCTCTGCCCACTTTCACAATGCCAAATCATTTCCACCCATTCTGTCAACCACAATACACTCTCTGGGGTCTACCATGAACGTGGCTAAGACTGGAAAAACGGTATTTGGCCAACTAGGTATGAATGGAGGGCTATCAGACCTTAATTCTCTGATCTGAAGAGGATTCAATTCAATTCAATATGTTTTCTGGGGGGAAGTCTGTGAAATAGAAATCACTGCCCTGCATACTGAGTGGGAGAGTGAATAAGAAGTTACCAAAGCATGCTCCTGCCTCCTGAGAGCATTCTATATAACAAGAGCGCTGGGCCACCCCTGCCCACTGGTGGGTAGGTGAGGGTTGAATGCTGACGGTGCCTGTCCTGAGATGGGGGCTCTGGGAGGCCTGAGCCAAGATGTGCTCTCCGACCTGGGCTGGGAGGCGGCGGAGGAGCAGGGGAGGAAACGGGTGCTCTAGGCAGAGGGACGGGAGATGGAGAAAGGTGCAGAAACAGGACAGCAGCAGGCATTTCTGGAAAACAAGATGCAGTCTGGCTTTGTGGCGGGGCAGCAGGGAGTGATAAGGTTCAAGTTATTGGCTGGCACAGATTGGAGATGCCTGAAATACGGAGAGATGTTCAGGCTTTATTCTGTAGCCAGGGAGAGACATTCAAAGCTTTTGAACAAGGGAATGACACAGTCGGCTGCAGAAATACGAACTAGGCTGCATTACACAGGTTGCGTGGGAGTGGGGCTCGAAGGCAGGGCAGCAAGGGGGCTGCGAGTCCAGGCAGAGAGAGGTGAGGGGAGAGGAGGGAAGGAGTGAGAGGTCCAAGCGAAGAGGACAGCCCATACGACTTGACTGACTGAACACAGGCACTGATAACTGTGGAAGGGCACAGTAGAGGGAGAGGAAGGAGGCTTTGTAGCCCGGGGAACTGGGAAGATAATGAAGCCTCTGGAGAGAGAAGTGGGCTGGGAAGATGCTGGTTTGGGTCAGGACCCTGGCGGGCAGGCAGAGGATGCTGTCCTCCAGGCCCTGGAGAGGAACAGGGCCTTCATGCTCCACTCCTTGCCAAGGACCCCCAGTGTGCCTGGCAGTTCAAGAGCTAACAGCCTGTTTGCTCTGCCCCTGTGGGGTGGCTGGCTGGCCAGTGATCCCAGGAACACAGCTGCTCCCCATCCATATCCACTTTAAACTGCAGGAGAGCTTCCGGTGGCTCCCTGATAACTCCTGTCCCTCCAAAACCACAGTGTGGCCTCCACAGCACCCTACCCGGCCCCTGCTTCTCATAGGCCCCTCCACACAGCCTCTGTTCCCGCCATAGCTGTTACACAGTGAAAAGCAGACCAACACAAAGGCAGGTATCTAAAAAGAGTATGGGAATCCTTCTTCTGGTGTCTTTCTCAGCTGGTATTGACAATACTCTCCACCATAAACCTAGCCATCTGGATTCTGCAGTTTGTTGGCTTATCAAGGTTATTGTTTTGGCCTGGACACTCCCCTAAAGTCAAGCAGGCATCTTCGTAAGGGGAGCAGAGCCTTTATTAGCTGATGGCTTGGCAGAGCTGCCAGGCACCTTTATGCTGATCTAATGCCAGGCCCAGGAAGCCGTGAATGTCTCTTGTCAAAATGCTTTGTGGCTGTCACCTTCCCACTCCTCTGAAACACATGCCCATTGGTCAGTGAGAAGATTGCCACGCCTTCCCAACAGCTTAAGTCAGCAAGCTTTGCCCAAGTCTGGTGGTTTTGCTTTGGGAAGTGTCTGACAGCTCACGGAGACAGGTTGACGTGCCTACTTCGCACTGTATACACAACACAGGCCTTCCATACATAGCTCCCCTGGCTGGGAAAATGGCATCTGTACACTTATGGGGCCAGACAGCACAGCAGCCAGGCTGTGCTCCAAAGGTGATGTGCTACCAATGAACAGACCCCTTCTGGATCCTTACTACAACATGGCCCCCACCCCCGCACTGGGTGAGACGCCTCTCACAACACCAAGTCCACAGGACCTCGCCCATGGGTATGCATGACTACCAGGGCCAGAAATATCCATCAGTGGTTTCACTGCAGAGCCCCAGTACTCAGCCCCACTAGTCACCATGGTCTTCAGGCAACAGCACAATCTCATTGCTTAAGAACTCCCAATGCTTTCCCATGGCACTTCAATTTCCCTGTCATCACTGCTGTTCACACGTATGGGGGGCTCTGTGCTTATTCACCTGTTTCCAGTGGTGCCTTCCAGGCGTTGAGGGTGACTGAGGGCTATTGGAGAGCAACTGTGTTCATGAAAGGAAATGACTTTGAAAGGATCTCATCGGCGATGCCACAAGGAAGTCAGTTCTGAGCAGACAGAACAATGAGCCAACTCAGTCCAGTGGCAGTGTGAGCTCACCTGCTCTATCAGCTCAGAGCTCAGAGCATGGCAGAAGGTGCTTTGCCAAAACTTGCATATGGCATGCACTCACGCTTGCGTGTGATCATGTGACTCGTATGTGCCATGACCTTCCCATGCTCTGGGCTATATCAGGTCATGGGGATACAAGGGTGAATTAAAGGCAGCCCAGTGAAGGAACTCTCAGTGTAGCCCAGCAAGCAAGTGTAACGAGGTGGATGTAATTCCACAAGATAAGTGGGGACGTGCCCCAAGAGCTACGGGGACAGAGGGACAGTTAGGGAGTGCTGCTGCCTGGGTGTCTGAGAAGGCTTCTGTAAGGAGCACTGTGGTCTGCAGGGCAGGGTCCTGCGTGGGGAATCTGGAGCCCTGGGTTTGAGTGCTGACTTCAGTGACATTTAGCCAGGTGGCTGTTACCCACCTTGGGCTCCAGTTTCCTCACCTGATCCCTCCGGCAACTTTCCAGCACTCAAGTTTCCAGGGCTCTGATTAGGACCAGCTGAGAGTTTACGTGAAGGCCCAGGACTTACTTCCAGGCTCTGCCTTAAGTATCTGCTTTCACTTCATGGCCTGGCAGCACGATCACTTAACAGTGCGAGGTATGAGCAGAATCAAGGACGAAAACAAACATCAGTGTGTCTTCTCACGTAATCAGAGCCAGACGCTTCATGGGATTGTGTTGTAGGTATCCAGAGGTCCAGGGTAAATATTGATCAAACTGATTTTTTTTTTAAAAGATCAAATAACTATGTACATGCCCTTGACACATACATAATGTAAATCAACGATATTCAGGTTACTGCTCTCAAGCCACATGGGGCCCTTTCGTGGGCAACCTGCAGCTCTTACAAGCCTTCCAATTTCTTGTCTCAATAATATGTGATCCTAGACTCTGTGGGGCAGGCAGCAGGCACGTGGCTCTGCTAGCTGGTTATGACTGCAAAAGTGGCTCCCGAGTCACACAACTCAATACTATGAGGTAAATATTTAATCCTGCTTATCTGCATGGAAATTCAATATTTTGGTTCCACCGTCTGTCTGTCTTTTTACATGCTCATCCACATCAATGTCTGGCTTAGACTGCAACCTTTAGAGAGTCAGGGCTGCATTTAAGTTGTCTTAACGACATGAGAGAGAGATTCCCGTAAAGATGGATATTTAATAAATGTGTTTTTTGATCTTGAAGAGGAAAAAGAAGAAAATCTGTCTCTTTTTCTTTATGGCTTCTCCCTCTAGTGTCTCACCTTCTATTAGATTTAACACTGGAGCTGGAAAATGAGCCCCGTCCCTTGAAGCAGTCCATCTCTGCTGATGACAATAAACCCGTGTGGTAATGATGGTTTTGCAATGGGTCCCTTCACAGGGGCTGCTCATTGCTGCTCAGAGGCAGGGAAGAAGCAGTCACTAGAGTGGGCAGACCTCAACATTATCCTAGTCTATGCCCAGAGAGAAAAGGGGCTTGGCTCTTGGCTGCCCCATTTAGGAAGTTGCATCCAGGGTAACAGTGCATAAACATGCCCCTTTCTTGCCGTTTTGGCTCTGAAATGGCTCTTGAGTATCAAGTCCTCTTTTTTCCAAGACCGTCGGTAATCTGTTGCAGAGGCAGTGACTAGTGTTGGCATTGCTGTAGAAGGGAACATCATGATGGGCTAAGCTTTAGACACTAACTGCCTTGAGGCCATGGGCATGCCAGAGTCTGTGTGAGTGTCCTCCTGTCCTCTTTCTGGTTTCCTGATGGCCAAACTCTTCAGGTGGCTGGAAGCTGGGCCATGCCAAAGAAGCAAGAAGCCTGCAGAGCAACACTCCATGCCATTGCAGGAGGCATGCAGACTCGAGAGATGCACAGGGTAAGGCTGATTCGCCAGGAAGCTTTCTCCCCAGTATTTCATCCAACAGCCTGTGTTAAGGCACCAGCAAGTGAGCCCCACATTGCTAAGCGCAATGGTCAGTTTCCAGTCACAGCAGCAACACTCACACCCCTTCCTTTGCATTCCCTCCTGTCCCTCTGACCGTGCCTTTAGGAGTCCTGTTTGCTGGTTCTTTCCCTTTATCCCAATCTCCAAACATCAGTAGGGCTAGGACTCAGTTCTGGGACCGCATCTCACTTCTGTCTACACTCACACCCCAGTGATCTCATCCAGAGATCCAGGGGATAAGTATCTTCTATATGTTGTTGACTCAAAATTACAGTTCAGCCACAGATCTCTCTCCTGGAGAGGTTCATTCGCTATTACATACTCAACGTTTCCACTTGGATGTCTAATAGGCACTTCAAACTTCAGGGTCTGCGATGGCTTTCCTGATCCTCCTGCCCTGACACCCGTTCCTCTCCCAGACTTCCCCATATCCATAAATGACAGTTCCACTCTTGGTATCATTTAGAACAATTGCCTTGGAAAATGCCTGACCTCTCTCTCTCACATCTCATATCTGATGCGTCTGCAAATGACATCGTCCTGAAGTCTGACCTTATCACTTCCACGGGTGTCAAGACCAGGCCCAGCATCTCCTGAGGCAGCAGGCACCTGACGGGACCCCTGCCTCCCCCTGGCCCACCTTCACTCCATTCTGCACATGGCAGGCAGACGGACCCTGGTGAGGGTCTGTCAGATCGTGTTGCTTCTCTGCTCAAACCCCTCCAGAGGCTCTTTGGCTCACTCCCAGTAAGAGCCAAGTTCTCACAACAGTTTATATACCCTACTCCCTGGGTCCCACAGCCTCACCTCACACCACTCACCCCCTTGCTCCCTCCTCTCCAGCTGCACAAGCCTCCTCAGCTCCGGATTCATCAGTGTGGCCCCCGTCTCATTGGCCCCTTCTTGCTAACCCCTAGAAGGCTATTTCCCAACTATCTGCAGGGTGCCTTTCCTTGCAGCCTCCAAGTCTTTATTCCAATGCCGCCTTCTCCGTGAGACATTCCTTGGCTGCCCCTCTGAAACCACAACCTCTCAACACTCTTCCCCCTTCACTGCTTCGCCCCTCTCTGGCGTGCTATTTAATTTACCATCTGTCTCTCTACTAGAATCTAAGTTCCACGAGGGCAGGGATTTTTGACTCCCGTGTTGACTGCTCTATCACCAGTGTCTACAACAGTGCCTGGCAGAGAGCAGACCTTTCATTTGTGAGTGGGTGGACTAATGAATGAATGAACTGGAACATATTTTTGCATATAACTTACTGGCCACTTCACTTACTCTAATATTTAGAGAAAAGCCTCCCAACTGCATGCTTTCTTTCTGTTGTCCTTCCAGCCCATTTCTTCTACTTCCTTGGTGACTTTTGCAGCTTTCCCTAAGAAAACAGAATCCCTGGGCTCCCCTCAGGTATGCTGTGTGTCACCAAGCAGCTCCTGCGCTGCACCCAGCCCCTCCCTAGCCTCACACCACGGGAATACGAAAGCTGCCCAGGGAGAAGCAGAGTCACCATAGCTGCTGATGAAGAGTGATCAGCCTTTTCTCTTAAAAGATGACTTAGCTTCTGAGCTGAAGAGAGTTGGCAAACATACCATACTGTAGTCTTTTAGAAGCTTCAAAGGCTAAGATATTATGGTAATTGAAACACACATGCTTCAAACGTAGCAGGATTTCTCCCCTTGTATTTGTTTCAAAGGGCAATCTACGAAATTCTCAAGACAGGAAGACAGTTTCTGAGCCACTGTCTTGCCTTTTTTGCAAGTGAATTAGGCCTCCGATTCCTTAATCATTTCATCACATCAATTCTACTTTTAATTGGACTTCCCCAACAGACGCAGTCCTTTGGATTCTCTTCCTGGCTCCATTCCTGTCTCTCACGTTCCACTTCATTGCATGTGTCCATCTTACTCTGTACACCTTGCTTTTTAAAATATTCATTCCCCTGCCTCATCCCCTGGAACTGTCCCACTAATTAGCATTTCCACTAACGAAGGAGCCAGGCTCCCATTCCAGTCCTCCCAGGACAAGAAGCAGACCCCCAGGGCTCCTCCAGCCGTAAGGAAGCAGTGCAAGGCGAGAGAAGCCAGTCTCCAGAGTCTAAGACCATCCATATCTAGGCTTAGGAAAATCTTGGCGAGACTGTCTATTGGGGTAGGCAGCTCATTACGCTCTTCTCAAAGTTTGTCAAGAAATTTGGGTAGATGGGCCTTGTCAATGTGATCTGTTCCAGCTGCAAAGAATACTCCATGCTGAGAACTCTCCCAGGAATTTATTCATTTAATGGGTTAGATGGAGAAGCCGCACACTCTCCCTTGGAAGCTCCTGCTTTAGGCAGAGAACAGAATAGCTATGTTCTGTTATCTCAGTGGACAGCCACTGGCTGCTAAGCATGTAGTGGCTATTGCAGGTTTTCAGTAACACATGCTACAGAAATGCTCATCACCATAAGTCACAAGGGAGGGCCAGTGCTCTGACTTAGGGTGGAGCCAGGAGCCAGCACACAAACTCCTGCATTTTAGAGGTGTGCTTCTCCGTGGCTCACAGGCCAACTTGTTTATTTAGCATACCACTCAGTGCCACAAACGAATCCACTACTCCTCAGTTCCATCAACAGTGTAATAGAAGCCGTCAGGCATTTTTCCAGGAAGACCCTCAACGGCATCATGGCTCATTGTTATAACCCATCAAAGGCCCTGTATTCCAACTTGCAAAACCACTTAGCAGAGCACAAAGGCCTCCTTAGGTTACTAAATTATGTTGTTACCAGTCCCTTGTTGTTTGTGTGCTTTAAATTTGTATTTGCTCCTTGAGCAGTGTTATCAGAAAGGGAGCAGTTGATAGATTTATTAAATCTATCTTTGAAATGAGGGAGCAGAGATTCTGCTCCCGTGAACATCTTTGGCTGTCTTTGTCCCTTCTTCCTGCACCTGTTTCTGCTCCTGGCAGCTCTGCTCATCGTCCTCTCTGCTCAGGGTGAAGTTCCAGCTCCCTGCCTTTGTCGGCATGACTCCACGCAGCCAATGCCCTGGACGGTTCTTTAACCTGTTTGCTTCCTGGACTACTCTAGATGCTCAGTGTTTAGGAAACTGTTTTTAAGTAAGGCTGCTTGAGAGGACAGAAATGCACCTATTCAAACATGTGTAGTGAAAGAGAAAGATATTGCACACAGAAAAAGAAAGAAAGAGTATGGTTAGAGTCACAGAGATTGAGACCAAATGAGATACAGAGAGTGGTCAGAGTTAACCCAAAGGTTCTCAAATTTACTATGCATCTTGATCACCTGGGGGAGTTGTCAAAACACAGATTCCTGGGCCCCATCCCCACAGTTTCTGGGTCAGTAGGTCTGGAGTGGGGCCCGAGAGTTTGCATTTCTAACAGGTTTCCAGGTACTGCCGATGCTGCGGGTCAGGGGCCACGCTTTCAGAACCACTGGGCTAATCTGATAAGAGCCTGAATTTTCATGATCCATCATTTTTTACATATTTGTGAGTCAATGCCATCCATCACTCTCATTTCTATCCCAGCCACAGCCTATCCAACAATGGGCCACGTGAACCCCTGAGGAAGGGATTTGGCTCAATTTCCATCACCTAGTTGGATTCTGCCAAATTCCTCTGGGCTTCCCCCAACGCTCCCACTTACCACTTCCCCAGGTCTTTGAAACTAACCCCCTTAAGAAAAACCTTTGGCTACCTTTCCTACGAGAAAGCTCAGCAGTGTCCGGAAATCTTCTGCAAAGAGGGGAAGGATACCTGAGCAGGTATAAAGTTTTCCGGGCAGCTGCTTGGCAGACATTGTTCCTTTCAAACAAGCCTGTGCTTTCAAATGGGAAGCCTGGGCCCTGGCCCTAAAAGGTGGAACCTGGAGGAGAAGGATCTCTGATTTTAAACAAGCCTCTGCCTTAGCAACATCTCAACTGTCTTTTAAGGTGAGATATTCTAAAAGGAGCATGAGGTTTTCTAGATCGACAGCTATGATTTCCCGCATGTGAGCGATGTCTGTGTGTAGCAAGACTGTGACTGCCATCAGTGAGATAAGTGCGGCTCCAGGAAGGCACACCGTGGGCTGCCAAGAAAGGGTGGCAGTCAAAGTTCTGTGTTGACCCCGATGTTGTTTCCTCTCCCCCAGAACCCAGCCCAAACACAGAAGAAGACGGCTGCTCACTGTTTCGGGGCTTCTCCTCATCCATGCCTTCGTCCTCGTTCTCGGGATCGATGTCTTCGGCCTGAGTGATCCAGTCCAGGTAGCCTTTGAGATCCTCTTCTAGCTGCTGCTTCTCCCGCAGCTTCTGGAAATCTCCCCGGGCCTTGGCCTTCTCCCTCTCTTTGGAAAACTCTCTGGTGAGAGTGAGAGGAGGGGCAGGGCAGGAGAGCACAGAGGAGGGAACACCGAGAAGGGTCAAGGATGGAAGGAGAGATGGAGATAAGGAGAAACAAGAGTCTTAATTGCTTTGCAGGGAGAAACCTGCCCACACGCCCCTACTTTCCACAGATAGCTCCGCTAGCCAGCCTAGGTTTTGTCTACTCTCACCTCGATGGGAAGCGCCAGTAAGGGGACAATCCTGACACAGGCCAGGAGAGGCTTAAGGGGATGGATGAAGTCCATCTCCCTCTTTTCCTGGATCATGATCACAGGCTTTGCTTTTTAATAACTGTTCTCCAAAGACCTGGAAACCCGTTCCAAGCAGTAGCTAAAAACCTCCACCACCATTCCAGAACATGCATTTCCATCCCACCCAGTATTGAGTGGCAGTTCAAAATTCTCCCAAGGATCTCCAGGTGACACGAGGTGTTAGACCAGCAGTGTACCAAAGCCCACTCACTCGCACCAGGTCCTGAGAGCCAATCATTCATGTCTCTTCCCAACTCTGGCTTCAGGGATGGCTCACTGGTAGCTTGAGATCGGCCACGGTGGGAATATTTACACCACGGTAACTGGCAAATGCTGAAAACCAGGGCTTTCCCCCCAGAGAGCCTATTGTTAAATATTTACCAGTACACCACTGATTTGGGACCCAGGAGATTTAATGTCCTCAATCTCTCTTCTTATGATGAGCTCAATCTGCCACTCAGCATTCCTGGAAGGATATTTTTTCTAATCTAGAGAAGGGTCTCTCCTACATGGAGACAAATGAAGGTTCCAAACACAAGAAAATGTCCCGGGGGCTGCCCTTTTGGTTTAAAGAAATCCAATCAGAATGGAAAAATACCTAAAATCAAGATGATATAAAAGTTAAACGATGCATTTGGGTTTAAAGTAATAATGAGTAGACGTTGAAACTGGAGTGGGATTTGCTGGAAGAAGGGCCTACTGAAAAATTTCTGACACAATAACTATTTCTTTTCTACGATTCTGTCCTAAGTTTCTCTCTGACTTCGAATTCACTTTCTGAGCAAGGAGGAGCCTGGCAGCAGAAGGCAATCATCAACACAGCAAATTCTCAACCCTCAAAGCAAGTCTGTGCCTTTTCTTGCAAAATAGGTATGGGGAGTATTTTTGGTTTTGACATGCAGTCTTTGGGGAATGAGGCCCTTGGTGGTGCGTGGATATGTGTATTTGTGTGTGTGTGTACATGCACAGGACATCTTGGTTAATTCTTGGAGCCATATGGTGTTTTCCTCTCTCACCAGTGAAGGCCTCGTTCAGGGCAAGAGGCTGCTGGAAGCACCTTGGAGAATTTTTTGCTCAAGCCACACTCTAGGAAAGGCACCATGGAAGGAGGGACGGCACCACAAACCATTAGAGGGCAAAGGGCTCTACTCCTGAGTCTACTGTCCTGTGGGGCAGTTCCATCACTACCTGCACTGCCTAGTGCTTGCATTTGGCCTGTGCCACTTGGGAGTGCACTGATTTCAGCATGCACCGTCTTTACGGTGAGATGGAGTTGGGGCTGGGGTGGGGCCTAGGGAACTTTTTAATTGGGAGAATGTGGGGGCTCTCAAGCTAACCAGTTCTCTTCAACTGCTGCCTTAATGATGCTCTGGTTTGGATTGAATTTTCCTCTTAAATTTGATTGAATCCAATTCTAATTGGATTGAACTTACTGCTTCTTGGGCTTCCTGCCAACCAGCGGGTACCTTCATTTCCTTCCCAAGGAGTTTTATGCTAGGGAAAAGCAGACAGATTGACAGCTCACAACGGAGAGGGAAGCTTTGCTCCTTCCCTGTTGGGGATGATCACAGAGAGATGCCATCCCCTCTCCTCCTAACCTTTTATCCCCTGTACCTGGTTAAGCCTCCGGGGCCTTAGTCTTGCTCCTGGAGACAGTAACCTCATATAGCATTTTTCTCCCTATGCAAATCAACTCCAAAAACTGTGTTTCAAGGCCTCGTCTCTTGACTGTCTTTCTGTCTACCTCCATTTGTACCCCTCTGGGGTGGGTTTGGAGTTGCAAGGGGCTGAACTTCATAGTCCCTTGTAAGGGCTCACTTCAGTTCTTTTAGGTGACTTTGCAGAGGGTTCAAGTTCTGGTTACAAAACACCTACCCATCCTTCTTTTGGAGTTGGGAGAAGAGGACTGGGACTCAACTGGAGTATGGACAATTGGCCCAATCCTGTTTTACAGCATCAGCCCTACGGAATGAAGCTCACCATCTATACCCCAAGGTCTTTGGGGATCTAAAATAAACATCCAGGGGGAGAAATAGAACATGAGGTAGGCTGCTGATTCTGCCTGGCTTGAAGATAATTTTCCTCATAGAGGAGGGATGTGTTTTGGGAGTGTGAGAGGGATGGAGAAGGGCTTTAGTCAGATCTGGAGCATGGCTGCATCCCATGGAGTGTGAGGCACAGCCAGGCTTGAGGCTGGATGGAAGGTGAGCCAAGGTTTCCCTCGGCAGTCCCCACACAGGAAAGGATCTGTTGGTGGCAGCGCCTGGCTCTCTTTATCTCCTTACCTGGATGCCAGCCATGTTCCTGCTCTGGGGACTGAGCTAATGAAGACATGGAGCTCCAGCCTGACAGGCTGCACCAGGCCCAAGGACTACAGCCGACAAGACAATCAGTCACTGCTGTGGGATTTGTCATGAGACAGGACTGCGTCTCTCGCCAGCAATGGCCAACATGAAAAATGAGGGGTGGTATGGAGAGCCGGGGGCCAGGGCTCAGCGGCGTAAAGCACGCACGGGGTGGTGGGTGTGGAATCCAACCAACAGCCCGAGGCGTGCTAGGCCCTTCCATCGTCGATACCGCCCAGGCTCCTTATTTGTGGATCCCACATCTACAAATGCGCCTACTCACTAAAATGTGTTTGTAACTCCAGAACCAATACTCACGGCACTTTTAGTCACCTGTGGACACGTGCAGATGACAAAAACTCTACGTGTTCCCGCTGAGGCCAAACAAGGGGACATGCAGAGTTCTGCCTTCCCAATTCGGCCCTCACACTATGAGGTGTCCTTTTCACCGTCCACTTAGTGCCTCATTTTTGAGACTGTCTCATTTTTGTGCTTTTTGTTAGTGATTTTGCTGTTTAAAATGGCCCCAAGCATAATGCGGAAGTGCCATCCAGTGTCACTATGCGCAGGAGGGCTACGACGTGCTGCACAGAGAAAACACGTGCATTAAGTAAGCTTCACGCAGGCGCGAGTTACACTGCTGGTGGCCACGCGTTTAATGTTAATGAATCAATCGTATATATTAAATAAAGTGTCTTTAAATAGAAACACACTTAAAACAAGGTTATGTATTGATTGGTTGACAAAATGTGAGCAGAGGCTCACAGGAAATAACTCTGTGGTTCCCCAGGACTAACGTCTCAGTGTTCACTACTTCATGTTTGTGGTGACTTCATGGAACGTAACCACCATGAATAAGGGGCACTGACTGTGTACGTTGGGCCGTTTCTCCTGCTCCCACCCACAAGGCCCGTGTGTCCTGACGTTTCATTGCTTTCTTCTGGTTCCAGATACTGTGTCTTAACTGTGGGGCCGTGGACCAGTGGTACTTCCCGGCTGGAAAATGCCTACCTCCAGGGGTTCTCTGCTTTCTGGGGACAAGACACGCCCAACTCCCAGTGGAAAAGGGATGGGATGAAAGAAATCATGGGCCTATGTAAGAAATCGTGGGCCTCTTGCCAACCAGAGGCGCACTTCCCAAGCCCTCTGTTTGCAATCGCTTAAAAACAAGAAGTAACCGGAGTCCAGAGTCCAGAGGCTTCCACCTCATTACAGCTTCAAGGGCCATTTCAAGAATCTCATCATCACTGTTGTAGACTTTACTCTAGTCGGCTGGAGATTGAGCTTTCTGAGGGGAAGTAATCATAATCGGATTATTATCTATACAAGCACCAGCCCTATGTCTTGCATAGGGTTAATGTGAGGACCATCAGATAATGAAGTATTTAGAAAAAATCCTTTAATTATTCTATTCTTTATATTGACTCTATCTGGCCTCATCAGAAATAGGTGTTCTGGATGTCTGCATGCTCCAGATAGAAGAGGTCTAACCCTCTCAGGGCCAAAGTCTGAATTTCCATTAAAACATTTTTTTCTTTTTTACTTTTAGAGACAGGGTCTCGCTCTGTCACCCAGGCTGGAGTACAGTGGCACGACTATGGCTCACGGCAGCCTCAAACTCCTGGACTCAAGTGATCCTCCCGCCTCAGCCTCCTGAATACCTGGGTATTATAGGTGCTGCCACCACGTCCAGTTAATTAAAAAAAAATTTTTGTTTAGAGAGAAGGGGTCTCACTATGTTGCCCAAGATGATCTCAAACTCCTAGCTTCACATGATTCTCTTGCCTCAGCCTCCCAACACTGGGATTATAGACATGAGCCGCCATGCACAGCCCTGAATTTCCACACTTTAAATGGAAGCTTTATGGAGTCATCTTCTCTACCTTCATGAGCAGAACATACCAAGCACCATTCAATCTGTCCTTAGTGACTGAAGGACATGATTTATGAGGATGAGTTACTGCGCTGGGCTATAAAATTCTATTATCCTTAATTGCTGGAATGTAGGGTTTCACACTCCTCCCAGTCCCAGAAGGCTCCAAGACTGCAGTGCTATTCAGTTAGTGGCTTCGCTCTCTTTCAAGGGCCATGAAGATCTGCAGGGCTGCCTGCCCCTCTGCTAAACAGCCCTGCCCTGCTGCAGGCCTCTGGGTGGTTGCCTTTGCAGCTTCCTGCTGGGATTCTGTGTGCCTGCTGGCTGTTTCCCGCAGCCTGTGCTGATTGCTTCTGTGCCTGCCCGCTCACTCCTCTCACCCTTCCTACTGCAGCTTCTGCTCTTCCCCTCTCCACTTCTCGCCTGCCATTTAAAAGCATGGGATGGACCTGTCCCATGGATTTGGGGAGAGTACACCACAGAGGTCAGGAACAGAGGCCATGGATTCACATTGCTTGAGCTCCGCTCTGCATCCTATATTTTTCACTTGCTGGAACTGAGGTCGTTTCGGCTGCTAAGCCTCACTTTCCTTCTCTGTAGAATGGACACAGGAATAACCCCAGCTCACTGAGTTGCCATGGGCATTAACTGAGTGAATCTAGCAAAAGCGCTGAGCACAGAGCCTGACACAGAGAATGCTAGGGACTGTTAATGCTGTCACTGTGACAGTCAATTTCATGGAGCTGTGAGACCTTTTTGAAAGCTTCTGGAAGTGTAGCTTAATCAGAAGTCTGATGAATAAGTGGGCGTTTGACTGCATGGTCAACTACATCTGCACCCAGTAAGTGGGTGACTATTCTACAGTCCTGGCTAATCAAGACCGACTGGAAACCATTGCTTCTGAGTGGTCAGCCAACAGAAGCCTGATTCCAGCTTTGGCACTGCATGGGGCGGGCGGGAACCAATTCAGAATGGCCAGCCCTTGACACATAAGGAAAGGCCTCCTTAAACCAGAAAGGGGAGGTGCTCACCCATACACGCCTCTTTCCTCTACAGAGTAGACCCTTGGCCAAGGAAGCCTTGGTAGATGTTCTATCAGTGATTCGGGAGCTGCAAGGAGCAGATGGCAGCTCTCAGAACGGGTCAGGAAACAAAGGTTGGGGAAGGTCTCCAGGAAAGACCAGCATATAGACTCAAAGACTCCTAAGTTCAGAGGTCAAATAGCCTTAATGTTCTTGTTCTGAGTCAACCAACATTTCTGAGTATTACTAAGCTTCAGGTTTGGGGTGAGGTGTCTAAACACACTCTAGCACATTTAGGCTGAGTCAGCCAAGATATGGCCTTCAAAGTGGCTTTTTCTCCAACATCAGCAGCTTCTGTCACTTGACTTCACTGCTTTGATTCCACCAGGAAGATTACTCCTCTGGGGGGCCAAGAGTGACTGTGGACAGACGCTCTGCTCAGGGAGGACCCTCAGGGTCCAGCCCTCATTCTCCACTTCAGGCTCTTGGCGGGGGGTTACTTGCTCAGATTTGGTTCCCAATCTCCAGGGGAAGAAAGTGGAGTTACATTCATTTAAAAGTCTTGAGCTGTGGCTTGTGTTGCAGTTCAAGCTCATTCATCGTAGATCTCATGGGAGGCGGTGCCTGAGTGCCTGAGTGCTGGCTCTGATTCTGCTGCTTACCAGGGAAGTGACGCTGTACAAGTTGCTTAACATCTCCGGGCTCACGTTCCTCATCTTTACAAGGAAAAGCATTTCTAACATTTGATGATTCTGTAATTCCAGTTATAACAGGCACCAAGTAAATAATAATCATTGTAATGATAGCACCATTATTGGGCCCTTACTATGTACCACCGTGTTAAGTATTCTGAAAATGATCTTATCCTATCGTCACAGCCACCTATGCACCGGAATTATCACCTTCCCTTTTTCAGATGGGGAATCTAAGATTTAAAAAGGTGAAACCACCCAACATTATGCACCCAGCCAGGGCAGAGCTGGCATGTCTCAATTTCTGCTTTGATTCAGGGTGATGAGGTTGATTTTTTCAATCCTTTCCTTGGAGATTCACAAATAAACACAGGGGCATTTTCTTGTGTTTGAACATGAAACTGAAAACCTCTCTACCTTCCAGGCAATGAATCCGAGACTTACGTTGTTCTGCTCATCACTGATATCCCTGATGGAAGACACTAGTCTCTTGTGTGGTCTCACCTTGGAAAAAGGCATTTTGTCATCAAGGTCTCTATCGGGCCACTCTCCGTGGGAGGCGGAAGGGCTGGGAGGAGATTGTTTCCTCTACGCAGCTCTGAAGGCCAAGCTCACTGCTCCGCACTGCATTAGCGCAGCTGTAGGAGCTGGGAGTAGCTGTTCCCAGCTTATGTACTGGGGAAAAGTGGGGCACAATCTTTCTCTTTATACCTAAATTTCTCCCAGCATTAACCTCTCTAGATATTCAGGAAAGACTACAAAGCAGCTGACCAGTCTCAAGCAGAGTAGAAGTAGATTAACCCCCTCCCCCAAGTGGCAAAGGCAGCAGAGTGGTCACCCATGAGCCGGTCACCAGGAGCATTTAGGTGTTAGGCCTTGGCATGGCTGGTGTGGACTTCTGAAGAAGAAAGTGGGCTGAGGAAATATCTCAGGCGTTTCCATGATGAAAAGCTCCCTGACCTTCCAACCACATGCTACTTCTACCACGGGCTCTCGCTATGTTGTCCAGGCTGCAGTGCAGTGGCATGATCATAGCTCACCGTGGCCTTGAACTCCTGGGCTCAAGTGATCCCCCCGCCTCAGCCGTCTGAGTAGCTGGGACTACAGGTGTGCACCACCATGCCCAGCTACTTCTACCACTTCTAATTTCATGTGAGCAAGGGCTGAAATTAGGTAGATGTGATACTTGCAGCCGACTAGATAAAGTTAGAGGAAAGTGTACCCTCTCTCTTCTATTCTTAAATAATCTATGGCTTCAAACAGTTAAGGTTCCTTTCCGTTCAGAAAAGGAAAGTCAGAGATAGACTGCTCAGTCTACGAATTAAAACAGAAGAGAATTAGATGTTGAGTCTGTCTTTGTTTATGTTTTAAACCAGTCTCTTCTTACCCAGGCCTGTTCACCAGAGGCCATGAAGGCACAAGGAGAAGGGCCCTGCCTGCCTGGACAGCTACCTGAGGCTGGGAGGGGCTGGCTGGACCCAGTTTTTGTGGTGAAGCCAGCTCTCCTCCACTGTCCACCACCGAGACCAGTGGCACATCTGACCCTTTACCCAGCCAGGACAAGGACATCCACTTCAAGGCTCCTGTGGTGACCCCTTATCCCAGGTTCATCAGAGCCAGAAGAAGAACACAGCCAGGAATAGCAGAAAGAATAAATACAAATAAATGGAAAAATCAAGACCTTTTTCCTTGGTCCTGCTTACCCGCTAAGCACACCGAGAACCAAGTTAAGTACAAAAAATGACCCTATGATGATTAGTGTAACAAAATAGATCCAGGGCCAGTCCCTTCCTACGGCATCATTGACCTGGAAGAACGGAATGATAGTTAGTGAGGCACACTCAGCAACCGAGCACGGCCAGTGCCGGTCCCCGGCTCCCGGGACACTGACCCACGCAGCGCCGGGACCCGGGGACCCTCTAGGTGCAAATCAGAGCCCAAACAGCCTGCCCGGCCAATGGGTCAGAATTTGTGGTTGGACGGACACTTTGTGGTGGTTTTCCTGGGCCTGTCAGGGTCCCGTCCCTGAGGACCCTGGGCATGTATGGAGTGGAACCTGAGACCTTGCTCGGCTGCGTTGTGGAGAGGACATAGAAACGGTCAGCTTACCCGCTCAACACACCGAGAACCAGATTTAGAACGAAAAAGGATCCAAAGATGACCAGACTGACAAAATACACCCAGGGTAACTCATAGCCCATAGCGTCCTGCATCTGGAAAGACGAAGGAAAGTTAGGAAAGAAGCAGAATTGGGTTACAGCAAAGAGGCAGGCAGCAGGTGTGAGCAGATCGGGAGGAGACAGACGGGGCTGAACGTGGGCTTTGTTCATGTGCCCCAGGATACCCATGTTACCCGGGGCATCACCCATGTTCAAAGGACCTCCTGTGACCGAAGGGGACCTCAGCCGGCTCTGCCTCAAGAGGAATCACTCTCTCTCTCTGTGGTTTTATTTTCTGAAAAAGAAACATTTCTCCAATGTTTTCTATTCACTTGTCTGGGAAAATGGGTCACCGCAAAAATTAACTTCTTCAGCTGGTTTTAGCTCACTTGGGTTTGCGTGGACATTAAGCCTTTCGTTGCCCCGGGAGGCCCCTGACCTTGGTGTATGAAGTGCATCAGCTCCTCAACTGATAGGCCTGGAGAACCGAAACCTCAGAGGAGGTGTGAGGAAAGATAACCTTCCTCAAGGGCTTGCCACCTGGACCATGGGCCAAGCCCAGAAGTTAAGAGGCTAAACCCCAGTGCTTCACACATACTGCGGGCCACCGGCTGGGAGAGGCAATCATTTTGGTTTATGTATTCAGAGGAAGGTCCTGTGACTGCAACCACAGCTTAGATGGACATGGTCCTTAATGTGGGAACTGACTGTAACTAACACCCTGAAAGGTCACAAACCCTTACAGCAGCCGGAGGCAGTGGTGCGCTGGAGTTGGCTCCTGGGGGCTGTGGGGAGCTCACTGTGCACATCTCTTCCCAGCTGCGTGTGCAGCAACCACACTAGTGGCTTGAAACTGACCATGGTGGGAGTATTTACACCACAGAGATAGGCAAGCAATAAATCAGCCCTCTGTACCCGCTTTCTCTAAGAAGAGATGCTTAAACATTTATTAGCTCACCACTGCCTGGAGGGGGGACGTGCAGATACATTGCAGAGCTATGCTTCCATCAGAGGAAATTTATTCTGATTTAGTTTCTCAAATCTCTCTCTTCTGATGCTTTTTGACTACACAGGGTTAAGTTCTGGCTTCCTAGAAATGAACCTCACTTTGTCCTTGTGATTAGCTCATAGAAACCCAAACTTCCAAGGCACACAGGCATCCTGAATGAGTCACATCAATGGATCTCCAAGTGTGGCCCACGGACGAACAGCCTCAGCGTCATCCGGGAACCTGTTCAGAAATGCATATACCTAGACCTCACCCTGACACTGTGGGGGAGGCCCAGCAACCCGCATTTTGACAGGCCCTGCAGGTGATTCTGATGCACGCCTGAGCACCACTGACCACACTGTTCTCTCTAGAGCTCCAAACTTCAAATGCAACAACACCAGTGTTGTGGCTCGTCATGTACCTCCACAAGGTTGCATAGCAGTGTTCCTCCAAGTGTGGTCCGAGGACCACCAGCATTAGAAACATCTGGGAGAGTTATTAACAAAGCAGACTCCTGCCCCACGGCCCCAAGATCTCAGAGTGGCCCACAGTCTGCATATTAACCTCCCCAGGCGATTCTAGGCTGTACTCAAGTTAGATAACCACCCCACGATTTCCACCCAGGGGCCTCAAAGGAGTTCAGGCAGGTGGGATACTAATGCCCTCAGCCCTTGGGCTTCGCAGCTTCAGCAGCCGCTTGCATTTGCCTAAGTACGCTGGATAAACATGTTCTCTGCGTGCAGGGAACAGAAGACTGAGAAGTACCGAGACACCCAGCTAGTCTGACTGGTATGAAGTGTGACATCCCAATACGTTCTTTACGGATCCGTTCATATATATCTGATACTACTAAATTTTGGTTAGGAAAATTCACCCAACGTAATCATTGTGCATAGTGCAAACATCGCATCTGGGGGTCTCTGAGGGACCCCCATGTTCATGGGGAGAGAAGATGCCCAGCATGTGCCCACTTGGCCGTGCTGTTGCGAAATTCAATCGAACGTGGGTTTACTGAGCGTGCTCATGTTCCCTCGTCTGGTCTGCTTTCCCAGAGCGCTTCCCACTTGGTATCATTACCTATTTATTACGTTTATTATTTGCTGCTTGTCTTCCATGCTAGAATGTGAGCTCCCCAAGGACAAGTGGTTTTGGCCTGCTTTGTTCACGGGTCTACCCCAGGTGCCTACAAGCATGCCTTGCACATGGTAGGTCCTCAGCTAATGCTCTTTGAGTGAATGAGTGAACTTGATATGTGCTAGGCACTGTGCTGGAAACACAAAATCCTTGCTAGAGGGGAGACAGGAAATGACCAGGCAGCTACAGTGCAGGCTGGCAGCTGCTACTGCAGGAGGAAGCGTGCAGGGTCCCAGAAGGCTTCCACCAGTGGAAGAGTGGCTGCGTGAGGCTGAGCGGGGCAAGGGCCAGGCTCAGCAGGCCTGTGTCAACCTTGCACTGCACAGCCACTGAAGGCAATGGAGACAAAGGGCAGGAAGGAAGCCCCAGAGTCCATGTGGTCCTATGATAGCAACGGAGGTTTGCAGAAGTTGGCAATTGTTAAAAACAGAGCCTATGGCTGTAAAGCCATCCCGGCTGCAGGATGGAGGATTCTCCCAGTGGCTGAACTCCTAAAATATCCAGCAAAACAGCAGCTGTTAGGAGAGGCAGGGTGAAAGGTCCTTGTGTCTCAGACCCTGTCCCCATCCCAGGGAGCCTGGGAGCTTTCCTGTAGCCAGAAGGTAACTGTCTGAACCAAGAGTGCAAAGGAAACCATGCCAGACTTCATCACCAGGAGAAGAAAAACAAACCCGAGCCAATAGAGGATGGGGTGGGACTGGTGACACGAGATTAGGGAGAGAAAGGCAGGAGAGCCCCAAGAGCTGCCTGACCACAGACCACACCGACAGCCTTGCTGGCCATGATGGGCTGTGGGCTGCAGGTCCCATTTGACCATGGGAACTGTGAGGTCATTCTTTGATTATTCTTAGCAGCGGTCACATCAGAGTCCACATTTGTTCAACAAGTATTTACTGAGCGCCTCCCTGTGTAAGGGTTCTGTTGTGTATTGGACTCTTTGCTACAGTGAGAGCAATGGGGTTGAGACAGCCCTGGAATGGGAGTCCCAGGCACCTGCCAAGGAAGAGGGAAACCTGGATCCAAGGTCACGGGAAGCCTGTGGGTGTCCTTGTAGCTTTTCCTCTCTCAGAGTAAATCCTGCTAAGGAGAGTCAGAAGCAGTCCCATTCTTTTCCTCTAAATGACTCTACTGCTTTACTTTTTTGAAAGGGTGGGGTGGTCAGGAAAAGCTTTTAAGAACTATGGACTCCCACCAGAAGTACTGCACACTGCACACACACAGCATCCTGCACACGGCCTCGAGGGCACACGGACACCCCGAAGCCTGAGCAGGACCCCGTGGTATGGACCCACTCCAAACGACTGGCCTGTTCTGTTCGACCCCGGAGGAGCTTTCCCCAAGTGTGCTTCAGGGGATGGGGAGTGGCAGAGGAGGTCTGTTCTTGGCAAGCTCCCCTTGCTCCTCTCTGGATAATAGACCCCACCTTCTTCAGGACACGTAGGAGCAGCCAGTTCCAGGAGGCCACGGTGTGCTCACCACGGTTCCCCTCCCAAAGCTGCCTCTGGAGCCTGGGCAGATGGCAAGTGGGAGTTGGGCTTGATGGCGCCCAGGCAACTTCCTCAAAATGAAATCTTTCCTCACTGGTTCCTCACACCCCTTACATTTTGTGAACATTTAACCTCATGAAAACGCAGCCTTGGAGGCCACACAAACCCACGAGCCTTGGAGATTTCCTAGGGCCCGAGCTTAGTCTGGGAATCCTTTCCTCTGTGCCACACACAAGGTGAGAGGCTTCCAGCATATGAAGGACTTCAAAGGGGGGGCTACAGACCTCAAGGTCATGGCCCCACAGACAGCCAGGGCCATAAGAGGAAACCCATGTGTCCCCCTTGCCATCCCACACTTCTGCTTTGGTCCCTCCTGGGCTGTGGGCTGGTTTTTTAGAGCTTCGAGATGGGGAACAGCAGGGGAAGGCAGGAGGCAGGAGGACAGACAAGACATGGAGATGGATGAGGCCAGTGTGGTCCTCAGAACCCCACCGCCTGGGTGAGCAATGCTCGGCCGCCACAGAAGGTGATTCTCTGACCTGCCTGGCTCTGGTCTGAAAGGAAAGTTCTCCTTTTGTTTCCCTTTTACTTTCTCCTCTTTATTCTGGGCCACCTACTTTGGGGGTCTGGCTGAGTAGAGAGCACACAAAGCTGGGTGGCTCTGAAGTAGGGCGATGCCTGGAGTCATGAGATTGATGTCCTAAAGCAGCTGAAATGGAGCTATTAAGAAGACAAAGAAAAAGTCAGATTTTTTTTTTAAATGACCCAGATTGCTGACACCCTTATTTAGAGGTGAAATAAAGGATAGGTCTTCTAGAGCCATTAAGCCATGTTCCTCGGGTCTCCTGACTTTCCAAAGAAAAGTCAGTTCATTGTCTGTAGCCTTGAGTGCCTCCAGGCCCAAGTACTGGCAGGACGGCCCCTGCCTTGGCCGAAACAGCCTCACTACAAAGGGAGGGGCATTGAATGAAAACTACTACCAAAGAACCTTTGGAAACCAGCATCTAATTCCTTGAAGGGAACCCCAGATTTAAACCCTCAAGTTCACTTTTTCTCTTTCCCCAAAAAGACAAATAGGGGAATAAGCTTCCCTAGCCCATCTCCTCAAGGCCACTCTCCTGCCTAGCAGACTCCCACGGGTTCTCAAGCTGTGCGTACCTTTCCTGTAAGGTTCTTGGCACAGGCACTGTGGATCCAAAAAAACTGAATCGTTTCAGCAAATGTCGAGAGAGAGGCTGACACCTGCCGTGGAAAGGCAGGAGGTGTAAATCTCTGAAAGCCAAGGTGCTTTACACTGAGCATCACTGGGGGACAGGATCTGCTGCTGCCAGTGAACACCAGTCAGCTCAGGGCAATAGCTCCATCAACCTGCGGCTTTCATAATCTGTGTCACCTTGCTTGCTGGGACACGGGCAGCTACCTCATGGAGCACTGAGTGAGTAGGAAGTTGTGGAACAAGCTTCTCCTGGCTCCTCCCCACCCCTGCACCTGCTTATTGTGTGCTGAAAACCCAGGAGTGCCTCAGAGCCCAGGTAAATGCTTAGTTTACATGGGGGAAGAAAACAAGCTCCTAGCACTAAGGCAAGCCAAAAAAATAAGCTCCTCCACGTATTTAAAACTCCCTGGACTCAGATGGACTCAGGTGCTGACATCATGTGGGAGGCTGGAAGCCGTCGTAGACAGTAGTTGGCCCCAGTGTGAAGACCTGTGCAGGGGACAACTGGCTCACTGCCATAGTGATGTTGAGAGAACCTAAAATCCAGGTCCCTGCAGCTTCCCAAACTGAGACAAAGCTTGCTTTCTCCAGGCAGAAGAGCCTTCTCTCCTGGTCCAGCAAAGCCCCACTTGGTCCTGGAGTGCTCTGTGCCCCTCAGGGCTATCCTGCTGCCACAGAGGGTACTGCCTCACACAACTCAGTTGTGTTCCTCTGCATGTCCTGCACCTCTTTAGTTAGACCTGAACTGCCTGGGCAGGCCTTCTTCTTCTCTGTGCTCCCACATCCCTCATCCAGGAAACAGTAAATGCTCAATAAATGTTTGCTAAATTAAATCACAGAATCATAAGGACTCATGTAATACCAGCAAAATAAATAAAACGAAACCCAATAATTAAAGAATGGCTTTGAGAGATGCTGACTCTCTTCCTTGATATGCTTCTGAACAGCCAGTTTACTGTTTAGATCAGGGATTCTCCATCTCAGGCAACAGGTGCACTCTGGGGGCAGCCCAGGGGCAGGTGAAAAGTCAGGGACCACAGAGGTCCTAACATGGTCTCTACTCCGATACCTGAGAAAGAGCCCTGGACGCTGGGTCTGGGTTACTTGAGGGTTTCTCAGCTCCTCACTTAGAATGACTCTTAGGTCATCACAGAATTCAGCTCTACCTTTTATGAAATCTTCAGCAACTCTACATTCTGTAGTGAAAGAGGTGGCTTTGTGAAGATGGAGTAGACAAAAATAGGGTAAAACACCCAAATTCAACCTGCTTGGATGCAAAAGGTCTTTCTCATAAACAAGGGATATTTCGGCAGCACCAAGACCAGAGACTAATAGCTGTCGTGTGTGTGTGTGTGTGTGTGTGTGTGTGTGTGTGTGTGTGTGTGTGAATTTAGTAGAAATACGTTCTGCACACATCCAGACACGTAGTGGGATGGCAAGATGAAGGGTGGAGTTGACAAGTGACTTATGAAAAGTTAACTGATTAGATTTTTGTTCCAAGGATCTCCTGTTGGCTGAACCAAAACAAATCCCAGGTACTAGAGAACACACTATTTGTGACTCTAAAAAAAAAAATCTTTCTTTTATATGATTTCTCATTAAGTATTTTTTTACACCCTTATTTTTAAGTTTAATTTTTAACTTGTGGAAAAACATCAGTTGAAGAACTGATCACGGAGAAACTAATGCAGGGGGCAATTGGTGGCGTCAGGAAGAGGGCGGCCCCAACAGGATGGGGAGGGGCATGAACCCAGGATGATGTGGGTCAGAGGCTCTTTACTGTGGTTCACAGTGTGCCACGTTCTTGGGGATCCCAGAAGGGCATGGGGTGGACAGAAGTCAACAGAATGCTCCTGATGAATTATTCAGGCATCGAGATTCCTGAAAAGCTAGAAACACGTCCTCTGGTGTGACGCCTAGTCTAGCTGCTGCCCCCCCCTACAGTTCTCACCTGCAACCTTCTGCGTGTGTCCCAAACCCCAGACCATCTGCCATGTCATTCTGTTTCCCATGAGCAGGGGGCTCATTTCAAGTGCTGAACACAAAGTCAGCACTGAAAAGATGTTTAATTGATGGATGTTTCTGTTACCTGACTGTGATTGCCCGCAATGTGTAAGAGGTCATGCTCAGAGTTTCAGATCAACCGGAGTTCTCAGAGTATGCCTACGAATCCCATAGACAAGGTCCTGCAAAGGAGGTTGACCCAGCAGCCTCTTGAATCCTTGAGATGGCACATGCGTAGACCATGGGAGACAAGCAGCCTTGAATGATGTGCAAAAGACTAGGGATGTTTAGATTTTTGAAAAAAACAAAATATGTGAAACTAAGAATGGAAACCAATGGTAACGTTATACAATTAGGTTCTTCCCTCCTTGGTGCTTCACTCCTTCTGAGGAAGGCCAGTGCTTTTTATCTGATCACACTCCCCACACCTGCCCATCTGTTTTTAAGAAGTTTGGACATTCTGTGAGTGAAGGATGAGTCTTTGACCAAAGAAATAATTTCCTAAGGAAACTACACCCCAAACCCAAGTTTTGTTTAGTTTCCAAATCCCCGGTATCCACCCTTCTTTACTCTGTCATCTGCACACTCCTCAAACAGAATAGTAGGTAGAAAAGAAATGTTTTCAGCAAATTGCTCGGCTTGTTGGAGCCTCAGCACAATGCATGGCCAAAGGCTTTCATAGCTGAAGCAATGTTCAAGTATTACTTGACCAAGTCTGATTGTATTTTTAGTCCACTCTTTAAAATCGTGACAATGGAATGCAATAACGGATGCTAGAGGAAAAGAGAAAGAGACGGTATCATCCACAACAGGAAACAAGAGCTGCCATCTGCTAGGTGCCTTCCCTGGTCCCTTCTATCTCAGGCCATATCCAGCGGCTGACCAGTCGCTTCTTTGATGCTTTAGTGACTTACTCTTTTCCAGCTGTTTGGTGATTTAGAATGAATGGAGCTCTGGGGTTTCCATGCATTACTACACTTGAAAATCTTGGCTGCTCCTTCTCAAGTCCTTTAGACTTGCCCTTTGTGCTTGAAGGACAATTCATTCTTCTGAGTGAAAGGCCTTACTTCCCCCTCCTCCCTGTGGAAACTATCCCCCTAGAAGGGTTCAAAGTCAGCAGCATCATACCAGCACCATGAGGTTCAACAGGTTAGATTTCCAGCGTTTTCAAACTCCAGCCTGGAAATCAGAATCACCTGGAGAGCTTTTTCAAAATGCAGAGACTGGGGCCCTGACTTTAGAGCTTCTAATTCAACGGCTCTGAGGGAGGTTTGGGTATTTTCATATTGACAAAGCTCTATGTTTGATGCTAAAATATTTTGAGATTTGAGAGTCTGTGCTTTGGAGATACTGGCCTAGAGGCTAAGGAGGAGGGACACTGGAGAGAAAGGAAGAGGGAGAGGGAGGAAGAAGGAAGGAACAGCCACAGAAAGGTCAAAGCAATTAGAGAAACTGAAAGCAGGAGTACTGGGCTAGGCAGGGCTTCTATCATGAATACCCACGTTTGAGTTTTAGGTGTGTGTATGTGCACATGTGTGTATACACACATGCAGGTGCACACACACATACAAATGCACACACACACAACATGGCCATATTGGGAAGGTGCTGGGAAAATCAGAGAGAGGCATGTCCCATAAGCCTGGGATTGTTTCTTCACCTCTGACACTTTTTCCATTCCCAGCCTGAGCTCTATCACACGCACCCCAGGGGAGAAGGCACAACACAGCTGCGGAAAATTGGTGGTTGCAGTTGTTGCTGCTTCTGCTTCCCCGCTCCGGCTGTCATTATGACAGTATTTCTTTGGGTCACATCTGGCTGGTGGGGCATCAATGACTTGTGGTGGGGGAGAAGAAGGGAGTGGTGAAGGAAGAACACAAAAATACATCAGCAAAGGCAATCATATCTATTCCTACCCTCCACCCACCCTCCACTGCCACCTGCCTTCAGTTTGATGCCATGGAAGGCATGGGTCTGAAGTTTATGGGATGAGGCCCCAAAGCACAGTCCCACATAATCATTTATTCTGCGGGCTGTAGGCAGAAACTGCCTATTGGCAGAAGGATAAGGATGTTTCTGTCCTTGGCTGGTCAGAGGTACCCACCCCGGAAAGAAGGACCAGTTAGGGCCACTTGGGAATTTGGTCTGCTTTGCTAAACAAAATAAATTTGCCTAAGTGTAATAAGTTCAACTCCTTCTCTCTGTCTTACAAATTATTCAAAACGAAGTTCTTATTGAGCATGAATCTCAAATATGTTTTCCAATGTTCCACTTTAGCTTGAGGCAGAGGGGATCTGACCTTTGTCTTCTTTTTGAAAGCATCACAACGCGGCAGCTTTGCCGCGGCACGGGTGCAGCCATATTGCCATTATCCGCTTTAGAATTTAGTTGGCTTCCTAGACTGAGCGAATTGAACTGGACTGGATCTTATTTACGACTGAATCCTCAGAGCCTAGGAGCACCCCTGGCATGCAAGGACACTCAGGAAATGTTTGCTGGGTACCAGGTCCTCGGGCAAGTTTCAAGTCATCACTTACAGAGAGAGGGACGCATGTCATAGCAACACTGGGTGTTGGCATGTTGACTATCACATAAAAACTGAGAAAGAGGGATTTGGAATCAATAGGACATGGTGCTTTTAACGAAGTCACATGACAGAATACTGTGCACCACATCTCTGTACAGTTACAAAACTCTTCCTTCCGATTCAGGAAGAAGTCGATGCCTCTCTTGGCATGATTTCCTTTTGATCTGGCAGCTCTGCTCAACGGGAAGCATTTGCTCCCCTCTCACTCTTCCCTGCTTTGGTTTGTAGACGTGTTCCCTGAGTAGGCTCTTAGATTGTTTTCATGATGGCCAAATACATTTGCCTATTTGCAAAACTCTGAAGGAGATGGTATTTGTAAGACTGGCAGTATGCTTTTTATTCACCCAAATTCTGGAGGACAGCGCTGGACTCTGGCAAGTCATTTCTCATGCTGAAGTTGGAGACACGATGAAGAATATATTTTCTGGAGTTTTTCCTAATAACGGACTTTGCCAGAATCGAGACAGCTCAAAGATGGAGTGTGGGTTTGCCTGTGGGGTAGGCTGTACAAAAATCTGGCACTTCAGAGGCTGGAAGCGCAGCAAAGTAGCGTTGGCTACTGGATAATAAAAGGGGTAACTTTAAGGTAAATGAAGATTTACTATTGATTGGGTGGCTCTCGAGAATGCTATTTCTCTACCTAATGCATGTGGGGTTTAATAGACGATGGGTGGATGGGTACAACAAACCACCACGTTGCATGTATACCTACGTAGCAAACCTGCACATTCTGCACATGTATCCCAGAACTGAAAGTAAAATAAACATTTTTTTAAAAGCGTATTTCTAAATAGGCATCACATGACCAGCAGCATGTTTTGGGAATGGTAAAAATGCTGCCAATGCATTTGTCTGATGGACTATTCTAACATGTTAAGGTAAGATTAAAATAAAGAGTAAAAATTGAATAGCATGTCACAATGCTTCACAGTTCAATAAAAATGGTTCCTTTATATAATTTCTTTTTAGAAGATCAGGACTGACTTTTTCTCTTCAGCCCAAAGAATTCATAATTCTGCCTTCTAGCTCCCTTTTGAGGAAAGAGGCAAGAAAAGGATGAGGGCAGAAGGAACTCCGCATGGGAGGAGGGGTTGAACGGAACCCTTGTGCCAGCTTGGCCAGCTCATCCATGCCTGCACACCAGGGTTTTGCACTGTGGTGGGACACACTGAAAAAACGACCTTTCCCTAAGGCCAGCGGGTTGGGGAGGGGACTTGTTAGGGTGAAAAGCTCATGCCTTGTTTCTCAGGCAAGACCTGGAAGAAATCAAAGATGCTCTTCATCAACCATTCTATTGAGATGTGTATGTGACCCCAAGAGCATGGGGAGGAGGAGAAAGGGAGGTGTCAGTGAAGGGCTCACGGCCTCTGTGCCCCCACCCTCTGACTGCCCACTCATGCTACATACCCAGTACAGCACGTCCGTCCAGCCCTCCATGGTGATGCACTGGAACACCGTGAGCATGGCGAAGGCAAAGTTGTCAAAGTTGGTGATGCCGTGCTTGGGACCATCCCAGCCGGGCTTGCACACCGTGCCGTTCTGGCACTGCCGCCCATGGCCTGTTTCCAGCGCACAAGGGGAAGGGTCATCTTCTGCTGGAACATCTCAAATGGCCAGAAGAAGACAGGAGACGGGAGCAGCAGCGGGGCAGAGATGTGGGCAGAGAAAAAAGTCAGAGAGAAAAGTGACAGGATGAGGTTGATGGGATGGGCAAAGCAACCATGGCAACAACAGTGTAAGACATGCTTAAATCATGTCCCCTAGATGTGAATCAAGCAACATAAGAAAGTAGGCATTCCGTTTAGGCTGCCGTTAATTTAGAAGGTCAGTCCTTTTCACTCACTGTTGTAAAAGCTGTATTTTAATCTCAGTAACTGATTTCTATTGCCCATTCTGTTGTAACATGTCAGCATCATAATCAAATGGCCAATGAAAAAATAATGATGATGCCACCACTGCAAGTGGAAACTGACCCAGAAAGCGATTAGGAAGTCCATATTTTCTTTTTTTGGTGGTAGAGTTCTACAGACACTTGTGTTGGAATACCAGAATTTAGGGTAAGGACAACACTGATGCAAACACTCCTTCACATAGTTAAGCCAACCGATCCCATCCAATAATGCTTTCTAACTATATGGGCCCATCACGTATTAGAGGATAAAACATTGCCAGGGATGCAAGTCACTTTACAGTGAAGCCTTATTTAGGTGAAAGACGGAAAACGGACTCTGACTGCTGCGGAGAGGGATCGCCTGCAGCCGTTTTCATTGCAGCCTGCGAGTACACACTACTGACTGTATTTCATGCATGTCATGTGGGACTTGGCAGCTCTGCCCTTTGCTCTGCAGCATGAATACCTTTCAGAAGAGAAGAATCATTTTCTGACCTCTAATCAAGACAGAGCGGCAGTGAATAACAGGGAGCATGCTTCCTCAGTACGGACGCGGCTTGGTCAGGAAACAGCAGAATACAGTGTCTGTGGCTAAAGGCAGCAGTTGGACTAATGCCACGTGCGGGAAATAGCTCCCAGCAAATTAATGAATGAAGATGTGACTGATATTTTGAGTGTGGAGATTGCTGGTAAATTTAAACAAGACCTGACTGATCTAAGAATTTTGATTACGGGAAAACACTGAGAAAGTCTTGGTGCTGGCTATGGAAGGTAATGGTGTGGAATTCACAAAAGTTCGTGAAATCAAGGACATTGTCCTGTCCTTAGACAAAGTAATGACAATAACAGACAGAAGAGATCCCAGTTCCAACAAATAAACGATTGCCTATAACAATGAAAATACGCTTCGAGAGAGAGAGAGAGAGAGAGAGAGAGAGAATTTGCTTATAGTTCTTCATTTAGAGACAACAGATCACCTAGGATTGTTTTCTGGTTTCATGTATCAAAACAATCATAAGTGTGATTACTTTGCCTACATTAGGCTCCGCATTGAAGATGACTGGCTGGTGGGCTGATTCTCAGTTGGTGGCTTTAAATTTGAAACTGTTCACTCCCAAGAGGAAGACCAGATGAGAAATATTAATCCTTAAGTAAGAGATAATTTTTAGGAGAATATAGTCTACTTGAAAACATATGCCCGATTGTGTCTTCCCAGCAGCAGTGGCAGCTCCTCTTCCTCCTCCTCCTCCTCCTCCTCCTCCTCCTCTTCATTGTCATCAGCACCTGCGTGGTCATCTTTGTGGCCTCCTCCTCCTCCTTGTTCTCTGCCAATTTCATTTCCTCTTCCTGCTCATTTTCCTCCTTCTCCTTCTCTTCCTCCTCCTTCTTCTCCTCTCCTCTCTTTCTCTCCCACTGACCCCATCAGCTTTATTGACTTACAAGTTACATGCCTCAGAATTTATCAGTGTAAATGTACAGCTTAATTATTTTTAGTAAATTTTTACATAGTCATGCAGCCATAACCACAATCCGTTTTAAAGCACGGCCATTACTCCCCGAAACCCCCTCGCCGGTTTGCAGTCAATCCTTGCTCACATCGCCAGTCCCTGGCAACCTGATCTGCTTTCTGCCTCCATTGCTTTGCCTCCTCTAGAAATTTCATATAAATGGAATCACACACTATGAGGCTTTTTATGTCCATCTTCTTTCACTTAGCATAATGTTTTGAGCTTCATCCGTGCTGTTGCATATATCAGTAGGCTCTGTTCCTCTTTATTGCTGAGCAGTGTATTTCATTGTATGTTTATCCGTTCACCAGCTGATGGACGTCTGGATTGTGTCCAGGTTTGGGCTATTATGAATAATGCTGCTTCCTGGCTTATTCTTGGGCCAGTGCTTAAAGTTGTGTGTGAGTCCTGTGTTTGTTGATCAAGGTGCAAAGGTCTGCACTGCTGGTCCCTGAACTGTTAGAGAGACAGTATCCACACCATTTCCTTATTTCAGGGTCTAGCTCCCAGGAGGGCTCCATTAACGCAGCTGAAATAAGCAGTCCTCTGACTACAACTTTTTATGACTTTTTAAAATGTGAAATCTTTAGAGATTTGGATGTGACGCTACAAAAAAGAGGGAGACTAAAATGTAAACCCTAAGCCTAAATAATACATGAAAAAGTGGATAATGAGCACCTAAAAATTTGAGAGTTGAGAGACCGGAGAACCAAGAGCCAAGTAGATCATTAATTCTGTTGGGTTCTCACCCATTCTAGTCATAGCTTTCTAGAGAGACGTGTTCAGTCGCTGTGATAAAAGTGCTGGAATGATAGGAGAGACGGGACAAAGAGAGACGGTGAAAAAGTGAAGGGGAAGCTCTTGCATCTTTTTCTCATGTTTTGCTTTTTCGCAGAATAAAGATGCAGTTTATCTTTACATTGGGGCCGCTCACCCGACAGCATTCCCTGCACTCTCAATTCCCGAGACGTCACAAAGAGGGCAAAGGAGAAGGCTGCCAAAGGGAGTTCTGAGTGTCCTCGAGGAAGGAAAACGTCTCTGGGGATTTTACGAATATCTGTGAGAAAGAAAACGGCGTCCAGGGGAAGTGGTCTCACTGATACGAGAGAAAGGGATGAGATTCAGAAACATTATCTAAAGGCTCTAGTGCCATTTCGCTATTTAAAATCTGATTTGAACAATAATGAAAAAGATTTGAGAACAATTAAGAAGCAGTGATGATCTGGTAAAAATAGGTATCTATAAAAAGCACTAAAGCGAACACTTGAAAAAATGTGAACACACACAAATCAGCAGGTCCTAGCAACACACACTCTAGGGTGAGGACAAATTTGCTTAAAACATAAAAATGTGTTGGTTTTCTTTTGCAGAGTCATGAAGTCCTGGGGAGGAAAGTGGGAACATGAGGTGGGAGAAGGAAACAAAGCAATGCAAGTTCTGTATTTTAAGACAGACATGAAGAGAGGTAGAGTCAGTCTGGAAAGTCCAAATTAAGTTTTCGGTAAAATAATGGAGGTGAAGATTAGGAGAGATTTTAGAAACGCAGTTAATATCAACAAAAACATGAAATCCTGGGAGAGCTCCAGTTAGTGATTCCAAGGAGAAATCACTAAAGACAGAAATCAATTACTTTTTTAAAACTCAACTTTAAGGAGTGAATAGAATGAAGATGATTTCATTTCTAGGTTTTAGCCAACCAATTCTGTGCCAGTCTCAGGGGTAATTACTGTGCTTGGGAAGCTATTCAGAGTGACCTGGCTCAGCACACCATCAAACAGATGGGACAACCAGAAACAAAAGGTATCGGCATATGGTGATGTGTCTGTTGAGGAGCTGAGAAGGCGCCGTGCAGATGTCCCCGGGATTAGGGAAACGCTGCGTCTTCTGAGACCATCTTCACCAGGGGCTGTTGCCTGGAAGGGCAGTCTAGAGGCAGAATATGGTTCACCTGAACAATTCCATAACTTTCTTTGTGGATTTTGTTGGAAACATGGATCAAAATCCAATGTATTTTGAAATCTAGAGATATATAAAATTCACAGTCTGTGAAATAATATTGGACTATAAAATAATTTGATGTAAATCTCATCAAAAAGTACAACGAGGGCTCACAAAGCACTTTTGTGTAATCTAAACTTGCAGAAAATAGGGTAATTCAACCCAAAGTCTGAAATTAAGAAAAAAAAAAAAAAAGAAAGAAAAAATTTAAACCACCCATTCCAAAGTTTATATAAAACTCTCCAAAACACTTAGGGGTTGGTTGGTTTCAAAGCCTGCAAGTATTTGGTCTTCTCCACGGCTGCACAGATATGTCTGGGTTCTTGCACATTTTCCCTCCTTGTCTGCACTGCCGACTATGTGGGTGGACATGGGCTTGATGGCAGCAGCATCATGTTGTGCTAAGAGTGACAGAGTGGGTCCTGGCTTGTGATCAGATGGCAGGTTTGGGAACGAAGGGACAGCAAGCTCTTGATTGCAGAGTATTTGAGAGGACAGGCTTCTGCAGCTGTGTCCTGGGCCCCTCTTCCCAGCAGGGACTCTGGTTCAGGTGAATGAGGGAGGCCACCTTCTCATGGAGCCTGGTAGGGCTCTTCTCTCTGGAGCACTTCTGTTGTTGTCCTGGCCCCCTTGGCTCATGGCCATTTCCGTGACGGGAGCCTACGTCTCTTCTGAACTTGCAGGCACAGATAAACCCATCACATCAACCATCTGATGAGTCTCTTGGTAGGAGGCAACTTCTCAGGCACTTTTCGTGGTCCTGTTTACTATCAAGGATGGACAATGTGATCCTAAATTGGTCATTCCAACTGGGGAGGCCAAGTCTTATCTTTGTCCTAATAGAAGAGGAGTCCATGACAGGTTTAGTACTTGGCGTGACCTCTTCACTGGGCCCTGGGGCTCTGACCTTGAGGACGGCTCCCTCCCTGTGCCATGCTTTCTTTGTCTGCCATGCCCACCATTTTCTGACTCTCCAGGGTCACTGAGGCCTGGTAACAAAGCCCTGGACTTCCAACCAGAATTCAGGGCCACTTATTCCCACAGGCCCTTGCAAGAGCCCACCACCGGCAGAAAACACACTTGGGCTGCTTTCTCGTTAGGATGATGGAAACCGCCTGCAGTGTTGGAGCCCCTCTCCTTAGCTCTGTGGTGCACAGACATCTGATTGCACAGCAGGGCCGCCATCTTCGGCTCGACGGCTGAATTCCACCATTTCACTCTCCCCCATTTTGCTGGTGAGAGCCTCACCATCATCACTGCTGAACTGACGGGGAATCTTTGAGACTCCACATGTCTACGACTTCCTGAGGAGTTTGGGTCAAATGGTCATTGATAATTTCAATACAACTGCATCAACTTTAGACATACCACAGTCAGTTCTTAAGGAGTCTTAAAACGAGCTCTCACAGGGCCACACAAGTCAATAAATTTATTGGTCCTGAGCTAGCTACAAATCAACCTGAATAAAAGGAAGGATTTTAATTAAAGGGGAAAATATTATTCATCTATGGTTTGGCATTTCTTTAAGCAAGGCTGAAAATCTCAGAATTTTAGCTACAGGCAAGATCTCCTTTTTCCAATTTAACAAGGATTCTATTTTTGAAAACAGGATAGTTTATTTTATATGATTATGACCCAAGTAATTTGGAAATTCTCTCTAGAGTGAAAAAACAGTCTCCTGTTAAACAGACTTCCATCCAAAAAGTGAAAACATTGGTGTGATTCTGTGTCTATAGGAGTATACGTCCTGTGTGTGTGGTTTTTTGTTTTGCTTTTAGGACGGCGGCTATGTGGAAATAAACTAGAAACCCCCTCGAATATGCAGTTAATCCATCCAGTCATACTAGATTATACATAGAAAGTATTCTATTTTGATTTCTCTACGAATTTCACTCTCTGTTGTTTGGAAGCTATCCCTCCTCACCCCAGCGAAGCGAGAGGTCCCATTTAACTGAATGCTGGGACTGAGTGGGAATGAGGGGCAGTGTCGATGGAGAAAATTAGGTATCCTTCACTGTTCCCGGCAGATGATGCTCCCCTTTCTCCACCAAGATGCCAAAAACTAAGATGATGGATCTTGCTGTGTGAAAAAAAATCACATACATTTAACATGGCTAGCCCCTTTGGGGCGGGGGATATTTTTTCAACAAGTTCTTTGTGTTAAGCTGCTTTATCTGTCTGTTTAAAAGCCTTGTCAATTTCTGTTTAAATGTTTCTTTAAAAGGCCAAGCTGCGATGTTAGTAGCTTTAGCAGCAGCTTGCAGCATATCCTGCAAGCCAGAACTCCAGTGCCACGCAGGGAAGTGCCTAATGAACCAGCATTGCTGTTAAATATATTGATTTATGGAAGGAACGTGAAGCGAGAAGGCTCAAAAAGGAAGGGACTGGGAGTCATGGGGTAGAACTAAGCCTTCTCCTTGAAGGGAGGAAGTTTGGCTGCTGGCAAGGGGGTGATTCCCACCTGTCCTCCTCCCCCACCTGGAATAGGGGCTCAGGGGCATCTGTCTGTGAATGGAGAAGCAGAAACAATAATTACAGAGGATCTGGAATCAGCACCATGAAGGTAGAAAGATCTTAGAGCGGTGCTGGGAGAGCCTGTTGCTCAGGGCTGAGCGGCCCCCCTGAAAGGACACCCGACGGCCAGCCACACTGAAACGTGGAAGGAGCAGAGACTGACGTTCCCAGGTCAGCTCTGATTCTTAAAACACTCAGGGTTGGCTTGAAAAGTGGCAGATTGACAAAAGATAGGATCTAAGTTATTCAAATATTTCTCAAATTGTGTAGCTTATTGAAAAGTGCTGAACGAAGTTTGCGTTAGGCCGGTTTAACAGATTAAAACAAAAATTGGAACTGAGAAAAAAGGTCTCTCTGCCTCTCACTTAAACATGCCCAGTGGGCGTCTGAGTGAACGCGACCTTCCCCGGGCTCTGCTGGTCATGCTGGTGTAGCCAGCAGCGGGAAAGGAAAGGTGCCGGGAGTGACAGAGGGCACGGCCTTGGGAGCACAGCTGCCTGCCCCTCTTACCTGCTATGCCCTCCTGGTTGTAGCAGGTCTTGTGCATCTTCCCCATGAAGAGCTCCAGGCCGATGATGGCGTAGATGATGATGACAAACAGCACGAGCAGGGCGATGTGCAGCAGGGGGACCATGGCCTTGATGATGGAATTCAGGACCACCTGGAGACCTGCGGGGACAGAGGCACTCACTGAACCAAGTGTCACTGCGGGTACCGTGCTGACGCCATCTCATGCCGTCTTCCGGTAACTCTGCAAGGAAGGAACTGCCAGCCCTGGTGTTCAGATGAGAAGACTGAGGCTCAGAGCCACACACCAAGGATTGATGGTGCAGGGGTCTAAATCCAGGTTGGCCTCACTCCAAATCTGTCTTGGAGACTCATCCAAAGCAAAGGACTGGCAGCTGCTGTACTTCTGAGGGGAAGAACATGTTGTTTCCATCCATAACTATCAGATTGTGTAATACCCCATCTTACAGGCAACTGAGCGCCTTTTCCTCCTAGAGCAGCATCTCAGGACAGTGAGAGCTCATGTGGACTCAAGATGGCCCTGCAGGGACTCACTTGTCCTCTAGGTTTTCCCCACGGTGGGACTGGGAAAAGTTCCAGAGCTGGGTGGTGCTGACGGTTGTACAACAGCGTGAAGATACTTACTGCCACTGAGCTGGACACTTGAAAATCGTTAAAATGATCAATTTTGTTATGTTCTTATTACCACAAGAAAAGAAACTCTAGAAAGCACCCAGATCCTTCTGGTAAAAAGAGTCAAGGAAAAGCCCGCCTGGGGACGTGGGTGTTGTCGGTGAGGTCTGGGGCTTGCACCGTGGTCTGTGGGGAGAAGGCCCCCCTTACTAAGCTCGGCTACATCAGAAATAACACACTGGGGATGCCACTTACTTAAAGTGACACTGCAAATCATTCGCAAATGGCAGGAAGGTGGTTACCAGCAAGTCATCCCCAGATGACACCCAGCCCCGAGAAAGTCACGTGTGAGATTCCTGCCCAGGCGAGTGCAGTGAGTCTTCACCTTCCAGGTGAGAATGTGGAGGCAGCTCCTGCTTCCCTCCAGCAGAGCCAGTGGTGCAGAAAGTCACCCTGAGTGCCACCTCTGATACACACAGGACAGGACACCCCGTCCAGGTCACACTACACAGGTCACTTTTTGTGTCTTTACCTTCTGTGTGTGGGGCATTTCACCCTCATGTTTATCCACTGTGCTTGCCCCTGGGTAAACTAAGGCCGGTCACCCCCTTCCCAAACCCTGAGGCTGTTGTTGGTGCTTTTCATTCTGGTGGTGTGATTCTCACAAGGCTGATTAGAACGATTCTTCCCAGCTATTAAGCCAAGCTGGGAAGATTTAAAAAAAAAAAAAAGAAAGAAAGAAAAGAAAAGCTGGAATGATTTTACCTGCGAATTAATGAGAGTGCTTGCAGCCTCCCATTAGAACAAGATGTTTTCAGATTGAAATGATTCCATTAATTAGCAAGTTGTACACACATTAGTGTTAGAGTATGCAGAGCCGCGAAGAAAGTTGAAAATTGAACCGCAAAGCAGCTTTCAGGGCATCTGCTGGGGGTGGGGGTGGGGGACGTGTACCAAGTGCTACTCGAGGTGGGGGAACCCCAAATCTGGGCTACCCAGGCATAAGGGGGTGTCTCGGTGGGCCTCAGTGCCACAGCCTCCAACGGCAAGAGAACGGTGGGTGTGGGACATAAAGGGACACCCACTGGAAAGCTCCCCTCCAGGCCGCAGCTAGAGGGCTGCTCAGCAGGCTGCCTCAGGCCTGCTGGAACTTTGAATGCCTTCCTCTGCTCTTAGGATGAAGACAAGATCCTTCCTGGGCCCCTCCAGGACCCTGTCGGGTCTCCTCCACCCACCTCTCCACTGACTGCCTCTCCCCAACCCACTCTAGTAAAACAGCTCTTCTTTTAGAAAGTAGAATATGCTACTGTTCCTCCCACCACAGGGCCACCACACATGCTGTTCCCTCAACCTGGAATGCTTTTCCCCACTTCCCTCCTACTTATCCTTCACTCTCAGCCCAAGCATCTGTTTCTCCAGGGTCCAGCATTTCCCCAGGGATCATCACCCAACTCCCAGACCAGAGACGTGTCCTTTAAGTCTTCTCGGAACGATTTCCTTTCCTCTGGAGAGTGCACCTCAGTTTGAAATGTTATGTTCCTTCACGGGATTTTAAAACATTTATATCTGTCTCTCACACTAGGCTGAGTTTTGTGAGGAGGGACTGTGCCTGCTCGTCTCCCTGTTTTGTCACTAAGGCCTGGCTTGGTGCTGAGCATATGTGGGAACTCAGTAAATATTTACTGAAGGACTGACAAAACTTATCATCTAAATAAACGCTATTGCTGTCCTGCAGCGCTGCTGAGTATTGCTGCACAGACATCTGCTTTCCAGATAAGGTGTCTAAGGGACAGGTGAGTTTCAGGGCCTGCAGGGGACAGAGGCCACTGAACAGGCTGGAGAGAGGCCAAGCGGAGTGAAAGCAGCTTGTGGGCATCGTTTCCGCTGTCAGCGATGCCATAAGAATTCCTGCCAAACGTCCTGTTCCTCACACCCCCATCCAGGCTGGGGGTGCCACTCACCTGAGCACCCAGGCCAGAAAACTGATCTCCTAGGCTCCTCCTTCCACCCAGTAACCAAGTCCTGCCGGGTTGGTTTCAAAGTATCTTTAGACATGAATACATTTTTCTTACTGTATAAATCATATATGCTAATTATAGAGAAAACAGAAAATACTTGTTATAGAGAAATTACAGAACACAGGGAAGCAAGAAGAAAAAAGCAATCGCTCATTGTCCTGGCCCCAGGAGAAGAGCCACTGTCAGCCCTTCCCATCCACGACTCGTTTTCCTCCTCTGTCCCCTTCGTGCTTGTCATTTGGTCAACTGGTCTCCCGGCTTTCAGTGTTGCCCAGTCTACCAGTGACACTTAAAATGCTCTTCCTGAAGTACACACTGGAACATGTCCCTTTGTAGCTGAAAGTCACCCAGTGACTCCCTGTCACCTGCAGGTAAACTCACCTGCCTTCTTCCCCCGTTTGATCTCAAATGACTCCCGGTTTATACGTCAGGCTTGAGCAATACACCCTGCAGTTCTCAGGCTTCGTGCCTCCAATCCCAGCGCATGTGGTTCCCCCTGCCTGGAATGCCATTCCCTGCCTCGCTGAGAGCTGCTTGAGTCTCAGCATGTCTTCTCATCTTTGTGTCTCGGGCACGTGGGAGGGACTCCGTGCACATGGAGCCAAGTCACATTCGTAAGCACAGGGTGCCTTCAGAAGGCAGAAACCATAAGAATGAAGGAATTGGAAACAATATCATTCAATAATCATTAGAAGAAATTGAAGGTGTTTTGTCAGGAACGGTGAAAAGGCACAGGCAGGAGGGTAGCGTCAGTGATTTTCAGAGGATCTCAACTGCTATTTGAGGAAGAGGGGTTAGATGAGTTCTGTCTGACCACAGAGATGGAACTGCGACCAGCTGGGAAGTGTCCGGGAAAGACTTAGGTTCAACACAGATAAACACTTATCTGTCCAAGAAACAGGCTGATCTGAAGGTGGAGTAGGGCGCTCTAAGAGATAGTGGATTCCCCATCCACAGAGGTATCCAAGCAGTGACTTGAGGAAGTGCCTGGCTGGGGATTCTGCCAGTGAAGGACTGCCCTGGAACACCAAAGGCCCTCCAACTTGATGAGCGTGTCCTGAAGACTTGCCATGGGCAAGAGCAGCCCTCAGCACTCTACTGGATCATTCCAGCTCCTCCCGGCAACAGCCCTAGGAAGTAGGCACTGTTCGTAACCTATGTTTCAGATGAGAAGAGTGGGTCCAGAGCAGTGGAGTGATCTGCCCAGGGTCACACAGCTGGGAAGTGGTGGCACAGGGCTCAGTGCCAGGTGGTCTGGCTCCTAGCGTGTGGCTTCACTACTGTGCACATGCCCCCCACACACTTAAACAGTGGCTCTCAGCCTCCACGACCTGAGTCTATAAAGCAGTGACACGTGCTTGCAACATCTGCTGGGAAGGCAGGAGAGTCTAGTGGAGTCCCTGCTTCCAGGAGAGCCCAGATGTTTCCAAGGCTGGTCCAGGAAAGGCTCTCGCTTCCATCTGCTTTCCTCGCGGCCCGCCTGGGGTGGCAGAGCCAGGCTGGCTTGTGAAGGCGTGCAGCCAGACTTCCTCCTCTCCACCCTGCTGTGTAGAGTTTGGCTCTCGGGGCCTGGATGTTTAACAGCTTCTTGGGATTGGCTCACAGCTGCCCCAGAAACAGCTCCTCCAACTCAAGTTCTAATTTGGAAAACACACGACATTTCTCCACCCAAGTGTTCTCAGATAGGCCATGCTCACAGCTGATAAGCGAGTGTCGGGCCTTCTTCAGGGCTGGCTGCTCATGTTGGTGAAAGAAAACGGGCCCTAGATAAGCCTGGTGAAGCAACTGCTGTCAAATGTTCTGTGAACACAAGATCACTATTGGCCCACGCATGTGATGAGCCTGTTTTTCTAGCCCTAAATCAGGGTAAGATCTGACAAACACATGTGTACTTAAGGGACCAACAGGACTGAATATGTGACAGGAGAGTTCTACTGGAAAATTTGGAACATACGATTCCATGCAAAGATCAAACAGCACGTAACCTAGAAATTCAGTCTCGCTAGTTTGCAGCTCATGTCAAGTGACTGCCTCTTGGTGGGTGGAAAGACTCTCGAGGTACCAGGAAGACCTTCCAGGGAGACGGGGCCTTGGGCAGTGGCATCATTCAGTGCTGCGCTTGGGAAAAGGGGAGGACGGAGTTCAGCCAGCAGACATGGCTTTTCCTTTCTTCCTCTTACAGTGCTGCCTGCATTCCCTCTGGGGTGCAACTTGACAATTCCAGTTAGGAAAGGCTTAGAGAACCTGCATATATAAATCATCCTGTTTTTCCTTAAAAGGTCAAGAGAAGCCATCTATCGCAGAAAGCAGTATCTGGCGCTTTTCTCTATGGTGGTTTTGAGGTTAGTCTGGAGATGCCAGATTGGTCAAAGTTGGTGCTTCCGTTACCTGGTCCAGACTGTCCACCATGACTGACGAGGGCTGACAACAGATCCCACCCTCTTTTGCTTTATAAAACAGCATCTCACCAAGCCCTACTTTTGGGATGAATTGCTCTGCTCAGAGACCCAGGAATACGATCACAAAAGAGTATGAAAATGCCTTTATGAGCAAGAGGAAAATGAGAACTTCTGGGGCTGGAAGGTAACGTGCCTGATTCAAGGCTCCTCTTAAGGACTCTGTCCTTTTCATGTGATCTTCAACCCATAGTTCCCTCTTTAGAATTCATATTTTGAGTCATTTCACATGAAATGGGAGGGCACAGGGAGAAACTGTTGAAGACCCTAGAATTGGAGATCATTGCCAATGTTAGATTCCATTGTTTGGATTCCACACCGATGCTCTGCTTTTCGGTTGGTGTTTAGGCACGAACGTGTCACGTTCCCAATTACTCAGACTCGAAGATTCCAGCTAAGCCTTAGGAAGGTATGAAAATGATCACGGAGGCTTGATGACAGAATTCATCAGAAGACAATGCTGAGAATCACTGAACTAGGAAGAGAGAGGTTTGGGTTTAGGGGGTTGGTGGGCACAAGTTTCTCATGGATGGACTCATAGTTTGCCATGACAGGAAGAGGGCTTTGGGATCACCTAACCCAGTGCCTTCATTTCACTCACTCACTCAAAGACTATTTACTGAGCTTAGCTATACGGGCCATGAGCCATGCTTGCTGTGCTAGAGATGGGAATATGGTGGTGACTAAAAGGCCTGTGGGCCTTGCCCTCACAGAGCTTGTAGGCAGCCAAACATGAGTCAAATAATCACGCAGTGGACGTATAATAACAAACTCTGTGAAGAGTCTTAAAGAAGCAGAACAGGGTACCACGAGGGTCCTCCTTTGCATGGAGGCTGCAGAAAGGCTTTCCAGGAAGTGGTGCTTAAGCTGAAGGCTGAATGGGGAGAGGACCTGGTCAGGTGCGTGCAGGCAGAGGGTTCCGGCGCCAGGGCTGTGAGGTCCAGACTGCGACATAGCCTGGATAGCTATCGGACACCCAGGGCTCTCCGTCTGTCAGCCCCATGCTGTTCCTGGCTTTGTTCTCTCTTTTTTTTTGACACGGAGTGTTGCTCTGTCGCCCAGGCTGGAGTGCAGTGGCGCGATCTCAGCTCACTGCAAGCTCTGGTTCCTGGGTTCACGCCATTCTCCTGCCTCAGCCTCCCAGGCAGCTGGGACTACAGGCGCCTGCCACCGCGCCCCGCTAATTTTTTGTATTTTTTAGTAGAGACGGGGTTTCACCGTGTTAGCCAGGATGGTCTTGATCTCCTGACCTCGTGATCCGCCCGCCTCGGCCTCCCAAAGTGCTGGGATTACAGGCGTGGGCCACCGCGCCCGGCCTTGTTCTGTCTCTTAAAAGAAATCCCTGGAAAGAGGTTTGAGGAACGAGTTTGTTGCTTCTGTGTGAAGTCAGAGGAAGCAGGTATCACTTGTACTTTCAGGGAAACCAATTCAGGAAGCACACGAGGAAGGCCCTCCTGATAACCTTGTCACTTGTAAAGTGGAGGAAATAATCCCCATCTGGTGCCACAGAGGGGCAAGGGAAGGACAGCATTAGGCCAAGGTCCTCTGCTCTGCTGGCTTTACTGGGGCAACGTTAACCACAACTTCTCAGCAGCCCCAATCCAACAGAAGAGAGGGCTGTGGCACCATGTGAGATTCTGCCAATACGGACAGCCTAGATGAAAAGAAATGGCGAGTCGACCCCAAGCCTGGGAAAACCCCTCCACACGTGATATCCCTGAACCCGATGCAGTCAGGGCTTCCCAGGAGGGGGGCTGACTCTGTATTCTGCTGTGCTTCAAGCAGCATTAAGGTGACAGCTCACTTTCAGGACTGGGGCAGGAGTCAGGACATGGAGCTTTAGAAAGCTATTCCATAACTTGAACTGCCTGTCCTTGCAGAATGGAAGAGAAAGAAATACTGCTTAATCCAGATGTCTGATTAGTTGAATGATGGCTGAGTGAGACTGGCCCTACTAAAACAAGTTATGCCTTCTGTATTTCCCAACAAACTTTAGCCAAATCCAAACAAAAAGAGTCACTAGATGATGGGCAAATTCTAAGCTTCCCTACAAATCCTTCCTCTTAGAATTAGATGCCATCTGAAAGAAACACATTTCTCTTAAGACAGGTGTTCAAGGCCAGGCACAGTGGCTTTCGGCCTGTAATCTCAGCACTTCAGGAGGCAGAGGTGGGCAGATCACTTGAACCCAGGAGTTCAAATTTACAGTGAACTATGATCACACTACTGCACTCCAGCCTGGATGACAGAACAAGACCCTGTCTCTAAAAAAGAAAAAGAAAATTGAAAATAATTTTTTAAAAAACTTAAAGAAAAAAACCAGGTGTTCAAGTGAAGGGCACTGTCCTTACTGTGCCCACTGAGTCCCATAACTGCCCTTGAACCTCACTAACCTTGGACTTGCAATGCAGATTCTAAGAAAGTGTAGATCAAACACCAGCTTCTCCCAGAGGGGAATCTAGAATGAAGCTTTCCATCCTCAGCTACGTCCTCTATCTGAGAAAATACTATGGGAGAGTCTCTCCCTTCCCCAATGAGAGAGGCAGGTGCACCCGGGCTTTCCCCAGATGGTCAAGGTTCCCTTTCTTGAGGCCACCACAGACAGCTACGCCATCCCTCACTTGTGCATCTTCCAGGCACCTACGGAGAACCTATGAAGCACTCTGCTGGTTGCCATGGGAGGCGGGAGAAGGAGGAGAGTGCAGTGGTTGAAGAAGAGGGATCCTTGGAGCCAAAGGACCCCAATGAATCCCAATCCCACCATGTCTCAGCCACGTGTCCTTGTACCAACGATTGACCTCATCTTAAAGACAGGATGATCGCTTACCTATCCCATAAGGGATATCCCATAAGGTTGCTGTGAGGATTAAACAAGCTAATTTGTGCAAAGTTCCCAGAACAACGTCAGGCCCACAGTCAAGGCCACATCAGTGATAGTCATTGTCATTTGAAGTGTAGCCTTACAAGCATGACACAGGTCTCAGTGGGACCCTTTAGGGTGAATGAGCACATAGGTCCCCTAGGATCTTGTCAAAATGTGGATTCTAATTCTCCATTGTGGGCGGGGAATGAGTTTGCATTTCTAAGCAGGTCTCAAGTGACACCGCAGCGGCTGCTCCACCAGACAGCAGCCAGGCTCGGGGGCACGCTGGCCATCCTGCAAGGTTGCTGCAAGGAGGCTGCAGCAACCTTGTCCAGTCTTGTTGGGGCTCCGAGATGCTCTCAAGCAGCGACTGGATTTTTGCCTGCATGGGGCTTATCCTCGATACATCACTCTTTCAAATAATTTGTATAATCAGTAAAGCGCGTGAAGCCAACGCTGGATGCAGAAAATACCATATACACTAACTGGTGTGAGGGTCCTGCGGGATTATTTATTAAGTTTTTAATTTTAATTTTTATTTGTAAACACATGGCCACTGCAGAGGGCCAGACCGGGAGCCACATACCTGCACCACACTGCTGGGGAGCACAAATGATGTGTGAGTGCCTCTCCTTCCAGCAGCAGTAATAGCCATTCAACAGAGGGATGCAGAGAGTCACAACCCAGTGCACCAGCTTTATAGGTTTGAGCAGCTCCACCTGAATTCCCCTCTCGCTGGTGGCTTCTGTTACTGCCACTCTCATGGAGCTTCCTCAAGGTTACTGACGGCTCCAACGGGCCCATCCATGCCTTGGCTTGGCCATCATTTTCCTTGACCTATTTGATATTATTGATGACTTGCTTCTTTTCAAAATGGTCTCTCCTCGTCTTCATGGCAGGGCACAATTTTGGTTCTCCTGTAACTCCATATTTAACTCTTCACTTCCGTTATTCCCTCCCTCCCCTCTGGGCCTCTTTGAGTCTGAGGAATATCACAGAGGCAAAAATGATGCAGTCCCTGCCTATGAGCTTTCAGCTAGATGGGGAGGCAGCCATGGAAACAGCTCATTGCAAAACCAGTGATAATATTCCTAAGAATTATGCCCAAAGGACTGCGGAAGCATAGAAGAGAGGGAGAGACTATCTTCACCTAGGAAAATAAGAAAACAGTTCCCAAAAGAGTGGACCTGTGAGCTGTGTCCATGGGTGGAGCTTCTCTCTGCCCTTTTATTCTGTTAGTCTTCTGCCCTTTCTGTGGCTCTCTCTAAACTCTCCCTCTCTCAGAAAATTCAAGCACTTCACTCCTTCCTAAGAGCCCAACAGTGACCACTAAGTAGATGCATCCACACCTGTCCTTACATTTATTTTCTTTGTCCTCTGAGTTCAAGACATGCTTCATAAACCTACTAGATATTTCTATGAGGTTGTCCCACCGTCTCCTCACACTCAAATTAAGATAATTTGAGATGACTGGTGCTTTTTATGAAGGCATGATGGGGTAAAGAGAATCACAAGGGTGCCCTGGAAGTGGCAGTAACAGTGACCTGTCAGCACCACTGGCTGAAGAAGTGGAAAGAGTGGTTACAGAAAGTGGGAAGGAGAGCATTTTGTAGAAAGGACCATCCGGACAGGCTGTGACAATGCCAGCCCAGACCTGCAGGGAAGGATCTGGGGATGGAAGAACCTGACCTCACCGTGCTCCCACCTGCTGAGCTCTTGCTTGGCTCTCCATTGACTGAACCCAACTACAAGCTGGGGATGAGGCAGCCTGTTGACGGAGGCCATCTGGTCAACTCCCCAGCCAGAGAGCAGAGTGGGGAAGGGTGGAGGGCAGATGTGGTAGCGCCATTGGAGGATGGCTGGCAGACAAGACAGAGTGGCTTTCTACGTGCCACCATCACCCTTCCATTAAGCCAGGAGGCAGTATTCCATCTGGAGGGCTTCTAAGTTTTGTGAGCCAACAAGTCCCCTCCCAGGGACAGTGATCAGATAAATATCCTCTTACTATAACTCACTAGCCGACGCTGGGTCGTCATCTTCCAAAGTCATACCTGACTGCGTCTACAAACGAGTGCTCCTTTTAGCATTTGTGGTGGTGACAATCACCACTGTCATCATCAGGTTGTGACTACTAGCCCACGCTTACTTCTGATCTCCATGAATCATGTTGCACTGGCTAGAAGCTGGAGATGTGATGAGTCTCACAGATCATGTTTTCTGCCTTCATTTGGCTGACGAAGTAACAGACACTTTTAATGGTCTCCCAGGCTTAATGGCTTTCAAAAGGAAATACGTCTAGAACTAGGAAGGGCAGATAGTTCTCCCTCGGGGAGAGGAGTGAGTTTATCACGCTGAGCTTCCAAAGTGTCTAACGCATTTTCTTACTGGGAAAAAAAGCTTCCTACAAACAGGGAAAGAACTATAGCCTGTATAGCTTTCCTACAGCCTCAAGTTTTATGATTTTTGCATGTTCTCATTAGAGTGTCCTTATTCATTAGAGATTTTCATTTATTTTTAATTTAGCCTTTCCATATTAACAAATTCTGCATCCCACACATGGTATGAGGAACACTAAAGGAGGGTTCTTGTCCTAGGAAAGCGATGGCGGATAACTGGTTCCCCAATAAATTAAAACTTTGGGAGTAATTAAAATATCAACCTCCAAGTCGAATTAATTTTTTGTATTATCAATGTGAACTGAAAAGAGAAGTTCAGAGAAAAAGAGAGAAAAGAAACCCTGTGTTAGAAGAAAATTGCATATGGTGAAAGGGAGACAAGATGATCTAAAGCAAACAACAACAATAATAATACTAACTACCATTTCCCGAGGACTCAGCACCTGCTGGGCACCCCTGAAGTGCTTTACATACATTGTTTCATTTAATTCTCCAACCGTCTTGATACACATAAAAGAACTGAGGCTTAGGTGAGACAGATACATTGTCCCAGATTACACACTTGGTAAATGGCAGAGTTGGGGTTAGAAACTAAGCCAACGTGAAGCCACAGCTTCCACTCCTTAGCCTTTATCCAGGCAAAATGACCACCACACTGCACACATGTGTCACTTCTTGGCCCTGCACCATGGCAGATGTTGCTCCTTCCCTCTGGTCCTGATGCGGCCTCACAATCCTTCTCAACAGTGCATCTCTCATGACAACTCTAATCCATTGGAAGTGGCTGCATCACGATGGCCATCCCTCTGTGCTGCCTCCCTATTGGTGGCAAACTAGTTTTCTGCTCCAGGCAGAATAAGGGGCAGATCTCTTTTGGCATCTGCCAATGATGTAGCTACCTGGGCCTGTACTTTTGCTTCTTCTTTTTTAAATATTTTTTTGGAAAAAACTGTGAAATATACATACAAAAAATGCATGAAAGGGAGATGCTACAATGTATGATCTATCACAAAACAAACAGCCACGCAACTATTACTTAGACCAAGAAATAAAACCCTACCAGCTCTGCGGCAGCCCCGCTCACCCCTCCTGCACCAAGATAACCACTATATTATGCTTCCATAACAAGTTAATACGTAATTCACCACATTCATTTAAAAAGAATGATTCTGTCAGTAGATGTAGGAAAAATCTCATAAATGTGAGCATCCATTTGTTCCCTAATATTCTGCACACTTTTCTGCATTTCCAAATCGTTTCAGTCTGTGTGTTTGACTATCAGTATTCTTCCCTGCTCTCTCTCTAGTTCAACAACTCTGTTTTCGGCGGTGCCAAGACTTCTTTTAAATCCATTCACTGCATTTTTCATTTCAGTGATTGTATTCTTCATTTCCAAAATTTACATTTGGTTCTTTTCCATATCTGGTTCTTTGGAACATTACCAGTCCTGTCTTTGATATATCTGATCGTGGTAAATACAGTTACTTTCAAGTCTATATCTGATAATTCCAATATCTTGATTTCCTGTGGGTCTATTTCTGTGGTCTATAGTTTCTCTCCATTTTCACTCAGGTTATTTTGTCTCTTTGTGTATCCAGTTATTTGGTATCATGAATGAAACCTTAGCTTCACAAAACTGCTTTTCAAAATAATTTCAAAATGTTGATGATGGTATCTTTCTCCAGAGAGGATTCACATTTGTTTCTATCAGGCATCTTTTCCAAGTTCCAGAAAGAAGATTTAGAATATTTTGTCCAGCATTTCTAATTATCCTCAGTAGGACAGTTGATTCGAGTCATCTCAGCTACCATTTCTGAAAGCAAAAGTGACCTGCACTTCTTTTCTTTTTTTTTTTTTGAGATGGAGTTTCGCTGTTGTTTCCTAGGCTGGAGTGCAATGGTGTGATCTCAGTTACTACAACCTGAGCCTCCCGGGTTCAAGTGATTCTCCTGCCTCAGCCTCCTGAGTAACTAGGACTACTGGCGTGTGCCACCACATCGGCTATGCTTTTGTATTTTTAGTAGAGATGGGGTTTTGCCATGTTGGCCAGGCTGGTCTCGAACTCCTGGCCTCAAGTGATCTGCCCGCCTTGGCCTCCCAAAGTGCTGGGATTACAGGCGTGAGCCACTGCACCTGGCCTGGCCTGCACTTCTTACGGGAGAAACTACCTACGGAATCCAACTGTAGCTTTTCCTGCCACACTCACTCCCTGAACCAGACAACTGGGTTTTGAAAACAAGGATATATTCTAGAGCACTGGAAAAATCTTTGCCAAATTCTCCTACTGCCAAACCCTTGACAGAGCCTCTTGGAGTGAAGTTTCTGAGGACTGGCTGTTTGCCAAGCAATACGCTTGATAATAAGGCCAAACAGGAGGAAAGGGTGGCTTGGTCACACTCACTGCAAATCCTCACTCCTTCCTTTAAAAATGTAAAAAAAGGTATACTTTTGGGGAAAACTTCAAAATATCTCTATGGTTTTGGTGGTAAATGAGAGGTATACTCACCACAGAGTTATCTAGTTGAATGAGTTACTGAACTAGTCCTAATTATGCCTCTCTAATGATTTTTTCTGGCAAATACCATTAAACCCAGGCAACAGCTTTCTTTTCCCTGGATGTTCTTGAGATGGGGTGTAACAAAGAACCAAATTTGTTCATTGCTGCCAACTTACGCTAACTCTACACCATAAGCTAATCTTTCTATGTAACTCAAACAAAATGCTCTTAGGGCCACCTACTTACTTATTTTCTAATTCTGGCTCAAATCACTATCACATCAATAGGGACTTTGGCACTAACCAAATTTTCTATAGTAGGAAAAATTTCTAAACATCATGCTTAGATTTTCTTTTTAAATATATTTTTGGAGGGCTTTAGTGGGGGAAAATGCCAGGCTACTTCCTCTTCTGCTATTCATAACTGTGTGACCTTGACAAGTCATGTTGCCTTTTGGGTCTAGGTTTCAGTATCTTTAAAAAGTGGACGTTGAATGACAGAGTGCAATCTGGCTCTAAAATTTTCTAAGTTGTTATTTTCCAAATAAAGCAAGATTCTAGTACCTTTCCTTCTTTCAATTACTACCGTGCCTTATACACAATAAATCCTCAGTAAATGTGTGACATATGAAGTAATATATAACATGTAACATTATATTTCATAATATACTATAATTAAGAACAGTTTCCTGAGTGCAGCACAAAGAGCTACAGTTCAAGCACACCACGGCAGCCCCGTGGAATGGAGAAGGCAGAAATCAGGTCAGAATGTGGGAAGCTGAAGTGGCTGTGGTGGGACATCCGGAAGAGACAGTGAGGTAGATACGGGGCTCTAGAAGTTTGTGTAGGGGTTGCCTGTGTGTCCGTGGCTTAGGGCTGGGTTGCACAGGTATAGGATGAAACCAGTGAGGCATATCAGATAGCAGCTACTTTAAGGTTGAGAGCAGAAAGGAGATGGTATAGGTTAATCAGTGCCGGGGAAAAAGCAGTGTCAGGAGTTCGGACTTACGGCCCTGAAATTGTGGAGAGACCTAGTTAACATCTCATTACCACCCTGGACAGATGACTCTGACACTGCGAGGGCACCTCCTGGGACTAAGGCCCTTCCTCTACAGTGAGACCCACTCTAGATCCATCCTGGCAAAGCCAAAATCAACGCCCTGACAACATCAGGAGGGGAAAATTAAATCTGGAGGTCGAGGGGTTCGGGCTTTCAATGTGTCAGCCCCAACAAGCATAAAACCAAGCCTACACACGTTCATGGTGACCAGCCGGTGATTAAACTGTCTGCTGAAGAATCAATACTTTTATGAATAAGAAAAAATCCAGAGTCACAACAACATATTATCCATGATTCTAATATTCACTGAAAAGAAATCACTAGATATATAAAGAAATGTAAAATGTGATAGTCAAGGAAAAAAGCAGTCAATAGGAAACAAAAAATGAGATTGTTCAGATGTTGGACTTGGCAGACAATGATTTTAAAACAGCTATATATATATATGTGTGTGTGTGTGTGTGTATATGTATGTGTGTATATATATACACATATATATAGAGAGAGAGTGCTACATATGTATCCATATATAGATACATGTATTTAAAGGATGGAAGAAAAACTGATTAAATGAAATATACGAGTATATGATCTTAAAGGCAGAAATACAGAGAATTCCACAAATAAATGGGAACTATAGAAAGGAACAAAATGGAAATTCCATTATTGAAAAGTAACTAAAATGAAAAATTACGAATAGGCTTAATGAAGATAGAGACATTAGAGGAAACGTGAGTCAACTGAAAGAATAATCAAAAGAAATGAACCAATCTGTGGAACACAGAGAATAAGAGACTGAAGAAAACTGAACAAAGCCCCAGGGACCAATGAGATACTGTAACATGGCCAAACACTATGTATAATAGGAGTCCCAGCAAGACAAGAGTGAGAATGGAGTAGAAAAAAATATTTGAAGAAATGATGGCCCAAAAAGTCCCGAACTTGAAAACTTCTCATTTATGAATGTATCTGAGAAGCTCAGAAAACTCCAAGTAGAACAAATATAATGAAAATAACAATGACGCACATCATAGTCAAACTGCTGTAAACTGAGAGAGAAAATTTTAAACCAGTCAGCAAAGAAAGAAACATTATATGCAGGGAAATAATAATAATAATAATATCAGGTTGGGCATGGAGGTTCACACCTGTAATCCCAGCACTTTGGGGGGCCAAGGCAGGTGGATCACAAGGTCAGGAGTTCAAGACCAGCCTGGCCAACATGGTGAAACCCCATCTCTACTAAAAATACAAAAATTAGCCGGGTGTGGTGGCAGGTGTCTGTAATCCCAGTTACTCGGGAGGCTGAGGCAGAGAATTGCTCGAACCCGGGAGGTGGAGGTTGCAGTGAGCCGAGATCATGCCACTGCACTCCAGTCTGGGCAACACAGCAAGACTCCATCTCAGAAAAAAAAATAATAAATGAATAAATAAAAAAATCAATGACTTCTCATCAGAGATAGTGGAAACCAGGAGAAAATAGAACATCTTTAAAATTCTAAAAGAAAAAACAAACAAACCTGTCAATCAAGAACTCTATACCAGGCCAGGCGCGGTGGCTCAAGCCTGTAATCCCAGCACTTTGGGAGGCTGAGGCAGGCGGATCACGAGGTCAGGAGATCGAGATGATCCTGGCTAACACGGGGAAACCCCGTCTCTGCTAAAAAATACAAAAAACTAGCTGGGTGCGGTGGCGGGCGCCTGTAGTCCCAGCTACTCGGGAGGCTGAGGGAGGAGAATGGTGTAAACCCGGGAGGCAGAGCTTGCAGTGAGCTGAGATCCGGCCACTGCACTCCAGCCGGGGCGACAGAGCGACACTCCGTCTCAAAAAAAAAAAAGAAAAAACTCTATACCAGCAAAACTATTCTTCAAAAGAGGATGGCAAAAGACACGTTCAGATAAACAAAAGCTTAGCTCATTTGCCAGCAGCAGACCTACATTATGGAAATGCTATTGGTTGCTTCAAGATAAGGGGAAATGATACCAGAAGGGAACTTGGATCTACAGAATGTGCAGTGGAAGCACCAGAAACAGTAAATAAGTAGGTAAATGTAAAATACTATGTTTTATTTTTCCCCATAATTGACTTAAAAGACAATCGACTAAAGTAAAAATAATAACATTGTTGGGTGGAACTTATGATATATGTGTAAATAGAAGACATATAGCAATCACACAGGACAGGGGGTTGAGTAAGTGAAATTCTATGCTGTTAAGGTTACTACGCTTGTAAGAGTACACTTAAAATATGTGAATTTTATTGAATATAAATCCTGCTTCAATAAAGTCATTTTTAAAATGACGTATAAGTCAGGCGCAGTGGCTCACACCTGTAATCCCAGCATTTTGGGAGGCTAAGGAGAGCAGATAACCTGAGGTCAGGAATTCGAGACCAGCCTGGCCAACATGGTGAAACCTTGTCTTTCCAAAATATACAAAAATTAGCCAGGTGTGGAGGTACATGCCTATAATCCCAGCTACTTGGGATATGAGGCATGAGAATCACTTGAATCCGGGAGGGGCAGGTGCAGTGAGCCGAGATCTTGCCAATGCAGTCTGGGAGACAGAGTGACACTCGGTCTCAAAAAAAAAAAAAAAAAAATCAGGTATAGAAGGTCCCCTTCTCTGATCAGTCCAACTTGGAGCCTGAGGTAGACAGACAGGGAGTTGGACCCACAGAGTACTAGCAGCTAATAGTTGCTGAACCCTTCCTGTGTGTTTAACACAAACGATTCTATTGCATTAAAAGCATTTACTTGTTTAATCCTCACAACAACTCCATGAAGCAGGCAGGGGTAATTTTAGCCCCCATTTTACAGATCAGGAAATCGAGGCACATAGCTAATAAACGGTGGCTCTGGGAATTCGAACCTAGTTAGTGGGATTCCACCATCTGCGTTTTTAACCACTAAGTGTCATGAATCAGCACGAGAGAATCAACCAATAATAAGACACATGGGGGCTCACATTCTACGTATTGATCACTTCACAGGACGCTGGCCTCACTGGATCTTCCTTTCATTCCCCCCTCATTTTTCTTTCCAACATTTAGAAAGCCTGGGTCACTTAGAAGCCTACGTGGCCTTTATTATTGCCATTATTTTTAATCAGTCATTACCTTTGCTGCGATTTCATGTTTGGGGGTCTTCAGACACAAAAAGGAATCCATTATGGAGCTTCCTGAGTTTAGGAAGCCTGCCTGCCTCTTGTGATGATTATACCACCTGCCATGGTCCTGGGCTCATGAGGAGTGCTTAACAAATACCTGCTCTTATTTTAGGACCTATTCTCCCACCTCTGGACTGTGTGATTGCTACTGTATTGGGAGCTGAAAGAGTGGCATTTGCCCCGGGTCATACTCTGTCAATGACACCTTCAGGTCTAGAATTAGTCGTTAAAAAAGAAATTCTTAGGTCACTGCTATTCTCTATCATCAAAGCACAGGATGATAATACTGAGAGAAATTTTAGGGGTATTACAAGTTTTTTTTTTGTATTACTGGAAAATGCAATTTAATTAATGTAGTTTACATCTACCCGCTTTCACTAAATCTCAAGAGATTCAGGAAAGCTCTTGTTGACAATAGAAGATAAGTCTAACAACTTCTGGGGAAAATATATGATCAAGGCATTATTTCTGGGAAAATTAAGTGAAAACATATATTATTTTTAAAGAAAGTATTTCTATTTTGCACAAGTGTTGATTAGTAGGACTATATGGTCTAGTAAACAGCTTGAAGAAGGCATTCTACTTTTTTTGATGTCTCTTCAATGCAGTTGATGGCGCTCACGTCCCAAGGCTTTTTCTGAGTTCAGGTTTTCCATTATCCTCCAACAGTAGTACATTTTAAGAATACTCAGAATTAGGCCGTGGCTGCGGCTCGCTTTTCCAATCCCCAGCACTTTGGGAGGCCGAGACGGGCGTGGATCACGAGGCTCAGAGATCGAGACCATCCTGGCTAACACGGGTGAAACCTCCGCCTCTACTAAAAATACAAAAACTAGCCGGGTGAGGTGGCGGCTTCTGGTAGTCCCAGCTACCCGGGAGGCTGAGGCAGGAGAACATGGGTGAACCCGGAGGCGGAGCTTGCAGTAGCTGAGATCCTGCCACTGCATTCCAGCCTGGGCGAGCAGAGCCAGACTCCATTTCAAAAAAAAAAGAATACTCAGAATTATCCCAGCTTAGAACTTGAAGCACCCCTGAAAACTCACCTGATGACATGCTGTTCCAACCACCCATAGCTTCAGAGGGAAGATGTCGACAACTTGTGCCAGATTATTCTCCTCTTTTCTGCCCTGACACACAGCTTGACATCCACTATGATATGAGTGCATTTCCTGTTTAATCCTCTGCCCGTGTAAACACAATGTGGCACAGATGAAGAGGCAGACCGGTGGCTCGTGTTGCTCGATGCCTGGCAGATAGTAGCCTCTGAACACATGCTCCTGACCGGTGGCATGTCTGAGTGAAGCAGACCTTTCTGCCATCATCAGTATCATCTGCTGCTGCCACAGACCACAGTGTCTGGTGAGCTTTTGGTGACAGACACAGAACCATTTCCCCTGGCTAATGTTGAGATACAGACACACACACACACACACACACACACACACACACATCAAAATTATATATATACACACACACACATATATACACACATGCATACACACATTTATATATATACACACACATACACACACACATATATATCAAAATTATATATATACACACACATATATATACACACGCATACACACATTTATATATATACACACACATCAAAATTATATATATACACACACACATATATATACACACATACACACATTTATATATATACACACACATATATATCAAAATTATATATACACACACATATATATACACACATACACATATTTATATATATACACACATACACACACATATATATCAAAATTATATATACACACACACATATATATACACACACACATACACATATATTTATATATATACACACACACACATATATATCAAAATTATATATACACACACACATATATACACACACATATTATGAGAGTATAATAATAATACATGTACACATATATATTTCAGAATTATATATATACACACAGACATATATATACACATGCATACACACATTTTTATATATACACACACAGACATATACACACATATATATCAAAATTATATATACACACACACATATACACACAAACACATATTTATATATATACACACACATACACACACACATATATCTCTCAACATTATATATATACACACACACATATATATACACACACACACATATTTATATACACATACACACACATATATATCTCAACATTATATATACACACACACATATATATACACACATTGATATATATATACACACACATATATATCAAAATTATATATATACACACACATATATACACACACATACACACATATATATACACACACACACATATCTCAAAATTTTATATATATATATATACACACACATATATATACAGACACTGATATATATACACACACACACACACACACACACACACGCACCCCAACATATTTTTCCCCTCCCAATGTGATTCTGTATATCCTTGGGGTCACATACCACACAGTCTACCGGGGTACCTACAACAGAAGTGGCAACAGCCTTGGTGGCTCTGAAATGTTCCCAAGCCAAAAATTAAAAATAAAAAAAAAAAACCTAACTAACTCACTCACTAATATGCAAGGGGGTGCTCAAGAAGTCAGCTGACTGAAAATTACGCATGATTAGAGGGCAACTGCCATGGCGAACGGTGAGCAGGGTAGGCACTTAAAGGCTAACACTCTAGGGCGAATACAGTTGTACCCCTCCCATTTTACAGATGAGGAAGCTGAGGCTCAGAGGTTAAATGACAAGGTCACACAGCTGGCCAGACTTAGATCTCTGGTCTTTTCACCGGCAGGCCGGAGTGCCTCCCACTCCATCACAATTCCTGAGGTGACAACAATACTATTTGCCATCAGGCCCTGCCACCCAAGGGGCTCACAACTCTTGAAATATAAAGAAGGCAACAGGCAAACTGTGAACGACTCTCAATCTCCAGAGCCAGGCAGGGCGCCCTACAGCCCAGAAGTAACGTGATTCCACTTGGCTCAGGAAGCTGTGCTCCCTTCCAAACAACAGAAACCGAGTCCTGAAGGGAGTTATCCCAACTGGAAAACAGTCCGAACAAGATAGCCCGGATTTGCCTATCTCTAAATTAGGGATAACGTCCCTGTGTTCCTAGACCATTAGGTCGATTCATCAGCTAATCAAGCTCTTTGAGTCTGAAGGCCTTGAACGGATGCTGAATGTTGCTTGCAGTTGGAGGTAACCCTAACATTTCTCACTGCCTCCTACATTTTGTTCTCAAATCAAAAAGAGACCAGTTCGTGACTGGAGGAAGGTGTGTGTGCCTTAGCACACACGTGACGTTCCTGTGTGACTGCATGCATTCTTTGCCCTGAGGACTTGTTACCCTGCTGTATCTAGAACACTAAATAATAAGGATGTTCTCAGTTCAGCCACATACTGTTGTGGATATTCAGTAACCTCTCAGTGAAACTCCACGACAGCGGAGGCGGGAACTTGTGAGGGTGCTTACTGTGTCAGTCAGCTCACTTTGCCGCATGGGGGGCCTCTTGCCTTCCTATCTGGTGTGGTGGATCCTCACAACCCACAGTGTCCCTCTCCAAGAGGTCTCGGATGCTGGGAGCTCGTAGGACTCTCCAGGTGGAATCTCCTTTTTATCCACAGCACCCCTATCACTCACTCTTTGTAGATTGAGAAACTGAGGCAAAGCACCTGGCAGGGCAACAGAGAAGTCGCAGCAGAGCCGGGACTCTGAGTGAGCCCTGAGCTGCTGGCCCAGGCATCTTTCAGGGGCACATGGGAGGCGGCCAGGAAGATAGCTGCTTAACTGGGGAGGCAGTGGTCAAGGGGAAAGCCTGTCTGCATTGGGAGATCAGGAGACACCGGGGGAGAGGGTGGGCCTGGCAGGTGCTAAGGGGTGGGGCCGGGTGTGGGACCCACCCCATTCTCAATTCTGTTTCTGAGAGGCAAGGCTCCTGCAGTGTGAAGGCCCCCCCGCCCGCCCCCTGCTGTCTCTGGCTGCCCTCCAGGGTGCTCTGCTCTGTCTGCAGAGCACAAGCCCAGGCTGCCTGGGTGGGAAGGCGGGGAGCCAGTTCTGGGGGCTTCCTCCCTCCTGGGGAGGCTGGGAGACCTGGGGGCACCAAAGATCAGCAGCCCTGAGGGTTCCCTCACGATCGCCATCAGAGTCCCCTTGCAGACCGTGCAGGAAGTAAGGGTCCTGCCCACCTGCCACCGGGTCACTCTGTGACCTTGAGGAAGTCATGTGACCCTCCGGCCGCAGAGCTCCTCTCTGTAGAATGGAAGCTCGGTTGGACTAGCCTAGTCCCTTCCCACCCAGACATTCGGATTCAGGAACAGTGCCATGAGATGCATACAGGGGACAAGGTTTGAGTACTTCCTGTGGCAGTGAAAGAAGTGGGAGGGAAAGGGCTTAGAAGATGTTACAGGGACCGTCTCTGATGGGCAGGCAGGGGGACCAGGCAGCCTCCAGTGCTGTGTGAAGGAGAATGAGGGACGGCCTCAGGGGTGGCCCCCTGCACACGCCCCTGTCCTCATACGCAGCTTTGTAAATGTCCCCTCATGCTGTTTAAGGGTATGTGGCCTGTGAGACCCCTAAAGGACAAAGGGGATAAAAAGCAAGAGGAAGCAAAATAGAAAGTGAGGGGAGAACGAGGTCCAAGTCCAAGGACATAAGAGGGGGTGAGAACAAGGGGTGGAGAGGCCGAAGGTCTGCAAGCAGTGAGGATACAGGCTGGTGTGGGGAGGATGGGCATGTGGCAGGAGAAAAGGGATGCAGAGGCCAGCCGGTCCAGGCCCTTCAAGTCCCCGATGCAGGACAAAGTCCAGAGGGAGGGCAGACCTGCCCAAGGTCCCCAGGCTTGTTTGAGTGAATGCAGGACTGGAGGCTGGGTCCTCTGCCTACCCAGGCTTGTGCTCAGCTGCACCAACAGCGTCCTGTGGGCATTTCAGTGTTAAATCACATCAACCAGAATTAAAGGGAGGTCTGGGAAGATGAGGACACAGGCAGTGGAAAAAGGAAGGGCTGGAGAGTGAAACACTGTGGTTTGAGCCTCTTCCCTGACTCTGGGATCTTCTCTGGGACTCCAAGATATACCAGTTTCAGGGGCTGAGTTACATGATTTCGAATATCTGCTCTAGAAAGATGTTCTCTTATCAGTCCAGGCTGGGAGGTGTCCTTAACTGCAGGTGAGGTTCAGGAGCTGTTTGCAGGGACCATGCCTGCTGCCCGGCCTCCTCTCTTGCACAATGCGGCACCACCTGGGCCAGAAAATGCTTTCCTGGGAGCCACAATGGGATTGCAAATCTGCTGTGCTCAATTTACCAACAGCAAATTTCAGACAGGACAGCAAGAGTGTCTTTAAACCATCAAAGTGTGAAAACACTCAGAAAAGTTGCTTTTAGTAGCTCTAATATGCCCTCAGTGGTCTGATTAACTGGCACTGCTTGCTAATCAGTGCGACCAGTTTCACAATGACTAATCCCCAGGCGGGGAGAACCCATCCTGGGAGGAAAACTACATCTCAGGATGAGTGTGGTTCACCTGGGGACTTGGCACTTAGGTGAGTTTTCAATTTCTGCAGCAGGAATTTTTAAGTCATTATTCATCATCTCAGTAACAATTTTTTAAAAAAGAGTGTTTGGTGTCAAGCAGCATAGGATCTTCTTGCAGGGTGCTCAGGACACAGCAGGATGGCCCAGACCTGGCCTCTGGGATGGAGGTGATGCAGGGTGGGAGAGAGCAGTGGCGGCTTCGGTATGGCTCTGACCCCAGCTCTGCCACCAGCCAGGGTGGGTTCGTGAACCTCCCTGGAATTCAAGATCCATGGTCAGTTCTGACCTCCTTTTCTAGATTTCCAAGACACGTAGCTGTCTCTGCAGTGCGGTTTTTTGAACGTTTCGTATGGAGAGTGAACAGCAGTGGCTGTTTAGAAAACTGCCTCTTGGCATGCCATCCAGGACCCAGCTCAGTCTGCTCACTGCGGACTTTTGTCTCCTGGTTCTCACTACCTGTACTTCCTTTTTGGTAATGGGTTGGGGCACCCCACACCTATGTGCTGGCCGAGGCTGGCCCGCATTGGTGACCTAAACAAATGAGGTTTTCACTCTCAGACATCCTTCCATCCCCATCCCTGCCTCTTCCACATAAACCTCAGGGCTCATCTCCGATATGCCCTCCTTCATAAAACTTTTTGGACTGCCACGGTCCCTGGTAAACTCTCCCCCTTCAATCCATTTCATCATCTACACTATGCAAGTCAAATAATCATACACATGCCTCTCTGGTGATTTTTGGTCTCAAGTTGCTATTTAACTCTTGAATATTCCCTCTCTTTTAAAGTATATTTGTTGTCTCTTGAGAATGATCTTGTCCTCTATTTCTAGGCTACTTATGTAACATAATAGAATGTGACAGCTATCACTTAACTGAGCACTTACTATAAGCAGGACACCATTAAAGCGCTTTGCATTAACTCATTCAGTCTTCCCAGCAGCATATGAAACAGGTAACAGGTTCGATTACAATTCCCATTTTACATAGGAGGAAGCGAAGGCACAGAGAGGCTCAGTAACTTCCCTAAGGCCACAGAGTCAGTACGTGGCAGATGCCAGCAGTCTCATTCAAGAGCTCATGTTCAAAACCAGCATGTCTTAAGCCTTCCCTTGCCTTCTGTATGGTATCCACTCCACCGACATTCGTCTACTAACCGGTGCTGATCTGTTTTCAGGAAACGGTCCTCACCTGAGCAAGGAAAAATGGAAGCATCTGACCTCTATCCACACATGGTCCTCAGTGCTCCTTCTCACCTCTCAGGATGAAAGCAAACTTCTGTTTAACAGCGAGCTGTTTTCTATTCTTTGTGCTTCCAGATACAACATTTTACCGACAAAAGGGACATCCTGAAAGATCTAATCTTGTAAAGACTCGCATACTAGGAAAAATGTATCCCACGAAAGGTCCTTAAAGCGTTCCATTAGGACTAAGTTAAAATCACATTAACCAGGATGAAAGGGAAGTCTGGGACGATGAGGACACGGGCAGTGGAAAAAGCAAAGGATGAAGAGTGAAGCAGTGTGGGCTTGAGCCTCTGCTCTGACTGAGGGATATTCTCTGAACTCCAAACTACGTCAGTTTCAGGGGCTGAGTTACATGATTTTGACTCTCTGCTCTAGAAAGATGTTCTCTTATCAAATCTGGACTGGGAGGTCCAGATTGAAAACTGGATGGTCCTTATGAAAACCGCTCAGGTGTTCTGTTTTGACTGATGGGAGTGCGCTATCGCCCTCTGTCCCCGCACCCAGCTTTGCGCTCGGTTCACAGAGGGTGCTCAATAAACATTCATGATGGGTGAAGCGTGTCTCCCAAGGCTAGTGCTGGTCTTACACAGAGGCGATTTTTCAGTTCCCTTCATCATCAGATCAAGTCTAGGTTGCTGTGAGTTTTCGTCAAAGACCCTACACATCTTTCTCATCTCCATCTGTCTTCTCCCCTTATCAAGCCCCTCCTGAAAGTTCTTCTCCAGAAGGCATCTGAGATGAAACGGAAAAGAGGGAACGACCCCTTGCTTACTGCTTCACAAGCAAACGTACTCCCTGCATATACATTGCAAATTATTTCAGCACAACTCTCCCTATTTATTGTTCATCTCGCTGCATAACGTTGATTCCTCCATATGGCTTAGCCTTTGGTGTCATATGCATGCTTCACAGCACTGCTGCTGTGGGAGACTGGATGCTCACAGCAGAGGGAACGGATTCTGTTATTGCAGAAGAGTCTCTATGAAGCCAAATGGCCAAATCTTTCAACTACACAGAACTCCATTGGATGGGTCAATCTGATTTTCACCTCCATAGCGTAATTAAGCCGTTAGCCTTACAGCCTCACGGTGTGCATCTTGAGGGCCAGGGCCACTCTCCTTCCTTTGTGTGATTTCCTGGAATGCCTCTCCTCACTCATCCTTCAAGTTCCCTCCCAAATGCTACCTTCTCCAAGAAGGCTCTCCCAATTCTCCATCCCCGCTCCCCAAAGTATGGCGTCTCCAATGCATGCTTGTCACAGAATTCATCACATCGCACATCTTACCTAAACTTTGCTTTTTGGCATCTCCAAGTTTTATTCTATCTAAGCACTTTTATGAATACTTTTTCTTCTACTACACTTCAAGCTCTCTAGAACACACTTAGCATCTGATTTACTTCTGTATCTGCTATAATGGCTAGTAAAACCTTACATAAAGTAAGTACTCAGTCGATTTTGTTGAACAAATTGATAAATGACTCACGGACTTGTACTCTCGCAATCATCTATTTCCACAACCTGTGATCATAAGATTTCAATGACATTTAGTACATTTAGTGCATTTAAAAAATGCAACTTTTGGAGCCTCTAACACTATTGGTCTAGAATTGCAGATGTCAAAAACTGCCCAACGAACCTATTTGTTGTAAGAAAAACCCTATATATCTACATATCACCTGTGTACATTTCTTCATATCACCCAATTGTCATGAAGATCAAACGAGACGGAAGAAGTAAAGACCCTTCGGAAAGGCACATATCCACGAAGCTGGCAGCACTCACATCATTTTAGTGGAGTAGGTGACTCTTAGGGCCTGTGACGTAAAGCCATGCCAGCCACCATGGGCGTCTGTGCAACCACGTTTGTTCATTCTACAGATATTTATCACCTTTATTGTTGGTGCTGAGGACACAGCTGTGAACACAACTAACAAAAACTGTTGGCCTCATATAGGTTACATTCTCATGAGGTAAGGGGTGATAAGCAAATGAACACGTACACATATAGAATGGCAGATGGTGAGAGGTGATGTGGGGAAATGGAGCAGGGAAGGGTGGATGAATGGGGTGAGGGGACGGCATCAGAAGGGGCTGAAGAGGTGCACAGGCCTTTGTGGAGAGCTGAGTCGAGGGCGTTCAGACAGAAGGAGCAGCGCTGGCCACCACCCCACAGTGGGATGAGCTTGGAATGTTGGAGGAATAGCAAGGGGGTCACTGTGGAGGGCTGGTAAGGAAGGAGAGGAGGGGAGGGTGAAGGAGGTGAGCTCAGGGAGGAAGAAGGTGTGAGACTGCAGGGCCTATGGGACTTTGGCGCTCACTCTGGGCAAGTCATGGAAGCCTTGGAGGGTCGTGAGCAGGGTAGGAACATGATCCGACTTGGCTGTTCAGAGGGCTGTTTGAATGCTGTGTTAGGTCCAGGCCATGATAGGGGTTGAGGCAGAGACTCCTTCAGGAGGCTGTCGCCATCATCCAGGTCAGAGGCGAGGGCGGCCAGCACTGAGCCGAGTGTGTAGGTGGTAAGAGACAAATTCTTGATATGTTTGGAAGGTAAAGTTTGTAGGATTTTCTGATGGATTGTATGCAAAGAGTGAGAAAAAGAAATAAGTCCAATAAGGCCTGAGAAGCTAGAAGGATGAGGCTAGCATTTACCCAGCTGAGAAAAACTTTGGGAAGACTGGGAGTTCTGCCATGGGTCTTGCTAAGTGCAAGATACTTATTAGCTATTCAGACAGGAGAGGAATGGAGTCAGCAGGTAGAGACACAAGTCTGAGGTTTGGAGAAAGGGTCTGGGCTGGTGACACACAGCTGGTGGTTATTGGAAGATACAGAGATTATATTTAACACCAGGAGGCTGGACGTGATAACTAGGGAGTGAGTATGGACACAGGAGAGGTCTCAGGATCTACCCCTGGAGCGTCCCAACGTTAAGAGGGTGAGAAGATGAGACAGAGGTCAGCAAAGGATTCCAAGAAGAAGAAACAAGCACATGAAGGGCAGAGCTAAGAAAGAACAGTGCTCCGGAGCAGGGCGCCCTGTAATCCCAGCACTTTGGGAGGCCGAGGCGGGCGGATCACGAGGTCAGGAGATCGAGACCATCCTGGCGAACGATGTTGAAACCTTGTCTCTACTAAAAACACACAAAAAAAATTTGCTGGGCGTGGTGGCGGGTGCCTGTAGTCCCAGCTACTAGGGAGGTTGAGGCAGGAGAATGGCGTGAACCTAGGAGGAGGTGCTTGCAGTGAGCCGAGATGGCGCCACTGCACTCCAGCCTGGGCAACAGAGTGAGACTCCATCTCAAAAAAAAAAAAAAAAAAAAAAAAAAAACAGAACAGTGTCCCAAGGGCCAAGGGTAATAGTGGCTCAAAGACAAGGAGTGATCAGCTGTATCCAAAGCTGTCAACAGATCATGTAACACGGTCCTGGAGCACAGAGCACTGGGTGCAGTAACGGTGATCGCTGATGGTCTGGACAGGAGATGTTTTGGTGCAGCAGTGGGAAAGAAAGCCCCATCAGAGTGGATTCAAGAGAGAATGGGAGGACGAGAATCACAGACAACAGGTAGAGGCAACTCTTGAGGAGTTTTGTTGAAATACAGAAGGAGATAACCTATGGTTATGAGAAGTAGAAGAAGGAGGCATTTGTCTAGGTTTGTAGTCGGGGGAGATACTGCTGACATCTTTGTAGATGACACCAACCACACTGGTACAATGCACGGATCCACCATGGTCTGCATGGTTCCCTGTTTCAAAAGCTGCACAGACACTATTCCAGCAAGAAAGGGCAGAAGGCTGGAGGAGCTGAGGAAGTCACCATTTTACTGGTGACCCACAGGAAACCAGACACGGTTGTTGCTCCTACGCATAAGCATGGAGCTACCTGCAGGGCACCCACAACAGCAAAACCATCTCAGTGTCATCATCTCTAATGGCGAAAATATTTTCCTGGACTGCACGGCAGGTAACATGAGGGCTTTGCATTTGAGGCCTTCATCCTCTTGAGAGAATTTCTAGGAGTGTTACTGTTTCCTGACCACTGCAAGACACATCTACCTTGCTTAAGTACAGATGGAGACAGGGCTCCATCCTCGGGAAGTTTCCTCTGTAGTGGAACCCAAGTGACCCAATCTAATCTAATTCTTCCTTTTAATGCACTGTAGCATGAGAGGCTCTCAACCATATTCATCTCTAATTAAGCATCTCTGGACTAGAGCAATTACTGTAGCTACTGCTGTTGATAACAATCATCTTCTCGGTCTCTTTGTGGTAGGCTGCTATGTGTTCTCAATCGTTCACCCATGCTTCTCTGAAGGTTCAGCACACTTCTTGGCCCCGTTATCTCTGAGGGTGGCCATGGGACTTGCTTTGGCCAGTGGAATGTGAACAGCTAAGACAGAAGCCACATTTAAGCATAAGCCTTAAGTTGCTGGTGTGGTTGGCTCTAGGCCCCATTTTGTGAGCATCTGCTCTCAGCCATGACAACTACAAGGCCTACCACCGAAGGTGAGGGCTCCTTTGACCTGGGCTCTGGAATTGAAGGGCACGCAGAATGAGGTCAAGCCCAGAGTCCAGCTGCGGGCAGTAGAGCTGCAGCTGACCACCATCCTCAGGTGCCAGGAGCCAGGTGTAAAAGTTGCTGGTTGTAAGCCATGGAGAGTTTGGGACTGTTTATTCCTACAGCAAAAGTTGACTGATATACTCTTTTATTAGACTGTCAAATTTATCTAGTGAAGGAACCATGCTTGTTCTTTATGATATGCCCTAATACCCCTAATAAGAATTGTAGGCCCCTAATAAGTACGTAGATAACAGGCCAAGGGTCGCTGTGTCCATTTTGCTTGGTTGGCTGGCATTTGGAATTAACTCCTAGTTCCTATCACTGACACACTGGCAGTACCATTATCAGCTCCTTAAAGTCATGTTCAAAGTCACTGTCATCTTCCCTTCCTACTTCCTGATTTGGGCTATTGAGTTATGGCTGATTGACAAGGAAAACCCAAATAATTTAGGCTTCAAAAAGAAGTGAGTCCTGGCCATGATATATGTAGTTTCTATTCCTAAGTACTCCCAAACAGTCAAGGCTGAGTAGAGAAAGTTGGCTTTAATTGTGCTTGTGTGCTCAGCTCTGTGTGCCTTTTGAGCTTAAGACAGGCCACAAGCTTTGCCCAGGGAGTCCCACTGCAAAGAAAACAAACTCTTGCTTTTGCTTATTCAGTAGGTTCCCTTTGCTTATTTAGAGACTGAACTAGGTATTGTGTGGGAATCAGAGGCAATAGAAGGCACAGTTCTTGGTTTCAAGGGGCTTATGGTATAGTTTAAGAGACACGATATATGTGTAAAACTCCAACACAATCGGCCGGGCACAGTGGCTCACGCCTGTAATTCCAGCACTTTGGGAGGCTGAGGCAGGCGGATCATGAGGTCAGGAGATCGAAACCATCCTAGCTAACATGGTGAAATCCCGTCTCTACTAAAAATACAAAAAAAAAAAAAAAAAAAAATTTAGCTGAGCATGGTGGCAAGCACCTGTAGTACCAGGTACTCGGGAGGCTGAGGCAGGAGAATCGCTTGAACCTGGGAGGTGGAGGTTACAGTGAGCCGAGATCGTGCCACTGCACTCCAGCCTGGGTGACAGAACGTGACTCCGTCTTAAAAAAAAAAAAATTCCAAGACAATCAAGAGATATATACCACTTAATTCTTTAAAAGAGGCAGTGCAGTGTGGTAGGAAAGAGAGCTGGTCTAGAAATCAGGAGACCTGATTCTAGTTTTGGCTCTATTGCTAGTTAATTAAAGTCAGAGCAAGATCTTCTCACTGTTCCGTGCATGAATAACTGGTTAATATAAAGCCCCTCACATTTCCACGGTTTCTTGACTCCATGAGATACCAACCAGCAGCACACTGGGAACCAAGTGCTCAGTGCATGGCATGGGTAGGAGAGGCTGTGCATCTGGAGGTCATCTGTCTTCCTGTCCCTCACCCCATCTCCAAGCTCATCTGGTCCTAGCCTAGTCTGAGAGGTCTCCTATGTCTTGAGTTATGGACCAAATCTACTGGAACTGAACTGAAAGTAAAATTTAAACAAATGAGTCCAGAATTGTTCTCAGACACCACAAACTGAAGAGGAAAGAGTAGGAGGAGTTCTCCTAAAGTGGACTGAGCCCCCAGGAGCACCTTGGGCTGGGGTTTGCTGGCACCTCCCCAGGGCGCCTGAAGCCACTGTGTTCAGTACCTGGGGTGCATCCATAATGGGCCAGGCTTCTGCAGGAGTGGCAGAAGAGGTGTTGTCCATGTGACTGACATCCGGATAGACAATACCTCTCCAAACCCTTCCCCTGATTCAGAGAGCTGAATACCTTCCTCTTTTTGGGTAAAATCACTTCTCACAATGACAGGTGTGGTGTCCCCAGTGGGGCTCCTGAGGCCTGGACTGCTCTATTTGACAGGACGGGAGGAGAGGGCTGGGAGAAAGGTCAAAACAGAACTTTTAGAACATCCACTGATGCTTTCCTGATTGTTCTTTGGAAAAATACAGAAAGTAGAGATAACCTCATTGGCTAAAGTGCTCTGGAGCCTCGGGGATTAGCCACCTGGCTCTTCTGCTGAAAAATGTATTTAAATCTCCATCCCAGGGCCTCCGGGGTGGCTCAGATGGCCATGGGATTACTTCCTTCGTGTAGTATTCATGTGGCTGAGTGACTGCTGTGAACTGTCTCCCCCAGGAGCTGGGACCACAGTGTGTTTTAAGGTACTTACATCAGAGTTGGGTTCTTCAGCTCAAAGGAACTCATTTTAAAACAAAAACAAAAACCCCTCCCTTTATATGAAATCAGGTCCTTTTGCAGAGTGTTCTTGGCAATTCAGCAAGGGACAGCAGAAGGTGGCGAGGAGACAACACTGTACACAAGAACAGGCTTCACTTACTTGGGACTCCGGACACCAGCCGCAGGGGGCGCAGCACGCGGAAGGCCCTCAGCGCTTTCACGTCAAATCCGGCCCCTTTCCCTCCGAGAGCGTTCGCCCCGTCTGCTTTGGTTGCTTGTTCTAAAATTGCACTAAAAAGCCTAGAAGAGAAGAAAGAGAGGAGGACTGTCAGGACTGGGTTTTTTTGCCCAGCTGGGCTCTGACCTCTGGATGAAGCACGGAAAAGCAGATTGCGCAGGGGTCTCCAGCCCAGGAGTGGGCGCTGTGGGCATGCATGGAGTCTGTGGGTGGTTGTAAGCTGACATCCCCTCAGTGTGGGTGGTGGCCATGCCCAGGGTGCCACCATGGCCCAGGGAGGCCTGAGCGAGCTGAGGGGCAGGCCCTCTGCCATCATAAAGGCATGAGCTGGACAGGCGCTGGACAAAAGTGGGAAGCAGGTGATGTCTCTCGTCACTCCTCATCTCCTTGAGGAGCCCTCCGCCCTCTCCATGGTATCCCAGCACCCCTCCCAGGAGTGCCAGCAACCACGTGCTCTATTTCCCCACCTCCTTCCTTCTAGAGACCCCCTCTCTTTGACTTGTTCCTGGCCCATGGAAATCCCCTTTGTGCTGGCCTCGGTGGCTGCCCAGGAGGCGGGCGCTGTACAAATGAATGAACGGTTCAGTGGTTAAAGAAGGTCTCAAGTGGGGCAAAACCACACGTGCATGTAACTGAGATGCAGGGCTTTCGGCCCTGCCACTGTAGGTCTGAGCTGGCATATTCACTCCTCCAACAAACAAGAACACCTGCGACGTGTCGGGCACTGTTCTAGACACTGGGGCTACAGCAAAACGGACAAAGCCCTTCCCCTCATGGAACTTACATTCTAGCAGGGAGACAGACAATAAACTGTGCAATCAGTAAACAGACACTGCAGCTTAGAGTGCTGAGTGCTGAGCAGGAGGGGCAGCGAGGGGCTCTGCAGAGAGAGGGTGAGGGCCGCCTCCCTTCCCACCTGAGAGGTCTGCACAAAGAACTCCCTGCAGGTGACACTTGAGCAGAGGCCTATGGGAAGTGAGGGTGGGACCCACTTCACTATCTGGAGACTGTTCCAGGCAGAGGAAGCAGGTGAGCCAGGGGCCCAAGGGAGGAGCAGGGTGTTTTAGAGGAACAGCAGTGACCAGTGTGGCTGGAGCAGGGCAGGGAAAGCGGAGAACTGTGGGAGAGGAAGTCAGAGAGGAAATAGGGAATCCCACCAGGTGCTGGTATCCTCTCTGAGACAGAAGCCACTGGGGGACTTTGAGCAGGAGAGTGACATGACCTAACTACAGGTCTAAAAGAATCATTCTGCTGTTGTGGGAGACTCTCCTGTCAGGGGCGAGGCCAGAGACCAGCTGCTGCAGTCACTCAGGTGCGAGACGCTGGTGGCTCAGAATGAGTGGTGGTGTTGGAGGTAGTGAGAAAAAGTTGGATACCAGATTTACCTTAAGATAAAGCTGGTGGGACTGGCTGATGGACTGGATGTGAGGTGTGAGAAAGAGAGGGGAATCAGAGAAGATTCCAACAGTTTGGGCGTGAGCAACAGGAATGATGAGATATGGTTGAATGGACATCAAGGGTTCTGCCGAGAACTTGAAGTTTGAGTTGTTGCTTGGACATCGAATGCATGTCTTGAGTTGGTTCTACTGTGTCTGGAGGTCAGTGGGGAGGTGCAAGCTGGAGACAAAAGCGCAGTATTTGCATAGTTCATATTTAAAGTCAAATCATATGTGACTACCTAGGAGGCCAGCGCAGAAGGTGAGGATGTGAAAGGACCCAACCCTGCAGTGCTCCCACACTGGGGGGTCAAGAGAGGAGAAAGCAACAAGAGACACTGACTGCAGAGCAGGGACATGGAAAGAACAGCGCCCCACGAAGCAAGTGGTCAGTGAACAGGCGGTGCTGTCACACGCTGCAGAGACACGGCTGGACACCGACCACTGGGTTTACCAACATCAAGACCATCCAGACCTTGAAGGCATCTGTGTTGGTGGAGCGACATGGACAAGCACCTAGCAGACATAGGTTCAAGAGAGCATGGGGGGAGTGGGACACCGTGAGGATAGACAGCCCTAGCCAACAGAAACATGAGGCAAGCCACAGGTGTGAGCTGCATGTGTAATTTACCTTTGCTAGGAGCCACATTAAAAAAGTAAAAACAGGTGAAATTAACAGTGATCATAGATTTTATTTCACCCAACATAGCCAAAATATTACCATCTCAACATGTAATAAATATAAAAAATTATTCAGGAGACATTTGTCATTCCTTGTTTTGTAACTAAGTCTTTGAAATATGCTGTCTATTTTATCCTTATGATTATTATTATCGCAATTCAGATTAGCCACATTTCAAGTGCTGAATGGCCACATGTGGCCACCGTAGAGACAACTCTTTCGAGAAATTTTGCTCTAAATGAGCAGAGAAAAAAAGGGGGTTATAGAAGTGGGAGTGGAGTCAAGAGGGTTTTGTTTCTGAATGGGAGACATGACAGCATTTTTCTATGTGATGGGAATCATCTAACAGAGGCAGAAAATGTGATGAGATAGAAGTGAGAGAGAACCGCTGCTGGTAGGACGGAGCTCCTTCATTGGCAAGAAGGGGATGGGTGCACACGAAGGGTGCCCACCTGTGCAGGGGCAGGGCTGTGTGCCATGGTTCAGTAAGAAGGCACATTGGCAGCACAGACGCGTGGCTGTGGGAATATATGAAATTCCCCTTCTGACTGCACCTTTCTCAGGGAACTGGGGAACAAGGCCATCAGCCGAAAATGCGAAAGGGGAAGGAGATGGGAAGTGTGAAGAGAGAGGCAAGGGTGCTGAAAGAATTATCTCAGAAAGCAGAAGGGTGAATGGGGTGGGGATAAAGCAGGAGGGCCCTCAGGTGTCACCAAGGGCCTCCTTGAGGTTGGAGGTCATGAGTGTAAAGTGAGACTCTGCTCAACTTTGCAGATTTCTTGACCCTTTCCAGGTACCAAGCAGATCTCTGGTTGGACTTGATTAGGGTTGGTATTTTTCCAGGTGTGCAAGATAAACAGACAGAAGACTGAGAACGCTGAGCATAAATGCAAGCCTTGAGTGAGTGCAGCAGTGGCACATGGCATCTGCGCTGGCTGGAAGGGGGGTGGACATGGTGGCAGGGATGAAGAGTGCGGTGGGACGAGGGGATCGTGGGAGTCAGGGTGAGAGAGGGAGGGGACGGGAAAGACGGTGGTGCTGGTTAGACAGTAGGATGTTAGATTTGGGATTATGAGGGAGGTGTTATCAGTGGTGACAGGGATATTGGCTATAACCAGGGGAGTGGGCCTACTGAGACAGGCTCCCCAGAAGGCAGATATCCAGGAACCAAGAAGCTACTGCAGGGAAGGTAGAGAAGAAGTGAGTGCTGGAGTGAAGTAGAGTGAGCCAAGAGCCCATGTCCTAAAGGCACAAGGAGGGGTGACTCAAAGGTCTGCAGAAGGTTGCAGTAAAGAGAAGTAAGGCATAGAGGATCTGATGACACAAATGTCAAAAGGGACAGGGGGTGCAGTGGAGCAGAAATCAGAAGCTGGCAGGGCCCCCTTAGACCTGGCAACCTGGTGCAGTGGAAGGAGGCTTCTGGGACAGGAAGTGGCCGCCTGCTGAGAGACAGCAGAGAAAGCTGTACCCTCCTGGGAGAATCTGGAAGTGACCAGAAAGGAAACTGAGAACTGGGCCACCTGTTTTGCAAAGTTTTGTTGGAATTCAGTTACAGCCACTCATGGAGATACCGCTCTTGTCCTGCTGCTGGGCAGGGTGGTGTAGCTGGAACAGAGACTTGGCTTGCAAAGATGAAAACCAGCATCTGGCTCTTACAGAAAAGTTGACTGACCCCGAACAGGCGAGAGACTATGGGGATGGGAGGGCACAGTGGGAAGGTTTCCTCCGTGGGGTAGTAAGAAAGGGGGGGTTAGATCAGAGGATGCACAGAGCCACATGGGAACAGGAGTCCGGGTGATGAGGGACGACTCAAGAATTTTGGGCTTTTCATGGCAACCGAGAAAAATAGGGGAAAGGGCGTGCAGGGCGATTTCTGTCCTTTATACCCAGAGAGGATGCAATGGATTCATTGGCAGCAGAGTGCACTACACGCTGGGTCGTGTTTCTTCAGCAGTGGGGCCTGGGATCAAGGAGGGCACCCAGGTATTAGGAGTGGGTCTCCATATCGGGTCTGAACTATGAGCCAGGGCAACTTTCACTCAGGAGCAACAGGCTTGAGCTCTTAAGTGACTTATGCCCCAGGTAACTGGATCTAGAAATGGGAAACTGCAGCTGGGGGATTAGCCAGATGCATTAGCAGAAGTTCAGGGCCAGGCAGGGCTGAGCCATGAGGGGATCGGCCTAGAAACGCTCCATGGAGGCCTCCAGGCACTGACTGGCTGAGTGACTGGGGTACTGGCTCCTCCAGTCCAGAGGCTATCCCTTCTATCTGGTCTGTGTATTGGACCTCTGAATGAGACTCTCAACAGCGGGCTCTGCAGCCGAATGAAGTTTGAGAACCCTGTCCAGGCCGTATCTGCAGTGTCTCTCAGCCTGGCGATTTGACAGCTTCCTATGTTAGCTGGTGAGGCCTTGAATCCCAGGCAGAAGTTGCCAGGATGGGGGAGTGGGCTTCTTTCTCTACAAGGGAGATGTTCTTTCCACTGAAGCCCAGATCACTGAGACCGGAGGAGACGAAGACCCGTCTGCAAATTTGTCAAACAACATCCCAAATGCAAACCCGATTTTGTTCCCAGTATTTCCTGCAAGAAAGCAGTATGCTTATCGGAATGAAAGATGTTCACAAAATAGGATTCAGCGAAGGGAGTGGAGATTAGACAACTTGCCCTTAACTCCTGCCTCAAGTTGAGACTCTTTATTACGTATCCGCTTTTAATTTTGAAAGGGTAGAAAACTCAAACATGGATGGAGGAGTGGCTGGTGTATTTCTTCTCAATGAGACGTTCCGAAGGCAAAACCACGGCTTGGTGCCCACTGGTCCCTAAGGGCTGGGCTCTGACGTGGACGCCTGGCTGAAGGATCGCTCTGGGAGGTGTGTTTGGCAAATCTGTAGCCAGGCAGTGGGGCTGTTAGAAGAAAAGGATCGTGAGGCTGTAGAATGATCGTGAGGCCCAGATAATGGGAAAGGCAGGGCCACCGCCCTGCTAGGGAGGCAACAAAGCCTCACTGGCCAGCACGGAACCTCCTGAGCAGGAGATCCACGGAGGACTCCACGGTCCCTGGGTAGGAGGAGGTGAATCTGAGGCCACCACAGTCCCTCCGTGTTTATTCAGCAGTCCTACCACCAAGAGGCCTCTGCTTTAGGAAGGAAAGAAAAGCCCCGTGTCATGTGCCACCAGAAGAGCAATGCAGAGACAAGGCTCTCAGCCTGGCACTCAGGCAGCAGGCAGGCAGGCCCACCTTTCTCCAGGGCAAGTCAGGCTCCCCCAGCTGTGTGAGGCCAGGAGAAACCTTTCCCTACAGCTACAGAGCAGGGGCCAAGGAGAGCAGATATTTTCCAAGAGACCCAGGGAAGCAAAGGGCTACCCAATATTACTACTTAACATTGCAAAGGAAGCAGAAAAAGGAGGCGGGCTGAAGAGAGGTGGTAAGCAGCACCCTCCAGTGATGGCGGATCGTTACAAGGATGGGCTGAGTTAGACAGGATGAAGAGTCCTTAGGAGAAGAGAGACTAGGTTCCAAATACGTCCCAGTGCAAGTGCAACCACAAGCTGGGCCACTGCTGGTGTCATAACCTCTGTGGCTTAGAAACAGGAGCACACGGCCGGGCGCGGTGACTCAAGCCTGTAATCCCAGCACTTTGGGAGGCTGAGGCGGGCGGATCACGAGGTCAGGAGATGGAGACCATCCTGGCTAACACGGTGAAACCCCATCTCTACTAAAAAATACAAAAAACTAGCCGGGCGAGGTGGCGGGCGCCTGTAGTCCCAGCTACTCGGGAGGCTGAGGCAGGAGAATGGCGTGAACCCGGGAGGCGGAGCTTGCAGTGAGCTGAGATCCCGCCACTGTACTCCAGCCTGGGCGACAGAGCGAGACTCTGTCTCAAAAAGAAAAAAAAAAAAAAGAAACAGGAGCACACAACTGGATGCCTCCCTCTCTTCATCAGCCTCATGGCCTAGACCCCAGGGAGATGTGACTGGAATCTGGGCTGACCCCACAGAAAAGCCTGGCCCCCTGTGGTTGTGGGGAGGAGTCTAAGGGATGAAGCCGGGTCCAGACAGGCTGCAGGTGAGGCATGAAGCACGGGCCAGAGATGCATCACTGTACTGCCTCCCTGTCAACCCAGGCAGGGCCCCTCCCTCCCAGGGCTCCTGTTTGGTGCCTACTCACCCTGTATTTCTTGTCTCTGCTTCCCCGACTCATGATTTAATTAAGACCACATATGGGGCAAAGCACATATAATCGACTCCAACTCACTCCAAAATTCCAAAATTTTGCCTAAACAAAATTCGTCCCTGCAAGTCACCCTCATCCCTCCACTGGTCCCAGAAGCAGCTGCTCTCATTCCCAAGGCTCTTTTCTATGCATGTGCAAAAGGCTCCCAGGAGACTGAGGCCTTGAGAAAGATGCCGAATTCTGAAAAGGATTTAGGGGCATTTGGAACAACCCACCTTAAGGACTTCTGCTATGGTTTACTGAGTTATTCAAGGCATGCGTTTAGCCGCTCTTTGTTTATTCTGGCATGAGCAGAAGCCGTAAAATCTCTCCTATAGCTGCATGCACACCCCGAGTGCTGTGAGCCAGAGCTAGACCTGGCTAATGACACTAATAACCTTAGTGCCCCTCGTATCACCCAAATATTCCTGAGGTTCATATGGCCAAAGTGCATCATTCATTGGCCAGGCAAAATAACGCAACAACAACAACAAAAAACCCTAACGTGGTTCCAAGCAACCTCGTGAGCCATCCAGATGGCTAGAGACGAGGAACTAACTCGCAAATGATCTCGACGTCCTCCTGCATTATTTCCTGCAGTAAAGACCCGGCACTCTCACAAGATGGTGAACGGCGGGTGCTCTGGAGACATCCACAATGGCTGTGTCTCCTCCGGGATGGCACAAAAGGATCCTCCAAAAATAGGCCTCTGGGATAAAGAGTTCCTGACATTCTGGCCTTGACTCTGCAGACTGCCAGGACTTCAAGGGAGGGAGAGTCCAAGGTGACGGTCACTTGAGCACTCACTGGGCTCAGAGTAACAAGGGACTAGCCCAAAGGAGCCAGCTTCTTCTCAAGGTAAAATCTGCTGCAATGGGCTCCTCCTATTACAAGACGGATGTGTTGACAGAACTTCATCACCTGCGTTTTAATAACCTACACTTCACCAGTGTATGTAGGCCTGTTAGGTACAAATTGTTTATGGAGAATCTTTTTGTGGGGTTACTAACTTATTTATAAGGAGATCACTTCTACATTTTATTTCAGATTCTTTGCATTGCTGTTTTGAAAGCCTAGACGGACTCTTATGCTACTGTGGAGCATGGTGTCTGGGGGGAAGCTGCATTTGATTGGGGTTTGGTTACCTGTCATCTTTGTCTTTCATAGTTCCCTGTTTCCTTCTCATCTACCTGTCTTGAGCAGTCTGGTTCCCTGGGGCCACAGAACCAGGCCCCCTGCAGAGTGAGAATGGGGATGTGGCCTCTGTACGAGGCCAGAGCACAGGCACAGCCCACATGCGCCCCACCCTCACCCCACACCTGCAGACTGCATGCTCACGGACGAGCTGTCCCAAATGTGCTCAGTGATACAGCAGGGAAACTGGCAGAGGAACTGCGGGACCAGATGTGGTCTGAGATGACACGAAGTCCTTAAGCAAGAGGATATCCTTAGCGGCACCGAGCAGCGTGGGTTCCATTAGAACCTCAGGTCAACGATGTGCATGCCTGAGTGGGAGTGGCAGGGTGTGTGTGTGCATGCTTGTGTGGGAGTGGTAGAAAGGGGTGTATGTGTGCACGCCTGTGTGGGAGTGGAAGGGTGTGTGTTATTACTGCAGCATTAGAAGTGTAGAGAGGGGTGTGTGTGTGCATGCCTGTGTGGGGTGGCAAGGTGTGTGAGCGCTGCATTGGGAAGTGGCGAACAGGGGTGTGTGCGTGCTGCAATATTAAGGTGGTGAACAGGGTGTGTGGTAATGCATGCCGCAATGGGAGTGGTAGAAGGGGTGTGTGATGCGATGCCTGGTAATGGGATGGTGAAGGGGGTGTGGGGTGATCAAAATCAAATCAAAAATCAAAAGAATCATCAAAATCAAATCAAAATCATCATCAAAATCAAAATAAAATCAAAAATCAAAATCATCAAAATCTCAAAATCATCAAAAATCTCAGAAAATATCAAAATCTCAAAATCATCAAAATCAGAAAATCATCAAAATCTCAAATCATCAAAAGTCATCAAATCATCAAAATCATCAAATCATCCAAAAATCAAATCATCAAAATCAAATCATCAAAATCAAATCAAATGTGTGGTATGCTGTGTGGGAGTGGTAGAGGGGGTGTTCTTGGGAACATCCTGTCCCTCTGGGGAAGTCTGAATTCAAAGTGATTTTCATGGATCCTTTCTTTTGCCTGAAGGCCAGCACAGTTAGGACCAAATTGAAAAGAGATACTACAGAAGGAAGAAGAGGGATGTACTGATGAGACAGCCAAACGGCAAGCGGTCCCCGGAGAAACTCCAGCCAGCCTGCACACTGGGAGGAGTGCACACTGGGGTGGAACCACAGACATTCACGCCACCGTTTGCAGCAGGGAGACCTGACCCCTCCTTTTCCTGGGTAAAACCTTGGATTCAGCCTGTGAGGTGGGAAGCCCATGGGCAGGAAGTGCACACTCTCACTTTGCTGAGAGTCTCTCTTTCCCTTTCTGTTCCTTTAGCAAAATAAATCTCATTTTTCTCACTCGCTAAATCATCTGCGAGCCTAAATTTTTGTGGCTGTATGACAAGGACCCTGTCTCCAGCTAACCTAAGGAAAAGTCCCGCAACACTGGTAAGAGAAAGGGAAAGAGACAGGCAGTGATACTTACCCCACGACCACAATGATAAAATCGAGCAGATTCCAGCCGTTGCGGAGGTAGGCATTGGGGTGAAAGAGGAGTCCATAGGCGATGACTTTTAAAAATGCTTCCACCGTAAAAATTATGAGAAAGAGATATTCCACTCGTTCCTAGGAAACAAAAATAGAAAAGAGAGAAAAATAAGTCATTAGTTTGGGGATTTGGAAAGTTTGGAAACAGCAGATCTCACAAGTAGATGGAAGACAATGCTGCCCCCACTGTAGTGGGACCAAGTGGGGACAGTCAGGCCAAATTAGCAACTCCACAGGTCCTACCATGACAGCACCAAGCTACTGGGGATTACGGGATTTTCTTTTTTTTTTTTTTTCGTCAAAGTTCCCCCATTAAAATGTAAATATTAGACTAGTGGAAAAAATTCCTATTTTTTGAAACATTTTATTGAGTTAATCAGTTGACATTTTATTGTGCCCTCCCAGAAGAGAAGTCACAATGTCTCCATCTAAAGGGAAACAATGTCAGGGCAAAAAGAGAAGGGGATAAAGCAGAGCTCCTGGAAAATCGTGCTACAATTCTGCAGGCACAAGCCCTGAAGACAGCAGACTCGGTCTTGGGGAGGGTACTAGCTGAGTTCCTCCAAATGACGGAGTGAAAATGCAGCCACAAAGAAATGGAGACGGTGAAGATCCCTTAAGAGCAGCCCGGGCTGGGCGCGGTGGCTCAAGCCTGTAATCCCAGCACTTTGGGAGGCCGAGACGGGCGGATCACGAGGTCAGGAGATCGGGACCATCCTGGCTAACACAGTGAAACCCCGTCTCTACTAAAAAATACAAAAAACTAGCCGGGCGAGGTGGCGGCGCCTGTGGTCCCAGCTACTCGGGAGGCTGAGGCAGGAGAATGGTGTGAACCGGGGAGGCGGAGCTTGCAATGACTGAGATCGGGCCACTGCACTCCAGCCGACAGAGCGAGACTCTGTCTCAAAAAAACAAAAACAAAAACAAGAGCAGCCTGGACAGAGGCCACCTGCTCACGTACACTGATCCAGAAATGTGAAATCTCTTTCTTAAGAAAATAAAACCTTCTGTCCAAAGACATTAAACATTTCAGCAGAGAAAATCAGCGTTTTGAGGATGGAGGCAGGCACTGGGTGGGGGTGGAGAATGGAAGGAGCCCCTCTCTTCCCTTGAGGGGTAGGAGACAGTCTTCTTCCTCCCCTGACACCTTGAAGAAGGGCTTTGCATTTAAGGATGCAGCTCCCACCCCTGGGAGCCCAGAGCGAACAGGACAAACTTGTTGGCTCAATTAGAGCGAGCCGACTCTGTGCTGATTCATGCTCTTCCCTCGCCACTAATTGCTTTCTCCCACACCCCCATCCCAAGTGCAGAGCCTTAATGGCCCCCACCAGGCAAAGGCTGCCTGGATGCCTTCATGCTCCACTGCTTGCCTCTGCAGAAGCCTCAGCCATCCTTCACTGGAGCCATGAAACACCTATCCATATTGTATTTGGGCACAGGCCCTCCAGAGTGGGGCGGGCCTGTCCGCAGCCCCAAGTGGGCACTGGGCTCAGAACCCCTGGACCCATTTTCCCCTCCTCTGCCAGTCAGAGGGAGCTCTGGTGTATGCATGTGGGAGCAGTGGTGAGGGGGTGCTCCAGGCTCGCCCACATTCTGAAGGAGGAGTGTTACCCACAAAGGCCCACTTCCTCCTGCCTGGCCAGCTGGGCAGGGTCCTCCAAGGCAGGGCCATCGGGAGCTGGATGGAAAGCTCTGTAGGGAGCCTTCGGGTACCTGGGCTCCCATTCACTCCATCACAATCCCCTGGGCATGCAGGGAGTGCCAGCTTCACTGTGAAGCAGTTTGAGGATGCAAATTAAAAACTGTAGAATTCTGGGCCCTGTCCAGATCTACTGAAACAGATCTCCTGGCTGTGAAGCCTGGAAATGTGCACTGTAGACAATTTCCAGGTGTTTCTGAGGTACCCGGAAGAACCACCAGCTCACATGCTGATGAAAGCCCAGATCACGCAGAGGCAGTGGGAAGAGAGTGCGGGGGTCAGACTTCATCAGCATCTCAGAGGCAGATTCGTCCTTCCCTTCCTGCCCATTTTTGTGCCATAAAATGCATTTAGGGAGGCGGCTCCCTTGGGGTTGTGACCCAGGAACAAATCACAGTGTGTGGGAAGCTCCAATCTTTTCAAGTCAGGTGGTGTTGGGTTAAAATGTACATCAGGGCCATGTTGAAGGAGAAAACATGAGACAACCCAGCACAGGGAAACCTGAGGATGTCTGTGGGAATAGGAATAGAGGAGCTGTCACACAGCCACTCAGCCCATCTCCTCATCCCCAACCCGTGATGGTTCAGAGCTTTCATGTCTGCCACTAGATCACAGGGTCACTGCTTTCCGTATTCCCAGAAAGTTGAAGCTGAGATGAGAAAGAAGGAAAAGGAAAGGAAAACAAACAGAAGTTGGGTATCCATTAGGTGTCAGGTGCTTTCATATGTGCTTGTTGTTTTCACTCTTTTATTCCATCCATCCACCCACCCACCCATTCATCCATCCATTCATCCATCTTTCCACGCACTCACCCAACCATTCATCCATTCACCCACCCACCCACTCACTACTCATCCATTCATCCATCTATTCATCCACCTGTCCATCCACCCACTCACCCTTCCATTCATCTTTCCATCCACTCACCCACCCATTCATCCATCCACCTACCCACCAACTCACCACCTATCCAGCCAGCCACCCACCCATTCATCCATCCATCCATTCACCCACCTATGCACTGACCCACTCATCCATTCATTCACCCATTCACCCACCTGTGCGTTCATTCATCCATTCATCCACCCATCGATCCATGCATCCATCCATCCATGCATCCATCCATCCATCCATCCATCCATCCATCCATCCACCCACCAATCCACCCATCCACCTCCCACTCACCCATCCATCCATCCACCCACCCACTGAAGCACCCATCCATCAGTCCACCCACCCATTCTTCTATCCATCCAACCGCCCACTCATCCAACCACCCACTCATCCATCCACCCACTCACTCACACGTACATACATATATACACCCACCTACCATCCATACACTCATCTGTCCATCCATCCATCCATCCGTCCATCCATCCACCCACCTATCCATTTATCCAACTATCCATCTATCCACCCACCTACCCATTCATCCATCCATCCATCCATCCATCCATTTATCCATCCATCTATCCATCTACCCATTCATCCATTCACCCACTCACTCATTCATCTATCCTATCATCCATCTACTCATCCACTCACCCACCATCCACCCACTCACCCACCCGTCCATCCACCCATCTGTCCCCTCAGTCATTCATGATCGGTGTGGCACAACTAGTTGCACTGTCAAAAAGTGACCCTGTATCTCCCTCTGGGTGGTCTAGATAATGAGCCCTCCAGAAGAGGTAGCACTCAAGCACAGAGTCCCTCCTCCCCCTGTCAAAGAGGGCAGCAATATCCTGAAGGCTCTGAGGGCCCTATGTGCTGGGAAATTGGCATTCCCAGACAACTCCTGTAAACAGCTGGCACCCCTAGTCCAGACCACCTGGCACCAAGCAGTCTGCTTATTCCCTCATTGACAGGCTGCTTTCTCTTACTTAATTGCCCTATAAAAAGAGAGAGCCATGTTTGGGGGATGTGGTGAGGGTCCTCCACTGGGGTACAGGCTTACTGCAGGACCAGTAGCATCCTGGACCTGGCATATCTATCTCTTTTTGAGATGGAAGGGTTGGGGGATGTGACTTCTCTTGTTGACCTTTAGCCTTGGCAAATTTTCCCAATAAAGCCTATTCCTTGATCCATGCCATGTAACATTTGTCCTGCATCCTGGCATAGAACATGGGGAGACCCAGAGGGACCTGCTGGAGACTTGAGAAAAAAAGTCTCAGAAACAAACCTCAAGGATGTACTGGTACAATGCAGGGCAAACGGACAGACGATTCCAATACAATTAGTACATGGCATTCTGGAGGCAAGCACAGCTGGCTATGGATGGACTTCCCAAAGAAAGAATCTTCAAGCTGAATCTCTGAGGATGAAGAGTTGTCTAGGTGAAGAAGGTTAGGGGCTGGGGGCAGGGGGTAGGGAATGTGGAGGGGGTCAGGCATTACAGGTGCAGAGTGAACTAAGAAGATGGGAAGTATGGACAGCTCTGCGATGCAAACATTTGATTTGGCTGGAGTGAGGGTGTTGAAGTAGCAGGGCTGGAGGGCCCGGCAGGAGCAAGATGACCAGGAACTTTGTGGCTATGCCTGGATGCTTGGATTCCATTCTGAGGAGAATGGGAATGACCTGGGGAGATATACCCTGCAATCTGGCACTGGCTGGAGAATGAGTGATGGGGTTAAGGGTAGGGGAGAGCGACCCATGCGGAGATCACGGAGGCTGGAGCCAGGGTAGAGGCAGTGGGATTGGGGAGACGTAGGTGGATTTGAGAGGAGAAAGCATGTGCTTTGTTTTCTGGTTGCACGTAGGGGTTGAGGGAAGAGGCAGTGCAGAGATGTGCAATGCCCCCTCCCTGAGGTTTCTAATTTGGGTGACTGTGTGGATGGTGATGCCTCTCACTGCAGCAGGGGACTTCAAGAAGAGGAAGAGGGGTTTTGGGGGAAGGTAGAGACATCAGTTATGAACTTGCTGAATTGGAGATACTGGTGATCAGACCTACAGAGGTGGGGCCCAGAGCAGAGTTCATCTTGCAGGGGAGGGCTGAAAGAGGAGAGTGTGCAGACTAAAGAGATAAGGGCAGATGCTGGGCTCCAAATCAGTACGGAACAGCCACTACAAACGCCAATCAGGACGTGCATCCCATCAGACACCTCATCCCCAAGAAAGCCCCTTCACATTATGCGAATTTATCTCCAGCAGAAGTTACAGGACCTCTCTTCAAATCATGAAGTCTGGGAGAGAAAGAAAGTTAAAGGTTATCTAATTAAACTCCTCACCTGAAAAACTAGGATACTGACAAGATATTGAAGCCCGGGAGAAACATGCAGAGGACAAGAAACCAGACTTTCTGACCTTCAAGCCAAAGGTCTGTTCATCCCGTCTCACCTGCCGGGGTACTGGAGAAACAGAGTTCACTGGTCCCACTTATCCCCAGAGACATGGCTGGTTTCACAATCCTCATGGCTGATTGTTTAAGGGTCTGAGATAGAACTGAAAGGGCCCAGGGAGCCAGTAAGAAGGGGTTTGAACAAGAACCCAGAGAAGGACAGCTGCCTATTGTTGAAAAGTCTGGGACACGGTCACCGTGAGGCATGTGTGTGCACTGCATGTGCTGACTAAATGTTGCAACAAGCAGTGTTATTCAGTCTGACCTTAGAGGCATGACTGCCCTTCTAGAATTACTTAAAAAAAAAAAAACAACCAAAACCATAAACAAGCAAAACAGCTTGGTTAATTCCTTCAAAACATATGTTGTGCTGTCATAGAAACATCTAAGGGCGAGTATGAATGGAGTGAAGAAAATAAAAAGTTGGTCAAAGACTGTTCTCATGGATGCCCCAAGCGCCTCTGGTTCCAGGAATACGCAATTCTGTGGCCCTCCTCATGCCTGAACTCTGAAGCCAGAGGCCTGTGTGCCCTCCTGAATCCTGGGTGGTCACAGAGCTCATTGAGAAGGCAATATTCAGCATGCAAACTGGCCCTTTTGGTGATCTTGGGAACTGGGAAACTTTGGAAGCCAAGTGGGACAGATGAAGACTCCCATTCCTACTGTTCAGTGTTAAGGTTGGATAGTGTAGAGGAGGTGTGAACAACTGCAGAAGAGAGAATGAATCCCAGACCAATAGCATGGAAGCACCCAGACATTCAAAGCTGCAAATGGGCTGTACCCAAGACCTTGGGAGCCCACCTCTCACACCAGTGTGCCCTGGATGTGGGACATGGAGTCAAAGCAGATCATTCTGGCTCTTTAATGACTGCCTACTGGGTTTTGAACTTGCTGGGGACTGTGACCCCTTCTTTTGATCAATTTCTCCCTTTTGGAACAGGAAAATTGACCCAATGCCTATATTCCCATTGTATTTTCTAAGTAACTAACTTGCTTTCGATTTTACAGGCCCATAGGTGGAAGGGATTTGCCTTCCATCTTGCTCCTGCCAGGCCCTCCAGCCCTGGTACTTCAGATGAGTCTTTGGACTTTCGAGTTAATGCTGAATGACTTAAGACTTTGGGGGGACCATTGAGAAGAGATGATTGTATTTTGCAACATGAGGACATGAGATTTGGGAAAGGGCAAGAGCAGAATATCGTTTGAACATAACCTCACCCAGATCTCATGTTCAACTGTAATCCCTAGGGTTGGAGGTGTTTGGGTGATGGGGATGGATCCCTCATGAATGGCTTAGCCCATCCCCTTGGTGATAAGTGAGCTCTCTGCATTCCTGTAAGATCTGAGCATTTAAAAATGTGTGGCAGCTCCCTGCTCCATTCTCCCTCTTGCTCTGTTCTCACCATGTGATGTGCCTGCTCCCCCTTTGCCTTCTGCCATGATCGGAAGCTTCCTGAGGCCTCCCCAGAAGCAGATGGCACCATGCTTCCTGTACAGCCCACAGAATCATGAGCCAATTAAACCTCCTTTCTTATACATTACCCAGCCTCAGGTAGTTCTTCATAGCAGTGCAACAACGGTCCAACACAGGCTGGAAGGGATTCTCCGACACTCCTGGAAGACCCTGCTCCTCTGACAGTGAGTGGATCCCTGCCAGCCTTGAGGCAGGCTGATGGCCTTGCCCACAGATAGCTCCTGTCTTTTTCCTTTCTATCACTTTCTCTTCAATTCTATTTTTCCTTTATTGCTTCCTATTTCCATCTTCTTTTCCCTTTCTTCCTTTTCTTCCTAGATCTCCTACTGGCAACTGGGGGTCCATGGTCACACTCATGTCTGAAATATTTAGAAGAGGTCAGTGGAGAGAGAGCCCCAGTTCCAGGAATCATGACGGCTTCTAAACACTTATAGAGCTAATTAGACACTGATGTGTACTGGCTACCCTAGTTTTCCATTTATCTTCTCATGTATACATTACCACTCTTTTCAACTACATTATAAGCTTTTGAGGACAAAGGCTCAAGAATGAGAATAATAATGATGAGTCTTTACTGATGAGAAGTCTTTGAATGATGGTAATAATTTCGATTCTGGCGCCAACTGGCTGCACGTCCTTGGACAATCACTCTACTTCTCGGGTCTATTTTCTCATGTGCAAAAGGACTTAAGAAAATTACAGTGCTGCAAAGAGCTCTAGGCCTCCACAGAGGGCTTCAGAACAGGTACAGGCAAGGGGAAGGCTAAGCAAGGAGGCTTCGACTCCCCATCCCCTCTTGAACCAGAGCAATGCCATAAACCCACATGCTGAGTGTCCAAGGGTTCTAACACAGTTGAAGAGGGTCCAGGGAGCCAATATGACAGAGTGTGGACAGAGAATACACACAAAAAACAGCAGCTATCTATTACTGACCCAGTCTGGAAGACTTTTATTGGCTTTATGTGCTGAGTTCTGCATAAGATTTGAGAAGAGGGATCAGTGTTTTTTTCATTTTTCTTGGTACTTTGAATACCACTTCCAAAGTGGTAGATAACTTCCAAAGTCCCTCCAAGATGCTATGGCGAGGGAGACCGCCAGGCCCTGGTCTGTGCATTTTTGCCCAAGGCACAGTGAGATTTTAGGACATGGGACAGAATAAAGAGCTCCTCTTCTTCACTTCCTCTCCTCGTTGTTTGGAGGATCACCATGAATACAAATAGACTTTATAATAAAATACCCTTCATTAATGAGATTATTCATATTTGTACTTTAGAGGAACACAGACTCCTTGTGAGCAGAAGCCATGCCAGGGTAGATCTCTTGGGACCAGGGCAGTCTGGAGAGACTGAAGTGTCTATTCCCATGTGCACCATAGAGCTGGGGGATGCCCGCCCACCTGTGCTGAACACTGTGTGGCCACATCCACTAGGCGACAGACCCAGGAGTGAGAACTCATACCAAGAGAGCCTGTGTGTGCCCACCTCGATTTATGTAAATGTACTTATGGAAGCCAGCAAGAATTCTCCACCAAACAGAATTGATGAGAAGCCCAGTTATGCAATTCCATCTCAGTACAAGGTGCAAAAGACAATCAACACAATAATAATACTTCAAGCAGCACGTTGTATCTCAGGTTGTTTCAGAACTTGAATACTAATCAGCCTGACCTCTCCATGCAGTTCCTGCCTATTCTCTATCTGAGGGAAGCCTTCAGCCCTTAGCTCTCACTCTTCCATTTCTTCTCCCATGTATTCATCCATTGCGCCACAGTGCTTCCGAGGCTGCAGCACTGCCACCTGCGCATTGCCCTCTCAGGACATCAGTGAGTTGGAGAATGTAAGAGGCCAGGAGAAAAACCAGGACACCCATCCCAAACTCCTTGCTACGGAGGTGAGGAAGAAAAACCAGGACACCCATCCCAAACTCCTTGGGATATGGGTGAGGGTGAAAAACCAGGACACCCATCCCAAACTCCTTGGGATATGGAGGTGAGGGTGAAAAACCAGGACACCCATCCCAAACTCCTTGGGCTACGGAGGTGAGGGAGAAAAACCAGGACACCCATCCCAAACTCCTTGGGATATGGAGGTGAGGGAGCTGATTCAAGGCCACAGGTCTCCCCTGTGTGAGGGGCATGAGGGTTTCTCCACGGCTGGTCTGGCATTCCTTCTGCTGAAGCACGGCCGTCTCCATCCACGGACTGTCTGAAACCCCTGGGTTACTCGGCCCAGCAGGAGCCACTGGGCAGGTAAAAGGCTGCTTGCCAGGTATGGCTGGAGGGGTGGGCAGCAGGCCTTCCTCACTGAAGGCCTCCTCCTCCTGGGGTCTCCACCTATGCCTGAGATTCAGCCATTAAGAAGCTTTCCTTCCACTGACAGAAATGGATAAACAAGATGTGGTGCCTACACATTCCCACACACGCTACAGTATGGATGAGTCGTGAAAACACTGTGCTAAACGAAAGAAGCCAGACACAATAGGACAAATACCGTATGATCCCACTGACATGAAAGATCTAGAGTAGGCAAATTCACAGAGACAGGGTAGACTACGGGTTACGAGGGGCTGCGGGAGGGAGGAATGGGAACTACTGCTTAACGGGTACGGAGTTCCTGTTTGAGGAGATGAAAAACTTTGGAAATGGTGATGGTTGCACAACATTGTGGGTGTAATTAATGCCACTGAATTTCACACTTAAAATGGTTAGAATGGTAAATTGTGTTATATATATTTTACCACAATTTAAAAAAAGCATTCTTTTGGATCTTAAATGTTTGACAGCACAGCCTTTCGTAGTGGGGCAGTGGACAGATGCGCAGGGTGCGCCTAGATTGGGAAGAAGGGCTGGGCAGGGAGGCAGGGCAATGCTGCGATTTCACAACCCTGCAGGCAGGTCCTGCTGAGGGCCTTCTGCAGCAGCCTCTGCTAGAAGGTGCCTGCTGCTCCCAAGGGTCTGGGCTTACACTCGGGACATTCTTGTAAAGCAGAAGGACGGGGAACACCAGTAACAGCCTAACAGCAAAGCCCAGCCTTGACGAGAACAATGCACCTATTTATTGAGGGCAAGCAGCAATTGAAGCTGGGTGAATTGAAAAGTATATGCTAGTTTCATTGGTTTTGCAGTAGCTCAATTAAAAAAAACCAAAAAACCAAAAAACAAAAAAACCTTCTCAAACTTATCTGTTTCTCTGTACTTGCCCACGATGTTAAGTTGAAATGGTTTATTTGCCTATCAGTTTCTTGCGTGTATGCCTTCCTCCCTGCCTCAGCACGTGGGCGTGGGCCTGCCTTGCCTCCCCGCCCCAGCACATGGGCGTGGGTGCTCAGATCCAGGGTGCCGAAAGCTGCCTCGTTGTCTGACACTAGCCCTGTGCACGCCCCTTGGGCTCTTCACCTCCCCTGCCCCAGCCCAGACATGTGCCTGTGCGGACCTCTCACAGGCCGGCCTGGGGATGAGAAGCCAGCGCGGGAGATGTGCCCACCCCAGTGGTCTCCTCATGGCCCATGTTTTTCTAACTGCAATCTACAGGGCAGGCTCGGGGCATTTGATTTCTTTGTTTGGTGTCCAGCGTTTGAACAATACAGAGGGCATGATCAACCTTTGCCACACCGCCACCTGTGTCACCCTCTTGGAGTTGAGAGGAAGCCCAAATGCCACCCAGGCCAGCCACTTGCCCAGGGCAGAAGCCCATTCTCCACTGACCTCCTCTGTCCCAGGGCTGTCATGTCCTCATAAAGCTACATGTTCTGTCGCTGGGCAGCTGTGTGCCAGAGCGTGGCCACAGCCCCAAACTCTCCAAGGAGCTCACTGTGCTCATGGTAATTACCTCTTCTTTGGGGGCAATGGAGTGGAGAGGGTGACAGATATTACCAATCAGGGCCGAATTACACCTGGGGATAATGGGCATTTGCTTAGTGACCTGTGGGCTAGTATATAATTTCCCAAATGGGGAAAAAGTGTAGCAGTGGCCTTAAAACTCTCTACTAGCTGCCCACCTTCTTTCAGGAATTAGACCAACGTCTGGCTCAGGGGAACAGGACCCTGTGTTTCTGCTCCCACCCCATGGCCTCTCCCCCACTCAGGTCTCCCCATCATGGGTTGCTCATATTAAAAGAGCTTCCCAACCAGGCTCACGACCACCACACACCACCACCATCACCATCATTATCATCACCACCCCCACCATCACCACCGTCCCACTACCACCATCCCCACTACTTCTATTATCACCCATCATTGTTACCACCACCACCACACCACCACCTCACCACCACTCTGACCACCACTACCATACCGCTACCATTACCACCACCACCATCACCATCGCCATCATTATCACCACCATCCCAACCATCACCACCATACCACCCCACCGCCACCACCACTGCCATCTCCACTATCACCATTACCACCATCCCTAATACTACCTCTACTATCACCATCATCACCCACCACCACCATTACCACCATCACCACCATCCCCACCACCACCACCACCACCATTCCACTACCACCATCCCCACTACTTCCATTATCACCATCATTGTTACCACCACCACCATCACCACCACTCTGACCACCACTACCCATACCGCTTACCATTACCACCAATTGTTCATCACCATAGTATTACAAATTGAACGAAGGTACTGAA